>NC_087265.1:29110500-29827500 GCF_015220805.1 Pogoniulus pusillus | reverse complement strand
AAGACTTTGCCTTATGCTCAAGGTAGTTTGGAGGGTTGGCCAGGGGGGGTTAGGAAGCAGATGGATTAGTCACACAGACAGCAGGTTAGGTTAGAGAGAGAAGTTCAGCCCCAGAGAGACAGACAGCAACTCTGTTATCTAGGTTTGTGTTCTTGTTCTTATACATCTCAGCAAGCCTATGAGTGCAGTAGACATCACCATTGTTTCCTTTTTACAGCCTGTAATCTAGTTCTTCTCACCAAAACATTCTAGCTGGCTTCAAACTAGCACAGTTAGGTTGGCTTTTAAAGAGGTAACTTGACCCATGCACCCAGCTTTCTGGAGCAGACCACTTGCAAAGCCTAGCTCAGCTCAGTGATAGAAAAGCCTCACTTTCAGAAACAAGGTCATAAATGTTTTCCTGTCCCACACTGGGCTGATTGCTCTTCCAAGGAGTTTGCTTGGAGCCTTTGAAATGGCTGGAGTCTCCTACTGTGAGCAGATCAAAGGGAGTAGCTCTCTCTGATCAAGGTTGGAGCTATCAGGACATCAACAAGTACATTAATTTTCTGACCAGACTGTCAGAGATGGCAAATGACTGCAGGGTGGGTAGCAGCCAGGTACTGTCATTATTATGGAAAATACAATATCTGAGCTGATATTCCCTGGCCCTGTTCTCCCAGGTGCTAGACACATGAAATGTCTCTGCCTTGAGGAGCTTATTGCTTAAGCACAGTTACATGGGGAGGAAAGGGAATTGCTCCAGGTCACATGCTCGGGACAGAGCTGACGTGGTCTTTCCCAGTTGTCCTAGTAGGGCTTGCACATAGCTCCTGCAACAGGAACAAGCTGTCAGCTCCCCTATCACACATACAGGGCAGGGATGTCTTACAACAATAATCAGCAATGTCTTTTCATCTATTCTTGCCTACTTCTGAAAATCCTGATGCTGTAGCATTTGAGCATGTGGGGCAAGATTCCTTTGTTTGGTGTTACCCTGCTAAACCCATCTCGTGTCAGTTGTATCCCCTGTTCCCCTTCCCAGGGAACACAGGCTGCAGCCTCCTCCAGGTGTTCTGCTTGACAGGGCTCTGCCAAAGCCTTGCATATGAATTTGCTGCCATCAAGGCTTTCTTTGTTTTACCTTTGCTGAGTTATTTTGAAAATTTAAGTTTAGTAAGAGAAGCCTCAAAAGCATTGGCTTCAGTGCTCAGGGAGAGGGATTGCTGCTTGCTATTTTTTTTCCCTTGATGTTTTTTCTCTTGGTTCTCCTAAAAAGTGTGCATCGCAGATGGAGAATCTGTGCAACCAGGGCCAGCAGCTGGTAAAGTAGCTGCCTGCTTGCCTCGTCTTTGCCAGTTTTGGGATGCTCAGGTGCTGCTCCAGGGCACACCAATGAGCTTTCCATTGCCAGTGAGCCTGCAAAGAAAGGCTGCTCTGCGTGGGTGACTATTTTATTTTCTTTCATTCTTTTCTTTCCCCCACCCCAGCCAGCGCCTTGGCACAACTTCTGGTTCTCCTACGTTGCCATCTGACTGCAGTGCATGCTTCCCATGGTGGTTGGCACCCACAGAAGGCCCTATCAGGCATGTCTTTTAGCAAGGAACCATCAAGTCTCTGTCCTGTGTTTGGGATGCAGTGCAGCAGCATTCAGCCAGTCCTCAGGTCAGGTGTGTGATATCCCCCCCTGGAGCTTTCCCCCAGTGCCAAATGGGGAGCTCCTTTGAACAGGAGAAAACAGAAAAAGGAAAACCAAAATTGAGCCCCCTACAAGATGTAGTGAATTAGTTAACTTGGGTTTTAGTGACTCAGGGAGATACCAGCCTGATTGTACCTGTTGCTTGTTTTTGAGACCAGGCAGAGCCTCATTACCTGTCACTGTAATGTGTCATTGCCCTTCCTGCCTTTGGCTTTAAAAATCAGCCATTTCTTTTCATTCCTCCTTTCAACTAATGGCAGAAGGAGGCTCTTCTGCTACTGAAACATATTTGTCTGATAATTGTATTTATGTCTACTTCTGAATTTGCTCAGAGGGCTTCAGTAATCCCCAAATCTGCTGCAGAAGCTAGTTTTGTCTCCCCATCCTCTCTTCTGTGAGCAGCTTGTGGCAGCCTGACTTCTGAGTGGCCAAGGGCACTTAGGGGTGGGCTATTAGCACATTTATTTCTCCTAAATGCAAGGGAATGCCTCAACAGGGAGGAAAAAATAAATTAGGATGCTTAATTAACTGACCGAGATAATGAATATGTGCCAGCTTCAAGCCTGCAGGAAGGTACCCAAGTCAAGGGAAAGAGACATGTGAGGTTTGCAGAGGTTAACTGTGCTGTGCTGCTGCTGAATGATGAGGCATAGGGGGATCCTTGGTTAAGAGATCTTGCAAGCTTCCAGGAGGCTGATTTGGTTTAATGGCCAAATGTCCCTGGCCTGTAGAGCTAGGTGTTAAATAGCAGTGATAATGCTCTGCTTCACTGGGGAGATTATGAGAAATGTAATGGACTAACATCTTTAATAGTTGAAATATTAGGAAGAAGCCATCCTAACTCTTTGAGAGCATCAGGGTTTAGGGTATTTTCTGCTTCTGGCCAGGAGAGGCTTCCTGCCTGTTCCTGCCTGACCCTGGCGTGCCTGGGGTGGTGGATGGGGATGCTGAGCTTCTCCAGATGCCTCTGGGGAAAATGTTGCCAGGCTTGGGATCTGCCAAGACTTCCCTGTGGGTAGACTGGAGGTGAAAAACAAGCAGGTTTGTTCTACGCTGAACATGCCCACGTCTTGTCACACAAATGTGCAGCAGTGATGAAAACAAAAAACAAGCTACAGATGGACACTGGCAACCTGTCGCTAAGCACAAAACTCTACATTCAAAATAAACACAATGCAGCAGCAAGTGTCTTCTCAATGGGATCTACTGAATTTCCATTGCAGATACTCTTGTGTCCTGATCCTTGTTTGCAACTGGGATTTAATTGTTCCTTACATCTCATCTCTGTATAAAATAACTTCCTGGATGGGTCATAAATTATTACATTGCTTATTGGCACCGCAGGGAAGCGTCTCACTCTCAGTGAGGCATAAGACCCCTGGGAATGGCAGCAAGCTTGGTCAGAAGAGACTCTTGAAGATAGCTAGATCTGTCCTGAGACTTGCTTCTTTTCTTAGGTCACCCCTGAGAAGTTTCTTCAGTCTTAGAAAACACTTAGACGACACTGCAAGCTTCAAGGGCAAGTGATCTGTTCTCATGCCTGTCATTAGGAAGTTTAACGCCTCCTTTAGCTCAGGTAGCACCTCCACCCTGCCCTATTCTGCACTGAACAAGCTCAGGAGAGGAGGCAGGTGTCCCCAGGAGGTCTGGTAGGTTGCATGTGACAGAGAAATGGCCAAAGGAAAGCACACAGGCATCTTTTGTGACGTATAGAAAACTGTCCTGACTAAACGAGGTCAATTCTAGAGGGCAGAAGCTGAGGCAGCCTGGGGAGGTGGTGCAGATGAAGGCATTTCTCTAGAGCTGCAGCTCCTCTGGGCTGGCTCCCACACAAAACCTTTTCTGGAGGAACTTAAGAAGCTTTAATTCAAGCTGCTTGCCAGTGCCAAGGCTTTCTTCTCCTACCCAAGCAGATAAAAGCAGCTGCGCTTGGCCAGACCCAAGCTACCTCTTGCCTGGTATTTTGTCTTTGGCTGAGATCAGAGGTGGCTGAGGAGGGGAAGGCAGGCACTTTTCTCTGCCTAAACTCCCTGCTGGCCACCCATCACCTGGCTGTGGCTGCCAAAGCACCAAAAGCCCCTATGTCCACCTCTCCCTCTAGGGGGCTGCTAGACAGGCACAGGGAAATCAAAGGCCAAACTGTGGAGAACAGGCTTTTGTTGACAGTGGTAGAGTCCCTGCAAAGTTCATTGAGCTCTGAGTAATTAATTGTGGAGCCCATGTATTTGTTTGTATGCCCAGAGTAATTAACTGAAGTGAAACACATGTATTTCTAATCTTACATGCTGTGGTTAAGACAGAAATGAAGATGACCATCAAACTGAATTATTTCTTTATTAGCAAGGCTCAGGCACATCTCTACAGCTGCATAATTAACTTTAATTGTGCGTGTGAGTGACTCCTATCAGGGTTTCAAGTGAGATGCATCTGCATCCCATGAGGAACACCACAGCTATTAGTGCATGGGAAAGTACATGGACAGTGAATATTTGGTGACCTATTTTCCTTTCATGTTTGAAAACTTTCAAGTTGATGAAAATGAGGAGACTCCCCCCTGAGAATGTGACTCTTCACCAACAGGCTGAAGAAGGGATCTCTGAGATGCACATCAATGTAGACCTTGATATTTTATACTTGAATTTGCACCAAAAGAGACTGAAAACAGAACTAATACTCTTGTCCTGCAAGTATTATCTTAAATGCCATGATTGACACTGTCCAGTCCATGGTGAGCCTCTGAGAGTCCTCACATCTCACATTCAATCTTAGAGCCATAGAATAGTTTGGGTTGGAAAGGACCTCCAAAGGTCATCTAGTCCAACGCCCTCTGCAGTCAGCAGGGGCATCCTCCATTAGATCAGGTTTCCCACAGCCTTGTCAAGTCTCTTCTTGCATATCTCCAGGGATGGAGCCTGTGCTAGTTTGAAGCCAGCTAGAATGTTTAGGTGAGAAGAACTAGATTGCAGGCTGGGAAAGGGAAACAATGGTGATGTCTACTTCACTCATAGGCTTGCTGAGATGTATAAGAACAAGAGTATAAACAGGGGCATTTGGGCACTGCCTGGGCTTTGAGCTGCATTTCTCTCTAACCTCACCTTCTGTCTCTCTGATTAATCCACGTGCCTCCTAACCCCCCTGGCCAACCCTCCATTCTTCCTTGGGGCACAAGGCAACATCTGGGGTAAGGTTGAGGAGTGGGAGAAGGTGGAAGGGCAGTTGGGAGCCCCTCCTGGGGACTCAGGTTTCTGGGAGGGCTGTTGTTTGTGTTTCTGTATTACCTTTTACCTTGTATATTTCTGTATATAACTGTATGTGCTGTATATATCTGCTTGTGTATTGTGCTAAGCTGTAAATATAAGCTTCATTCAATTTCCAGAGCTGGCTGAGTCTAGTCTGGGTAATTTCCAAAGTGTGGGGGGGGAGGGGAACACCCAAACCACCACAGGGTCTCAACCACCTCCCTGGGCAACCTGTTACTCTCATCATAAAGAACTTGTTACTAACATCCAATCTAAATCTACTCTTCTGTAGCTTGAAGCCATTGCCCCTCACCTGTCACTGCAGGCCTTTGTAAGCAGTCCCTCTCCATCCTTCTTGTAGGCCCCCTTCAGGTACTGGGAGGTGGTTATTAGGTTTCCCTGGAACTTTCTCTTCTTCAGGCTGAATTATCCCAGCTCTCTCAGCCTGTAATTGTAGCAGGTCATTTTTGTGGTCCTTCTCTGGACCCCTTCCATAAGGCCTGTGTCCTTCCTGTATTAAGAGCTCCAGAGATGGAGGTAGTACTTCAGGTGAGGTCTTAACACAGCAAAGTGGCAGAATCACCTTTCAGAATTTTACAGAATTAATGAGGTTGGAAATGACCTCTAAGATCATCGACTCCAACCTGTCACTCAGCACCTTCTAATTAACTAAACCATGGCACTAAGGGCCTCATCCAGTCTCCTTTAAACACCTCCAGGGATGATGACTCTAATACCTCCCTGGGCAGCCCATTCCAATGCCAATCACTCTGTGAATAACTTCTTCCTAACATCCAGCCTAAACCTTCCCTGATGCAGTTTGAGGCTGTGTCCTCTTGTTCTGTCACCGGATGCCAGGGAGAAGAGACCAACCCCTGCCTGGCTACAACCTCCTTTCAGGTAGTTGTAGAGAGCAACAAGGTCTCCCCTGAGCCTCCTCTTCTCCAGGCTGAACAACCCCAGCTCCCTCAGCCTCTCCTCACAGCGCTGTGCTCCAGCCCCCTCACCAGCCTTGGTGCCCTTCTCTGGTCATGTTCAAGCATCTCAATGTCTTTCCTAATTTGAGGGGCCCAGAACTGGACACAGCATTCAAGGTATGGCCTAACCAGTGCTGTGTGCAGGGGCAGAATGACTTCCCTGGTCCTGCTGGCCATGCTATTCCTGATACAGGCCAGGATGCTATTGGTGTTCTTGGCCACCTGGGCACACTGCTGGCTCATGTCCAGTTGGCTGTCAACTTGTACCCCCAGGTCCCTGGCTGCCTGGCTGCTCTCCAGCCGCTCTGTCCCCAGCCTGTAGCACTGTTTGGGGTTGTTGTGGCCAAAGTGCAGAACCAGGCGCTTGGACTTGTTAAAACTCATGGACTGCATCCTTTTATCCAGCCTGTCCAGGTCCCTCTGCAGAGCCCTCCTACTCTCTAGTAGATCAACACTTGCTCCCACCTTGGTGTCTTCTGCAGCCCAGGATGTAATTTGCCTTCTGGCCTGCAAATGCACACTCTCCGCTCACATCCAACTCCTAATCCTTCGGCACCAGCAAGTCCTTTTACACAGGGCTGCTTTCTAGCACCTCATCCCCCAGTCTGTATTGATAGTGAGGACTGTTCTTGCCCAGGTACAGAACCCTGCACTTGCTCTTGTTGCATCTCATGATGTTCACCTGGGCCCACCTCTCCAGCTTGTGCAGGTCCCTCTGGATGCCATCCTGTCCCTCTGGCATATCAACAGCACCACTTAGCTTGGTGTCATCTGCAAACTCACTGATGGCACACTCGATCCCACTGCCTGTACTGCTGATAAAAATAATAAACAGTACAGGTCTCAGTATGGACCCCAGAGGGACCCCACTTGTCACTGTTTCAAGCCATTGAGCACTACCCTCTGGATGTGACCTTCCAGCCAATTCCATATCCACTGAACAGTCTACCCACCAAATCTGTATCTCTCCAACTTGGCAAGCAGGATGTTGTGGGGCACCATGTCAGAGGCCTTGCAGAAGTCTAGACATATCACACCCAGAGGTCGTCCCTAATGCACTGATGTAGTCGCTTTATCATAGAAAGCCACTAGGCTGGTCAGGCAAGATTTGCTCCTAGTAAAGCCATGCTGGCTGCCTTGGATCACCTCTCTATCCTCTGTGTGCCTTGGCATGGCATCTAAGAGCATCTGTTCCATGATCTTCTCAGGCACAGAGGTGAGACTAACAGGTCTTGTTCACCTCACTTTGATTAGTTAGAGGTTATGACCCAGTGTCTGTTCTTGGTGGTGTGTGGCCTTCAGGTATGCTGAGAAGTCTCAAGCACATTAATATGCACACAGAGAGCAAGTTACAGCATAAGGAGGAGGAGAGGCCACGGAAGGACTTGATTCTGTTCTTCTTTCTGCTACTAAGTTGTTGAAAAAACTAGACAACAGCAGCAGCTTGGTGACTTTCCTTGCTGTTAAAAGCTGTATCATTTCTGGGTCTCTACAGCATCATCACAGAATCATTCAGGTCAGAAAAGACCTTTGGGATCACCAAGCCTAACTATTAACCTTACTCTGCAAAGTTCTCCCCTAAACCATATCCACGAGCATCACATCTAAATGACCTTTAAGCACATCCAGAGCTGGTGACTCAACCACTTCCCTGGGCAGCCCATTCCAATGTCTGACCACTCTTTCTGTGAGGTGATGTGGGGATGCTCCAAGATCCTCATGAAAAGAAAAAAGTTATTCATGGTTAAGTTGGTGGAGGAGGTGCACCTGTGAGTGCAGCACAATTAGAGATGGGGATTTGGGCTGTCAACATGAGAAATGCAGGCAGAAAAAGGCAAGCCCCACACATGCCTCTCTTTGTCATGAAGGAGGTATAACCCTTCTGGGTGACACACAGTTTTTAGGTATTTGTGTAGTAAGTTAACTTGATAGATGTTCTTAAAGGGCTAAATGTTAAAGCACAAAGCAGAGTTATGAACTGTAGTCTGTATCATGACCACGGTGGAGAAAACATTTGCACTGTCTTAGCTTTCCTTTGCTGCTGAAATACCATCTAGTGGAAGTGGAAAAAAAAGAAAAAGGCAAAACCAACCAAACAACCCCCAAACTATGCTATTATGTTTTAATTGCAGCCTGGCTTTTGATCAGATGCGTATTTTGGAAAGAAAAAAAAACTAGAGAGAAGAGAGAGAAGTGTGGCTTTGTGTGTTTGCTGTGTTACATTATTATTCAGTAAGCCCTAAACCACAAAAGCTCCTACGGGAAGATTCATTATCGCATTAAGCGTGAGATAGGGAGGGGATGCCTTGCTGGCAGTCACAGACGATATGTTGCTTTTTCGTTTGGGTTGGTTCACCCTCCCTTTTGGGGGCCACAGGCTCTAGAGAGACAGTGTAAGACGCGGTTGGATGGAAAAAAGAAAGGGGGGGAGGGGGCAGAAAGAGTCAAGTGACCGCAGTGTGAGGTGCTGCTTCGGCAGGCTGGAGGTTTCTAACAGCCTCCCTCCAACTTCAGACACCTCCCCAGCCTGCAGCGAGCCTTCGCCCTGCAACTTTGCAGCCTGATAAGCATCACCAGTGAGAGATGCCACAGGTACCCAGCCTTACCCCACAGGCATCTCCTTGTTCCTGCAGAGGACTCAGGGTCTCTCGCCCTGCACTGAGCACCTCCATCCTCTCTACTTCTCTGCAGTGTTGCTTTTTCAGTTTCCTGGTGTTTTCTTCTTCTGTTTTCTGAAAGCTTTTTTTTTGCTCTCCCAGAGGATCTGGGCACTGTGAGGTGATGGAAAGGGCAGTGGCCCAGCTCTGGCAGGGATATGACCCTCTGAAAATATATTTCTGTAGCACCCACATTTTCCCATTGCAAGTAACAGAGCAATAGAAGTGTTTTACTACCTGACCTGCTGACGTATGGTGACTTAGCTTGTGGGTGACTGGCCTGAGCTAGCAGTGGGAAGAAAAGAGCCAAGACTTTGGAAAACACTCAGCACCTGTCTTCTGACAAGAGGCAGGTTTCAGGCATGCTGCATGGGATGCTCACTAATGAACAGTCTGGCCAGCTTGTTTCTTTGGGTTTTTTTTTAGTGTCAACCATGTTCTCAAAGTGATGATACATTTGAAAAAGAAAAAAAAAAAACATATTTATATATATATATAAAAGCTAATTTACTCTGCTTTTGAAAACTAACATCCATGTGGTGAAGGCCTGGGCTGGATTTTTCTTTTGGTTACAAAACCCCATTCTTCCTGTGAGGGAATTCCACAGTTTCAAGACTGACTGGTTCCTTAATTTGTGTCTTAAAAAAAAAAAACAAAAAGCTTGGGGGGGGAGGGGAGGAGAAAAAGAAAAAAACTAACCCAAAACCAAAACAAAGATACATCATTTGTGCATTACATTTTATTGATGTTACTGTAAAATACATATTTGCTTGCATTCCTAATTGGGGAAGCACAGATGGCAGTGGCTTCTGCTAGAGTGATACACTCTTTAAAATATCTGGTAACATTACAACAAAGTGCAGTCATTAAAATGAGTGGCTGCATGTGCTGGAAGAATTTAATTCTTGGAAGCAGGGCTCTCTTTTGGTTTAGGGAGGGAGGGCTTGGTGCCTGACATGGTGGGATAAATCCAACACAGTTCACCTGACTTTGGAGCTGCCAGAACTGTTTACGTGAGAGCAAATTTACCCTGCATGGACATGTGTCTGGAGGGTCTGAAGCCCCCCAAAAGTGTACTGGTGATTATGGTGCCTTGAGGACTTGGCCATTGGAAAGGTGATAGCAGTGCTTTGGGGAAGGAAAAAAAATAACAACAGGAAGAATAAAAACCAACCAGAAAGAAAAAGTAACACTGGGTGCAGGTCGTGCATCTTCTGAAGACTGTTTTAATTCGGTCTTCTCATCCAAACCAAGCTGTCACGAGCAAATGCAGAGCAAGTGAGCAGCATTTTCCAGAGTGTTTGCAATGTGTTGGCAGCAAGCAGCGAGCACATGTTGGGAGGGAGGGGAGAGCTATCACCATCGAGTACGCTCTGCTCTTTGATGCACTCTTCTCCCAGCCCCAGAAAGCTCACTGCAACCAGGGCATTTTGCCACTGATGCCTCACCCTCCCCAGTTTGCGGACAGCTCTGCACATGTTGGTGCCCCTATGCCTCCCCTCATGTTAGGAGTGTTAAAGGGCTAACAGTTTGTCTGGAGCTGGGGTTTCGTTAACTTTATGTTTTAAGAGGCTCTACTCTAGCCATGTGCATGCCTGGTGTTGCTGGTTTGCAGTCTGTGGTGAGGCTAATAATGTACTTGGTTTCTCACTTCTGGCATCCCCATCTACTATGTTGGTTATGGGTGCCTTCCTGAGCCATTTCAGAGCTGTGCAGGTTGGGGGTGGAGAGGACAGTAAAGCCCCTTTACCCAGCTGGGCTGCCCGCAGGCATTGAGACACTCAGAGCTGTCAGCTTGTTTGGTTTTAATTAAAAGCCTCCACTGTCTGGCTTAGAGAGCTGTGAGGTTACAAGGGGCTCCGTATCACAGTCTGTATTGAGTTAAGGTTGGCTGGTGAAAACCCAGCTGCTCGCTGCAAGAGTGACTGAGCAAGGCACAGAAACCATACTATCACCTATGCATCCCTGCCTGCTCTGCTCCCCTTTGCTGGGGTGGAGAAGATTGCTAGGATGGTATACGATGGCCATAGGGTTGTTACCTGCCTTCTGAAGGCCAGACTGCCCTTGGTTCAGTAGTAGCAGGACTGAATGGGTCACAGTGAATGCTGTGGATGTAAAGCTGTCTCCCCATTTAACAGGAAGTGTGACTTACTAAAGAGTCTGCCCTTCTGGGTTGAATTTAGCAGGTGTGTGAGGATTCTCAGGAGAGGGGGAAAAGCAGGAAGGCAAAGCCCTAGAGAAGGGCTTCTCTTGTAACAAAACACCTTCATGTTTGCATTTTGGACAGGAACACATTTCCAACACCTTGGACTCTGGAAGGTGGGAGAGCTGACCCACTCCCTTAGCTGCTAAGGTAACTGGGGCTCTTTAATCTGAAGAAAAGCAGGCTGAGGGGAGGCTCCATTGCTCTCTATAAGTATCTGAAGGGAGGTTGTCTTGAGGTGGGTGTTGGTCTCTTCTCCCAAGTAACTAGTGATAGAACCTCAGCCTCAGGCTGTGCCAGGGGAGGTTTAGGCTGAACACAAATACTGAAAGAGTTGTCAGGAATTGAAACAGGCTGCAGAGGGAGGTGATTTGGTCTCCTTCCCTGGATGTGTTTAAAAGTCATAAAGATGTGATACTTGAGGGGGCTTGGTGGTGGACTTGGTAGAGAAGGGTTAATGGTTGCACTTGATGATCTTGAAAGTCTTTTCCAACCTAAATGATTCTATGATTCTTAAGTTTCACATGAGCTGTTGATGCCTTGCTAAGAGTCAGCTAGGGAAGAAGACGCCTGTGGCTACCCACTCTTCCAGGCTGCATCCCTCGTGGGGCACTGGGGCCTTGCTGGATGGATGGGACACTCTGAGAAGCACCCCAGCAACGGTTAAGCATGGCCTGCACAGAGTGGTGAGCAGCCATAGTCACACAGCGATGGGTTTCTCTAAGGTATTGATACACCTCCAGCCAGGAGGGTGTGGGGGGAGGACAGCAGCAAGGAGGGGGGTGAGGTACCAGCTGTGTTATTAAGCCTGATCCCAAACCCTTTGAAGTCAATAGAAAAATTATCTTTGATTTTAGTACACTTTGGATTGGGCCTTTTAAGTCATGTGAAAGACATTTGTGTTATTAGAACAGCAGCAGCAGAGCACTGTTGGTTACATCTGCCTTTATTTTTTAATGGCAATGGTAGGTTTAGCCTTTGGCACTATCTGAGACTCATAAATAACCCATGTCAAGTGTAACACACCTACTGAACAGCCACAGAAGACAGAGGACTTGGCTGTTTATCTCCCTGCATTTTTCAGTAACAAGCCACTTGTAGGTTAGGAGGGGTAGATGTCCTCTAGCATTCATTAATAAAGCATCCTTAAACAGCCAGCCTTCTCCTTGATCAGGCAGGGCTAATGCGATAAATATCTTCTTTCTACATTCCCCTGACAGCTGAAAGACAGGAATGCAGTCTAACTTACAATGTTGGTTCTGCAGGAATATTACAGGATTTATTTCTTGTATGCCTGCATCTGTGAAGCACCTGCTTGCTGCCCAGATCACAAAAGCAGAGCAGGGAGGCTTTCTGAAAAAGCATTCCCAGTACAGCACTGGAGTCACCCTCACCATGGTCACAGGGCAGTGTGAAACCTCATGGGAAAACCAGGATCATGTCAAAACATTATTCTATAGGTGCCAAGTGGATGTGTATACACACCCTAGCCTGCTCAGTCAGCAAGGTGCAGCTGATGAAGGTCAGTTCACAGAATCACAGAATGGTAGGGGATAGAAGTGACCTCTGGAGACCAGCTTAGTCTACCCACCCCCACCAGAGCAGGTTCACCTAGAGCAAATTGCAGAGGACAAATACAGGAGAGCTTTGAATAACAGCAGAAATGGAGACTACATCACCTCTCTGGGCAGCCTGTTCCAGTGCTCTACCATGCTCAATGTAAAGAAGTTCCCCCTCCCATTTACATGGAACTTCCTATATTGAATTTTGTGTCCACTGCCTCTTGTCCTGTCACTGGGCACCACTAAGAAAGACTGGCCCCATCCTCCTGACACTCACCCTATTTTAAGCATTGGTAAAATCCCTCCTCAGTCTTTTCTTCTTGAGGCTAAAATCCTCAAGTCCCTCAGCTTTACTTCATAAGAGAGATGTTCTAGTCCCCTAATCATCATCATCATAGACCTTTGCTGTACCCTCTCAAGCAATTCCTTGGAGAGCCCAGAACTGGACATAATACTCTGGATGAGGCCTCACCAGCGCAGAGCAGAGGGGGAAGAGAAACTCCCTTGGCCTGTTTACCAACTCTTCTTGATTCAGCCCAGGATACCATTGGCCACCTTGGCCACAAAGGCATGTTGCTGGCTTGTGGTCATCCTGTTACCCACCAGATATCCCAGGTCTCTTCCCATAGAGCTGCTTTCCAACAGGTCAGCTCCCAACTTGTACTGGTGCATGGGGTTATTCCTCCCTAGGTGCAGTACCCTGCATTTGCCCTTGTTGAACTTCATGACTTACTCTCCAGCCTGTCCAGGTCATGCTCAATGGCAGCACAGCCTTCTGGTGTATCAGCCACTCCTCACAGTTTATGTCATTATCAAACTTCCTGAGGGTACTCTCTATCCCTTCATTCAGGTCACTGATGAATACATTGAGCAGCACTGAACCCACCATCAAAATACCTTAGGGGCCACCAAATGCTGTCAGAAGCTAGAGTGGGCCTGAATCTGTTTATTGCCACTTTTTTCAGTGTTTTGGTTTCTTTGTCACCAATGGTTCATTCCAGCAGGAAGGCCTTGTGTAAATGTATATTGCTTTTCACACTGATCTATGGCATCAGCATGTCCCACAGCAACCATGGAGAAGTGTTGGTTTAATTCGGGCAGCACAAAATCATACCAGAGATGCAATTTCAACCCTCGTATCACTTGCAACACACCAGTGCTTGGAAATCTTACATTTGTGTGAGCTTGCATTTGGGTTTTTTTCTGCTTAACTAACACATTTTATTTACTTTCACCTCTTTCCAAGCTTGTGGACAACTCGTCTTAGCCCTGCTGTTTTCAGAGAGGAGAAGGGGAGCATATACCTATATGTTTTGATGTTTCCCTCCCCCTCCCTCACCCCCAACTCCCAGTGTGTGTTCCTCATCCTCTTTCTTCCTAGCTCTGCCACTTACTAATGGCCAAGGAGGGCTACACCACTCCTGAACAGTCCAGCAGCTGTGGATCTTACACTGCTCTACGCAATGTCTCATTTTGTTATCGTTTTAAGAGCAAGGCGGAGCCACAGCTTCCCATTTAGGAAGTTTGAGATGTTCAGTGGGGAACAGGTCTGTGACAATCTGTGTCTGTAGTTGAAACAGCAGGATTACTGGAGAAAGCTGGCTCTGAAACACTGATCTAAAGAGAGTTTGTTTTAAAAGCTATTTAACCCCTTAAAATAAGAAAAAATTAGGTCAGCCATGAAAGGGACTTTAATAAATGCAGCTCATACATAAATATTTGCTTTTGTTCCCAAATGGCTGCTTCTTCTTGCTCACTTCATTAAAGAGGAATACCCATGGGACACTCTAGTTTAAAAGCATTTCTGTTTCCAAAGCTTTTTAAGGACTGTTATATCCATGCAGTCTGTATTGTTCTGGGCCAGGAAGCAGGACCAGAAGGAGCCTCCTTATGCAGAAGCAGCTCTTCGACATCTCCTCTGCTCTCTGTGTAAGGGTGAGAAGCAGACCCCTCTTTCCTCCAAAAAGTTGTTACTTATTTCCTTCTCCTCCCTGCACCTTTACTTGGCAGCAAGTGGAGGTCTGAAAGCTTCCCGCGGGCTTTGGGAGCAGACCCACTCTGTCGTCAGGACAGTGAAACTGAGAGAGGAGCACAGTGAAATAGCATCTCTAGAGCTGCGAGCCTGTTTCCAAGCCGAAGGATGGAGCTCAGGCTACAGCTCTTTGTGTGCACGGGAACTGGGCTGCAGGAGCCAAAATAGGTTGGAGCAGGCAGGGCTTCGGGCAGGAGGCTACTTGAGGGGAGTGTGAATTAATCCCCCTCCTTAACCTCTGTGTGAATGGTCACAGGCCAGGGGGTATTTTAAAAGAAGCTAAAAGGCAGGCACTCCATTGTGTTATCCCTGTGGCTGTGGATTTTCAAAGGAATTTGAGTATCCAGAAAGATTTTTATGCTGCAGAGGCCATGTGTTCTCAGTAGTCCCCTTTTCTTATGCCACCTATTCATCTCCCTGATTCCTTTCTGCCCATCACCGAGCCGCATCTGTCTTTCCTGAAACCAAAGCCTCCATTAAAAAAAGACAGTTCAAGCATTCAACCTGGGTTTTCCTCACTGAGATTCAGCTAAGCAAGCGACAGTCCTTTTCAGCAGAAACTTTAAAGGAAAAAGTGTTAATTGGTCTGGGGCTTGGTTTTGCTAACCACAAATGCAAGTGGAAACAGCCTCATAGGATACAGTTGCGTTGAAAGCTGGCAGGTGTTAAATAGCACACCCAGGGCTTCAGCATCCTCCAGCTCTGCAGCTTTGTGGTGGTTTCTGACTAATAGACACCAAGTTCATTTTTACCTTTGAGGAGCTTTGGCAGATAAGTCACTGAACCCCCTCTTCTCCCCTGAGGCTCAAGCCACACTAAGTTAAAACTCCAGCTAAACTCACAAACCCGTGTATCAAATGAGGCTCCTCCAACAACATCTTAAAAGCAGCTTTCCACTCTCTTGCATGTGGGCAGAAACCCTGAACCCTAATGACATCTCTAAGAAACTGCCTCTTTCATGTTGAGCAGCTTCCATCCAAACACTGAACTGAAATTTTATTTTGACATATGAAGCATACCTGAGGTTAGTTTTTCATAAGACTGGAGATGGTTTCACCCCACCATCAAGCAAACATCTCATGGTTGCTTTCACTTCAGAAAACACAATTTAAGCATCTCCTTTCTTCCTCAACCCCCTCTTTACACCCCTTGATCTTTGTCACAGGTAGTAACAATAGTTTGTTTGCTGACTTGCTGTCTTTCTAGCACCAGATGCCCCAGTGGCACATCTGTACTCATATCAGTTTGGAAAGCCAAAGCTTTGGGCCTGCTTTAGTTTTACAATGAGGAGCTGTTGATTCAAGCACATACTCGTGATCCTGTGACTAGACTTCACACATTTATGATCCTGTGTGTGTAACAGGGTTTTTCTTGTATGAGAAGTTGGTTATTGTGCCTCTCTGGATCAGGAATGCACCAGGATTCCTTTTTAACTTCTGTTAAAAATGGGATTACTCCTTCTTCTGCCAAGTCTCACAGCATTTCTACATATTATATATGAAGAGGGTTTTACATAACAGCTGTTTCTAGCCCTCGTACTTCCAGATGAAAGGCCAAGTGTGGGACCTCGCATGCATGCTGAAAGCCCAAACCAGAGTAATAACAAGGACCAGGACCACAAACTGCAGATGCATTTTCAAATGATTGAGGGGAGATCTAGGTCTTCCTAGCCCTGGTGATGCAGAGTGCTCCTAGTCCAAAAGCAATCATGCTGGAATTAAATCTAGGACAATTATATTGAGAAGGGGTCCTGCTGGCATGCTGTAGAGCATGTGCGACCAAGAGTTTCCAAACAGAGGCAATACCAGCACACAGGCCACGGTGCCATGACTGAATGCTCCTTCTGCAGTCTCAGATATGAAAATGGCTCCTTAAATGAAGCTTTTCCTCTCCAGGACCTCATCCTGACTCATATCTCTCATCTCACCCTTCCCCCTGCACACCTGCTTCTTTCTTTTGTTGGCTGGTTTCCTTCCTCTGTCTGCAGAAAGATGCCTGCAGCACAGTGCTAGAGGCCAGGGGACACCCCAACTGCAAAGCATCTCTCCTATTTCCTCTCTCCACCAGCCCCCAATCCTCTGTGTGCCCCTGGCACTCTGAAGCTAGGTTTGATGGAGGGGCAACCACATGCGAGAGGGGAGGCACCCAGGTGAGTGCTTGGTCTCCACTGACACATCTGGAACCCACAGCTGGCAAGCAGGGCCCACAGCTTGTCTGTGGCTCTTTCATGGAGAGGACAATTTTTTGGGGGCAAAGGTGAAGAAAGCATAAGAAAAGGGCTTTGAAGGGGCCATGGTGGAGTGGTATAGTTGTAGCTGGATGGCTGGAGAAGCCACTATCTCCTGTGAGACCCTTTAGAGGAAACTGGTAACTCATCTGGCCCTCTGATTTCAGAAGACTCCATGAGATTAGTTTTTCACACCATGTCTAGTATGCTCCTGGGACACATCTTGGTCAGACCTTCTGCAGGAGCAACAGATTCTCCTGCAAATCCCTTTCCCAAACCCTGACTGCACAATTCCCTCCTTCTTCCTGCATGCCTTCGGTTGTGCCCCTTTGGTGCTGCAACACTCAACCTCCCTCCTTGGGGGGTGTCCCAGCCCGAACCCCACAGTGCATCTTGTCCCAGCCTGTGGCCTCCCTTAGGCTGCAGAGAGACATGCAATACTACTCAGGTGTAGCTTATATTTTGGTCCAACAGCAGGCAATTCAGTGTCCCTACTGAAGAGCCCAGCTTAATTCATCTGCTGAACAAAATTAGACTCCTAAAATGCTATAAAAAGGAAGAGGAATATTTTGCAAGGGCTGTTAGTTGTTAGTCTAGGACTTTTGTGTTATTATTTTTTTTCTTATTTTGTAAAACTCAGAACTGGATTTCATCCAAAATGGCCTTTCTTTCACACCTGGTAAGAGGGAGGAAAAGAGCTTTTTTTTTTTTAACCTCTGAAATGTAAAGGAATTAAAACCTCTCTGCAGATATTAAAATCCTTTTTACTCTTTCATTCACTCAGAAGCCAAAGATGAGCAGAGTTTAATTTTAAAGCCCTCATTCTGAGCCTTTGAAATAAACACTTTCTTCTTGCTGATAAATGATTAAAGTACCAGCAATTTCTTTTTTAAAGGAAAGGATCACAGGAATTTCCATACTCTGACTCAGGAATAAATTTCTCCTTGCTGAGGTGATACTGCCGTGTTTTAACCATCCAATACTTCCCACACTAGTAACATGGGGAACAGAAACATGCTGTCCCAAAATAACAAATGCAATGACAAAGAAACAGAGGCTGTAGTAAAGTTTTCCTGACATGCTTGATACATCAATTCCAGCGCTGACATTGTGACATGGAACCCATGCAATGGTTTGAGCCAGATCATGTGCATATCCTACACCATTCTGAGCAATGCTTGCTCAATTTGTGAGGCTCAGGGGATGTTATGTAGTTTGTAAAGTTCCTTGTTCCAGGCTTGGAGCTGGGTATTCTCCTTTCCAGCTTCAATTTTCATGCAGAGACTTGGCACAAGTATCTGTATGAGTTTGCTCAGGTGTTTTTGTTTGTTGCTTTGGTTTTTTCCCTGTCTCTTTTGGTGTAATCTGCCAGGACAAAAAAATCACCATTCAAACTATTAAATATGAATAAACTCTCAAGGGAGGTGGTGGATTCCCCTGCATTTTACAGCTTCAAGGCCCAGCTTGGCAGGGTGTTCAGCCATCTTATTTAAACTGCATTCTTACCCTGAAAGGTTGGATCCTTGGTGTCCCTTCCAGCCTTGTATTCTATGAATCTATTAATCCTGCAATAGAGTAGTTAACCATAGAATCGCTCAGCTAAAACTCTCTACCTCACTTCTCTTATTCCCAGTCAGTGGGAGAGGGAGGGAGGAGGGGAGGTCAAGATTATATTAACCCCTGATAATCCAGGAACAGTGAATTTAGGTTTTCAGAGGATATTTTTGTGTGTGCTTTGGCTTTTAAAAAAGTTATTACAACCAATGTTATGGACAAACTTGAAGGTGTAAGATTTTATTCTGCCTCTGTCACCACAGATAATGAAATTTTATCAACTCTCTTTTATTATAGTAATCTAAAACTGTATTCTATAATAGAGTCATAAACATTTAATGAAACTGGATGCTCTATGAATAGAAAAAAAAAGAGAGAGAGGCTTTAGGGTGGACAAATGGAGAACAAAAGGGAATCCAAACAACTCAGGTGTCTGTAGCCCAGAGCCTCAGCATACGACACTCCTCCATGCTTAATTCCTATCAGTGGGATTTAAACTTTATACCAAAGGTGGCGTGTTGAAACACGGCCCTGATCTTTATGATTTATTTTTGTTAGTACCTTTTAAGCCCTTTCTGGCGTGTTCTGCAGGAACTTTTAACGGATTGTTTCATTGCCCACTTAAAACTAAGGGGATCTTAATTACTCTGACACCATGAAAAACATAAATGCCGCCTAACCGACATTCACCGGTGCATATCAAAGAGCAGCTGTACATCACTACAGCATGGCAGTTAACATGAACTCTGCACACTGACAATAGGAAAAACTGATAACATTGAGCTTACCTGTCTTTTACCACAGGAAAAAAAAAACAAAAAAGAAAAGAAAAGAAAATTCAAGTGCAGTGGAAAGTTTCAGGGGTTGTTTTGTAAATTACCCCTCGCTTTCTTGCTCTAAAATCTTTCATGGGGGAAAGTTTTAAAGCTGGAAAAGACAACAAGCAGCCCACACACTCCCTAATTCTACATCTGTGAGAGGCACTTGTGACCCTGCCTCGTTCTTGTGTGAGGGTTTTACCAGGATATACTCATGAGGATGGTGATGACTATGGAAAAGTTGGGGATGAGGGATTTATAATGCCCTGCACAGATGGATCTGGAGAGCACTAGGAGCTAAGTGAATAGAAAGACATGGAGCACATTTTGCTCTGGAAAGGGTACTCAAAGATATTCCCTGCAAACACCTGCAACTGAGGAAGTTCTTCACTATGAGAGTGGTGAGACCCTGGAATGGGTTGCCCAGGGAGGCGGTTGAGGCCCTGGAGATGTTTAAGGCCAGGCTGGATGAGTCTCTGGCCAGCCTGATCTAGGGTAGGGGGTTGGAACTAGATGATCCTTGTGGTCCCTTTCAACCCTGACTGATTCTATGATTCTATGAACTGCAAAGGCAGTCTCTCTGATGTAATGTTTTATCATCTGCTCTTGGTCCTTCAAAAATGCCCACCTGAAAACATTCATTGTTAATTTTGAGTACCCAGCCAACTGTAAATGATAAAGAATATTCCCTCGTGGAGAAGTAGCTAATTAGACAAAATATCATAGCGTGGTCTTTGCGGTGCCAAAATTGACTTGTAGTGCCATAGGAAAAAAAAAAAGCCATACATAGGGGTAGAAGGTTACATAGCACTTTGGTTTTCTAGTAGCAAAGATAAAAATGGCCAGAAATACTATAGATCTTTTTGTGTAACAGCTGGTTGATGGCAACCACTCGCCCTTAGCAATGTGGACCTCAGTTTACGTGGGGGATAAAATACACAGATGAAAAATTACCTGGAACACCCTGATATTTGTGAGTGTGACCTTAGATTAATTTGTTAATTAGGATGGCAAGAAATCATTGAATAGTGGGGCTTGTTAACTCTGAATAAGGAACCTGATCAGTATATGGCAAATAATATTATTTCTTAGTTATTTTCTGTGTGTTTTCCTTTCACAGAGATTTTTCTGGGGACTCCTCTTTGTTTCTGTCCTCTCTTCAGTTTGTTGCCATGCCTGCAGTTAACAACTAAAATCAAGAGAAAAGGTTAAAGCTAGATGAAAATGTGTTTAAGAAAAAGAAAAAAAAATCACTCACTGTGCTGGTTTTTTTTTGGTCCCTTGAGAAAACCAAATACCTCAAATCCAAAAATACTTTTCCAAAAGTACAAATCTTAAGTTTGGGGTGGACATTTTTCAAGTTTAACTGTCAGAAATTAAAATGGAAGGAAAACCCCAAGGGTTTGGGGGCCGAATAGAAAACATTCCACATGATTGCACATTTTTCTCTGTTGAAGTAAATTGCAAAGGAGTGGTCTTCAGGTACAATAAACTTGCATAGTGCCTTTCTTTTTGTGTGTGTGTGTGGGGAGGAGATTGTGGGGTTGTTTTTGTTTTGTGGGTGTTTTTTTTTGGTTGGTTGTTTTTTTGTTTGTTTGGGGGGTGGGGTTTTATTTTGTTTGTTTTTTTTTTGAGGGTTTTGTTTGGTTTGATGGATTTTTTTAATTTCTTCTACTCTGAACTGGTGACCTTGACAAATTTGTAGTAATTTGCACTAAATTCTATCTTCCCTTCTTTTCTTTTTTTTTTTTTTTTTTAGTCTTACTATTCATGGGGTAGGTTGTGGCCCAAAATGGCTAATGTGATATAGAGAGCAACGTGATGGAAATTGTGTTCTTCATCTACACAGGTTTCCCTTCAGGTATGCCACAGATGTTTTGGGTTTGATTGTTTGATATTTGTTTGTTTGTTTGTTTGTTTGTTTTTCTTCTTTGTTTTAGTGAAAATGGAGAACCTCAGTGTGAAAAGGGAAGCTTTAGAAATAACATGTGATCTGGAAGCGTGAGTGCATAACTTATCAGAGCCAACTTTTCAAGCATGCATTTGCAAGTGTTACAATCAGACGCGTTTCCGAAAGTAAACTGTAGTAGTTGTAAGATAAATGGCTCCCCAGAGGAAAGCAATAAATACTACAGCCACATGCTTACAATGCCTGGGCTGTGTCTTTCCATTATTTATGAAAAGGTAGAAAGCAAACTACAATTCCAGAAAATCCTTTGATCAGTGCATTTATTTTTCAAATGCTTATAAAAACAAAATTAAAACCCCCAAACCAGAAGAGTCATTGAAAGACTGGAAAGTGGCTATGGATTTGAAATGTGCACAAATGGCAACAAATTGGGATGAGTCCACAGTTTGCCTTGAAACCTCTTCCTGGCATCCATGAAATATTAGACCACTGAAAGTAAATTCCTTTTCATACGCTGCCTTTTCTTCCTTCTCTCCTTGTTTATTGTATATGTTGGTGATAACATCTTTGAGCCTTTTTGTTCTGTTATAGCTACAGGAGACTCTTGCAGAAAATATTAAGCATTGTTACTGTTATCACAGTATCACAGTATCATCAGGGTCGGAAGAGACCTCACAGATCATCAAGTCCAACCCTTTACCACAGAGCTCAAGGCTAGACCATGGCACCAAGTGCCATGTCCAATCCTGCCTTGAACAGCTCCAGGGACAGCGACTCCACCACCTCCCCGGGCAGCCCATTCCAGTGTCCAATGACTCTCTCAGTGAAGAACTTTCTCCTCACCTCCATCCTAAATCTCCCCTGGCGCAGCCTGAGGCTGTGTCCTCTCGTTCTGGTGCTGGCCACCTGAGAGAAGAGAGCAACTTCCCCCTGGCCACGGCCACCCCTCAGGTAGTTGTAGACAGCAATAAGGTCACCCCTGAGCCTCCTCTTCTCCAGGCTAAACAATCCCAGCTCCCTCAGCCTCTCCTCATAGGGCTTGTGCTCAAGGCCTCTCACCAGCCTCATCGCCCTTCTCTGGACACGCTCAAGCTGTGTGTGTGAGAGAGGTGACTTACACTGGAAGGGATACCTCTGGAGCTCATCTAGTTCAACCTTCTGGTTGGAAAAAAAGCATCTAATTACAAATGAAGGTATTGGTTGAAGTGCTGTGTTGGACTGAGACCTAAACTTAGAAATTGAAAAGAAAAAGTCTACATGTTTCACACAGCTGAAAGGAAGGCTGGAAGACCAGGAGCCCAAAAAAAAACAAAAACCAAAACCAAACAAAACCAAAAACCTCACATCTGCAGTTTTTTGTTACCAAAGGAAAAAATAAGCATTTGTGTCACAACAGAAACATTGCTGCTAAAATCATGGAAATACTGGTTATGAGTGTATAAACAAATCTGCATTGAAAACACAGTTAGAAGTGCCTCTTGGGATTTTCTCTGCAAATTCACTTACAAAAATGTCACTTACAGAACTGTCTGGATTGCATGTCTAGACTGAATGTCTGTTTTTCTGTATAGATTTTGAGATATCTTAGTGAAGGTATGGGAAGTCAGAAGGGCTTTAGGGTTTCAACATCTTCAAGTTCTCCTGAACTTTCAGCCAACAAATGAGCATATATAGGCATAGAGTAACATGTGGGGCATGTGACTAGTCTTTACCCAGTCACATACACTTGCTGGGTATTGTTTCTATGTGTGACCTTAGTGAAATATATAATGAGTTTGAAGAGTCTTCACGTTGTCTCTCTTAGAGGGATTTCTTAGCATCCAAATCTTACAATGTATCTGTGTCAGTTTGCAAAGGGCTCCTCTGTACATTTTGGAAGTGTCCTCAAACAATTTTTTGCTACGTGGGAATTACTTCTTTTTGTTGCTGCAGATATATTGCCACAGGTATTAAGATACTAACCTCACAGTTTGTGGCATAGTGAGGTCTCAATAAGATGCAGTAGATTAGATGTGATGTCTAGTTTACAAAAAGTCTGACATTAATGAGGTCAGGGTTGTACATCAACACCATAGGCTTAATATAGAGTTGGAAAATTACAAAGTAGACACACCCTTGACCTGCTGGGCACACTCCTCTTGATGCACCCCATGATACTGTGCCTTCTTGGCCACAAAGGTACATTGCCGTTCCATGGATGACTTATTGTCCATTAAATATAACTCACATTCAAGCAGGCCTGGGCTTTCAAAACCACGACCTGATAGCATGCAAGAGAGCAGGGACTCTGTTCAAATATGTCCACCAAAATGGGTCCTATGCCTCTTCAAGCATATAGCCTTTTCTTGTGCCTCCACGTTTAGAGCTAGAGCAAATTATCCCTCTTTGGAAAGCCTGAATAAGCAAATACTCAGGAAGGTGATGGGTTGGGTCCTTTTCCAGAAAATGCTTTGAAAAATGACATTTGAAAGCTAAACAAAATGAGGTTTGTCTATGTCTGTAAACAATTCTTTCTCCCAGGAATCTCACTATATAGAGACAAATACAGTCTGAATAAGGAAGAGAACATTCAAACAGAAGCCAGCAGAGAAAGCATATCATTTGTGTAGGCATGAATTGAGGTTTGGAGTTACCTGTATGATTACGAACCCATGATTACTTAAGAAACAGCCTGAAAATCTTTCTTTCCCTCCCTTTTTATCATAAAAAGGAATTTGCAGATAAACTGTTCGAATGTAGTGGATTTTTGCATGCCTGAAATCATGGCTAAGCTTTAAGCAAGAAAAATCAATAAATGATATGTAGCCATCAGCCATGTGTATGGCTGCTCAGTATAATTTTAACAGTGTTATCAGTGCAGAAGAACGGCAGGGGAGATGTGGCTGCTGATTTAGTTTAGTGCTGTATGTGACCCCCTCCTCTGCAGGGGGAGCTCAAGGAGCTCAGTCCCCTACAGTGAGGCCACAGGACATTCCCTTTATCCTACCAGCAGCCACAACCTCTGGGACATGGTGTCCATCTGGAGATGAATGGGCTCCAGAGTCTCCAAGTAACCACCTCATCCTCCAGCCCTAAAGCTGCGCATTGTAGTTTGGGAAAACGAATTCAGTTAAGACTAGAAACCAGAGTAAGAGGCGATAAAGAATATATGTACTGGGAGGGACTGGTCCCTGGCTGGCACTTCCTATAATAACTCTGCAGAAAGGAGCGACCCTTCCTCATATGTCTGTGCTTAGATGGGTCTTTACCTCCAGCTCCTTCCCTGCTGCTGCCAAATGCCTGTGCAGACAGGGCATCTTTGCATGCTCACAAAAAAACCCAAAACCCAAAACATTATATAGCCATGGATCAAGTAGTTTTGTCTTTTTAACCAAGGCCCAGGACATGTCCCTTGCAGAACACTGGCACTATCAGAGGTGTTTGCACTCACGTCCCCTAAGGACCTCCCAGATTGTCGTAAGTCAGACCGCAGGCAAGAGGAATTTGTTGAGACATAAATAGCATTACATAAATAGCATTAGGGAAATGCAGAGCAACACTGAGACCTCTGTTCCTCTTAGAGAGGCTGCTGTCACGTTGTCTTCAACTTATTAATTAACCAGCTATTAAACACCTTCCTATTATCTTGCAACTTCATCAAGTTGCTCTAAAGCAGTGTGAGCTGCTGCTTTGCTCACCTGAAGAACTGTAAAAGGAAATCAGAGTATTAATTTCTGCTGGGGGTCTGAAAAAATCATAATTTTCAATATTGAGTAGCTTGACTATTCTCAAACCCCCTTGTGAGACGATCTGGATGTGTGAGTGTTCGGAAAGAGGGCACAGCTTACCCTAGTTCCTTTTTCCCTTGAGGCTGAGCCAATTCTGGCAGCAGCACAGGCAAAGAGAGCGTGCAGGGAGGAAGCCGCTCAGTGCTAAAAAACATTCTTCTCTCTTTAACGAAGTAAGTTGCTCTACACTGCCTGGAAACTGTGATAAGAAACAGGAGAGTGCTTCAGAGATGCCATGCTTTACATTGTGAATAATGTACTACCAGGATGTCTAAACCAGCTAAAGTGCAAACTGATCATGCAGGCATAGAAGGACACACCGGTTACATAAAATACAATCACTTCAGAATGACATGCTCCATGTGGAATACAATGTACTGTATGAAATCAGTAATGTGTAAGAGAGTAGAGGAGAATTTCAAAGACCAGATGGAAGCAAGGTATAATACCAGAGAGTAGAACATGATAGTACATGACATGTGAAGGAAATAAGAGAATCAGATTGACTTTGGGGGAAGATTGAAGTTCTCCATGAGGAGAGCTGAAAATGCCTGGCTGAGTGGTAACCAGCGCGTGGATGGCTGCTTGCAAATAGCTGATGCATGGAAGTGTGGTGGACCGTGGGCACAGCAAGACTGGGTGATCAAATGAAGAGTATTCCTGAATTTCAGGGAAAAACTGGTCAGTAAATCTGGCTCATCTTCCTACAGAAAGGGATAGGAGCCTTGTCATTTGTCATGTAAAATAAGTTTATTACAACTGATTCCCTAAAGAGTGAAAAGGAGACTGATTGTTACATCATGCATTGCCCCACCTCATGACAGTGGGGGTTTGGGGCTACCACTGATGAAGCTGAGGTCATGCGCTGTAAGGAAGAAGGGCTGAGAAGAGCTAGAAGGTTGTTCCTCTTAATTGTTTCTCCTGCTCTGCCTTGAAGCAAGGACTGCTCAATAGCTCAAAATGTTTCAAGTACTGGGCGTTGCCAGTGGGTGTCAGTTTTGCTCTACGAAGCAGCTGATGGAGCTTCCCTTATCTAAAGTAAGAAACTACCTCTTAAAGGAGGCAGTGGAATAAAAACATTCCCATGGAGAAATATGAGGTCACCCCCACAGTTTGGCATTTTGTTTTTTTCATAGCTCTGTCTACTTTACAAATAGCCACACAGAGTAATTCTTAGAGAAGCTGTCTTAGTTTTTCCTCTTGCAGTATCTCTGCTTTTAGTGTAACAACTAAGTGAGGGGTTTCAACAGAGCTCTGTCTTACAAAAGAAGCAGCCACCACTACCAGTCAGATAAACATTATTTGAAAGAGTCATGTGTGCATGGCATAAGCCATCCAAGACAACCACTGGAGAATCATGATCTGGTTGTCAGCCAATTAAGACAACTCAATGCAGTGTAGAAATGACTTACAGATCAAGTCAGCACTAAAGACATATAGCTACTTTGGATACAATTTCCATGGGAAACATCTTCAGATTTTAAGGATCATTTTCGATAGCTATTTTTAACTAGACCTCACTGTTGAGTGTAAAATTATACCCTTGCTGAATTAAAAACCATCCCAACAAAGCCAAACCAGCAGCAAGCCTCTATAAAGAGCATTTGCCTTTCTAATGCGATGAGTAAGCCAAGATCTAGTACTTCTGCAGGGCTTCATAGTAAACTCCGTATCTTGCATGAGGAAAAGTTTTGTTACAAGATGAATGCTCTTTAGCAGCACACAAGACACCAGGAAAAGCAATTCAGAGAAGAATTTTTAAGACTTAAATAGTGGCAATATCTTCTACAGTTTTTCTGTTCATGTCCTCATTTGTAATGCTGTAGAATTAGAATCTGGTTTGTTTGGATTTTTCACTTTGGGAAATTTTAGATGGGGTCTTTTCAGATGAAGGCAGTAGGAAAATTTCTGGTGATATTAGTGGTATAAGCTCAGACCTATGCAATGAAAAAAAGTTACCTGGTAAAAAGGCATCTTTGGCCATCATTCCACCACCCAAAATCTTAATTAGAAGAATCTCTCATGTTGCTAATAAACAAAAAGTAAAAATTGTTCTTCCAGATCTCAGAGGAAAAAAAGTGACAGTGCAGCAGAAGTTTGTCTCTTTAACATAGGAACCAAATTATGTCTTTATTGATTTCAATCTCTAAAGGAGAACTAGAAAACAGAAACACTTCCCTCTTAAAAAATGAACTAACTAACAGGAAAAAAGAAGGCATTTTTAAACCACAAGAATGAAGTTATGCTTTCTTTGCTTACACAGTTATGTGTGGGTAATGTCTGAAAGTAGAGAAATATTATTGCTTTCCTAGAGTAAAATAAGAATAATAAATAAATCTTCTAAAAATGAAGAAATCCTCCACCATGAAACAAATCAGTCTGCTATGGAAAAGCTGCAGAGCACTGCATCAGCTCTGCTGCTATAGTGAGACAGAGGAATGTATTGCAATAAAAATTAACACGCAGCTTTAAAAGGCTGTGGTCAAATGTTTCATGTAACACCGAGAGGAATGTAAGAAGATGTTACTGTTTATTTTTATGATCTAAATTGTTGCTTGTGGTTAATCAAAGTTAACCTGGCTCCAGTTTAAAACTCATTATGTGGCCAGTTAATTTAAGGTGAATGTATTTTCACGATGAAATCCCAGGACACTTCTATGATGACACTACTTACAGGCACAAAAAATGGCTCTCTCTTCCACATTAGCAAAGCTTCCATCATAGCTGTATCCAAATCCCTGCCCCTCTCACTGATCCATTCCTGATTTTCAACATAGTTGACAGAGAAGAGGAAATACTACCAGTTTTACATTCTAGGTTGTGGTAGGTTGAGAAACTCACACGCACACAGACACTACTGAAATTTACCAGACCACGTCAGATGGCACGGAAGTAAGATGAAGTTACATTTACAGCAAAGCTAAATTTACAAGCATATATATATAAATTATTTACAAGTATTTTCAGTTATATACAAATTAGAAATAATACAGAAATCTAAACTTTCTCCTGGACACAGAAACTGCCCAGAAGGGGCAGAAACCAAATGACCAGGAAAGCTCACTTGTTATCTGTTAGTGGAAGATATTAGACCAGAGTGAAGAAGTCAAAGGAAGCAGTGTCCCAGAACAAAGCAGGACAAATTGTTTACATTTTGGCTTTTTATCCCTTTCAGCAAACCAGTGAATAATATAGACTTCATCATTATTTTCTTTTTACAACCAAGGATCTAATTTTTCTCATTAAAATCTCAGTTAGCCTCCACCCAGCACATAGGTGAGGAACAGAAGGCTGAACGAGACTATTCACCCATTGTCAGCCAGTAATTTAGCCAGCTGATGTCTCCAGCCTCCCTGTGTAGTCACAGGAGGAAGAAATGCTCCTCTGGGGAGTAAGTACAAGCAAGAATCTAATTTTGGTACTTCGAGTTGCAATCTGGATGCATCAGTCTTTTCTATGGACTTCAGAAGCAGCTGAGGAATAGGAGGATAAACAAGGTGCCTACAGTAGACTGTAAATGGAGGAGAAAATAAATATCCTCCTCCAAAGCAAGGCATTGAAAGTGAGTCATCCACAATCCAGACTTAATCTTAGTCCCTGGGCTGTCCTTTACCTCTGAGATGCCAGTGTCAGCCTTTGGCTCAGCTGTGCCACTTCTGGAGGTGGAGAACTGGGTGTTTTGTTTTCTCAGACAATTTCATATTCTGATTTCATTACTCCACAGACCCTGATGACCTCCTATTTCTGCAGTGATCAAAGGACTGGTTTGGATGGCAGCTTTTCACCCCCAGTGCGCACTGCAGATGTGGCATTTCACACTAAGCTGCCTACTCTGAGTCCACAGATTGCACTGAGCACATTGAATGGAGGGGGGCTAACTTCCTGTTCTGTTCCCCTGGCCTGGCACTGCCTGTCCCCTGATTCAGGTCATGTTACAGAGCCCCACACCTGTAGGAGCCTGACTAGTCAGCTGTTCTGTCCCTGACTGCCACAGCAACTACTGACCAGCACCACTGCCTCTCTCCAGCACCATACAAGCACTACAATGATGCTGAATAGTGGTAAATAGTGACAAGGAATAACAAGCATGAAGTACATGTCAGTAAACCTGGACTGGCTTTTCTATAGTGATGCATGCTGAATAGGGGTGTTTTTGGAAGTGTGGCAAGTAAGGACTGATATGACTAAAGAGGACATTCTTCAGATGTTTTGAAGAAAGGCCCTGGAATCCTGTGAGAAACCATGCAAAGACTCAAGTACAATCAGGGAAAACAGTCTGTTGAACTTCCAGGGAGATCTGCAACTTCCAGACAGGTAAGGTGCATTTAAACCGTGCCAGTCACTTCTTTCATGCACAGCATCACTCTTCAGCAAAGGAGCAGTGGGATGCCTAACAGCTCCTGCTAAGGGACAGTGTGTGCAGTCGATGAGACTATCTACCTTTCTGATAATTATAGCTATTTTGTGTCCTCATTTGAAAACTCCTACCCATAATTGTTCAGTTGAAACTAGGTTGGCAGTGGCAGGACCCTGAAAGCACTAATAAACCTTAATGACCCCAGAGAGCCTCATCTGAGGCCTCCAAACACACTCCTAACAGTGGGCCAGGGGCCCATTTAAGATCAACCCCAAGCTTTGCTCTGTTTGGATGGTGCTGGTCTTCTGCTTCATTACAACTATGTTCCTGCCTAGTCATGGGCCTTTCTGATCCTGACCTGCAGTTTGACTACTTAGCTTGACCTCACACCTGCCTCATCACTGCAGACTTCCCTTAACTTCAGAATTCTTTGTTAGAATCGCTCATCATCTCTGGCTTGCTCTGATTCCTTGCTGGGGGCTGTGGGATGGACCCTAGCTGGTGGGGTTCCTGCTATGTTGACCTAGGGCACCCCTTTCATTCTTGGCCCCTTGGAAGACAGTGGCTCCTGCTGTGCACTTGCAGGTAAGTTGAATTCAAAGAGAAAAAGTCCTTATTCCTCAAATCTTTGCCAAGCTTTGAAGAGGAGTAGTGGAAGCTCTTTTCAAGTTCAGAAAGGTATGCATATGGTGGCCTCATCTCTGTTTTCTATTTCACCCAGGAGAACTATGAATATAGATGTAGTATATCAGGTTGAACCTGGAAGGGAGGTGCCAGAAACTTTACAAGGCCTGCTCCCATGATCTTTGCAGACTAATTTGGTAGAAGCCTTCTGTATTCAAACCCAAATGGCAACTTCTGACTTTTACAGATTTTACCTTCATGTTAATCCTGTCACAGAGAAATGGAAGAACTCCATTACTACCAAATGTTCAGATGTTGCAAAGCGTAGTTGTTTGCCATTGAATGTTCCCTGATAGTTTGCAATAGTCAGCATAGTTGGCACATAGAATTTTGCCAGATTCTGGCTTGAGTAGCAACTCTCTGCCTAAATGCCTCCAGCAGCTCCAGTAATTTAAACAGTCTCAGTATGTTTTTGTATCAGCTGATTCATCAGCTTCAGAATTCTACATTGATCTCTTTTCAGTTTCAGATGTATGTAATTCTGTCAGTGATGTGATTTCCAGCCATAAGCAAAGTAAGTGTTAATTCTTGTTTTTGTGGAAGTACTGAGTTGGAAGTTGGGTCATGCATAAATCCTCATTGTGCTAGGTGCTGTACAAGCAAAGAATAAAAACGATCCCAGGATCAAGGTTTCTCTGTTAGTGTCTTGTGTCATAATTAGATTTTGTTAGGACACTTTATAACTTCACATCCTCATAAGTGATATGTTCATATACATTTACATCTCCATAATAAAACCTGCACACTTTTACTATTGATAATAAAACAGAATATATAACCGTATTTTCCAAGTAACTTGGGTATAGAAATTGGAATACTTAGGTGGAAATGAAAGGATCTGTGTTCCTTGTGTACATCTGGGTTATACACACCTGAAGTTGTCCACTTTCTAGAAGAAGGAAGAAGCATTTGTTGTGAAAACTGTCTCTTGCTGAGCACATTGAATTCAGGTGGAGCGCACAGAGCAGGAGCTGGTGCCCTCTTAAGAACTAAATATTGTATATTCATGAATACAGTGCCAACAGTAAAGATAAGAGAATACCACAACCATATGATATATTAGCAGAATGTTTTACAAAGTCCCCCACAAAGCATCCGCTGCTCTTGAAAAGCCTAACCAGCCCAAGTGAGAAACTATTCACAAATTTAGTATTCAGATTACATACTCTGCCTTTTCAGCTCTCTCTGTACAATGAATGCCTGTACAACTACAGTAACAGACACAGATCTACAGTTTCTGTGGCCTTTGAGCTATTACCAGTATTGTGCCTCTCCATAAATTACATCTGCATGTTGTGAAAATACCAACTGTTTGAATAGGAATTAATCTATAGGCTTTTATCTTGGTGAAATACAAGGGCTACAGTATGTTGTGTCCATTTTAAAATTAATAGGATATGCTCTGAAGATATTCAAGGATGTTCATTATATTCTTTATAAGTCTCTTTATTGATGCATGTAAGCATAAAACAGTGCTTTATTGTAGTAAAGAGGAGGAGATGGAATAATAAATAGATTAGTGCTTACATGATTTTTAGATTGCTTAACAGACAGTTAAGTTAAGAAAGGTCTACGTTTGTCCTCATCAAAGTATTTTGGGATTTGTTCCAGTTTGTTTTCAAAGTACCCTTTCTGTGCGTAGAGAAGAGAGGGTTCAGCCTATAGGCAAGAAAGCTAATGCAGGGGTCTTCTGCTCTGTGGTGTTCATAGTTGTCCAAGGCATCAGTGTGCTAAATAAATCTTTTTTGAATTTGCCAAATTGAAATAAAGAATAAAGTGATGAACCACTGTTTATGAGTACCTGATACAAGCTTTTAGAAGTGAACTCATAGAATATCTTGACCTGATACAGACATGTAAAAAAATAATTAGATAATTTTTTACTAGCATTTACATAAAAGCCATGATGGTTGATTTTAATAATAATACACACAGACATGTATGTGCATATGAACATAGAAGGGTTTAAATGTTAAACTATTTTGCTGAAAGCAGGCTGAACCCATCGGTGACCTATCAAAGCACATTACTGACAAGCAATGAGGAATTAAGTTCTCCTCCCAGGGTCCCAGTGAGATGGGAAGATCAACTATCTCCAGTGCACAGAAGAAGAGCTGAGACCCATAGAGACTGAGTTAATGCCTGGAGGGACATCATGGGTCTCAAAAGTAAGTGGCTGTTGGCACAGACTGTGATCCAGACAGCTGGGCTTGTGTGGCAGGACACTGTCCCAGGGCAGACAGGGCTGTTTGGAGACTGTCTTGTCACTAGAAATGGAAGAGAAAGGAGCTGCCCACCAGGCTTGAAGGAGCTCCAGAAATGCTTTTCTCTGAAGTTTCCTAAAGTGTCCTCTATAATATGGCAGAAGTCCATGAAAAAGCCAAGAATTGCTCCCAAGGCATTGCTCAGCAGAAGAAAAACTCTCATTGTGTTACTCTCTGGTTTAGAAATGGAGAACTGAAACACAGAAATAAAGACTTCACTGAAGTTATGTTGAGGACCTCTAACCATGGTTGGATGTGAACCCTGGTCTTCTGATCTCCAAACCATCACTTGATCCTCCTGATCATCACAGCTGCTCTGTCAGGGAGCAGGTGTGTGATGGATGCAAATCCCCATGGAGCTCCTGCTGCAGCCCATGAGGTGAGTTTGTATTGAACCCAGTGATTCACCCTCGTGTTGTTGTAGTGAAGATGTGCTCAGGTCTGCAGTCCTTGCAGTTAACAGGATGGATTTTCAAAGGCAAACCCTTTTACTTTAAGCCCTGTCCCTTTTCCTTTGGTTACTTCTCCTTGTTTCCACAGCTTCATTTGGTTTTGATAGCTTACAGAGCAGCAGGATTAAAAAATCAGAAATAATTACTGTGGAAGATAGGTCTGACTTTTCCCATCAGCTACCATGGCTCAAGCAGGTTCTAGCAGCTTTGGGAAAAAAAGCTGTTAGCTGTTAAATTATTACCTGTAAGGAAAGCCAGCTGGAAGCCTTCAGTTTTCAACATTTTGATGAAAAGCACCATAAAAATCTTGACAAGACTTGTAGCATTTCAATGACATGTTTTGCATTTGCCCTTGCTTTTCTATAGTCTGTAAAAGTGATCAAAGGCTCCAAAATGCTGCCGAGCCCCGCATCTTGGTAATTTTGACCCCCTAAAAATGAAAAGGAGGGGAGATGCAAAACCAAAAGTATTACTGTTGAGTAAATTCATTTGGACAAATTTTGGGAAGACTTTCCATCTGGAGGAAAATGTCCACAAGGAGAGTTATTCCGGTGTAAACTGTTATGGTCTAATTACACAGCTATAGCTATGCCAGTCTATTTTCTGATGCAGGCAAGCCAAGTCTAGTTGTTGAAACGTAGGCGTGGGAAACAAGAAGTCTGCTTTCTAGGCTCAGCTCTGAGTACTTTTTGTGGCCTTGGGCCAGTCCCCTAACCTTTCTGCCTCTTTTCTATGCAAAATCAAGAGTTAAATTAACCCACTTCACAGATGTAGTGCAATGACTAATTGGCTAAAATTTGTAGTGCTGGGGAGAGAGTTGTCTTAACTTCATTGCCTTCATCTTGCTGAATAATTTAATGTGTTTTTTAAAAGTGGAGTTTGTTTCCCTCTCTCAGGGCAGGGTGGCTCTGCCACTACAAAGCAGAATGTCATTTAATGCAAAGTACCTGAGCTAGTAAAAAACAGAGCTTACTTTAATGCTTCTAACAGTATTGTGCTTATATGTAGCTCAATAGTGAGTTAAAGTTGTAGTTAAGGTTTTCCCTGAAAGCAAAACTTAAGAGGTAACTAAAGCCTTTGTAGGGTCTTGATATACAAAGACCATGGGTATAGTGATACTTTTGTCACTGCTTGAAATGCAACTGACAGAACGTGTGTTATTTCTCTTTGGTACCAGTGGAAGTAAAGGATAATTCTCCATTATTTCTGTTGGGTGAACAGTCTCGGGGATGTATGGGCAACCTGAATTCCAATGCTTCCTAGTGTTTCTGTGCTTAACTTTGCAAATTTAAATGTAGTAATACTGGTATGTAATGAATGACATACACAACCACAGCTTCTTAAAGGGGCTGTTAACTCTGGTGCCTTGGTCACCAGTGGTTTAGCTTTGATAAAGTGATGTTTGAAAATAGGGTGATGCTGTGCCACCTGATCCAAGACCTGCCCAAGGAGAGGGAAAGCTCCTGTGGGAAAGCACACCAATCGTTTACCCACGGCACAGAAGTCGTCACAGGGTGCTGAAGATGCACCACCTGCTGCGGCGTGTTTGGGTCAGGCCCCTGAGGTGGGGACTGTGGCACTCGGAGGTGTTACTTCAGGCTTGGCCGGGAGGCAGAGCAAGAATCTTCCTCAGGAGAATAATGATTTCCCCCTTTCTCAGTTTTCAGGTGAGGGGGAAACAACGTAGAAATGCCTTTCTTTTAGCTAGGCTTTCTCGTGACCGTAACGCTCACCAAGAAGAAATTACCTCATCTGTACTTCGAATGCTCAATCAGACAACGAGCGCGGCAACCCCGAACCCTTCCCCCGGCTGCCCTCCGTGTTCCCAACGCGGCGGCAAGCAACAGCACCCAGCCAGCACCGGCGGGACGGGCCGCGGCCAGGAGCGGTGGACGCCGCGCACCCACGGCTGCTCGCCGGTTAAAAATAGAACTGCTGAATCATGACTCTGCCGGCAACTTCACCCGCCCGGCGGCAGTGGCAGCAGTAGCCCAGCGACTGCCGTTCGCGAGAGGAGGAAGAGCTGGGACGGGGTGGTGGTAGGGGGACGACGACACGGAGCAGCCCGGTGCCCGCAGCAGCGGGGAAACGCACATATATGCGCGCGCGACACACCACGGGCGCGGCGGTGCCCTGAGGGGGCGGCGCGCGCGCGCGTGTCCGTCCGCGTGAGCCGAGGAGCGCAAACGGCGGCGGCGGCGGCGGCACTTGTCCTGTAATCGATTGCCGAGCGTGCTGAGCCGAGCCCTGCCGCCGCCGCCCCCCCCCCAGCTCCAGCACACGCGCCCGCACCGGCCCTCTGGGTGAGGCGCCGCGGGGCGGCTGGGGCGGCGCGCGCACGCCCATCGGAGCGCGCGCACACCGGGCTGCGCGCCCGCGGCGCTATGCGAGATCGCGCGCCCGCGAGCGCGTCTGTCCGCGTGTGTGTGTGTGTGTGGTGTGTGTGTGTGGCGTGTGTGGCGTGTGTGTGTGCGGGCGAGTGCGGGCGGGCGGCTGCCGCCGCCGCCGGATCGGTTTCTCGGGGTTTGACCAGCTGTCCCAGGCTAACCCTGCTCTCTGAAGATGGAGGAAGTAAAAACAGGATTACCCTTAGCTACAGCTCCACTGCCTTAGTTTCCATAGCCAACTGCCGTGCACAAACACACCTCCACTAGGCAGAGAGAGCCGACACTAATAAAAACACAAACAAAAGGGGGATGGAAGTGATTCACTGCCTGCGCGGCTGAGGTAAATCTGCGCCTGGCTTCTTTTTATTTCTTTTTTCTCTCTTTTTTTTTTTTTTTTCTCTTCCCTCCCCCTTCTTTCTTCCCCCCCTCCCCAACCCCCTCTCCCCACACTCCCTTCTCCTCTTCCTCCTTCCTCACCCCTTTCTTTCTCTGGTGGGGAGGACAAGCTCCGTCCGGTGTGCGAGGCGGCTGCGGGGACGGCGGGGCTCCGTATGTGTCTCTGTGCCTGTGGTGTGTGCGGAGGGGTCCCCGAGTAAAGTGCGGTTCTGCTGCATCTCCCGCACGGCGGTGGGGCTGCAATGACTTGTTGCTGTTAGCCCCCATAAACCTCCCTCAAAAAAAAACCCAAACGAATAGAGCTAAAAGCGCGCCGGAGCTGGGCAGTGGGAGTGTGCGTGCCGGGGGCGGCGGGGCTCGCCCGGTCCGTTAGCCAGCGCCGGCCCCAACTGCCATTTCCCTTAGCGCCCGCCACCACCTGCGGGCCCCCGGGGGGCTGCGGCCTGGCGCGGCCGCGGGAGCCGGGTGCGAGAGGGAGAGGGAGGAAAATGAAATAAAATTACAAACGAAGCAAGACTTCCATGACTTTGACAGGTTGTGGTATGGGCGGGGAGAGGCAGGGATGAGGCATGGAGCCCGGTGTCGCCCAGGGCCGGCAGCACTCTGGGGAAGTTGGCCTAGGTTTCCTGCGCGGGGTGTGAGTCCGTGTGCCGGGCTTCCCCCTCACCTCATTGCTCTCCAAATCCCCTCGCCCCATCCCGCACCACAGCCCCTCCTCTCCCCCGTTTTTCGTGACGATTCGTAACGAACCGGTGGATCAAGTTTTTCTCTCTCTCTCCCCTCTCTCTCTCTCTTCCCGCTGGTTAATCGCATTGCTGTAGCACCGGCTGACCTCCCTCCCTCTCCCTCCTTCCTTTTTTTTTTTCCTCCTCTCTGTTCATCTTCCTTCAAAGTATGTGCCATTCCTGAGCGAGTTTCCCCGCCGGCTCATCCCCGGGGCTGCCCGGCTCCGAATGCCCCACCTGTAAGTGTTGGGGGCGGGTTTCTCTCCCCTCTCCTCCCCCCCCCTCCCCCCTCCTCTCTCTTTCTCCTTCTTTTAAAAATAATTTTCTAAACTTTCCTCATCTTGGTCTGTCTTCAACCCGAGCAAAACTCTCTGTCTCCACTCGTTGCGGAGAGGAAAGCTTTGCATCTGGGATTTGATATCACCAGCCTAAAAATGGTGACCAAACTACCCTCCTTCACCTCCTCTTTGCCTTGAAGAAATACAAAATAAAAATCAAACCGTGTGTTAATTTCGGTTATGGATGTTTCTGTGTTTCTTTTTGTCTTCCTTTCTCTTCCTCCTCCCTTCCTCCCCTTTCTTTCCTTCCACTTCATTGGCTGAGGTGATCTTTCCCCGTTGCTTCTGATGTTTCTTTCTTTTTCTCAGTGTGTGCCTGCCTACCTGGACTAGGGGGAAGATAAGGTAATTTTGAAGGGCTTGAGGAAGTGGCTTACCCGTCTTGGAAACTTTTTTTTGAGATTTCCTTTTAAGAGTCCTGTGAAAATTAGTAATTGAAGAGAGTTTGATAGCAGCTGGGCAGGTTGAAATTTAAGTGTTATGTGTTGAATGCCTTGGGAATTTGATCTGCTTTATACCAAAGAAGAGCACAGAGAAAAGTATTTATTGGGCGAAAGGCAGGGAAGGGAGGGGGGGAGGAGAGGAAAGCAGGTTAAGGGAGGGGGAGGGAAGTGGTTTTGGAGACAAGAAGTGAAGCTGCCTGTTTTCCAGTAAGTAATGGAGAAATTCCAGGAGCCAGGGCTAAATATACTTGGCGATCAATACAGAAATGGCTCATTGTGAATAATTTAGCTGCCTGGTGCAGTGAGAGTTTTGAAACTAAAGGCAAAAAGGAGGCCGTGGAGGGAGAGAGGAAATAAAATTCTTCTCTGGTCATGTCAGATTCTTAACTTTTCCACTTAAAAGAACATAGTTATGATTATTGATCTCTCTCTCTTTCTTTTCCCCCCTCAATATATATCAAGTGATAGCTAGGGGGTGTCATTCTATACAGTTACTTGGGTTTCTGGAAAGTAATAGCTTGTTCTGTGTCAGCAAAGTGCTTCCAGAAACTTTAAGATTGCTTCATGGCACAAAATGCATGATCAGGGAGTATTAAGTATGACGTCTGGCCCCATGCTATGGCAAATAAATAGGGTCAGAGTGAACAGGTGCGTGTACAGGTGTGTGTGTGTATGATGATGTGAGACCAAGAGTTGTAATATCTCTTTCGAAGGGGAATGGGCACCGGAGAGCTTTATTTTATTTAGATCAGGATGGAGTCTCTTGGAGTGCATGTGAAAAGAGCAATTGTTAATAGTATCCATCTCAGTTAATAGTTCTGCCTGTGAGAGCTAATAATTGATAAAGCATTACCATCCCAGACTGAACAAAACAAGTGGAAAGTCTGGGAAAAGTCTCTCAGATCAGGTGAAAATGTGAGTCGGGGTCAGAGAGGGGTATAGTTAGACCAAGATGATCCCAGTGCTTCCTGCCCAGGAGGCAGCTGAATTTCTCACATAATTTGCAGGAAGAGTTCAGTGATTTGCAAATAAGAATGTGCAGTACATTTGAGCATTTCTCTAGGCAATGGTTGCAACAGCAGTAAAATGGGCAACTACTTAGGGCTTTAAGTAAGTTTAATCATTTAGTGGTTCATTCTGACAGGCGTCTTTGAGGGTGTACTTTTCTGCCTTGCAGCACTGCACTTTGACTATGGAAGCAGAGGCTGCTGATGGATATATAACATGTAAGTAGTCATTTCATTTGATTATTCTGAATTACTTTTCCTACTGTCCTTGCTATAATGTAGACACCAGAAACTTTAGCTTCCTTGTGTATGGTCGTTGCATTGAGAGGGCACTGAATTAATAGCATTTAAACATAAACTTTGTGTATGGCTGAAAAGTGCATGGGGATGAGGGTGTGGATGAGTACCTCCAGGTTTAAATATTTGCTGAGGATGAGCGAGCTTTGCCAATGAGAGCTCGTTTTCAGAAATTCGAATTGCAGCCAAAAACTTTTTATGCCTTTATGCATTTCTTCTGTTTTCTGTGCTGGGGATTGTATAAGTGCCTTGTTTAACTGTCAGTTAATTCAGAGCTTTGAGGAGGTAGGTCTGTATGCTGAAAGTACTGTTTCAGTCTTTTTCCTACCCTTCCTGGATTCTCAGTGTCTGCAAAAAGTAATCCTAACTTGAGATAAAACAGCTGGGGCAAGGTTTGTCACAGGTGCGTGTGTGTGTGTATAGAAGACTGGTGACAGTAGGTTTATGGGGGACTGTTAAAATCAATCAGTTAAATACTTCTGGCCACTGAGAGTTTAGTTTTTAGAGACTGTGTGAGACATCACTGGTAAAAGGGGGAAAGGGTGAGAGTCAGTCATACTTTTTATTCGTTGTGTTGCTCTTCTAAAGGAAGGGATGGAAACTTATGGGGGGCTTGTTTTGTGAAAGCAGGTGACAATGAGCTTTCGCCCGAAAGGGAGCACTCCAGCATGGCCATTGACCTCACCTCCAGCACACCCAATGGGCAGCATACCTCCCCCAGTCACATGGCAAGCAGTAAGTCTCTGCTTAAACCTGTTTCTCTGCAGCAGTGGGTTCTGATCCTCTGGGTCCTCAGCTTCTTTACCAGGTCTTAACCACTGGTGTATGCATCGCTAATAAGAGGACAGTGTAGATTTATTCTTTTTGTGTTCACGCTGGTATCTCATTTAAACATGAACGGGATTGCTAGTCTGAACTATGCCAAGGTCGCATTTGAGAGCTGGTCCTTACCTGTTCCAGGTAGGAAAACACTAGGCTTGACATGCTGGTTTTGTTTTATCAGGTTTTGAAATCCAAATGGAAATTGTTATTGTTATTATTACTTACTGTGCTTCCCTAAACAGCCTGAAGTAGCTTTATTTGAAAACAAACACATTTTATTTACCAAAAGACTTTACTCTGGCAAAAGTATAAAGTTAAAATATCTGTATTTGGTGGCAGATGTATTTTACTATTCTATATAGAAAGTTCAGCACCTTATTCATTGCCTCAGCTTTACCTTGGCAAGTCCCGAAGAAGCTAGGATAATTGGAAGTTTATGGCACTCAGTAGATGACTCGCTAGCAGACTGAAAGGATTTTGTTTTAGAATGTCAGAGGAGGAATTGATAATCTTTAGAGACATTTGGGAGTCTACCCAAAGTTTCAAGTGCTTATAATCCTTTTATTATTATTTTCATGCTGTATTTTGGCAGTGGATAAATGTAGTTTACACACATTTCATAGACCAAACATCCATTCTTTTATCTGTGTGTGAGTGCCATAGCTTGTCCTACTGTTGGTTACAATATTACATCAACAGTTACCTTATAGTAACTCTGTGCTTGTATTCAAGAATAATATAATATCTTCTGCTTCACATATACTTTCAGAGAGTTCTTTTCTGTCCAATACTGATTTTCTTTCTAAGCGTGTGTACCATAGATATTTATCTTTTAAACTGAGTGTATAATAACCGACCCAAGACTGTGAAAAAAAAAGAGAGCTTTTGAGGTTGCTTGCTCTAAAATGCACTGCATATTGCCTTCAAAGTCTTTATTACTGAGAGAAAGATGTTACTTTCCTTGAAGAATTCTTCTTTCCTCCTTCACATTATGAGTAAAACACAGTTTTTATGAGCCTTTAAAACTGAGGGTTGTTATGAAGATCTCCCAATTATATACATGTTGCTAGAGAATATGATTGCTAATACTCTGAGCTGAACTTTATATGACAACCGATCATAATTCAGCATCTTTAGACAATTCCAATCCTGCTGCACTGCGATTCTGGTATATTTTGTTATGTTGTAAAAGTTTTACTACTCACTTTCTTAATTTTCTTTGTTTCCTTTTTATTAATGGGAAGCCTTCAGGAAAGGAAAGAAAACCTCACTGTTTTAAATCTTCTTTAAAACCTAGACTAAAAACCAGCTGAATTAGGGAATAAAAAGATTTAAGATGAAGTAACACAAAAATACTTGTACACATTCAATATTTTCCAGTTCATTGTGTTAACATTTTCAGTGGTTTTTAAGCTTCATTAGTACTTGTAACACACATGTATTTGCAGCCTTGATGAACTTCTTATTTTTTTTAATGTGTTTTGTGGTATCTCACAGGTGTCTCAACTGTTTTTATTGCTGTTGCTCTGCATTAGACATGCTGCTGTTGAAAAATTAAGGGTTCTGCCTGGGGTTCTCCAGCCAAACAAAACTTAAGCTTCTTAAATTTGTTTAAATTAGTTTATTCTTTGCAGACATAAGAATGTATTGTAGAGATGTGGTTTGTTCTGCCTTAAATGTGGAAGTATTGATTAGAGGTTGTCAGCTTTTGTGGCAGCTGTTTCACTGGCCAGATCTTGACTCTGACATGTGTAGACAAAATTGCCAGGCTGTCCTTTAGAGCTTTCCACCTGTTTTGTGGGATACAGGAAATGCTTTAAAAGGTTCAGTAACTCAGAGGCCTGTGACTTTTTTTTTTTAGGTGAGGAGGAGGTGGGAAAGTAAGGAGGAATGGCTATTCAGAATATTTTGTATGAATTGCATAGATCCTGTTGGATCAATCCGTCATCCTTCATTGTAAGTGGAGAAAGTGGCTGTATTATATTTCAGTATGGTTTAATTTCTGTTCACTGGGGACTGATCTGCTGTTGGCCTGCTCTTACAGTGAATCCCAGAACATGTCATTCTGTCTGGGCAGGGTTTGTTAATAGAGAAGGTGGTATGTGAGCTGGTACATATGGTGGTATATGGATTGGACCCCAAACTCCTGGTTTTGTTGTCAGTCAACCCCAGCAGGAGAATGGTCCTATTTAGCTGTGTGGCCAGGATGTGCACCTGCAGGGCAGAGATCTAAGCTTTAACCTTTGTTCTTGTGTTGCATTGAACTGTTTTGAGCCACAGCTCTTAATTTAGCCTTAATTTGTGTCTGGCTCAAACGGAGACAAAACCATAAGAAGCACATTTCTTGGATCCATACCAAAATTAATGAGCAGTGCTCATCCAGCAACAGTAAAATTATGTGCTAGGTAAAGAGTTTTCTATGTTCATTAGCCCCTGGCAATCCCTGTTAGTAGGAGTTCTGGCTGGGCTACTTGTGTTTTCAGGTTCTATTCCAAAAGGTTTCGGGTTAAATATTTTGGCTTGTGTTGGAGTTGTCTGCTACATCCTTCAGCCTATTATAATTTTCAAGTATCTAGACGGTATGCATAGGTTATGGATGGGACTGACACTCAATTTTCCTTGTGAATGAGATGATCCTGAAAGATAAATCACAGTAAATCGTCTGTCATAGCTAACTAATGATCTTACATATCCCTTACGGTATGTATCTGCCTTTAGCAGAATGCTGGATGTATGTTGGCAGATGCTCTGTTCTAAAATACTTTATTGTCATTTTATGTAAGCAAAGATTTAAAATATGTGTAAACAGTCAGTCTGAATATGTTGATAGATTATCTCACTTTCCTCTACTACAGAAGACAAATTAGTGCTATACCTGCTGAGCCCAGATGATCATTTACATACACCCCAATCTGGAAGTCCAGATTTTCTTCTGATCTTCTGTAGGAAAACTCTACCGAAGGGTAACACTCAGAGCTTGGTGTCAAAGGCCTGCTCAGTTTATTTTGTGTTGGTACTAGAGAGTTCCCTGCCTGGTCTTATGCCATGCTGTAGACCCTGGCGAGTTCAAATGAGTCTGTCTTGATGCCTTCAGGGAAGGCTGAACTGGGTTGTAAGTGCTCAGGAACTGGCTAACTAATTAAAGGCTGATAGGGAATCCTTATAAAGGAGGCTTTACAAAGAAGTAATTCCCACTCACCTCCTTATTATAACACACTGTGTTCTTACTGTAGTTATTTGAGTTTTTCTTTTCCCTGTGTCTTAAAATTGTATTGAGAGGAGCATTTGCTTTGGGAACTGCAGGAGCACAGTTGTTTGGTTAGTTAATGATAGCTGCATTGTATGGAGTGAAGGATACTTTGCCAAGACCACTTGCCTGGTCTCATAGGAAAGGTAGTAACAGCAGCCATTAGCTTCTGACAGTCAGTGTCAGAGGAAATTTCCTCTTACAGTGTGTGTCCCAGATAACTTTCTTATCTTTGCTTTCATAGAAAAAAGGAGCACTTAAATGAAACAAAGTCAGAGTAGTCATAAATATCAAACCCAACATCTGATGTTTGAAACTGATAAAAATTGTGGTAAGCTTTCAAGATGTGTTTATATTAGCTTAAAGTGTTACTAATTTATGGGAAATAATTGATTAAGAAAATATGCATTGTCAACTGACTGCTGAAAATAATGAGGCAATTGCATTTTCTCTGTGATGCGGAATGATCGCACTATTTGACAAGATAGCTGTTGGGACAACAGTATTAACTGTGAGTGATCTCAGTAGCAGTATTTAAAGAGAATTTGGGCAAGGTCTGACAGTGTAGACTGCTGTATTTTCAGTCATCAGGTCAGACTGGAGTGACCTATCAGTTGCCTTGGGCTTTTTGTATCTTAAAAGCTCTGAGTCTTTCATGATTTACTTTCATTTTCTGGCCATTCTGTCACAGTTGTGTTGACCTAAGCAGAAGGTTTCATGTACCACAGCTTTATCAGCACCACAGCTATGTGGATAAAGAGAAGTAGCTGTGGACTCTGCCTTTTGAGATTAACTGATGTAAAATTGGAGGTTGTTGAATGTCTCAGTCACACAGCCAACAAGCCTTGCCATCACCACAGTGATACCATGCCCTGGCACAGTGCAAGCACTGTGATTCTTTTTGGCTCAGTGTGTGCGGTTTTTTTGGTTTTTTTTTGGTGGGATGGGGTGATGGAAACTGAACCTCTGCAGGAGGCTTTTCTTTAGGGAGCATGGTTGAAGCTGTCTGAGCTGGCTTGCAGGGGGGGACAGGACTGAATTAGTGCTTTGCAGCAGTCACTCCCTTGACATGTGCATTGGGGCATGAAGAATTCTGGCAGCCAAACTGCTTTGCTCCGAAGTGGTGATTCAGGTCTCCAATTCTTCCAAGTATCTTGGAAAGTGTGAAACGCTGTATATGGTGCTAAAAACCTGGACTGGATAACCTCAAGAGGAATGCTGAGGAATCTCTTTCCACAGCAGCCTTTAATGTATAGGGTAAGCAATGTCTGTTGATCTGGATGTCTTCGATCCTCCCATAGTGTAGAGAGATGGACTTCTGACAGTCACTTGAAATGTCCTCTAGTCCTTTTTGTCTGACTTTTCAACCTTTTCAGTTTGATATTTAGAGAGCTTAGTTGTGGAATTTCACAATGATGCCTGAAACAGATGTACCTGTGGTCTCACAGGTGGAAGGGCGGTGAGGATGCACTATACCAAGTGGAGCTTAGACATAAGGGGTGAGCTCAATAAAATGTGGCAGAAAACTGGAAGTGAGCTCAAAGGTGCACTGACTTTACTTCATTGTTTTAACCTCAAACTTGCTGGGTTGCTGGGTGAGTGCTCATCAAAGCTTTAGCCAGTGAGTTTAGTTTATCTTCCTTGAAATTTAAGGAGAAAAAATAATGAATAAAAGGTGATCAGGTTTTAGACAGAAATCTATGAGTTTGTCCACACATAAGAAATGAAAGCTCTGTGGACTAGTGCTACACTGTTATTTCTTGGAAATAAGTTACTTATGGATGTGCTTTAGATCGTTTTAACTTCATCCATTTCAGTTTAGATTTTTCACTATGGTTACAATAGTTAAATAGTTCCTCTGATACAAACTGTATATGTAAACAAATACAGAGTAGCCACTGAAACTAGGAGGTGTTTAATTCACTGCTCTCTAGCTCACACTTCAGTTGTGGAGGGTTTCCCTATTTATTTTTTATACCTTCTGTCCAAGTCTTTTTGGCATTCCCTATGGAGTCAGACACTCGGCTGCAAAAACATTCCTCCTTCTCGGTGAGTGTTATAATGAGGGTGGAGCAAAATGATCAGTTAATCTCATTAAATAGGTTTTTATTCATTCTGATGGAAGTCTTTTGAGAGGTCATCTGCCAGGGCTTTGTTGCAGCACACACCTTTCTTAGGGAGCTTCTGTTATTCTCCTGGACTGTCAGGTTCAGTTAACTTTCCTTGGTACACACCCTGTTACAACACTCGGTGCTCTTGCTAGCTTGGTAGTCAGCGAGTTTTCAGTGTTTGCTTCTGGAATTTCAGTTCCTTTTCAGACATGCCAACAAAAAGAACACTCCTCATCTTCCTTGAAATGTGCTTTGATAGCAGCTGGACAATGAGATACCTGTTAGAGAGCACTCTGTCCTTCCCATCCCCAACTCTGGGGAAAGTTGCCACTCCTCTTGAAATCACTGTGTGTTTTTTTCCTAGGAAATTTGATTGAGGGCTTGTTTCCCATTCTTGTGGGCCACAGCCTCTGTCTAGTCCTCCAGGTAAATGCCATTTTACATTTTGAGGTTTTGTAGGTGGAAGTCCATGTCTTCTGTGGACTACTGAAGGTGAGCAGTGGTCATCCTCTTTCCAGTGCCAAGAAGGCACTGTGAGGGAGTGCTGTGTTGAAGCTGTGAGGAAAAGGCATAGCCTATCAGTAATCCTGGTGAATGAAACTTCTTAATGGATCCACTTTGAAGCAGATTCATTGAAAATTTGAGCCACTGCTTTCTGTCGTGACACGACCCGTTGTCAGTCCAGGCATGGAGCTTGTGCCATGATGTGCTATCCCTTGCCTAGAGCAGTGAATCCTTGTTTGGAGTTCAGGCGGCTGACTACTGCATCCCAATGGAAGGAAGCTTATTTGTGACTATCACTGAGAAGCAAATGAGGCTTCACAGGTATGGGTCTGGACTGGCTGACCAGAGGCTCATTTTTTTTTCTGACTTGTGTCATTATGGGGGTGTCCTTTTATCTTTCTGTGCTACTTATTTTTTTTCCCCATCTTGCCTTTCTTTTTTCCAGAATCTTAGGGGCTGTAGATCACATGGGATGGAGACTTGCATGGTACTTGTCAAAAGATGGAGATTTGGATGGTACTTGTCAAAAGTAGGAATTTCATTAAAATACCTACTTTGCTTAGCGTTTGGTTTATATCTAATTTTCACAACCCCATGATGACACACATTCAGGAGTACCTTAATATCTCTGCAGCTTATTTCCTGTCCCACACAGGAATAATTGTGGTAGTCATAAATCTTCCCTTTTCTGGTGTGATTACATTAGAGCAACCACAGCATTTTAACTCTTTCCATACAACTGAGAATTACCAGGTCTGTGTAGACAAACCCCTACTTAAACTACCCAGCAAAAAGTGCCCTTGATCCAGAGCCAGGTCTATGTTATCGGCTTCTGCTGGCACCGTTGTGTCAGCCTGTGGCTCTGAAGAGCTGTAATCCCTCACAGGCAGAGTGATGCTGACAGAAGCTCTGGCTGTGAGCATAGCCATGGCTGGCAGGGTCACCTGCAAGTGGTGTTACAGGTGGCACGTGGGAACGTACTGTAAAGCAGCAGTCGCTGTTCCTGGAAAAGCATGGGAGCTGATTGATCCCCCTTATTTCTGTGATGTTAGGTCATGTAAACTTCTATGGATTAGAATCTCTTTATTTGAACTGACTTTTACTTTCCTCACACCCTTTATTTCTGAGGCTTGCTCCTCTAAATCTGTGTAGCCAAGGCACAGCACCACAGAGGCAGTGAACTCTGTGTGTTTCATACCTGCCCTTTTAGCTCATGGTTGCTGCATTTGGCCTATCTGGAGAGGTCACAGGGCCCTCAGTTTCCCCTCTGGTAAAGCTGAGTTTGTTGGTTGGATCTCTGTGCCCCCTCAGAAGTTGCAGAACACCTGTAGGTGGTTGGAGGTCAGTCATAGGGTCAAACTACATTCCCAGTGCAGGGGTGTGAATATCTTCATCTAGCAGCCCGTGGTGATGAAAAAGACAGCAATGTTTAAGTGCATCATCCCTCTTAAATAGGTAGGAGTCTGTCATCTTAGCAGGCAGTGGGTTTTATGCAAGGTGTGAGCCAAGGAATCTGATTCACTCCAGCTCTCCCCATATTGGTTTCATGTTACCTGGAGAAGCTGCAAAGGCTGTTTACTTTCACCTTCTTTTCCTGCTGAGGTATTGGTACCACCTGTGAGACTCTTCTGGGCACAGGTGTAGTCACTCCAGTAGAGGAGACAAAAGGAAGACTAGTTGGAATATTTAAGTCCTTTCCATATCACTGGGCTGGAGAAAACCTTTTGAGGATTCAGCTTTGCTGTTCCCCCTGGAGCTTCATTCAGTGAGGGTAGAAGACCCATCTGTATTTTGCGGTTGTTGGGTCTTCCGTCATGGGGAGTGGAGCTCTGAAGCAGTTTCCAAAGAAGGTAGGAAATACTGAGGCACAGAAGATCTATTAACTTCATCTGCCTGGCCCATTTACCTCCTTTTTTTCCCTAAAGCTTGTTCTTATACGAGCAGGTAAGGCAGCCTGTTTCATCTCCAGCTAATGGAAGATCTGGGCAGGGCTGACAGGTGTAATGCTTAATTTGCTGTTAAACCACGTATGTGACAAAGTTTGTTTCTGATGAAGGGTATTTTCCTGTTTATCCCCTTTGTGCCTCCATTTGAACTAAACAAATGTTATACTAAAGATGCTAATGCTGTGACTTCCAACAGTAAGATGGAGTCTTCTCTACTCCTTATTAGTCATGTTTCTCTTGTGTTCCCCTCATCCTGATTCCTCATGGAACCTTAATTCCATGAGAAGAAAGTGATGTCCTTTTTTTCTCAGGGAATATGTGTTTCTTCAGTTCATGAAGGTTATGTTGCTGAATGACCTAGAAAGCTGACTGGAGAAGCCTGTGATATTCCTAGGTCCTTGTTAATTTTTCTCATAATTACTCTGATTTGGAAATGTGTGTGTGTGCAGTCATATGAAAAATCACACCTACTCTTTCTTAGTCCTTATCTCAGCCTTTGGACATTTTATGATTCCTTCTGCAAGAGAACGTGCTCCATTAAGTGGCAGTGGTGTAGCCATAGAACAGAAACTGAAACAACTTTTTTCTAACTGTAGCTGTGCATCCCTTTAACTCCAGCAGTGTGGATTAAACACCTGCTTCTGTCTAAAGAGCAGCAAACAGTATAGTGTGAATTCCCTTTTGAAGATGAAAGAAGTTGCTCTTTCTATATTAAAACCAGCATATTTTTAATTATTATTGCACAGAAGAAATACAAGGTCTCTTCATTTGGAGATTCAAAAGTTTCCAGGAAAAAGTAGACCTTGTTCTGTTTAGCAGCCATGTCTGTAATAGGGATAGAAGGCTCAGGCAAAAGGAGGAAATGGGGGTTGGTTTTGGTGGTTTTTAATCTTGTTTCTTGAGAAATTGATATCCTGCAGTGTGTGTCTTGCCTTGTCCAGGTAATGGCCCCTGAAGTGGAACAAATCTTATTAATTAGCAGTTTTGCATACTGCTTTTAATTGTCTGTTCCTAGGTACTGCATTTCATTGCATGTGTAGTATCATGGTGAAGGGCCTCTCCCTCTGCATCTGAAGAGTCTGCAGTGATCTGCCACCTGGGTAGATTTTGCCCAGGTACAAAAATATTTTAGAATACACCGTTGGTCCTTACATTCACATCCTGCCCTAATCCTCCGCCACTTTCAGAGGTAGTCATGTCCTAGACATAGATGTGTATGATAGTTTTATGGCTTAAGCTGCCAAAATTGTGTCAACTTTAGCAGTTGTTTTGGCCTTGTTACCAGACAGGTGGTCTCTGGGTGAGTGTATTACATCTGTGGGCAGCTGTATGGAACAATTGTAGACATAAGCTTTACCTGAAACTCCCTGTTTGAAAATTTCCTGTAGTTTAAATGCACAGGCCTCTGCCCTCACACTGCTAGGAGTTATCCTTCTTCTTGAGTGTAATGTAGTAACATCTCCTCGTTATATCATACTCTTTTAACAATAAATCTTAAGAGCTTCACAAAGGATGGCAGTTGAAGAGATACAAATGGGTGAATAAAATTATAGACTGAAGAGGTGGAGAAAAATTAGAGAAATTAGTGTTAGTGTGAGTTCCTCCTGTAAGTGGGAGGCAGTCAGCTTCATGATTTATGTATGTGACTTATCATAACATCAGATTATAGCTAGCTCTCAAGAGTTCTGAAAAATTATGTACTAGTTGTGTATTTAAGGGTCAAGTAGTATATGGTGTTAGCTGACTGAGAGCCCCGTGAGCTTGTCCTTCTATTCTTTTCACTTGCACAATTTCTTTATTTCTCAAAAATCCCTTCTATATGGATCCCAAACCAGAGTGTTCTCAGAGTGTAAATGCTATTGCTAGTCAGCTGCCTCCAAATTAGTTAATGCCAAGTAGACAAGGTTGGCAGCTGGACAAAAATATGCAGATGTGTCCAGCCCAGGTTTATGATGAGCTGGTACATGGGTAATGTGTGCAAATACAAATTGAAGGCACTCATAGAGAGTTTTGGTCACAAGTGAAATGTGCAGCCTTGAAAACTATTAGAGTTGTGCAAGTCTCATGAAATTAGGAAGCCAGAAAGAAGAGAGATATGGAAAACGTGCCTTTGCTGAAGGAAAAGCTGTTAAGTGCCACCCTTTTCAAATGTCAGATGCATGGGAAAAAGTTGTTGGAAACAAGTCTGTACTAAGCTTGCTATTCACAACCTACTTTTTTGTTGGATGTTTGTACTGGTCGGCCTGTGCGACTAGACATGACTCAGGCTATCAGGAGGTAACATGGTGTCAGGTTGCTGGCTTACTGCTCTTGTGCTAGAACACTGTAAAGAAATATTTGCTTTTTTCTCACACTTTTAAAGTGCTTCATTTATTTAATGTCATTAGTGCTATTGTTACTTAAATTTAGCTTCTGACTGGTAACCATTAAATATTTATAGAAAAATCGATAGTAGTGGAATTTTTTCTCTAGCGAATATATATCACATATGTATTCAAAACCAAAGAAAACTGCAGTGCATTCCAGGAAATAATCTATAATCATGCTCTGTAAAGTACTTGCTCATCTTCATGTCAAGATGCTTTGTCTGTGTCTCATCTACAGCCTTATCTGCATTGGAACCCTGTTTAAACAGCCTAGAAAAACAGAGTACAGTGTCTTAGGAAAAGAGTAAAAATAGTGTTTTCATTGTAGAATCATAATGATAATTGCAGTATAATTATCCAAGGTTCCTTAGTGAGCCTATACAGGGAGATCCTTAAGTTTTATGTTGCATCTGATAGACAGCACCACAGCAACAGACTACTGTGCTGGGAGAGAGTTGTGCTAGGGTATCTCTTCTGCTTTCCTTATGCTGATCGTTTTTGTCTGTTCTGGTTTCTGACACACATGAATGTCATTTGGTGCCCCAGCTTGTCATGTTTTCCTCACCTTTGCTGTGGCATCTGAATGCCCTTATGAAACTAGTGGCATCTGAGGGTCCCTTTGACGACTTTCTGACGTGTCTCCTATTGTGAGGTCAGTACTTGGGTCTGGGTGGAGGCAAAACCAGTTCTGCGTTTTGGAAGGGGAAAATGTTTTTAGAGAAGGTGGCAATGTGACGACTGAAGATGATGCTTTAAAACCTGTGTCTAGTTGAAGTAGTAGGACTGTGACCTTAAAACTGGCCTTAAAGGCAGGCTAGGGTTCACTGGAGGGATATGGGCTAAGGTATGAGATATATGTGATGCCTCATACACGAAGAAGACTATTTCTTTTCCAATTTGGGTCTCTGTATGGTTGTCTTATATAACTGTAAATGAAATAGGTCTGGGTAGACTATCAGGGAGTTGACCTGAATTAATTGTTCTGGCCAGGTGTTTTGGAAGGAGGAAAACTTTCTTAGGAGCTGGCAATGAAATTCCAGTTTATAATTATGAGTGTAGTTTATAATAATAATTCTAATTACAGATATAAGCAATTTGATCTACTGTAATGTAATATGGTAACATTTGCTGTGCTTTGTCTGCTTTCAGATTGCGAAAATGTGCTGGTGGTTGTTGGCTAAGATTCAGAAACGTTTGTCAAAATTTTGTGTGCTATGTGAACAACTAAATTTTGTATGGATTAAGCAGTTATTAATTCTCTCCCATTATCTGTCAGATAAAACTACAACTGCCTCATTAACCAAAATTAATCATAAATAAAGCTGATCTGTTGTTCAGGAAGCTAATTAGAACAGTAATTGTGTAACGATGCTGCATTTGATTTCAAAATATAGATTTAAAAGCTACTCCTTTTGGCAGGGATAGAGCAAGGTGTTCTGAAATGAACCTGGATGCTTATCACTGCTGTTGTCCTTTTAATTAATACCACCAGGATTGCCTGTGTTTTCAGCCTTATTAGTGTCCCCTATAGAGCCCTCAGAAATGTCCTAATTCTGCTCTCATTGAAGCTAGAGATAAACTGGTTTTGTACTTCAGTGGGAAGTAGGTGCTATGTGGAACTGCTAGTGTGAGACGTTGCACGCTCCAGGATTTAGTACTGTAGCTGCGCATCCGTGTGTCTGAGCTCTGGGAATACTGTCTTGTGCTCTGGGATTTGCTACTGACTTGCCATGGAGATCTGCAGGTTCAGGCTAACAATACTGAATTGTGACTCAACGTTTTAAAAATGATTGAGTGAGTAATTTTCCATGCAGTTTCATTGCAATATTTACTGTAGATTAACTTCCAGCAGATTTTCACTGCTATATGTAATCTGGATATTAATAAGAAAGGAGTTGTTTAAATATGATAGTAGGTTTTATCCAAAATTGCCCAATTCTGACAGTAAAATAAGTATCATTAGTTGTACCTGCTATCCTGTGCCCATTTTCAAGATGGCTTTGTTTGTTTGTTTGTTCTTAATTAGAATTATTTTGAATCTGTTGTCAAATTATCTTAAATACTGTTATGAGGTGTTGTGTTTTGTTGATGGTGGTCTTTTGGTTTTTTGTGGGTTTTTTTTTTTTTAGTTGGTTGTTGGGATTTTTTTAGCATACTGTGCTTTATTTTAACAAACTACCATTTGAGCCATTAACAAAGAAAGGGACATTGGGCACACAATATGTAATTCACCTTGTCTCAGGATTTTTAAGCGCTCTGACAGTTCTTTTCCTTCTGACTTGGTTTTAATGAAATTATGAAACTGAAGTATTGAATTAAACTTGAATGGTCCTACTAATCTGACTGCGAGGGAATATTGAGCATAAATGCATTTTACCTGTTTTATTTTTAACTTTTCCTTTGTAAGGATTTTTTGCTTGTGCTTCCTAGTTCACAGGGACAAAAAAGCTACAAGCATGTTTTAGTTACATCACTAATATTAGAACTGAGTAATCGGGTGGCTTTGGCAGTGGTCTCGTTTATAAATTGTTGGTGAGCAGATGGCTCACCAAGTTGGCATGCCAACTCCAAACTTTCACAATCATGAGTCAAGTTTTAAATCACAAGAGGTTCTTGTGTATGTGTTTGTTTAATAAACATAATTCTCGATGCACCTTCTCATTTCTGAGCGATGTTCTGCAATGAGGCATGACTTTTCAGCTCTCTCTGGGGTTGGGAATGCCTTCTTTTCTTTAATTTAATGGAAGAAGAGATTCTCATAGTCACTCACCTGAAAATCTTACTGCCAAGAAATCAGTAAATACCAGCCTAAGGGACATAAGTGAGACTTGGTAATCCTGGCTAATGTAAAATAGTTTAAGTGGTTGAGATGATTCACTATTATACCTTCAGCAATTCCTGGTTTGTACATACAATAATTTGCTAGAAATAATTTACTGAATTCTGTAATCCTGAATATGTAAATCCATGCCAATTAGTTCGTTTCCTGAGTGCAGGGCTTAAGTCGTTAGGTAGCACAGAATACAAATGTTACATTTCAAAATGCAAGAGTGAGTATTTTCTGTAAGCAAAATGTTGCAATAAAAAAACAGAGCTGAGTTGGAGTGCTCAGATGTTCTCACTGTGAACACCGAGAAGTTCCAAAAGGGTCAGATCTTCATCTACTTGAGAGTTTGGATAAATAGTACTAGAAGGATTTTTTTTTTCTGAGGTGTTTTGGTTTTGTTGGGTTTTTTTGTTGTTGTTGTTTGGTTTGGTTTTGGTTTTGTTGGGGTTTTTTTGCCACTTCTGTCTGAGCTATTCCTTCAAGTAAAATTAGCATGGTGTATGTGGGCTATAATGCATTGTGGGACCTGTTACAGAATGATAATTAGACCTTATTTCTGAACGATTCCACACAAAGTGTGCTGTTGTAAATGCTAAACAACTGTGTTTCATCCATAATCATGTAATTGGTGTGTGCAGTTAATTAGAGTGTGTTCAATTTAGGCCTAGATTTTTTGGAAATGTGTCCTGTTCTGGTCCTGATTTAGCAAAGCTCTTAAACAGATGATTAACTCCCATTGACTTTAATAGGACTTAAGCACATTCTTAATCAGGGCCAAATCGTGTCTCTTGGTGACAATCAGAACAACCTGCCAGAACTGTAGTAAAAATATCTGTATGTCCTCCTTAAATTTAGATGAATAATTTCTTTTACTTGTGAAAAAATTGAAACATTTTGTAATCTGAAACTCTGTGGGAGATTTCTTTCTCTTTTTCTTTTTTTTTTTCTTTTTTTAAACAAATACTTATTGTCACAACCTAATTGTATGTATAAAGTTTAAAGATTTTTAACCAGCTTGGCAGGAGGCTGTTTACAATCAAATCTGCTTAATACACCTTTGAGAAGAAGAGGAAAATATGCATCTGAGAGTGCCTTGCTGGAATATAAATGTCAGCGCTGATAGATATCTGTGATAGAAAATTTGTGTGGGAGTAATAGTTTAGTAATAAAATAGGTCAAATTAATTCTTATGCTGAAGGGGATACCTTACAATAACCATTTTGTATTTTATGTTTGACAGTTTGCTCTGCATTATGTGGATAGGTGGAGCTGAGATAATGTAATCCATTTCCAATTGTAAACAAGATTGCTTTAAGAGCTGCTGTAGTAAGATGCATGTTCACTGACTTTAAGCTGAAAGGTAATTGCCTCTGAATATTAATGTGCATGTGGGGATTTTGTTTTTAATTCTGGGATTTCATCTTTGCCCTATAACAGCTCTGAAGAGGTGCATGTTTTCCCAAACCCCACTTTGCTGATAATTGAAGCTGATGGCAAGGATTGCACTTTGGGCCCTTGCCTTTTATTTTATGTGGCCCTTGTTCCTTGGAGAACACTGCTTTCATTGCCTGTTTTTTTTTTTTTAACTAATTTTTAGTAGATGAGGTTTTTTTGGAGATGCTCTTCTTGTCCTTCGGTAGCTGTGACCAGTTCCTGAGCTAGGGAAGCAATGATCTGAGAAAAGGGAGAAGTTGCTGCACTATTTGAATTATAGCTTGTTAGAGAAATGAGCGATAAGGTGCTGATCTTGTTCTTTGTAACTGGAGAGCTTCCACAGGAATAATTTAGAACCTATCAAAAAAACCCACTGCACTTTATGTGAGAGTCTCAATCTAGTTCCACATGGAGACTGCTACCGTGAGGGCAAATTGTAGGTAGTGAGAAGCTTAGTCTGAGGGAACATCAACTGGCTGTGTGTATATATGAAAACATTTTAGGCATGGGAGGGGAAGAGCCAGCTTCCAATCAAGACGTACTTCATCCCTCCATTTAAATTCTAGCACCTGGCTTTTACCAGCTGTTCTATTCCACACTGCTTGCAGCAAGGCATAGCTCTGGGTGTTCAGTACAGTAGACTAGTGTTGAGCAGGGAGTATTGAGCTCTGCTGTGGAGCAAACTGCAGTCAAACAGTGGTGTAGGAGATTGAAAATCTGTTGTATGCCAAGTTTTAACCTGGCATGTTGGCTATAATTAGTTGGCTATTATCAGTTTAAAGATGTTCTGACTGCTAAGTGTCCCACATGCCCTTGGAAGAGATGACTATTCCTAAGACAAGTGTTCAAAGTAGAGTTCAATGTGTCATGTTCTCTGCAGCAATGCCAGGAGTTTTTGGTTGGTTGTTTGTTTTTTTTTTAAAGAAAGGAAGAAAAAAAACCAAAACACACAAAATTCACAACCAACCAAAAAACAAACAACAAAATGGGGTATTTTTAGCTTGAATTGATTAACCGATCCATTTTACTGCATGGTCTCACATGGTGAGAGGATGGTGTCTGAGCAGGGATGGGAGCTCCTGGTGCTGGTGTTTCTGCAGAGGCAAAAGTATGCTGAGCTGTGCTAATGCCTGAAGCTAACTGATCTATAAACTCTGTTGGTCAAGAAGGCAGTAGATTGGCTTTTCTGCTGCCTCTGCCCCAGTGCAAAAGGCGATCACCTCCTGCAGAGGTATGTGGCCAGCAGCTCGGAGGCACAGGCTTCCTAACCAGCCCTTTCACAGGTCGCTTTTAGCTCGTGGCTCACAGTTGGACTATAACCTCATATAAAGTCTCTTGTTAAACCTCGAAACAGGTGATGTGATGGGTGGGAACCACTAAACAGAACCAGACTTAAATCTTCACATTCCTGTACCTTGCACAAACGTTGGAGTAATGAGGGGTTTTGTTCTGGGATGATTTTAAATTTCTATAGTGCCCTATCTCCAGTGATTTGGTCTGACACTTCTTGAAGTCAAGTGGAGTTCTTGTGGTAATTCAGTCATTTTTGCAACGTGATACTGCTTGTAGCAAAGCAGTTTTGTGGATGCCTTTGCTAAAAAATTACTTAGCTGCAGAAACATTTGACTGTAGGCTGGTAAGAAGAAAAAGTGAGGGTGTGTAGGTTTGTGAATATATGTTGCCCATTAAGGAGTCTCACTCATTGCTGGGGCTGCTTCATTATTATAATAAAAATAACATAAAGGGACTCTAACATGTTCACTAATGGATCAAACATTGTCTGTCTTAAGGGCAACAGTTTAAAAGAGTCCATTTAATCAGAGTTGATTGGGGGTGTGTCCTTTAACTACTGAAAACGTTGTTTTATAATAGCATGTATTTTTCAGACACTCCTTGCCATGCTGTAATGTGGTTGGAACGCGAGAAATAGAAAACTGGACATTTCCCGGCAGATAGTGATATGTTTCTACACAGTCAGAATGCTCTATATGCTGTGATAGATTTATAATTATTATCCTAAGATTGATGTTTTTTGAGGGGAGTGTAAATTTGTGCAGCAGTAATCCATTAAGTAATCAATAATCATTCCATCACAAAATGCAGTTTCTCTGCAACATTATAAATACACACCAAAGATTTGAAACTCTGCTTGTCTCCCCTTCTCCACTCTCTTCCTGCTTCCTTGAACTCCAAGTTCAATGTCCTTTGCTGTGGTGGATAAGCAATTATGTGATAGGGCTCTTCTGTTTAGAAAGAACAAGAGTGGTAGTGTTAGCATAATTCTGAGAGTGAGTAAAACTTTTTAATGTGAACTTTACTTCCCCCCAAGTACCCTTTTGATCCTGGGGAAAGTCCCCCTCTCCTCTGTCTCCTGTAGATGAGGACTATGAAAATTCATGCCTTATTTGTCTAGAGAGCTGTGGATAGGAAGCATTGTTTAAGTGCAAAGTTGATGTATGTGTACGGTTCCTCACTCAATTTTGGTTCTTCATGTAACTGTGCAGAAGTCTGACTATCAGAGGCCAGCACATCCTGCAGGACTTCCCTTTTTGCTCTATACTCTCCCCTGTTGGGCAAACATGTTTTCAAAATGCTACTGGAAGTTATCCCCTGATCTAGAGAGCTGGAAACCTACTTCATTTCAGAGTAAAGGTGTTTGTAGCTCATAAATAGTAGACTGTATGTGGGAAAGTGAGAATATTATTTATGTTTCATAGTGGGAGGCTAAATTATATTGAGTGAATGCTATGCTGGTCTGGCTTAGGTCTTGCAAAGAAAATTGTGGATGGGGCAGGGAGATGCTATTGCTGTACAAACGCCACAAAACACGGAGTACTTATAATATTATCATTTCCATGTCTTCTATTTTTATTCTTTCTCTACTTCTGTTTTGTTGGAGAAGGTTGAAAAATCATTTAAAATGAAAAATACCTCTATTTTCTGTTTAAATTACTGTTATTTTTAGCCAGCTCTGCTATTGATTGAAAAATGGGACATTCCTTAATGATACTGTTGTCTCTTTGATTCATGATGTTTGTTATTCAGGCCCAATTTTACTTTTTCTTATCTGCTCCAGTAAAAAAACATGCTTGAGTTAGAGTGGGTGTGATAACTCAGTACCTGTCTTTTACTGTTCTGAGAACATTGTCATCTAGTGTGTGCATGCTCACCAGCTTTTCCAGCTTTGAGAGGGAGAAAAAGACCAGAGTTTATCACATATTTCCTGTAGAAATTTGAGAATCTCAGGCTGCAGCTAGATTTCTAGCAAGTGTAAAGTGTGAGTTTTGCTTGTGATTTGACGCCTGTATACCTTGTTTTATCCGAACAGTCTATGGGAGTGCCCACATGGGTAGAATTGTTCGTATACTTCAGGATTCACAGGCTTGCATCTTTGGCATGGGGTGCAGAAGAGCTGGTGGTGAGCAAAACTGTACCCTTAGAAGTCAAACATTGTTTTTCATCTGAGTGTTTACTCTAAAACAATATAAAGATTACTGTTGTTGTAAATTGCTTCACTGTAATCCTGCATGGGGAGAGATTTACTGCATGGCTTGGTTGTGGAGCACCTTGACTTCGGCTGGTTTGCATTGGAAAATGTTAAGCTGCGATGCTAATAGGAAAAGGCCCAGATCCCAGAAAAAAAGTTGGTCTTGTCAATTGTGTTCAGTAGGTTTCCATTCAGCATTGACTTTTTGGTGAATTGCTTTGCTTTTTTGGTTCTTTAAGGCTACAAACCCCATACTGAGTTGCTTTCCCATCAATAATGAATACTTCTTCATTTACCTAAAACTGTCCCAATTGCTCAGCTGCTGGTAGCATATGAATTTAGTGAAGACTGGGACTTTGTGTTTTTTTTACTCTTCTTAATTCAATCCCTTGTAACTTGGACCACTTCTCTCTTGACCAATGGACCAATCGATGGCTTTTGCACATAAATAAAATTCTTACTTTCCAAAATCAGAGATTCTCCCTGTTGTGGTCAACTTGAGATATAGAAGCAGCAGCTGATTGACAGCTGATTTTTGGTAATGATTTGCTCAAGTGTTGATGCAGATGGCACCTAGCTTTTGAGCAAAACAGGGAGACTTTATCACATCTTCTGGGGTTTTACCCATTACCATTTTTTTCCAGTGGTTTGCTGAACAGTGTGTGCTAAAAGGCCAGTATCAGCGCACAGGATGCTGAGTTTAACAGATAGGGCTTTATTAGCTCTCAGTTGCATTTGTCTTTACTTCACAGGTCTCTATTTAGAATTACCTGTGAGTTATTATTTTCCAGTGCGGTTTTCTAAGACAGACTGTTCTTTTTTGGTTTTGTTGTTGCAGCTTTTTTTGGGTGTAGGTTTTTTTTTGTTGTTGGTTGGTTTGTTGTTTTGTGTTGGGTTTTTTTTTTTAACTACTAAAAGGTCATCACTGTGTATATAACTCTTTGGAATGTGTGTGTGTCCACAAGTAGGTTGAGTGACAAGTTACAGATATAGGTGTGAGTGGCTCTTTGAAAAGAAAATTCTTCAAAAAGAAATATTTAACAAACTGAGTGATTAGAAATTCCATCAACATCAATAAGTTAATTGTCTGTGTACAAAGCACTTTTACACAACATCCCCTAAGACTCTGCATTTTAGACTTAGAGTGCCTTTCTTCTGAGGCTAGACTGTGAGGCTACTTTCAAAGACCAGGTTACTTCTGAAAAGTGCATTTTTTCAGTTTTGTTGTTTTCCTCCAGAGCCCAGACCATTGCCCATTGTAGCTATGAGTCTCACTGAGTTAATTGATGATGGTTTAATAACAGCTTTGTAGTTCTTTCTTGTGTGTGGGCCCCCTGGGAATATCCCATGTACTAGTGACTGCAAACTTCTGCTCTAGAAAACAGTCGCCAGCCACTCTCAGCATGTGGGTGACAGCAGTTGCAAATATATTTTGTTCAGGTCTCTTTGTCCCTTCATTTTTCTGTACTGCCATAAGCATTGTCAGTCTCCCAAGTGTGACACAGTGACCACAAGCCATGTGTAAAGGCCAGTGATCTCAAACAGCTAGTTCAACTTTATGCTTGTAGACATGGCTTAAACACAATTGGAATTTAAAGGATGAAGAACTCCCAACCCCCTTATTGGTGCTGGCAGGCTATGGATAAGGTTCCGAAAGTGTATTTCATTCAAAAGTCTCAAAGCTCTCTTTAATGATGGACAAGCAGTGTCCTCTGTACTTTCAGAGAATGGTGGTGGGAGCATTCTCTTTCTTTCAGCAAGAGCCACCTGTCTTTGGGATGCCTCACTTGAGATATTTTAAGCCTGACTTTTACAGATAGCATGGATTGTTAGGCCATTTGAAAATGGGTTAAGTATATGTGAAGTTCGACTGTTGAAGAGTTGGTCCTAAGAGACTTGGTCAGTGACATGCAATGAGTCAGCGAGTGAGTCACAAACCAGGTGAAATGCATGTCTTCGCACTAGGATTTCACTTCACCAGACCAGTGTTTCTTACTATGTGGATTGTGTAGAAGTATTAAAATTGTTTAATGAAGTGCTTCCCTCTTTGGTTTGTTTTGTGGGAGTTGTTTGTTGTTTTGTTGGTTGTTAGTTTTTTTTTCCTTCTTGGGTGATTTTTAATTGGTTTTGGTTTGTAAGTCAGTGGGGTTTTGGATATTGGTTGGTTAGAGAGGGATTTGTGTGTTTTTTTGGTGGGTGTTTTGGGGTTTTTGTTTGGGTTTGATTGTTGGGTTGTTTTTGGGGGGGGGAGGGAGTGTTGGGTTTTGGTTTGTTGTTGGTTATTTTCAGTTTTTTTGTTGTTTCTTCCCCCAAATGTCACTTCTAAAAGTCAAGGTAAACTGTAAGAAAAAAGGAAATCCCTACCATAAAATCAGTGAAATGAAACAGTTCAAAGCAAAATGCTTTCTCTTCCTTAAGTGCTTTTCCTGGAAATTGCCTTTTGGCCTGCTAAAGGTCTTCACCAAGACCTGTGATCTGAAGGAGAGTAACAGTTCTCAAATAATTTTGGCAGTGCTGTATTCAAATGGAGATATGTTACAAGTCTTGTTCAGGCTAATTCTCTCTAGCTTGAGTGGGAAAAGGAGGGGGAAGTAAATCATTGAGTAGGTCTATCTTCCATTCAGGAGGAGCTGCACATGATGGGATTATTAGTATTTCTAAACTAAAGCCCCTGACAGATCCTTGGATGCCTAAAGCTGTTGTGATGCATTACCAGATGGTTCAGAAACTTAGACTGGAGTATCTCATTGGCTGGTGCTGAACAATGACATTTCAAACCCACACGTTCGTTTGGATTTTAATTTTCAAGAGGATTAAAGCTTTTTGGGATACAGACTGGCTCTTTCTGTGTATATATGTTCAGCACCTTATGTAGTTTAGGTGTTTTAGCCGTGTATTTATAAACCGTGATACGAGCAATGAAAGAGCAGTTTGAACTGGTGCACTTGTTTAGCTGTAGAGCTGGTCCAGCAAAGCACAGGCAGGATAAGAGTGCAGGTTGTTGCCTCAGTGCAGCATGATGACTACAGCTGCTTTGTCTTGTGTCTGGTAATTGTGAGAGCAGGTGATTATGCAGAAACACGCCATTACTGATGCTGTATTCCTCTGTTCTTTTCACTGTTCAAATCTTGCCTTTGATGTCCCAACCCTGGCAATAGTAATGTATTTGCATAACTAAGTATCAAGTGGAGTGTTGATGTTTGTTCCTGCTACATGTTAAGCTGTTCAGTCCTGATTCTACAAAGTACTTTGAATGAGACCCTGTTTCTGTATGGGAGCAAATCACACTCTTTCAGTCCTATGGCATTTTGAAAACAGGATGGAGTATCCCTCTGGCAAAATGTAAAAAAAAAAAAGTATTTTAGGGGCTGTCAGGTTTTAGGCAGCCTTCCTTGTCTGCCTGCATAGCTTTCCTGGTTATAGCAAGGACCTTTCTGCTACTCCTGAACTGCCATGAAGCAGAGATTGGATTCCCTTGTAAATTCCTAAGGGCAAAGATTTCTGTTTTGTAGTGTGTAGTTGTATCAGCTGTCAATAGGTTACTATGTTAAACTGTAAGTGCAAAGATGATTTGGGGATTGAGGGAAGGGTTTGAGCTTAATGTTTGAGGAGTGGAAAACTTACTTATAATGCTAGTTCAAACAATAGTGTTAATACACTTTTTGCAGAGCAGGAAACCAGGATGCTTTGCTGACAAGTCTGAGAGATTTTGCCTTTGTTTTTACTGTCCTCCCTTACCCCTGACAACGCTATTAAGAGAAAAGCATTGGTGGGGGAAGAGTTTGATTATATTGAGATGGAAAAGGACATTTTATATAATTATTTTTATGTGTCAGACTGCTACATTCAATCCCACTGCTCTCCGTATGATTCATTCTATTTGTACATGACTGTTGCACAGTATTAAATAATGTGCAGGTTTTCTCCTTTTAAACAAGTATTCTCTTAGCTTGTCACAAAAAGCTGACACATGTTCGTTCTTCACTTGGGGAGTTGTGCATCTGTCGACACTTCAGACATAATCAGTTTAGATTTCAACAGCTGATTAGTGCTCACCTCTAACCAAACTGAGAAGCTGCTCCTCCAAATGGTAACAAATAATATACTAATTAGTCCTGTGCATAACGATAGTGAGAAACTTAGCTGAAAGCTACTGATCTCAGAGATCTTTCTATTCTAGTCCACTGGCTTTACAGACTGTTACACCAGCATTTACGCTGAGCTTTTATTCCCCCTGCTTCAAAATGCCTCACAGAGCAATTAATGATGCACCTGAAGATAGGCATTAGGCACGCAACAATATTCCACATTCAGTTATGAACGTTTCATTAATGCCAGTTAATTTATGATTATGAAAGCAAGAGCAGGAATGCTGGGCAGGACTCCAGGATTATCCTGTAGCACTTGTAGATGTTAAGTGTCCCTGTGAAGCTGTTTGACCTGGCCAGCCAGTGTAGATGATTGCAGCCCACGTTGCCTTAAATAATGGTTTGCTCAAAGGAGGAATCCAGAGAGTGAATGGAGCAGAAAATGAAGGGAGGAGGACAATATGGAGAGCAACTCCTCTGTACTCCAATGACTGGATGGTTGTGACAGCACTAGGTTTTACCAGGAAGTTTTAAATGGGTTTATGCTTTTCTGAGTCTGATTAGATAGTTAGCAAAACATGCCCATCCCTGTCTATTAAACTCCGTGTACTTCCTCTTAGCTAACACCATTTTGCACAGGCCTGGAGGGTTTTAAATAAATAAATGTCCACTAAGGCATAATTTAATAAATACCACTCACAGGGATGGCACTCTAGCCACTGGCATATCTCAGGACAAAAGTCATGTGAGCAATTATAGCTGGATTAGTGTGACCTCAATAGTACAAAGAACTGAGGAAAGAAAAGAGAGAGAGAGGATGAGGGGGGAAATGCTCTAAGATGCCTTCAGGAACATGTACAACCAAAATTGTCCAAAAGCAGGCTGAGCAAGCTAGACAGTGGAGTACATGAATATCCAGTAGTTTAAAAATGAAGGTTTAAAATGTCAATTGGATTTTTAGGTTCAATTCAGTAACTTTTTTAAAAACACTGCTTAAATTGGGAGACCCTATTTTAAAATATGAATCAACTGTAACAGAAAAATCACTTAAATAACAGCAAAAGTGCTAGTTAAATATTTGCTGCTGAAATGGTAAAGAATGTCTAGCTGCTAAAATTGGAGATGTCACAAAATCAGCACCTAAAAGCAGAGCTTGTTGCTGAGACTGCTTTATTACTGTATTTGTTGCTTTTTCTGTTGGCACAAGGATATTTTCTTCAGTTTATTCAGCGTTCAGTCTAAGTGGGTACAATGGCTACGAGATGAGAAAGCAGAAAAAATTCTAGTACTCTACAAGCTGGTGAATAAAAATTGGTTTCAGAGGTTGAGGCCAATTCCAATTTGTGTTCTGGATAAGGTTGACATTAATAATGAATTTTAAAATCATCTAGGAAATGAAGCCGTTAATTATCTTTAATACATTAACATGTAAACCAAATGTGTGAATAAATGAATGTTAAGCTCTTTAAATAAGTGCATAGTATATCCCCTGAGGTAATAAAAAGAAATGTTAGCTTTATGGTAGATGATGCACTTATTTACAAAATCATTGGTCTCTGTGGCTAATAGTTTTTATTTAGAAAACAACTGAGAACTCCAAATGTGAGACAAGGTTAACCTGCAGTATGTGAACTGAGGTTGCCTGCTTGCTTTTTGTAAACCTCAGCTTTAGTAAGTGATTAAATCACTTGATTATGAATCGAGTCACCATGCCTTTCCCTTTAATAAAATATACTTATCTTTGAAACAAGGTACACAATATACCAAATTTATCTATATTTTGGTAGAGCAGTTGATCCGCTATTACTGAGAAACTTAAGAAGATATAAATTAATATGGCTACTATAAAGCACATGAGAAAAAGTCTGAAGTGGAAATAGGTTATAATAGATGGGAATTATCAGCCTGCAAGAAGGTTGAAAGCTCAGTCTAGTTCAGTCTTATAATGAAAGTGTTTCAAATATTTGCTAATGAATTGTGATTTCAAATGAGAAGGTAGTGAGGTAATGATATATCTTCCAAGTTAAATTCAAAGGCAATATCAAAGTGAAAAAGAATCAGGAAATTGTACTGCAAGAGCTGACACACTTGGGCTGGACCAGTGAAAATGAGGTGAAATGTTGTAGTACACAGCAAAAGGCATGGACACACAGGAGCTAATGACTTTCTGTTGTAACCCTGCATGCCTGAAAATGACAGAGGAGGAAAAGATCTGAACGTTTGTATGTGACACCAAAGACTGTCACGCACCAACATGGCAGTTTTAAAAAAGGTCCATGGCATGATGTATTATTGCAGGTAAAGCATTTCCAGTGGAGAAGGGAAATACTGACGTTCTTTTATGAGCCTGAGAACCAGGGTAGCTTAGCCCACGCAGCGGTCTGTACTTCAACGACTAGACGTCTTCTATTTCACCGTCTCCTTTTTCAAACTAGTTCAGGAATCTCTCCTCTCTGACAAGAAATGAAGATGTATTCCGCCACGTCTAGTCAGCCTGGTAAATTAAACCTTTTGAAAGAGCATGAGGTTGGGCCCGTTGAAAAGTACAGAAATAGCTGAATATCAGATAGGAGGTAAGCTATTTAAACTTACAAAATCGTCATGACAAGCAGCAGCTAACGAATAAAACAAAGTTACAGTTTTGCTTCTCCAGAATGTAGACTGGAGTCTTGACGTTTTCTGACAAGGATCATATGGCGTGATGGCCTAGCAGCAGAGGGCTGCAAGTCACATAGGGTAGTGAAGCACCTTCTCACTTCGTACAGATGTGGCTTTCCTGCAGCCATAAGCAGCACCTTCCTCATCTCCTCAAATTCTCACTCAAAAGATTGATGACAATCGTTCTGTGAAGAGCAAGCCAAGGCCTGCAATGTCTGTGTCTATAGGCAAGATGTTGCTTTTCATGGGCCATAGTTCAGTTGAAGCATCATTTGCATGTACTTTTCATAATTTTGTGAAACTGTAGCATGGGTTTTCTACCCTGTTAATTAACTTGAGCTTCATCAGGAAAAGCAAAGTTTTAGGACCATAGAAGCTTTAAGGCTGGAAAAGATCTCTAAGATCATGAAGTCCAACTGTCAACCCAACAGTACCGTTAACTCTAAACCATGTCCCAAAGTGTTCTAAAAGGTAGGTCTGTGGTAGGTCTATAGCAAGGAATCCATTGCCTACAAGAAGCCTTAAGATACGTGGAGGTGTGGTTATGAACACCTGTTCGTTGGAAAAGTTGTTCCATAATTTACTGTAGATCTGGGGAAGCTTGGAGTTAGTGAGGACTAAGAGGCTGTCTTCAGTTTACTGTGCCACAAAGTAATGCAAAAATGAAAGCCTTTAGACATTTGTGTTTCCTCCTCTGCAGGGTGAAAGAAGTAAAGTAATCTCACTGAGAAGCTCTGGAAGGAGTCTAAACTATGTGACATTTTGGCACTGTTCAGTGTTTTTCTTTAATTAGCTGTGGGAGCATGGTGACTTCACTTCTCTATAATAATCACTACTATCCGAACACAAGGCTAACTGTGCAGCAGGCTAAATATTTTGTGGAGGGGAAGAATGAGCAGAGAAAAAGAAAATTGTAAACAGTATGTCCCTATTCCTAAATAAATATAATTAAAAGACAATTGTTAGTCTGATATTTTCCCCTTGAAAATTGTGTTTCATACACCTTATGCACATTTTAAGTAACTTTCATGTAACTTTCTATACCCCTATGCTCGGAACTTAAGTACAAGAGAATAATTAGGTCAAGAGAATAAGTTTGAGGATTCAGTGATTTTCACTGATGGTGTGTGGTATGTGGAGTCTGTTGCTTTGTTCGGGGCAAGGTTAGGCCCAAGTTAAATGAGTGAGTAGCTGCAAAAATCAAGGGTCAGACTTGTGTCTGGAGCACTGGAGAGTTAGCTCTGTGTTGGCTAACTGAAGTTCTAATGGCTAAGAAATTTTTGGCTCAACTGTATTTAATTTCTTATGAGACATACTGTAAGTTGTGTATAAATATTCTGGCAAATTTGCTTTGATTTTTGTGGAAGACATTTGTGCCAAATTTTCATTTGATGTAAACGTGCCATAAGTACAGGTCTAATATGGGACTTCTGATTTAGAGCATCTGATGTTCTAGTTTACTATCATTTAGTTAGCTTTTAAAAATATGCCATCATTTTTATTTAACATAAAGCTCCATAATTAAACATTGTTTGGTTTCCTTTCCCAGATATTATGAGGAGGAATGTTGTTCTTCTGCAGTACGATTGAAATAATAAATGCATTCCAACAATCAAAAGTCAGTTTTACAATTTAGCTCCCTCTTCTGCAGAATAGCATGGTGTAGTGTTCCTTCTGTCAGGCAAACTAGTTGTGATACTCAGACACTGAGACAAGGGATTGTTTAGGGTTGGCTAACTGGAATTTTTGGGCATTAGTTAGGAGGACTTTTTTTTCCTTACAAACAATAAATTATAATGTCTTCAAGGTTTGTAAATGTGCATGTTAATGCCAAAACAGTCTGGGATATATTTTCAAAGCAGTGTTTGTAATCCTGTTAGCAAATAATGAGATTTGTGCATGTACCTCCCATGAGCTGCTTGGAAAACATACCCTTAAGTGTCAGAAGTTTTCTGAACTCACATTTAAGACTTACTGTATTCTTTAAAGACTAAGAATTGCAGTTTCCCAATGCTCTCAATACTTATGTCTAAAGTATATACTGAAATAACTTAGTACAAGTGATTATTGAGAAGAGCAACAAAATAAATAAACCCCCACACACACAAACAAAATAACCCAACAAGCAAGCTACCTCAAAATTATCTTTTAATGCTGATTTTTCATATTTATATGTGTCTGGACAGCCTGGTGAAACAGTGAAAGGCTGGGCTTTTCTGGGAGATACATTCTCTTACATAATTACAATTAAGCTATTTGTCTGTACTGCTATTAAAAAGAAGAGCTATTCTAGCCACTCTTAGCTCAACATAACTCATCTGTCAAACTGGCACAATAAGAAACTCTGCATGTATATGCATCAAATAAAATCTGGTGTTCTGGTGGAGGTTTTGGTGGGGTAAGATTCACCACAGAGCCGTACCTGCTCACCCTGAGGTTGGTTCATGAAATATAATAATTCTTTATCCTGTGGACAGTGCAACAAATTGGGATCAGTTCCTGCAAATTTGTCTACACGTGTTTCCACTGATGTATTGCTTTCTCTATAAGGTCTGCTTGATAGAAGGAAGGAAGAACACACTTTGGGTTGAAAACTATCATTGAATTTTTACTTGTTTCCTTTAAATGGAAGTATGAAGATAATGCATCTCTATTTTTATCAAGAAATTTGTTTGCTGGAGGCAAGCAGGAAAACGGCACCTGAGGTTAATGGGTGCAAATAGATCTCAGTGTAATACAGCATCCTTTAAATATTGCATTAGCAATATAAGTAAGACCTGACAGGTATAGGATTCTTCTATCCCCACAGCCTGCAGTAATGCTGGAGGAAAACAAACCAGTTGACTTGAGAAATATCTGTGTTAAAAAAGCGAGGGAGGAGAGAAGTGTCTTCCTCTGCTTTAGTGGTAGCTCAGCTGGACAGTCACTTGGCAAACAGCCATAATACATCAGAGAGGCTCACAGTTGCAGTTTAGGTGTAGGATATTTTGAGAGGTCAAAGGCTTTGCTGACCTTTAGCTGGATATAGGGAATGCTGTGTGATGAAATTGGTTAAGTGTCCTCTCTTTCTTTAAACCACATCAGTGATCTGCAGTGTTTGAAGTACTTAGCTCTGTGTAAATGATCAAAGATGACATTTTTGTCTGCTTGATAGTGGTGGAACTAGGAAAATTGAGGACACTTTAGGGAAAGGAGACAGTCTTCAGAACAGCTTCATTTTTCACTTTTCTTCTTTCCTGAAAAACAGTGTTATGTGGCCTGTTGCTCTCTGTCTTCTATTCCTTCCAAGATCCTTGAGCTGGATTTTGCTTTTGACTGGCTTTTCAGCAGAGACTGGTTCAACACAAACCAGTTGATCTGGGAGCTTAGTTGGATTCATCCAGAACTGCCCATAAGTAAGTCTTCTCTAAGCCCAGTTAAAAACTTTGGTTTTGTTCTCCACTGTTAGAAGCTTCAGTTTTCTTTTTCAGCTCACAGTTGCCCAAGATAACCAGGCATTGAAGTAAATGTTTACTTCTGTTCTTTTTACACTGCTCCTTCTTTTCTGGACCTTTTACCATGTGAAACAGTTGGCATGTGAACAATGTCTATTCCTCCCATACTGATGAAAACATTCAAAAAAGTCTCCTAGAAATTATCTGTTCCACTGGGAATCAACCTGCCTCCTTCAGTTGTTCTTCATAACGTATGAGGTTTAATATTTGGCATTTTCCTGATTGCTTTTCATTGAACTGTTTCTAGGACAATTGTGATATGTCCTTGAGGAACTGAACTGGGATTTATACAAGTTAATCAATGTGGGTATTTAGCAAATGTCTTAGATCTGACTTTGGTAGCACAGTATTTAGTTTAACAGTTGTGCCCTTGTTTATCTTTGAGTCATTCACCAGAGGTCTGAAGACACCAGCAAACACTTTTGGCTTTTACAAGATTTGGGCATACAACTAAGAGCCTTTTTCAATATAGCCTTCTAGAAGAGTAACTACATACTCTACTGGTTTTAATGGTTCCTGTGTATGGTACTGGAATTTCTCAGCCATATTTCTACTGTGATTTCTAGCCTTCTGTCTTCAGTTGCGGCGGTAGCAAGTTGTGTGTCAGTTCCATTAAGCTCTGTCTTGAATTTGGCTAGGCTTTTTGTCCCCTCATGCCCTACAGCTTTTCTAGACCTTTCCTCAATTCCAGAATAAACATCTTTATGAATGCAGCCTTGTGTTTTCTGGGTGGTTTTTGTTTTGTTTGGAAGTTTTGGTTTTGTGGGTTTTTTTGTTTTTCCTTTTTCTCTTGACCAGTGTTGTTGTGGTTTTTAGTTCTTATGTATGCTAACTTCCAAGTATGAACTATTTAGGCAGACATGGCTGTATTCTGATGAAACTACTTCAGGGTTACATCTGTCAAAAGTCAGTTGTCATACAATGACTTTATTTATCCACTGATCTAGTTCTGTTTCAGTTATATTAGTTAAATATAAAAAGATGTGCAAATGTTACACACGGAAATATGGAAAGGGAGCGCAAAGCAAAACCATGTTAGGGACTTAGCATACTCTTGTCAATCACATAAATAGACAAGAAAAGCCTGTATAAATAAATGAGTGCCCTTAATGATTTTTTTTTTTCCAAGAGGTAAAAACTGGCCTCCAGAGTGTGATCTTTTGATTTCATACCAGCTTGAAATGTTTTCACTTTTGGTACCCTTTGGCAACTGTTCTTGACTCTATTTACTGTGTACACTCCAACTTTAGATCTTCTTCCAGAACTCTTCACCTTAGATCTTGCTGTCTGGTGCAGAATCTTGTGATATGTTTTTTAAGTACTCTGAGTATGCAACACCCCCTCCAAAATTCCTTCATGTCACAGAAGTTACATCCCTAGGAATTCCAGAAACTTCACTAAGCATAACCTCTTCTGCCTTAGGACAGTTGCCACAGTCTTAAACATATTGCTTTCCACATTTTCCTAGATTTGGTTGTCATGGCAGACTTTCTCCCCACAGTTAATTTTCAGCATTATTGCTAATAATGTTGCTGCTTATCTCTTAACCTGATATAAAGTGATACTCAGCTGAAGGCCTTTCCAACGTAATTCACTGAAGATTAAGCCTGTGCTGTAGAAATCTTGGTTCAGGGTCATTCGTGTGACAGTATCATTCTTGTGATGGACTGGAGTTAAGCTCCTTTCTATATAGAAGCTCATATATCTTTTAGAATTTTGGTGTGAATTCATAAGAAAAGTGTTTATTCATGAGGATGCAAGTTTGTGGCCTTCCTACTTTTTTATAGCATTATCTGAAAGCAACATAATATGCTTATTTCTGCTTTGCAGAAAAGGCATTTTTAAGAGCAAGCTGACACTGAACCAAAAAGTTAGAAGATAGCCAGTCCAGGAAATTAGGTCACCATTACCTAGCTTAAAAAAAAATGGATTTTATATATTTGAAATTCTGTAGTGTATCCTGTAGTAGATGCTTTTGCTGTCTTACCAGTGACACCCAAGATTGTTTGGATCCCAATCTGACAATATGAGGGAAAACTGAAGAAAAGGAACTGAGACTTCAGAGATATTAGTTCAGAGTGTGAGATCAGTGCCAGGAGTAGTGCAGCCATTGGAGTATACCTGGCTTGTTTAGGAAGGAAGGTCTGAACATAAAACGGTCTTTGACAGCATAGGAATAGGCTGGATTTGAGGGTTCAGGTGGTTTGCAGAGCTTATGGTAGGTGTTCCTTCCCTTAAGACTGTGGTTCTGCAAAGAGAAGGCCAGGTATGACCATGGTGCTTTTAGTGAGGCAGTTGAAGGTTCTCTGCCTACATGAGTGGGTATTTGCCTCTGTGCGCTCTCAGCTGTTACAGCCTCCACTGCAGCAGAAATCATCCCCGTGTGGGTTGGTAGGATACTCATACCCACTTACATAGATGGGAAAAAAAATCTCTTAAAAATGCTATTGGCTGAGTCTGGGAGTAGCTCAAAGCTTTATTCCAATCTGTTACACTGTGCATGGCTCTTCTAAGGTGTGACCTTATCAAAAGTGGAATCAAAACATGAAGTAAAACTCAAGGCAGGCTTGATCTAGTTGACAGCCCCTTCAGTAGACCATGGCAATGGGGAACAATGGATGTGCTGCTGAAGTTGGTTCTTTCCCTGCAGTGTAGTTTTATCAGCAATTAGTGTGTAAAAAAAATAGCACTTACTGGCTTTGAAATCCTTCCTTCTACTTTCAGGATTGTGTTTGGTCACTTTGCCTAAGAATAAGGGAGGTTTCTGCCACAGCAGTGGTATTGTCTGGGTTGTAACTGCCACCAAGAACAGGTGTTGGTACCTCATCAGTGGAATTATTTGTTAAGTTCCAGTTGCAGAACTTTTACTGTTCAACTTTCTTCACAGGCCAGGAGGAGGATCTTGGATTGTCTTTCAGATCCAGGGAAATAAATCCTTTTGCAGAAAGTTAACATATATTGTTATACAGAGCTTGAATTTTTTTTTTTTTTTTTGGTTGCTTTTCAGGTGTGTTTTCAGTGCTCTGTGAGGGCTTTCATGAGTCAGTGGGAGTATTGTGACTAACTCAGTCATGATACATTGTAGGGAGAAAAGAGTCTGAAATGGGAAAGGCGAGATCCAGTGGGCAGACTTAGTTATTTGTGCTTGTCTAATTCTGACTCTAGCAGAGTAGCAGACTGCTGAAGCAGAGAAAGGTGCAATTGACATCTCCCCTGTTTAACCCAAGTCTCTCAGCCTGCACTTAGTGTCTAGGGAAAATGTTTAACCCCAGGGGTTTGGTTTTATGGAGCGTTGTTTTGAGGCAGGCAGTTCTTGATGCAAGCTGGAAGATGGCAACTGTTATGTATGTTGTTCAAACAACTTTCCCTTTCTCTACTTTGCCTTTTTAAAAAACTATTTTACTACTTTTACCTGTGACAATTTCAGTTTACAGACTCCATTTTTCTTGTGGAATTTTTTTGTGTGTGTGACCGCTTCCTTGTTTAGTAATGCAGTGGCTTGAGAGGAAGCAACTTTATACCTTTGATCTAATTTTAAAGCCTCAGAATAGATCGTTCATTCCTCCAAACAATTTCTGAAGATTTTCAAATACGGCATAACTTGGTTTAGAAGGTAAGGAGTGAAGTGTCAGGGCCAAAACTTTGAAGGAGCTTTTATGTGTAACCTTATTGGGATTTGTAATGCGCTAAATACAGCATTGTGGGCAGAAGCTGTAAGCTGAGAAGCCCTCCATCTCAGCAGATCCTTGGGGATATGCCCTTGGGAGGCTTTCAGACTGCAAGAAAATGTGGAAAAACAAGAAGATTACTCTGCAGGGATGGACATAATATAGGGAGAGGTTGGGAAAGATAAATCCTTCTGGCCCCCTTCATTATGAGAGTAAACCGACACTTTTGGCTAGAGGCCAGTGAAACCTGGGAGATCTAGGATGGTGCAGACAGGACTAGCAACAAGTTTTGTCAGGGAATGGATTGGATGAGTGCAAATCTGCCTCAGTGTTGTGGTTTTTGTTCTGAACACAGAGTGTTAACCCCTCTGTTCCTGCTCCTTTCCAGAAGCGAAAGGAGGTGAAGGCACTCAGCTCCTCAGAGCAGATGGGGGAAAAATTGTAGTGGATTTTAATTAAACTTGGAAAAACAAGCGGAGGTAGAGGAATGCTCTGACAGGAGGTGTAGGACTGTTGGAGAAGCATGTTGCTGTGATGCTGACCTGATGTTACAGAAGTTAACAGCCACCTCAGTATCCCCACACAATCAAACTTCAGCAGCACCGTGGAGAGGGAGCTGCCAGGCAGATTCGCTTGCTCACAAAAAGCATTAAAAAAATCAGAAGAACCTGAAAATTACTTTTGTTACGAAATGCTGCAGTCTGTCTCACTGAAAGGTACTGATTTTTATTTACAAGTTTGACGTGCCCTTTTGGTTTCACCTATGTTGGCCCACCAAGGTATGGCTAAGGTGGTGCTTTCAAGGTGGAAGGGGAAAATGGTTATTGTTTTTTTAAGGCTTAACTCTGAAATAAGCTAAAATGCAGCATCTTTCTTAACACCTGTGGAAGCTCATTTTTCTGTAACCATAAATGTGTCAGGTCTGTGATAGGTGAAAACATGTCTTTGAAATTAGATTACTAAGAGATAATTGTTCAGAAGAATTCAAAGTTGCTCTGCACCCCTCAAAGTGCATCTATGGTGTGGTCAGAGATGAGTGCAACTTCTGCTGGTGTTCCTGGGCTGGCTCTAAATTAGCTCGTGTGTATGTGTAGGGAGGACCAGCAGTGTACCCCAGCAGCTTTGGGAACTGACCCTGATTGGAGCCCACGGCAACCTGCAGGCACTGCATCTATGGTACTGGTACTTGCCACAGCAATAGATGCTGCCTTAGAAGAACCTTGATAAAGTTGACTTTGGCCAAGATGGGCATGCTTGGGAGCATATGTGTCTTTACATGAGCTCATGTTCTTCAGGGGATTGTGTGGGGTTTTGGGTTTTTTTGGGTTTTTTTGGGTTTGTGGTTTTTTTTTTTTAATGGGAGTGACATGAAAACATGGGAGGATAGAGCTTGGCCTATCCTCCCAAATGGGACCTATTTGGGAATAAGCCTTTTCCAGGGGTATATAATGATAGTTTTTATTTCTTTAGTTAGAAACAGATGAGGGCCACAATCCTAAAAAGGCTTATAAGGAGGCTTTATTTTAAGATTCACCAAGTACTGAGATTAGCCTGTAACTTCAGGGCTTTGAAGCATACTCTTTTTCAGAGCTTCTGGCCATAGATGGTTTCACCCTGGAATATTTGTACTATTCCAGCTGCTATAAGTCTAGGCATGATATCTTTCTGGTTCCAGTGCCTAAGATTTATTTCAAAGTCAAACTTCTTACAACTGGGAGATAGCAAGGGACATTACTTTATAATGACATGAGGTGGAGCTGACTGGTTTATTAAACCATTTATAACTAGGAGGAATTAGCAGTTGTGTTGTAGAATAAGAGGTCAGAAGGATGGAAACACCCGTGAAGGATAACTCCAAATAGCCTGGTGTTGTTTGAATATTTCAGCAACCAAACCCCTAGGAAATACACTTTACAAGAGTTAAGGACACAAGGAATTTAATTTTACATCCCTCTGGCTGTGCTCTAAGGGATGATACCACTGATAAAGGTTTTTTTTCCTGAGTCTTATAACTAATCTTCTGCTGCTCAAAGAGGAAAAATGTGGGGAAAGGGTGTTGAGATATGTTAACTGGGCGTAGTACAAGGGATTAATGAATGAAATCTAAATTGCTTTATATCTGAAGTCTTCTGAGAGCATTGGAGAAGTGCAAAAGGAGTTGCTGTTTGCAGTTGGGTTGCCACACTTAGTTAGCATGGCACTGTAGCTCTAGTCCTAATTTTATGCTTTTACCTACTCATTTTTTACTGTTAGGCTCCATTATTCCCAGGGTGCTCAGTTATAAATCACACCAAAATTTGAATTCTTGAGTTGATTTTTGCTATGACTTTTCCTTCTTTCTGGTATCAAGTACTTGTGCATTATCTGCTTACTGGAGCAGATCTGAGAGGTGGTATGGTCTGCAGGAATGAAAATCTGGTTGGGAGGCAAGAGGTGGTGAAATGTAGTTCTGCCTCACAGGGCAGACTTGAGCAAGCTGCATCACCTTTCTGTTTCGTTTCTCTCTCCTTTGCAAGGAAAGGGGTAAGAATGTTTCCTTGCCTGCTTCCCAGGATGTGTGTTGAGCAGAATTGTTCATTAAATCTTGTCTGAATCTTTAGAAACATCACCATACAAGCACAGGAATATCCTTTAGTGGCTAATAGCAGTGGGTGGTCCTTGCTTGTTCTGCCATTGGTCTGTGTGGTGCATGAGTGATATGTGCTTTCTGAGTTCCTGGTCATATTTACCTGTGGTTCTGAAGGAGATATAGCAAAGGTCAGCTATCCTCAGACATTTTAATAGAAACTAGTGTAAATGCCAATTTTCTGGGTTTAGGTGCCTTTCTGCTCTTAGGTCCACTTTGGCTATTCAGCGTGGTCAAAATGTTGAAGACGAAAAAGTCACTTAGGAGAATCCTAGCTCTTGCTTTTTAATTGTCTTCTGTAGTTTCACTTTACAAGCACCTTTTCTCCAGCTGGGAAAAAGGCTGTTAAATGCAGATCATCATACCTGCCAGCCAGGACCACACCTTGAGCTTCCTGAGAGTCATAGCAGTCAATTTATTGTAGGGAGTACAAATGTTTTCCAGCCCTGCTCAGACAACAACCAGAGAGCTCAAACCAATTGGTCGTAATATCAGTTAGAATAGTTTCTAACATGAGAGCAGCCATTCTTAATAAAAGCCAAACTTTTTTTTTTCCTTAAATAGTACAGAGAACCTGATGATCCTTTGCAGTTCCACTGTAGGAAGAGGTGATTATTTTTTCTGTCTTTCAGATCAGGACCCAGAATAACATGGTGTTGCTGTACAGTTGTGCCAGCAGCAATACGACTGGCAACAGAGAGGAGAGGACCCTCATGTTCACTACCACAGGCTGTGTGCTGCATGTTCTTCTGAGTTATGTGTGACTAGACTGTGCTTCAATAGTCAGGAGAAAACCTGAAGCTGTGAAAAGCCAAAGTTTAAAACCAAACAGTGTGTTTTCTGGGAGTGTATTTTTCAATTTTTCATTTTTAACGTTTCAAATCTGGTTTAGAACATAGCTGATACAACTCTCTTGAGCCCCAACTAGCTTTTTCATACTAATGACTTTAAAAAACAAGAGTGTTTAAATGTTTAAAAGTAGTTATTTTTCTTACTTTTAAGATTTCTAGAAGATAATTAAACATAGCTGAATTCCCTGTATGTTTCTTTAGCACCTCTTTATCTGTCCTTTATTGTTGTTTTTTTTTTCCTTTGAGGAAGTCCTTAGGGTTTCTTTTCGGTTTAATTTTATAGGTCTTCCTGGCAAGATTGCTTCTTTCAGGGAGGGTGGGGAACTCTGAGTCAGCTAGCAGGACTTCTGCCTTAGCAATACATGAGTTATGAGGAACTCCAGCTTCTCTTAATCTGCACTTTTCCAGAGGTGTGCTCTCATACACTTTCATAACCTGGGATTAGACCTGGCCTTGCTCAGTGTCCTGGCTGGAAGCCTGATGGGAAGAGGGACTTAGCATGGTGGACAGCCACGTGTCCCAGTATTTTCAGGGCGGATCACAGCATGCCTGTAATGAATCCTGAGCTAATTACATTGGTCACACTATTAGAGTTCAGTGCTCAGAAAAGCTGTGTACTGTCCTCAGAAGAGCTTGTCGTTTACAAGGGAGTGAAACAAGTAGGTAGAAACCTTTGAGTTACTTCATCTGGCACCCACAGAGAAAGAACATCAGCAGTTCAGGGCAAGATAACAGCTAGCAAGCTGTGACTTCTGCACAGGCATTGATAGGAGAAGCTCCGTGGGCAGAGAGGTCGGACTAGAAGATGACTGTAGCCTCTTAAAGTGTCTAAATCTTACCCACCTGGGTTTCTCAAACCTTCTGTTCTCCTTTGTTATTGGTAGTTTTCCTTTCCTTGTTTCACAGTGACTTAACGGTAGGTTCTGTCTAACCATGCGATGCTTTGTGTGGATGCTTGTAATCTCACTGCAAAGCCATAGGATATGGAAACTTTCACAGAGGAACGTGTTTCTCCACATTTCACTTCTGATGTTTCTCTGTAATCCTTTCTCCCTTGAGAATAGGGTAGAGAAAAGGACCTAGTTTTCACTGCTGTTGAGCGGAAGAGTAGATCTTGGGCATTATTAAAAGCAGCATCATTGGAAGGACTTTGGCTGTACATGGAAGACAAGTGTATGTTATCTTTTCCTCTTAAAACTTCAGATTCCAGTATTTCAATGCAATAGTCAAAATAAGTATAAGATTTTTCTTCTGGTATGAATTAGTATGTGACCTATACAAGGAAATTTGGTATAAGAAATTCCAGTGACGTAAAATACAGTAACTAAAATTTTTTTGAGACCAGGATGGCCTTTATAATATTGTAAAAAAATTACTTCAATATCACGTGGAAAAAATGGAAATGAAGACATGGATGAGCCATGACCTTAAGCATTTTTGAAAGAATGGAACAGGCAAAACAGTAGAATGGAGGCAGTGGTGGGCAATCTGTCTCCCTGAATTTGGAAAGACATGCCAGTATGATCCAGCTTTGCTTGTATATAGTAAGGATGGCTTGCTCTGAAGATTAGTTAGGACTGTTGTCTTAATAAATGGTTTCAGCTGAAATAGCTGGTAAAACATTTTCCAGCATCTATGGAAGGGTCAGTGAAGTTCTACACTGAATAGTACCATCTTTGTGAAGTTCATTTTGTGAAACCTTATGGAGGCTAGATGTCTAGTCCAAACTAGTCATTTAATCTTATTCTGTAGGCTTCTCCAGAAATTATCATCTCACAGAACAGGTGGGATGAAATTATTTGCCCTCTGGAGGTGTGTATTTATTTGGACTGACTTCACAGGGAACCTAGACAGTGCTAGCTGGGACTTGGCTAACTAGCTGTTAGATGTGTAAAACTAGGTGGCATAAATTTGCCCTCACAGCGGTAAATGGTGAAGTGATAGTTAAACTTGCCATGGGGAAGGACAAAGAGAGATGGGAATGCATGCACAAAACCATTCTGGAATTTGAGCATGGTAAGGACATCTCTCATGTTGATTACTTTAAATACAGTGGTTGTTTTGATATATCATGGCTGTTATGAGCATATAGTCTTTGTAGCATCATCCAGGGTGCTGGATGTTGGTGGAACTCCTATGCACTGTAATGAGGAGCTTGGTTAAATACACTCACCACTAGATGATTACATCTGAGATTAGACTGGGGGTAAAAATGGCAGAATTCTTATATGTTCAAATAACACAGATATAACAACTGCTGGCCAAGCCTGATGCATTTTATCCCTTCTGGTGTTACTGCAGTACCTGGAATCTTTACTGAGGAACAAAGTCCTTAGAATTATTTATTTCACTTTATAAATATGAAACACTTTCACTTTTCTCTGCTTATTTTGTTGATGTGGCAAACTAAACCCAACCGACCCCAGTAAAATTCCGGTGCTTCTTGTGCAACATTTCACTTAGGCTTACTCCTCCATCACCTTCCATTGCTGATCTTTATTGCTGTTTTGACTCTGGACTTCATGGATTTTTTAAGAAGGAACTGGGGCAAGACTCTCAGTCTGGCAAGGGCTTACACTTGCATCATGGTCAGAAATACATCAGGAGTCTTCCTTATTATGATGTGCCCCCAGTTTTCATCTCCTTGAAGTAACTGGTCTAGCATCACATCCAAAGTGCCTTTGGTTCCTTGTCTCAGTTAAAGCAGATACCAATTTGCAGCTGAATTGTTTCCAAATGACTTTAGGCTTCATTTAGAGCAAGGCTTCAGCATCTGCCTCTGGATCTGTAGCTAGACAGTGTCACCACCATGCGAAGAGCTCATTTGACTGAAGCAGTCTTTGTGGATTAAGATCCAAATTAGCATTTTTAAGGTTGCCACAAGTAAAAGAGCACAGCCCAACAAACAGCATTGTCAATAAAATAGTGCAGTCTCTCTATGTATTGTGGTTCTCTACTGTAGATGAGGTGCAGAGTCCAATTTTGGAGTTACTGGGTCTGAAGCTTCACTGGTTCACTAATCTGAAAATTCAGGAAAATAGTTTTCTGGAAGGCAGGCAGCATATAAGACCTGCTGCTGCTGAGTCTGGGCTTTTGAGTGTTGGTCTTGAGTGTGAATGGTATAGAGAATCACAGAAGTATCCAGGTTGGAAAAGACCCTCAGGATCACTGAGTCCAACCTATAACCCTGCTCTGCAAGATTCACTTTAAATCATATCCGTAGAGCACTGCATCCAAATGACCCTTAAACACATCGAGGGTTGGTGACTCCAACACCTCCCTGGGCAACTCATTCCAGTGCCTGATCACTGTCTTCATGAAAAACTTTTCCCCAGTGTGCAGTCTAAACCTACGCAGTCTCAGCTTGAGGCTATTCCCTCTTGTTTTGTTTCCAATTACCTGTGAGAAGAGACCAGAAGAAAAGGAGATATTTTTTTTTTTTTTTAAGCTTATAACAGCATCCTGGTTTCTTCTGCTGATACCTGGACATTTTATAGTGGACTTTCTGCTGAAAATGTGAACATTTTGAATAAATAGTGGAATGTGAGACCAGTTCATTATCTTCAGTGCACTCCTTGGTATCTCTGTTGCATCTCCAGATAGGTACCTCTGCAGTCTGACTAGATCTTTCCCTCCTCCACACCCTCTAATCCATCAAACTGTGTCTGAACTGCTACGATTCTGAGGTTTTCTGTTGTTGCTTGGTTTGGTTGTGGTTTATTTGTTTTGGTTTGTTGTTGGGTTTTTTTTTTAATTGGGACAAGTCCATATTCTCAGTAGGAAATACCCTGACACCCAGATGACACAAGTAGAGAACTGGCTACAAGTTATTTATCATTTGTTGTAAACTCATTTGCATGAAGCTCCCTCAATAGATCCACAGTTCCTTAAGAGAGCAACCAGGTGTTAATCCAGTGAGCTGATATAGCGAAGTTGCTGTAGCCTTTGACCAGCAATGAGCAATCTTGTTAGCATCTGTTTTGTGAGGATAGGGATTAGAAATGGCAAGGCCAGTTCTTGAACAACTATATCCTTGTTTCCCTACCCTTGAGGACGAGGGGGACAAGTGCCTACATGTGTTGGATTTTGTTAGCTGGATCCAGTTGCTGTGTTGAGTTAATGAAGGTCATGTTAGTCTGTGGAATGCTGGGAAAGCAGGGGAAGCTGAAACCGAGCTGGCCCATCCCCAGGCAAACTGGTTTTAACCAGGAAAAAGTCAGAGAATGCGAAGAAACTTCTTGTACATCACCTCAGGCAGTTATGTATTCTGTTTCCTAGTTACATTTTTTTTTCCTGGTATCAATTCCAAAACAAACAAATGGAGGGAGAGAGAGAGAGAGGGGAAGAAAAAAAAAAAAAAAAGGCAGCATTTCTTAAAATAACCCTTTAACATCTTAGGCTAAATTCTCTTCTTTTGAGGCCTGAAGATGGGGTCTGTCCATGCTTATATTGGTAGAGAGAACCCCAGATATATGCTGCAATGATTGTGAAATGAAATTCTGATCTCTTTTATTCAGAATTAATGTCATAAGACTGCAACATGTATTAGGCACTGCCCTAAATAACAAGACAAGTGGTCACTGCAAGTACAGAATATCCTGGCTTTCTGCTCTTGAACCTTTTCCTTACACTGGATAAAAACAGAACACTAGGCAAGAAAGGAGCCTAGCATCATTTAGGAGCTCTAGACCCAGCTCTGATAGAAAGGGTAGTAGTAAGTCTGTTCAAACAGTGAGTATTTATAAATAGTAGTTCAGCACAAGTGTTTCCTGTTGGACCTAGTGGGAGAAATGGCACAGCCAAACTCAGCTCCCAGAGTGCTTCAGCTAGCTGACCTACCTTGTGAATGCTGAAACCTCAGGCCTCCAGTACTGACTGCAAATTTTCACTTCACTGGGGCATTTGCAATGCATGCTTGTCATACTGCAATGCTTGAATAAACTTTCCTTTTTTGTCTGTGGGTGATCACATCCATTCTGCCCTCCTACTCCGTGTTATTCTTGTCTTTCATCTAACTTTTGGCTCCAAAAATTTAGGGAGTTTATCATGCCCCACTTTGGAACTGACCATTTAATATGCTTCACAGCCAAAGTAAAAGACATTTCTCAGCTTCCCTGCACTGCTGCCTTCTATGTCATCCTGTTTCGAGCTCCTTTATACAGCTCTTAAAGTGCTATATAAGGTTCTGGAAAGTATCATGTTGCTTGGCTCAGTGCTTAAGGCAGTAGGGCACACAGTCTATTTTGTGTGCTCCAGCAGCCAGTGGAAACAAGGGTAAGCCAGCTCATGTACATCTTAGCTTTGGCATGGATGATCAGAGCCATAGCTCAGCAAGAAATCAGCATTCCCTCTTGCAAGCAAAAGGTCAGGAATGCAGAAAGCTCACTGCCTTTTTAAGAAGGTTGAAAGTTTGCCCTCCCTCTTTTCTTTTTTTTTTTTCCCAAGCAGAGGGTAAATAGGAGGATAACAATCCCATTTTCTGCTTTATGTTTGGCTATTTAAGGAATGGTCATGTGTAATATTTTGAAAAGTTGGTAACCTCTGGGTCAGATCCACTCCATTCAGTCCTGATGTTTGCTTGAATCACTAGTAGGCAACAATGTTTGATATCCAACTGACATCTGCACTCTTCCCTGCACCTAAATTCTCCAGTCAACAGATAAAGATGCAGTAGAAATCATATCAGCATAGGCATTTCCTCACTAAAGCCTCTGGTGATGGGCTTTAGAACAGACAGTGTTCTGGTGAGTTCAGGATGCTGAGATAGCTTTGCAGCACGTGTGTACATGTATGCATATGTATACATGTGTCTACCTTTGCTTTCCAAAAGCACAGGCACAAATGCACTGTTATCAGTTTTGCTGTGAGAGTGGGTGGGAAACTGTTCAGAGCAGCTTTTTTTCCTGCTGGAAGCCTTTGGTGCCTAGAAATGAAAGCCCTCTGCAAATGTCTGCAAGTTTTCATGAGATCTAAATTGAGAAGATTTCTGAAATCCAGGTGGAATTTCTCATGGAAGCAGATGCCTGATCAGCACCCTTGGCAGCTTAGAAGGTTGAGGCTGTAGTGATGCCATTGGGAGCTTGGGCTCAGTCAGCCTGAGCAAGTGCTCGAAGTGTCACTGTAGACCCCAGCGGGAGGTAGCGGTTTGTCGTTCTGCTTGAATTGGGGTCTGCTTCATCTTCACAATTTTCTCCGTGACCACCTTGACATTTTCTGTATGATGCAATCCCTCCATAAAGGCAACACATGTTTATAGAGGGTGAGAATAAAATATATTGGGTAGGATTTTGTTCTGTGCCTCTTCAAATATGTTATTTTATCAGATACAGTAACTTTTCCTTCCCAAATTACTATTAATGACATATTTTGCCTGTAACATTCAGAATTCTGGACTTTTTAAAAAAAAGCTATGTATTCTATTTGCAGTATAAGAAAAACTTACCATAGTGATACAAATTAATTTTTCCTTCTCTTTAGGATAGTATCCCTCCACACTTTTAACGTTGGAAATAATGAGTCATGCAATCAAGAGCACATTATGTGGTCTTTGTGAAAGGCATCTCAACTGGCACGGGGTCATGTTATAAGACATAGTAGTAGAAAATTTCTTCCCACTCTCTCAAACAATTTCTCTTTTGTGCAAACATATGCAAAGTCCTGCCCATCTTTCTTGCAGCCTGTGTTAAACTTCAGTTGCCAATTGAATTTGCAATCCAACTTGTTCTGCTTTGATTTCATTGAGCCAAACAATAGAAAACTTAAAGGATATATGTGATACTTTTTTTTCTCTGAAGGGCTTGCAAAAGAGGCAGACTGCTACTACCTCCCTGAGCTAAAATATATGGAGTGAAAATTGTGCACGTTTCATTGCAAGCAGATTCATCTTGTCCCTGCTAGAGAAGGCACTGGCTTTATGAATGCTGGAATTCCTGTAAGCACTATATGTCACTTGGGCTGAATTAGGATTTGTTTCTGCTTCTATTGACTTCAGCACATGAACATTAATCTACAATATTAATCAGTTTGTTGTTGTTGAACCCCCATAAGATAAAGAATTGCAACCTCTATTTTGTAGATGAACTGAGTTGCAGAGAGATTTAGATTCCTGTTTAAATGTGTGTTTAGCCACCTAAAGATGCAGCTAGATGCTAAGTAAGATTTATGAAAGTGCTTTAACTGATCGTGAGTGGATGTTTAGGGCCCAGAGAAGTCAGGGGCTTTAATAAATTCATCTAGACACTAGTGGGTGCATCTATAGCATCCTCGTGCTGACATCCGTGGTCACTGTGTTTGGGAGCAGAGCAAGAGCAAAAACCGAGTTTGTACCTCATGGTAGGTTGAAAGTGCATGCACAGGAGAGGACAGGTGGGTTCTTGAGGAGCTTGGAGCTTGTGTTTGGGGACAGCACTCCTCATACAGGCATCCACAGCCACTATTCCCCCTTTCTGTTTATTCCTGACCTCGTACTTCTACTAGCAACCCAACCTCAGGTTATTTTCCGTCTGAATGAGTTCCAGACATAGCAGAAGGTATGGTTCCAAGACTGCTAAGTTCCTATATCCCTGTCATGACTGGGCAGCTAGGAGCCTGGTAAAGGCTTCTGAATTAATCAACAGAACAAAGGGATAGGAGACACAGCTGTTTTGCCACTGTTTTCCTCTCCCAAAATATTACATAGCCATGCCATCAAACAATGAAGGCTCTATAGATGTTTCAAAGGTTTGCCTTTTTTAGTTTTAACATTTTAAAGCCCAAATGTACTCAGTTTTGTACAATGCCTGTTTCAGAAATTATTTTATTTAAATTAATTCAATGCTTCCTAAGTTCCTGATGCAGAAGACTAGCTTGAGACTGGTTTGGCCTGTTGGGAATGAGCTTGCTGTAGAAACTGCTATGTGGAAATGACAAGTAATAGATTTGTAGAAAAAAGGCAGCTTGTAAGCAGGACCGGAATGAAATTTCAGTCAGGTTAGATGAAAACACTGAGGGAGAAAACACTTTAGGAACACTGAAATGGCTTTTGATGTTTAAAAGTAGAAAACATTTCCATGTTTGTTTCAAAGTATGTATTTCAGCTCAAAAGGGCCAGCAGTTGAAAGGGAGAGGCTATTCAACTTCAGAAATGTTTTGGTTTTGCTCAAATAAATGTCTAGAGTCATCTTAAATTATTTTCTTAGTAAATGGAATGTTTCAGTTTGTTTGACCTATGTAGTTATTGCTTTCTTTTTGTCTTAAGTATTCACTGCAAAAAGACCTCTCTTTTCCTTACATCTTCCACCAGAACTGAAATTTGGAGACTGGAATATTCCACCTCCATGTGTGCAGGGTGCAGTTGCTTGAAATATGTCTCCAAGCTTTAGGCCCCACAGACTCTGCTTCATGGTAGATGCTATATTCTTACCCTAGAGTGAGAATCCCCTGTTGATGATGTCTTTAAGGAAGACAATGATCCCAAAGTCCCAGGTCAGAAACTTAACAAGCAAGTAGTAACAAGGTGTTGCTTGTATGAACAAGTCACTTTCTCCAGAGACCGTTTAGCGTATGTGCATGAATAATGGTGGTGATGAATGTTCAGAAACATTAAAGGAAATCAATGGATCTACTCTGCACAGGAAAACAGATAAATGAAGCATCACATGTGATACATAAAATTATATGTCCTACCTGGGACTCTGCATTCTGCCTTCATGTACCCCTCAGATCAAACTTGGTACCAGACTAGTTGAATCTGACAGGGTTCTGATCATAAGTTTTGCAACTAGGATTGTGAAAGCACATAGACTTGATGAGAATATGACAAGAGAAAATAGAATCTAAAGTCTGCTAGACAACCAATAATTCTGTTTTATATCTTTATCTTTTTCTTGCCTGGCCAATTATTTCAGCAGATGTTGAACTATTTTCTGCTTGCTGTGAGCAAGGCTACTCAAATGACCTGCTGTAAATTCTTGATATTTCCTGTGTTTATGAGAAGACATAATCATCTCAGGAACTTGTATATCGAGTGAGGATTAAGACAACTTTTTAATAATGCCTTTTTAAAAAAAAATATTTTTTTCTTTTCTCTATTTTTTTTACAGACCAGGACTGGTCATAACTAATGGTAGCTTGCCTAGTACTATACATATAAAATGTGTTCATATTGTCACCAAACTCGTGTTAGCTACTTTTAAAGTAATGGGGTGGACTCGTGTCTGCGTTATTTGTTATAGTTCAGTAGGCTGTTAATGACAGCATGTTGCTTTGGGGTTATAGCCCTCCTAGGTTATGGTTTTTAGAACCATAAAGCAAGAGTTGCAGGGTTTCTGGGGTTGATTACAGAGAGAAGTTTATTGTTATTTCATATGCTTAAATCTGCTAGGTAAGTTAAAGCAGCCAAGTAGCTCAGGAATAGAAATGATGCATAGTTAATCATTGAACAATATCTACCTCTTCTATACAGGATACCTATTAAACTATTGCTTGTTGTACAATAGTATTCTGTGTTTATTATCCAAAATTCTACTACAGGTAGTAGTTTGATCAGGCTATTACCATTTCTAACTTCATGCTCTGGCATTCTCACTTGTCTGCCCAGTTGACCTGATCCTGTATGTTGTCAGGGAGGAGATGTTTAATTTGTGACATTACTAATCCTTTCCTGAAGGCTTTTCAGTCTTCCTGCACATTGTCCTTTCATTGCTTTTGTGAGCTGGAACATGCTTGCTCAGCCCAGTGATGAATTCGTGTAATTACCTATGTATGTACTGAAGTCCTGTTGACTTTAGCGTTAAAGATCAGTGATTGCTTAAGTATTGCACTGGATTGGGACCCTCAGGCATTTTCACATGCACAGGCTAACTTGGGAATTGGTGCACCTTCTTGTAGTTCTTCACTGATGGGAAGGAACAACAGGCTCAGGACGCTCTCACAGCCCAGTCATTGCTGCAAGTGCCTGTCCATGCACAGGGAGAGCTAGGAGCACAGCAGCCCAATAAGGTGCCTGTTGGTCTGTATTCCTTTGTGTGAAAATGAATGGAATAGGTAAAAACAAATCTTGATGATAGACAAAGTTCAGAGTGTGTGTATTTGGTTAATCCAATTCTAGAAAGCCTCGTTAGTCTGTATGCAGGTATGAGTTATGCCAAAGGGTGTGTCTGTGCCAGGAATCTGCATCCCAGTACAGCTCTGTATGTGCACCACTGCAGAAACTGGTTGCAGGAGCTCGTGGTGCAGTCTGTCCTTTCTCAGCCCAGTTCTCATGCAAGGATACAGATGACTGTGTGCTTCTTTAAAATGTCCTTGTCTCCACATTTTTATTTTGGGGATAGTCCTGTGTTTTATAGAGGGGGCCACACTAATCCCGAGCCTGTAGAGTCTGGGTTGATCTTAGTGTGCCTAGGCATCAAGCTTTTAAAGAATATGAATGCCTTCAGCTGGAATGACTGACAGCCCCAGCAATCATATCAGAATTGCAAAACAAAACCTTGGGTCTGCCATTCATGTGTTGTTTTAATGACTGAATCACCATCTCTGGAGATGTTTGTAAGCCTCATAAATGCAGCACTAAGGTATACGATAGAGTTAGATTACTTTTGAACTTTATAATCTTAAAAGTCTCTTTCAACCAAAATGATTCTGTGATTCTATAACCCAGTAGACATATGACGTATTACTTATTCCCTGGAGAGGTTCATTTGTAATCCTTTCTAGGACCATTTGCACTCAGAATAGTGTTAGGCCTTTGACGAGAGGAGAAGTTAATGCTAGAGCAGTTTCAGTCTGGGTTTCTGATGAAGCTCATTGACACTTCTTTCCTGAGTTAATGATGGAGGAATGGACTTCTGCTTTCTCCATCCCTTCAGAAGCCATCCGTGCTTCTTCCTCAGTGCTTTGACATTCTGCCAGCTGAGGGAGGGAAGAGCCATTTGTAAATATTTCTGGTAATACAGTAAGTACTCTCACATGTTTTGCTCGCTCATTTTCCATATCCAGAAATCTATCCAACCAGAATTGGTTCACTCTCTTTTATTAGCAGAAATAGATCCACAACAATTAAAATTGATTTTTTTTTTAAAGGGGGGAGGGGGAAATACAGAGAAGCAGCAGCAGCAAGCACAACATCATATTGACTGACTGTGTGTATATTCACACTGGCTTCCAATCCATGGATAATTACCCCTCAGAGATTGTCTGCTATGTACAATACGGTGATGGAATTATGCACTTTAAAGAGCTTTAGTGAGTGAGGCTCTTAGGATGCCAAATTCTTTCTTTTTTTTTTTTCTTCTTTTCATTGCAGTGAGTAATGATTTTCAAATATACATGACCCATCCTCAAAAGAAAGTAAGGCATGTCAGTGATGTTTCGTGGCTCTGAGTCTCATTTTTCTTGAACTGACACTACAGAAATGTACTCATGAGATCTGGAGCATGGTCAGAGGATCTCTTGGGGTTGTTGGCCTTCATTAGTGAGGTGAAAGGTATGAAAAACTCATCTTGTTTGGCAGTAGCTACTCAGTTGGGATTACTGCAAGGGAAGATGTCTTGAAAGAGGCTGTGGATACAAATCCATAGAAAGCCGGGTTTCATTGGTGTGGCTGGTCATCCTTGGACACTAAGAACATGGTGGTGGTTTCTCCGACCTCTTTGTCAGAGCTGGTTCAGCTGTTTTGATTTGCAGTTTCACACACACAGAAAAATGTTGCCTATAAATTTCAGCCTAAATTGTTTTTTCTTTTTTGCAAAGTGATAAGCAAGTAAGTAAAAAAACTGGGCCTTGTCGTAGGAAGTGTCAAGCAATCTTAATTTTAGGCAGAGATACCAGCTCCTCCTAGAGGAAAAGAGCCAGTACGTAAATAGCTCCCAACAGATCCTTTACCAAAGGAGACAAAAGGGTGACGTGCAGGAGTTGCTGCTAATGCCAAATTTAAGCTTTCCAATGGGAATGTGTCACATACATGAGGTTTGAATTTGTCTTTAAGATGTGACTTGATGTCAGAAGTGTTTCTTGATATTCTCTGATATTTTACAGGCATTGTCTGCTCTCCAGATTCACTGGAGAGTGCACCTCCAAAGGTACTATCATGGAAGTTGAAAAAGGAGGTACCTTTTGAGACACAGTTGTCAGGAACGTTGCAGGGCTGCTGTGCAACTCCATGGCAGGCACTTGTTCTTTGCAGCTGTGTTCATGGATTTTTATCTTTTGCTGGTGTGTTTAATGAACGTTTAGTAACGGTGAGAGGTGCTGCATCCCACATTAGTCCACTAGGCTGGACTAATGAGCTGTTGTGTTAAAGACAGGGCTCCCAAAGACCATTTGTTGTCCAAAAAGGGGTTCTCTAATTGAGACAGACTGTAGCAGCTCTGAGATGCCTGCAGCTTCCTTGTTCCCATGAAGGTGGGCCTGGGAGTGCTTCCAGGGGTAAGTCTGTGTGTACAACTGTACAAGCAAGCCCTCTTCTCCCATTCTGCCTTCCTCAGGACCCTGTGCCCCTGGATCAGTAGTGTTCCTGCTCTCCTTGTGTAACTTGGGCTGCAGAAGCTGGAACAAAACAAACAAGGACCTTCCTTGATGCTGCCCAGCCTCAGCCCTTTATTAAAACACAGAGCACACACTGCTTCACAGCTAACCAAGGACAAACAAACGAAATAGTTCTGCAGTCCATCACAGAGGCTGTGTGCAGGACTCTAGATTGACTCTATTCAATCATGAATATGCAGTTTCCAGGGACTACCTGACTTTATGGGATGTGTTCAAGGGAGGGCTGCAGTGCATCTTCTGAGGAAGTATTAGATGCTTCAGTCTTTGACTCTGTCGTGTCTTTATCTTCTTGACTCTTCTGGAATAATACTAAGTGGTGCTTAAAACTACTTGCAGCATCTTTCAGCTCGTTTAGTGATGGTGTATCGCATGACCACCTCAGCAATCTGAAATGTCTCAGCTTGGGGTCCAGTCCTGCAGTCCCTAGTTCGTTCTTGTTTGAGCAGTTGATAGGGATGGCTGCTCAATGCTTTTGGGTGTTGTGGTGAAAATGTTGCTTTTCAAATTTAAGTGTGTCCATTCTTAATGTTTTAACACAACTTGAGGAAATATTCTGGCTTGCTAGATATGTAGATTTTTAGGTACCTACTTAACTGTTTTACTTGCCGACTCCCTCCAACCTTTCCTCCGTAATCTCACCAGTGTCTTTCCTTCTCACTCCCTTAAATATGTGTAGCTGATGAATAGCAAATCTTCTCACAGAATTCTTCAGGAATATTTACTGTAGGGTTTTGCTTTTGTTTGCTTTTTCAGTGACTTGGAGATGGCATGGTGAGAAACGAAACATGTGAGCTAAACCTGTTGGTTTGAACATTGTGTCAGAAAATATCCATAAATTGCAAGTTACTACACAGATGTATAGATTTAATGAGTCTGTGTAATGCCATTTATTTATGCTAAAGAATCTGACACATACGGTACTGAAAAAAAAAGTTAATACTCTAAGAGGGTTTTTTTTTATATTTTTCCGTTGCCATCTGTCACTGCCTACATAATAATGATACAGGTGAAAGCCTAGCACTGCTTTTAAAAAAAACAGAATGAATAGTCATTTAAATATCTTGCTGCTTTAATAGCTGGTATGTTTTAAGTTGTGGGAAGGAGGCAATAAAGATACTCTCCCCCCCCATTTTTAGTGTATTAAATTTTGAGTTTAAACAGATTCAGACTCTTTAAGTGACTTCTGGAAGTAGAAAATTGCTATAAGCTCTTCTGTCCTTTAAATTTGGGAAAGTGAAGGGACCAAATCAGACTCTACCATCCTTGTAACATACCGTCAGTGTCTGTTTCTTGGAGTAGCCTTTTCATGTGCATTGCTAGATGCAGATTAATTTTGTGCTCTGTGTTCTGCCTTTAACATGCTGGCTTCACTACTGCTGGAACCTCAGAACTGTGAACAGATCTTTCTAGATCTCAGATCTCCAAATTCTGGTCCCCACTGGCCATCTGAAATAAGTAAAGCTGTCTCAAGTGAGAATACATGTCTCGGAGCAGCACGGTGCTGACAGAACTCAGCATTTACAAAGACACTGGCTTTTAAGAGTTTCTTTTCAACTTTATGTAGTCATACTGTGATTAGGCAAAACTGCTTTTTTTCCTTTTAATCACAGTGGAGTCCAGCACAGCAGTGACTGTGAGGTGTACGGTGAGAAGTCCCCACACTCAGATGTCAGGGCTACAAATGGTTCTGTATGTGGGCAGCTACCCATTGCTTTGCATCAGCCACCTGCTTCCAAGGGTACATATGAGGCTTTGACTCAAGTAAATGAAGCCAGTTTTGTTGTTAATTTCCTTTTTACAATATAGTGACAAAGACAGAAAATATTTTTGTGGCAGGTGTTTATCCTGTGATTTTCTGTGGGTTGATGAGTCAAGGGAGGTGCTTGCTTTAGAGGAGGAGGACATGGCTAGGTCACGTTGCATTAAGATGGTTTAGAATTTATGTAATTAAAGGTAAATACATCTTTTTCTGAAAGCTGTGAACAAAGGTGTCATTTTGTAGTGAAATCCTTTCACTTATTTAAAGTAGTGTCTCTAGTAGTAAAAATCCCAGAAAATGAAGCCGAGTACCTGGTCCAGACCCAAAGAATTCTTTCTATTGGCTTCAAACAACTTTTTAGGGTGTATTTTCAAATATAGCACAGAACCCTAATGGAAAGTTCCTTATAAATGAAATAATCATTACTGTTATAATTACTACTCTTTGCGTATGTTGGAAAGCATTTTAGGAAGTCCTGCGCTTATTAAGAAGCAGAGATGACAATGAGTGAGCAGTGAGGTTTTGGTCACTTAAAATGGCTGATATAAATCACTTTTGGTTGGTTGTTTTTTTTTTTTTTTTTGTTTATAGGAGATGATCCTTATATAGCTGTTGTTTGTCAGCATTTTCCATTATAAACTTTTTGTTTTGGGTACTGTATGCAGCTCTCGGCAGCTTCTTAGAAAAACTACGTAGAGGTGAATGTGTCATTGCTTAATGAGTATCTTTCTTCTGCTCTCTTATTGTAATTTGAACCACTCTTAAAAACACAAAAGTGTTCATGGCTTAATGTTTAGAGAGGCAGTGTTTTTTCACACAGGCCTGAGCCTGGTTTTATTTTCCCTCTTTTCTGCTTTCCAATGTGCGTCAGAAATAAATCTGCTGAAGTAAAGCAGTGGTAGGAAAGGAGACAAAGTATTTAATGTGCATGTTGCAAATAGGAAGAGACTTGCTTTAGATCAGCAAGACAAAGGAGTTGTGAAAGACCACCCACATCACCAAACCCAACCTCCTGCAGTTCATAGTAACTGTGAAATAAAAATTTACAATGAAAAGGGGCCCTAGAGAACACCTGATACGCACCACAGCCCTCCATCCTCCGACATCACCTGCTAGTCTGTAACAAGCATAAAGTCATTAAGACAAGAGCAGAAAGTCTTGGTGACTACGATACATGGCAGGAGAGCACAGGGGCTTATCAGGTGGCACATAAGGCAGAAAGTTGGCTTGATGACCTTTGCCCAGAAAAGCATGTTTCATGCAACAGACAAATGGGAGGAAAAATGAAAATCCTACTTCCTCTCACCCCATCAAACCATCCCAAAAAGCAGAATGAACAAACAGGTATACAACAATTGCCCCTAATTTGACCTTAAATAGAATTTCATGAATCCAAGCCTAATAACTGTCTTGGAGTTTGAGCATCAGTAGAGAGGACAGGAACTGGCGATGAGTATCATTGTATTCCACTTGTCTTTTGCAGGGACTAGGTTCTCACACTGTAAAAGGATAGGGAGGCATGGAGATGAGGAACCTGTTCCTCATCTGTAAGGAGTTAGCAGAAACCTTGTACTATGTTAAACATAACACTTGTTGCACCATAATTTGTAAGTATAAGGGAAAAAGGAGAGGGAGCATGGGTCATCAGGAGTACATTTCCTACCCTGGGTTATGAATACATGACTCTCAGTCGTGTGAGTACAAGTTGCATGGATGCACTTGTGGGTGAAATTTGGCCCGAGGTCCTTTTGGAGATGAATCTTGCAACACAGAGCAATCATATATATTTAATTAGGAGTTCTCACTCTCACCAGATGATGGTATGCAGCATGGGTGACTTGTGGTGAGCAAAAAGTCATGCCTAAAGGCTGGGAATCTGGGGCAAATTCTGGTTTGGATACTGCTATCCTTACTTACACCAAGGTACTTCTTACTGAGCATCTTAGTGAATGCAAATGGATGCTGCCATCCTTACTTTTACCCAGCTACTCCTTACTTTTACTGGGGTGCTCCTTACTCAGCATCTTAGTGAATGCAACTCAAAAATCATTGGAACAGTCAGCATTTGATCCTGCAATGGAAAACAAGTTTTGAGTCTCCATGCTGCACTTGCAGGGACTTAAGCACAATTAGAGCCCTTCAACTTTTAACTGGCCTGTTCAGCTTAATATTTGTATAAGCTTGTATAGCCATTTGAGCACAAAAGTTGTCTCACAGGTTTCATTTGCTTCAGTCTTTATTTCTTGAGTCTGGCCATGGACAAGACCGTTTCTTGTGTCTGGGAGAGGGGAAGTCAGCTGCTATTTTAAACCCGTTGCTACTAAAGGCATGTAGTGGCATCCACAGTGCTGCTCCACATCAGCCAAAGCTAGTTTGCATAGCAGCACAGTACACCTAGTCAGAGGTCTCATCCAGATGAGAATTTGTTGATTTTTCTCAGGCAGGCTAGTTTTCAGCTAGACTGATTTGCCACCCAGTTCCACCAGTATGAAAGATGGATAGGGAACAAGAGGATGGCAAGCACAGTTTGTCAGCTAAAACCTGACTGAAGCTTGGCTTAGATATGCAACCGCATCCTAATTTAAACTAAACTTGGGTGTAACAGACCTGTTAGTCTACACTTACTGCACACACCACCTCCAGAAGAGATGAAGTAAGTATTCTGTTGCATTTAGAGAGAGTTTAAATTGACATTAAAGGTATCAGGCTTAAACTGAGATTCTTCAATGTGAAAACACAAAATTTCTGAGGATGCCTAAATAAGCTGATCACTTCTCACTGAATTTCTGGCGTATTAACCACCTCCATGTGGGCTTGAAGAATCCCGTTTGTAGCATGCAGAAAAGGACTTGGCACAGAGCTTCTAAATCTTTCCTTTCCCTCCTTCTTTTTATTAGTTATGAAATACTTGGTTTGATTTAACTGTTGCGAATGGACGTAACCCTGCTGAGGTCACCATGGCAACATTGTGTCACCATCTAAAATTTGCTCTTGCTCAGTGGCCAAGAGCTAAATCTTTGGCAACTTGTACTAAACAAATTTGACACCCAGCATTGGGGATGTCCATGTGTAATCTGAGAAGCCCTGCTTAGGCTTTTGTTGCTTGACTCGAGAAGGAGTTGGGTAATTCCCCGTACTTTGCAGGTGACATTCACCCTCATTTGTTCCATCCAGATGCAGCTTCACTTCTCTCTAAGCCTCCTGAAAGCCTCAGTCTACTCTGAAAGCAGAACTGGCTCCCTTGAAATACACCTTTCTAACCCCCAACTGAAACATTTTCCATCACAGTCTCATTAGAGCAGCATTGCCCGCAGGTGTCATTTAAGAGACCTCTTCCTTTCTCCTGAAGATCATGGTTATCAGCCCTAAAGCAGCAGATGCATTGCCAGTACCTTGAACAGACCTGACTCCCCTTTATTCCTCAGCTTTGGAGCAATACTTGCTTCACACCAGCCCAGCACAAGGAGAAGGGGAAGCCTGTTTGTTTCTCGGGAACTAAAGCAGATTAGCTGGAAATTGTATTTTTAATGGCAGCTTGTTTGCCAAGCGCTTTGTGGCTGTGAGGTGACAACAGAGCAGATTCTTTGCCTCCTGTCGCTTCTCAGCTGGCATTCTCACCCTTTGTATGCCTGCCTTTTTATAAAGGAAAGATTTGTTGGTGCTCCCTTGCCTACATATTTAATAGCTCACAATTAAGTCAAAATGGACTTGAAAAACCTCATTAATTAAGAGCTAAATTCTACTAGCAATAAGAAACTCTAATACTAAGTTTTATTGGATTGTTGGTTTGTTTTTTTTTTTCACTAAGACCTCTTTATGTTATTCCAGATGGGAAGTATGTTTATACATGCCTCAAAGTCTCACTACACTTCTGGAGTGGTGTAAACACCCTCCTTAAGGACCCTTTTTTGCTACCAGAGTGCTCTTAGGCTGAACAAGATTTAGGGCTCGTTGTTTCCAGCTTTTGGCATTCCTTACCTTGAATTTTCAAAATCCACCAAAATGGAAAAGTTCTCTTTTGTTTTACAAAATATTTACTGATTTGTCTTTCCAACTCTTAAAATTAACTGTATTCCACTCACCATCATTGAGTGCTTTTAATAGTATAAAAATAGGGCATTTCAGAGTATAGAAACATTTAGCTTGAAAAAGACCTTCCAGATTGAGTCCAACCATTTACCCTACTCTGCCAAGACCACCACTAAGCCATATCCTCGGGCACCATATCTACATGGCTTTTAAACACGTGCAGGGATGGTAACTCAGCCATGTCCCTGGACAGTCTGTTCCAATACCTGACAACCTTTTCAGTGATTTTTTTTTTTCTTAAACTTTTTTTCCCCCTAGTGTCCAGCCTAAACCTCCCCAGGTGCAGCTTGAGGCCGTTTCTTTTTCTGTCACTAGTTACTTGGCAGAAAAGACTAGCACCCACCTCATGACAGCCTCCCTTCAGGTTGTTGTAGAGATTAATGGGGTCTCCCCTCAGCCTCCTTTTCTTCAGACTAAACAGCTCAAGCTCATGATTAAAATAGATGGTATCACTTACCACTGACAAGATACTATGCAGAAAGTTGTGTTGTAGCTGTCACTGTGCTGCAATGTTTAGAGCTTGGTCTCATTTTCCAGAGGGAAGTAACAATTTCTTTGTATTCTATGGTAAAGATGTACACATTATCTAGGCTTTGAATGTTGTATTATGTTGTGTTCTGAACAGAGAATCTACAGCAGACCCTGAGAGAGCTAATGCACCACCTGCCTCCTATTATTAGATGAGTTTGGTTAGAGAACACATTGTGTCCACATTAACTGTAAGCGTCCTTCTCTGTGTTCACCCACAGAGCCACTCCAAGGCTCTTTGGGGGTGGAGGTTTGAATTTTGCCTCCTCAAGGATGAGGATCTGAAGCTGGGCCAAAGCTTCATTTCATGCTGGCAAGAGAAGACGGATTGGGGAAGAGGCGTGGGAGGGCTCAAGGGGTCAGACTTGCTTTTTCTGCTCCTCCAGGAGCAGCAGGAAGAAGCTGGTAATCTGTGGCCACTGCCAGGAAAGGCTAACCTCGAGCTTGAGACCACAAACCCTTGGTGACAGTGGCCAATCTGGTTTTCTAGCACCACAGATAAAATAAGAAATGACCTAGGACAGCAGACAGTAGAGGAAACAGGGGCCACAGAGTCATTCCTTGTTGTGTTGGACAGATGATTTTGTTGTTGTTTGGCAGTGGGAATTGCGCTCTAGCTTGCTTGCATGAGAAAAAAGATGGCCAATGCTTTAATGTGCACCCTACCTCAGCAAAACAGGTGGATATTTTTTCGCCCAGATTGCTCTTGAGAGGGGAAAAAAAAATCAGTGACAGACAATGAAATACTAGAAATACTTTTCTTAGGTGGATGTTTCAAATTCTGGTGAATAGCCACGCTAATTTCTGGGTGAAGGAAATATTTTGGTACTGAAACTTGCCAAAATGCTGTTTAACAGGGAATTGCAGTTTAATTAGCACTTATGAGACATTAACAATAATTATATTCAATTTGGCCACTCAGGATAAAGTGTGATTCAGGATCAGCTGGTTGGTGCTCTGAAGAAAAAAAAAAAAAAGGAATAATAATTAAAAAGAAAGAGGCATTACTGTGTAGTCTGATGAATATGTGCCTTTAGCTTTGTGTTCACAGATAACTTTCATGGCTACTTGAGTCTCTTTTCCCTTGAGGTGTTGTCCTGGCTAGGAAAAAGTGGAAGGAACTTTTATTAACTGAAGGGAAATAGTTTGACTTCAACTTCATGCTTTTGCGTCAAGCTGGATTAGTTTATCCCTGCTATTTCTTTTGCTGTGATTTTTAGGAAAAGTGCCAAAAACTTTTAAAATGTTTCCCATTAACTTATTTATGCTTTGCCCTGGCAAGGAATGAGAAAGCCTGACACTTAACAAACGTGTGAGTGAGAAAGGCGAGGGAACCCAGGGTGAAATTTGACCTCTAGACTTGTGTACAATTCAGGATAGCCATAAACATCCCTTGAATATTTTTGGCTTTTTCTCTTCATCAGAGCTCATTGTGGCTGTAGGTGAAAACAAAGGCAGTGCCACAGAAGTCCTGTAGTTTCAAAGGGTGGCTGAGAACATTAAAAACAAACTGTGCAGTTTAAGCACCTGTTTGTATGCAGGCTGCCACACATGCCTAATATATACACTAGTGTGATGTAAGGTAGCAGAGATGACCTGATTAGTAAAGACATCACAATGAGCTGGGGAGATCCCTGCTCCACTCCTTGGAGACCTGCAACTAGTCCCAGTTAAAGAAACCCTTCCTGCAGCACCAAGAACTTGCCAAGGGTTTCTGAACGTGGCAACAATGGTGCTCTGTGTGTGTATGAAGGTGAGGGAAGTAAGGAGAGTAAAAAGCATGCAGAGGTTTGCAGAACAGCTGTTTTGTTATGAAAGATACAATGTGAACTGCTTGCGCTTTTGTGAGCTGTTTGCAGGAGTTGTGAGGCACTATGAGTTTGGGACAGTTGTATTGCAGTAGAGGGCTGGCTCCATTTTGTTGTGCTGTTTACCATTTTGGGTGAAAGCCGTCATTCAGCATAAATAAATGATAGAGCAAGATGAAATAAGTGATCTTCCAGTTCATAAGCTCTTGCAGGCAAGCTTTTGTATGTGCTGAGCAGGCAGAGGTCCACAGACTTGAATGGGAACTCATGGTGCTCAGCACTTATTACAGTCAAGTGTTTATTTTTCCATGTCCGAGAAGCAGAGACAAAAATTTATATGGGCAAGACAGCACATAAGATACAAAACTTTCTTGTGAGTATGTATAAATATATACAATTGGTATGAGGTTTTTGGGTTATTCTGCACTTTACTGTGTGTGGAGAGTGTGCAGGCTTGTGGCAGCCACCTAGGATTTTAGGTGAGGAGCACAGGACACTGTTTCTGGCTTAACCCTAGCTACTCGTGTGGCCAAGTGTATTAAATCCTGTTCCTGAAGTTATTCAAGCTTCATTCTCAGGCTTGCTGAATATTCCAAAAGGCTGCTATTATTAGAGGGAACTGGCGTTCCTTAGCTCTGAAAGCGGGCTGTCAATAAATCACCAATGTGTGCTTTCCACGGGGAGGTGGGACTAGACCCTGCCAGCCCATGGACTGGGCAGAGCTCCCACTCTGCCAGTGTTGCACCAAGAATGTATCTTTCCTGGTCATGAGGCTGGAGATTGGTGTACCACCCACTGTACCTTTGGGCTCTGCACAAGCATCAGATGGCTTCCCTTTGCCTGTCCTGCTGCTGTGGTGGGGCAAGCCTAAACATGCTCATCATGCCAACAGCCTCCTGTTACTTTTTTTCTGCTGTTCTTCCTTCATTGAGGGGATGGTGACCTCATGGAAGAAGTTATTAAGAAAACTGCACCTTGTCCCTGGGGATGATTTGCAATTACATAAAGTTTAGAGTGGCTTTGTCATGGCCAGCAAGAGGTTTCTTTCCTCCATATATTTTCCTGTGCGTGCTGTTGGTACTAGGATTAGCACTGTGGAGCAGAGAGCTGTCCATGGGGGGCTGTGTTCTTCCACCATACAGGGTGTAGAACTAGATGAGGATAGCCATCCTATGCCCAGGCTTGGGCCAGGTCACAGTCAAGCTCAGTCTGTACTGTTCTTTCTTTTTTAAAACATTAAATGCATCTCCGTGGCAATAAAAATATCAATTCTCTCCTATAAATGAAGCTCTCAAATATTTTGTAGTTACAGACTGTTTCAGTGACAATGCCAGTGCTGACATTAGCCTGCTGTGATCTGATCTGGCTGTGTCCTCGCTCTGAATGTGCTTTGCTGTAATAGTACTTTCATTCCTTAGCTTCTTTTAGTGCCTTGATGAGTAGCAGAAGATGTATTTCAACAATTTTATGATTAAAAAGCAACATCTTACCACTGCTTGGTCTCAGGTGTCTACCCCGTTCATTATGCTTTGCCAAGGAGTAACAGCAGTGACTTAGAGTTGCGACATCAATATCAGTCTCTGAATCTTGTGTTTTCTTTAACTGTAAATTGTAGGGAATGTGAAGAAAGGAGGATGGAGAAGGAAGTTGAAGTAGTAGAATTTGTTTGTTTCCAAGCTGGCTGTTTGAAATTGAGGTGCTTCATGGTGATCAAACACATTTCCTCCTATTTAGTGGGGTTTGGACGGGGCCCCATGGGCAGCTGCTCTGAGACATGCCAGGCCAGGATTTGGAGATGCCAACCAGGCCCAAGGCGTGCATTTGCTCTTCAGGTCCACTGCTGTCACTGGCATTCATGCTAATGGCCTTAGTACAGGGGTCAAAGACTGCTTAGATATGAAGGCTGAATCACCTCTTTTTTAAACCCCTCAGCAGGATCAAGGCTTAGGGAAGCAGACACGTGGGCCTGCCTTCTGGCTGACAGTGTGGATGGAGAGTGTGACTCTGGGACAGGCCTTTCAGCAGTTCTTACCAATCATTGAAGCATTGAAACGGGGGTATCTGGTGATTAATCACCCCTGGACTGGCACTTCGATGTGAAAAAGCCCAATGCATTAATTTTCTTGAAAGATTTGCTGATCCCAAAAGCTCTTGATAATTAGAAGTGGTTTGTCCTGTGATGTGAGAATGGCAGAAATCGGTGGTGAGCCCATACATCTAACCAGGCAGATATTAAAGATTTTCAGTTGCACTTAACTTCACTTGCAGATAAAGTGAGCCAGCAGCATAGGTCTTGCTTCAGACCTGTTTGTCTTGGCAGTGTCCTATTTACCTGAATCAGAAGATAGTGAAAACACAGTGGAGGCTCACCCAAAGACACTGGTCTCTCCTCTGTCAGGAAACCTGCCCATGCAGGCAGGATGATTTTGAGGTTACTAACACAGCCCACAAGTCAGCCTTCACTGAGTCCTTGTGTTTTGAACAATCCTGTCTGCAGAGTGCTTCCTTCTATGAGCTGGGGCAGTTCAGTGCTCTGTCTTTGGAAACTCTGTGTCTTGGTGCACCAGATACCTGGAAGAAGCAGTCGTGACTTTGCTCTTGTGACTCAGGCTCCGTGAAAGGCAGGGAGCTCCTGTGTTTCAAGCTGAGGAGCGGGAGGTCAGTTCTTAAGCCTGTAGCTTTTGGTAGGTCTCTGGGTCACACCATGTCTTAGTTTCTAAATGTAAAATAGGGATAGATATTAGGAATGTAAGAAAAAAACAAAGCCTTGAAAAAGTATATGCTTGTAAATTGTGGTGCCGTCACCACCGTGAGGCTTTCACATTGGTTTCAGCTTCAAGCCTATGCTTTAACATTGATAATAATAGAAAATTCTAATTAGCTATTGGGAACTTAGAAATATATATTTTTTAATTTTTATTTTATTTTATTTTTATTTCAGCAAATTCAGTAAAGCTAGAAATGCAAAGTGATGAGGAATGTGACAGGAAGCTCCTGAGTCAGGAAGATGAGATCAGGGCTCATGATGAAGGAAGCAGCCTGGAAGAACCCCTCGCTGAGAGTAACGAGATGGTGGATAACAGAAAGATCCAGGAACTATCAAGCGAGGGAGGAATCCGGCTTCCGAATGGTAAACTGAAATGTGACGTCTGTGGCATGGTTTGCATTGGGCCCAATGTGCTAATGGTACATAAGAGGAGCCACACTGGTAAGCAGCTGAAAGAAATCCGATGCCTGCCTGTGGTGTCTGATGTTGATATTACCTGACAACTCTTTTCTCTTTCCTTTTCATTCATGGAGATAGCAGGAGGCTGAGGAGGGGAAAGATGAGCTTCATTGTTTTGGTTCTTTTCCTGCTCTCCAAATTCTTATGATGCTGTTTCTTGCAAGCATGATGCTTCCTTTGGTTTCCAGCCTTGGATTCTTAGAAATGTCTCAAAAGTCTGGAAACTCTCTTTTTTTACTGATCTTGACCGGGGGAAAGGTGTTGAGAGTCGCTCTTTGGCATGTGTGCCTGTGTGTGTTCATGAGTGTGTGCATGTGCAAGGCTTTTAAGTCTTTAAGGTGAGGCTTAGATGGTCTGCCCTTGGAGGTGCTCACAGGTTGACAACACCACTAACTTCCTGAGGATCTCACAATTCTTTTGCAAGTGGCTGGGCAAACCTAGGATTAGCAAACCCCACAGGAGATGCTCATTCACCAGTGATCCTGATGCCAGGGTGGTCTAGCAGCTCAATGAATGACAGCTGTATCAGGGAAACCTCACCTGAACTGCCTTTGTGGACCAGCGCTTGGCTTCTGCTCACCATTCAATTATTTTTGCAGCACCTTTCAATGCTTGGATTCTCCTATCTTTTTATTTTTTTTATTACTACTTCTACTCTTTAGAGAGCAAATCAGCTTACTAGGCTTATATATTTGAGAGTTCAAGAAGACTAGCTCTTTACAATATGCTGACTGAGTGGGGTTTTGGGGCCTGAAAGAGGAGGCCTTGAGTTCAAAGCAGGGAATTTCAAGAGAATCTGACAACCTGGGGTACCCAAGAGGCTGTTACTCATCTCTAACTACTTCTCAGGGGGGAGTGATAGTTGCCTTCAACTCTGTGAACATACTGATGGTGCCAGGACAAATTGCTCTCTGGTCTTGCAGTGTCTGTCTGGCACAGCCTTTGATTCAAAAAAGCACTTAAGCTTGTGCTTAACTTTTATGAGATGTAATCCACTTTAGAATCATAGAATCAACCAGGTTGGAAGAGACCTCCAAGATCATCCAGTCCAGCCCTATCACCCAGCCCTGTCTGATCAACTAGACCATGGCACTAAGTGCCTCATCCAGTCATTTTTTGAACATCTCCAGGGACAGCGACTCCACCTCCCTGAGCAGCCCATTCCAATAGCAAAACTCTCTCTGTGAAGAACTTCCTCCTAACATCCACCCTGCACCTCCCCTGGTACACTTGGCACTGTGTCCCCTTGTTCGGTTGCTGGTTGCCTGAGAGAAGAGACCAACCCCCAGTTGGCTACAGCCTCCTTCCAGGTAGTTGTAGACAGCAATGAGGTCACTCCTGAGCCTCCTCTTCTCGAGGCTAACCAACCCCAGCTCCCTCAGCCTCTCCTCACAGGGTTTGTGTTCCAAGCCTCTCACCAGCTTTGTCACCCTTCTCTGGACACGTTCCAGCACCTCAACATCTCTCTTGAATTGAGGAGCTCAGAACCGGATGCAGCACTCAAGGTGTGGCCTGACCAGTGTTGAGTACAAGGGAAGAATAACCTCCCTTGTCCTACTGGCCACACTGTTCTTGATCCAGGCCAGGATACCATTGGCTCTCTTGGCCACCTGGGCACACTGCTGGCTCATCTTCAGCCTAGTACCTACCAGTGCCCCCAGGTCCCTTTCTGCCTGCCTTCTCTCCAGCCACTCTGTCCCCAGCCTGTAGCACTGTTTGGGGTTGTTGTGGCCAAAGTGTAGGACTCTGCACTTGGCCCTGTTCAATGTCATCCCGTTGGCCTCTGCCCATCCAGCCAGCCTGTCAAGGACCCTCTGCAGGGCTCTCCTACCCTCCAACATATCCACACCTGCTCCTAGCTTGGTGTCATCTGCAAACTTACTGATGGTGGACTCAATCCTCTCATCCAGACCATCCACAAAGATGTTGAACAGGACTGGGCTCAGCACTGATCCTTGGGGCACACCACTAGTGCCTGTCTGCCAACTGGATGTGGCACCATTCACCGCCACTCTCTGGGCTCTGCCATCCAGCCAGTTCTTGCCCCATATCAGAGTGAATCTAAGCCATGAGCTGCCAGCTTTGCCAGGAGCTTGCTGTGGCAGACAGTGTCAAAGGCTTTGCTGAAGTCCAGGTAGACTACATTCACAGCCTTCCTCACATTCACCAGGCAGGTAACCTGATCATAAAAGGAGATCAGGTTGGTCAGGCAGTACCTGCCCTTCTTAAACCTGTGCTGCCTGGGCCTGATCCTTTAAGTCACCTAAAGTACTACAATATATGCTTAACTTAAGATATGTGCTTAAGGCTTTCTAGGTTTTGTGCTGGCTCCTCAGTGGGTGTTTGGCTATATTTTTTGAAGAAAAAGATATTTTGGTTTTTATTTTGCTCTATTACTTAAGGGATGAGAGATTAACACTGGTTGAGATATCTGTTAAGATAAAAAGAGTGGGGGTTCAAGGTAAAGTAAGAAAGACTTTATGTAATCCCTTTGTAAACCTGATAGTTTGCAGTTGCATGGTGTGCTTGTGATGAGAGAGAAATCTATATAATTTTTGTAGAGAGGAATAATAAATATATATTACATTGTTAATGTCCTGTATATAAGTATTATTGATAATAACTTAACATAAACGTATAATGCAAAGCATTGCAGTATCGTTTGTGATGCAGTCCTGATTTTAGAGAGCAGTTGTGACAAGGGAAAAGCATTAGCTGGAGAACCAAAATGTTGATTAACAGTTTGACGTGCTCTTACTAGGGAAGAGAAAAGATAATGTAACAGACTGAGCCCCCAGCTTTCAACCTCCCTAAAATTTTCATTGGCACTTGCACGTATCTGAGCATATGGGTGTTGTAGGTGCATCGCAGTCCACGTATTTGAACTTGAGCAGCTAATTTAGACCTGTTAAATTTAGATTTAGGTACCTAATTAAATGGTCGGCATTTTTTGAGATAGTGAACAGCTAGGCCATCTTTTGAATATGGACAGGCTGCCCTTTTTCATGTTACAGAAGGCATGTAAATCCAAAGTGAACAGAACAAAATCTCAGCTGCGTGCAGGCAAGATGCTGTATGCAGGTGCCAGTGTAGGAATTGCATAACTGGTAGCATTTTTCCTTCAGGCTACTGCTGGTTCCTTGTAGAACTCTGACTCTCTCCCCATCTGAGCAGAGAATCTGTGATGTATTGCTCCATACAGATGATTTCAAGCATACAGAAATGGCATTCCTTTTTATGTGCAGCTTGATGCTCTCCTCTCAGTAAACCAGTTGGCAAATTTTGCGGGGGATTTATTTTTCCCCCTACTTTGTTTGTTTGTTTTTTAATGCATGCTGCTACTTCACTGTCCACAACAGAAGGAGAAGTTTTCCACATCCTTGATTTTAAGGAGTATTTTTTAATATGTTTCTATCTGTCTTTTAAAGTGTAGTATTTTAAAATATATCACAGTATCACAGTATCACAGTATCACCAAGGTTGGAAGAGACCTCACAGATCATCAAGTCCAACCCTTTACCACAGTGCCCAAGGCTAGACCATGGCACCAAGTGCCACATCCAACCCTGCCTTGAACTGCCCCAGGGACGACGACTCCACCACCTCCCCAGGCAGCCCATTCCAGTGCCTAATGACTCTCTCAGTGAAGAACTTTCTCCTCACCTCGAGCCGAAATTTCCCCTGGCGCAGCCTGAGGCTGTGTCCTCTTGTTCTGGAGCTGGCCACCTGAGAGAAGAGAGCAACCTCCTCCTGGCCACAACCACCCCTCAGGTAGTTGTAGACAGCAATAAGGTCACCCCTGAGCCTCCTCTTCTCCAGGCTAAACAACCCCAGCTCCCTAAGCCTCTCCTCGTAGGGCTTGTGCTCAAGGCCTCTCACCAGCCTCGTCGCCCTTCTCTGGACACGCTCAAGCATCTCAGTGTCCTTCCTAAACTGGGGGGCCCAGAACTGAACACAGTACTCGAGGTGTGGTCTGACCAGTGCAGAGTACAGGGGCAGAATGACCTCCCTGCTCCTGCTGACCACACCACTCCTGATACAAGCCAGGATGCCACTGGCTCTCTTGGCCACCTGGGCACACTGCTGGCTCATGTTCAGGCGGGTATCAATCAGTACCCCCAGATCCCTCTCTGTCTGGCTGCTCTCCAGCCACTCCGACCCCAGCCTGTATCTCTGCATGGGGTTGTTGTGGCCGAAGTGCAGCACCCTGCACTTTGAGCTATTGAACCCCATCCCATTGGCCTCTGCCCATCTGTGCAGGCGGTCAAGGTCCCGCTGCAGAGCCCTTCTGCCCTCCAGCTCAGTCACATCTGCCCCCAGCTTAGTGTCATCTGCAAACTTGCTGATGACTGACTCGATGCCCTCATCCAGATCATCTATGAAGATGTTAAAGAGGATGGGGCCCAGCACTGATCCCTGAGGGACACCACTAGTGACTGGCCGCCAGCTGGATGTGGCACCATTCACCACCACTCTCTGGGTCCGGCCCTCCAGCCAGTTCCTAACCCAGCACAGAGTGTTACCATCCAAGCCGCGGGTTGACAGCTTAGCCAGCAGTTTGCTGTGGGGGACAGTGTCAAAGGCCTTGCTGAAGTCCAGATAGACCACATCCACAGGCCTCCCCACATCCACCAAGCGGGTCACCTGATCATAGAAGGAGATCAGGTTAGAAAGGCAGGATCTGCCCTTCCTAAACCCATGCTGGCTGGACCTGAGATCTTTGCCATCCCTCAGGTGCGCAGTTATTGGCCCCAAGAGAACCTGCTCCATCAGTTTCCCTGGCACTGAGGTCAGGCTGACGGGTCTGTAGTTCCCAGGTTCCTCCATCCGACCCTTTTTGTGGATGGGGACCACGTTGGCCATTTTCCAGTCTCCTGGGACCTCTCCGGTGAGCCAGGACTGCTGGAAAATGATGGAGAGTGGCTTGGCCAGCTCAGCTGCCAGCTCTCTCAGCACCCTGGGATGGATCCCATCTGGTCCCATGGACTTGTGGGTGTCCAGATGGCTCAGCAGGTCCTGAACTAATTCCTCATGAATTTCCAGGGGAACACACTGCTCCCCGACCCCATCCCCCAGTTTAAGAGGCCATTTGCCTCCTCCTCCTCTCTCCTTACTGTTGAAAACTGAGGCAAAGAAGGCATTCAGGACCTCTGCCTTTGCTTCATCATCAGTTATAGTGTTCCCCTCCTGGTCCAGTAAGGAGTGGAGGGTCTTCTTGCCCTTCCTTTTAGCATTGATAAATTTATAAAAGTGTTTTTTGTTAAATTTCACGGAAGTGGCCAGCCTAAGTTCTAGCTGAGCCTTAGCCTCTCTAATTTTTCTCCTACATAGTCTGGCTACCTCCTTAAACACATCAGGAGAAGCCTTCCCCTCCTTCCAGAGGCGATACACCCTCTTTTTCTCCCCCACTTCCTTCAGGAGCTCTTTGCTCATCCAGGCTGGTCGCCTCCCCCTGCGGCTCATCTTTCGGCATGTGGGAACTGCCAGTTCCTGTGCCTTCAAGAGCTCCTGTTTAAAGTAAGTCCAACTATCCTGGACCCCTTTGTTCTCAAGAACTGCTGCCCAGGGGACATTGGAAATAAGTTCCTTGAGCAAATTGAAGTTTGCCCTCCTAAAGTCCAAGGTGTAGGTTTTGTTGAGGTGCCTCCCTACCTCCCTGTATATTGAAAACTCCACTAACTCGTGGTCGCTACACCCTAGGCAGCCTCCCACTATCACATCTCCTACCAGCCCTTCTCTGTTGGAGAGCAGCAGGTCAAGCTGAGCTTGACCCCTAGTAGGCTCGTTTAACAGTTGGGTCATGAAGCTGTCCTCCATGCACTCCAGAAATCTCCTTGGCAACTTCCTTGGCAACTGGGTGTGATGGGCTGGCCCCAGCTGTGGAATGAGCCCTGACCTGTAGGTAGTCTGGTTTTGCAGCCCAAGGGAGAATGGTGGAGGGAAGGGAGGTTGTCCCTAATGAATGGAAATGGATGATATTCTTTATCTACTCATGTACCTGGTATGTAGTCCTTACCTCTTGAAATCCATTTAAGTGTGTTTTGGGAGCTGAATCCCATCTTGCTCTCCTCTTTAACCATATGCAACCAAAACGTGGTTGTTTTGATTGGCAGAAACTGAAGTTCTTTCTCCTTCCCCAAAAAACTGTCAGCATTCTGTGTAAATCACACAAAATGTTGTGGTCCATAGTAGAGGCTGTAATTAGCATGTATGCTGGGATGAGACTGTGGCTTCCCTTACAGCAGAGGCCCCGGCTTTGCAAGAAACTATGCCCTATGGCATTGGCTGTGTTATTCACATAGAGTGGCACAGTTTTCTCCAGATGTTATTTATATGTCCCTGAGGATCAGTTGTCTTCCCTGACATTATGGTAATTCAGTCAAACAGATACAGGGATGGGGAAAATAATCTGTGCCATAGATGAGATTAGTATCCCATATTTCATCCTCCTGTACTGGAGCATCATTTCCTTTGAGGCTTGCAATTGCCCCTTCCCATGATAGACCAAGCTGGGGATTTCCCATTCATCGTGTGGATCCACACAAGTGCTGCCCCATGTACGTGGTGCAAGTAATGCTCTGGTCCACAGCACTGCTCCTCAGACACGTCCAACACAGCATTTCTCTCAATCACTGAAAATTCAGTTGAAGCATTTAGGTAATCTGCATGGGTATCAAGAGAAAGCCTTTCTATTTATTTGTTGTTGTTGACAGAAAATAAATAACATGCTCAATGTGGGAATTCAGCATGATGCAATCCCTGCTTTAGTGAGCAGGGTAACCCACTCACCCTCCCTCACATGCCATGTTTTCGTGTCAAGAAAATAGCATGTCAAGTTTGATTCATTTTCTTGCTTTCCTGTGCTAGCTTCTTTTGGCCCAAATTTCATATTCCATGGTATATGCCCCAAATTGCAGCATCTGTATTAGAGTTTTTTACTACTGCAGGAGATGACTGGTCACATAATGTTGCCACTGGATTCTCCAGGGGCTTGTGCCTGGGGATGTTGAGGAAAGGGGAGAGGAAGAAGATAAGGTCAATAATCCAATTTATCTGAGGTGACCAAAAGGCACTCCAGTGATTTCTTACATCTTTAGGCTTTCTGCTAGTGGGCCTGAATTAAAATGTTCTTGCTTCTCAGTTTTGGTGAAGCAGAAACTATTTGCTGCTACATCTGTGATCTGTGAGGTCGACATGCTGGTCTCCCTTGCACTGCGAGTTGCACGTTTTATCTCTACTGTAACACTCAGTCCTTTAGTTTACTGCTGGGTTCTGAAACAGTTTTTCTTTCTAAGGCAGAGTTGGGATCATAGAATCATAGAATGCTATGAGTTGGAAGGGGCCACTCAAGATCATCGATCATCCTCATTACTTTAAGAGTAGCCAGAAGTTAAATGCTTTCTCCGTGCTGACGCAGTGAGACAGTGGCAGAACAAAGCCTAGTGCCCAGGTATGGGTCATGACAGCAGTGAGGATAGTCTTGTCTCACTCTCAATTTGGGATGTTCGTAGGTTATTTTCAGGCTTCAATGCCGTACAGTCAGTGAAATAAGCCCATGAGGAAGATACTCAAAGTTCTGCTTTAGGATCCATAGCATTTTAACCGAACACGCAATACTGGAACTCTTAACTCTTTTTTCATGCAGAGTTAAATTTTTGGGATGCAGTTAATAAATGTGTTTAAAAAAAAAAAACATGCCCTTCACTATAAAAGATTTCTGTGCTTAAAGCAACTAACCAAGAGCAAGTTTGGTTTTTTTAATGGTCATATTAACATAGTACAATCAACTCCATTGGACTGCCTGTCTTTTTCTTCTAATAGAAAGATTGTTTTTTTGGTTAATTTCTAATTTTCAGCCTACCTCAGGGTCCTTCCTCTTGCCATGTGACTCAATTTGGCATTGAATCAAAACCGTAGGGCCTAACTTCTAGATATGTTTTCTGCTTAGTTTCCTAAATCTAGATTTTCCTGAAGTCTCATTTTCTACTTCAGTAAAAGGAAAAGGATTTTTTTTTTTGTAGATCGCTCACTCCATGAGGAGGTATTTTACTCAGTGCTCTTCTGATATTTTTGCCATTTCACTGAAAAAATCTTTCTGTATAAAGAATTTGATCCTAAATTTGTGTACAGAGGACATTTGGAAATCTCCCAGGATTTGCCATTTTTTTTTCATGAGAGATTTGTCGCTACAATTCTGTAATAAATTGCCCAATCTGGAAGCAGGTTTTCACCTCAAAAACCTGCTAGTAAAATTGTTGATTTCAAGTGATGTGCAGCCCCCTTATCTGATAGAAGAGTAAGTTAGGTGTGCAGACTAGAGAAATCCCACAGTAATAAAGAAAAAAATGGAGCAAAGCCTGCTGCTCTGTCTCACTTGAGTAGAGGCAGGTGGAACTCATTACCTGTTAGTGTGTCGGTAGCATAGCTCCTGGAACAGAGTAGTTGCAGCATCTGATCGCTCAGAAGAACTGTTTCATTTTAACTGAATGGTAATAAAAGGCTTAGCATAGAGGAGTGAAAAACAATATTATTAGTATGAGCAAATACCCTTATGGCAGTATGGGCATAGTTACTTTACATTTAGAGGTAAAAACAAAAAAAATCCTACTTGAGAAGTACCAAAAAAATTCTTCAGTTATCAAATACGATATGTCAAACAAGAAAGGCTGAGATCCTAGGCATACTTAACCGGGACAGATGTTAACTGCAGTCCTACTGTACTTGGTTCTTATATGTAAAAAGACCTTATGTTGGCTTTCCTTTTTATTGCAAAGAGACTTCAAAACCAACATTATTTTTAAAAAGCTAATTAAAACATCATCAGGAAGAGACTTGAGCACTGCTGTAGAAATAATCAGGCCTTGCTGTTAATGAGAACTCATGAATTATCTTATGAGTCTATCTGATTTCAAAGGGACAAAAGTTACCAGCCAAGGGCTATGGAAATGAGTCTCCTTGGTTGCAAGGTCTCCTTGTCCCCAGACAAATTTCTGTTTTGCACCGGTATGAAGTTTGAAGAAGGGTAACTCATAGTGAAACTTCTGTGCAGCACTTCCGTGCTAAGGTGGGAAAGGAGAGTTATTGTGCAGGGAAGCTTCCAATTAAGCAGAAAGAGGAGCTGGTTTCCTTTTTAATATAATACTTGACATATACATGGTAAAATACACAGACTATCATCCAGAAGTTAAATCCGTTCATTTAGCTGATTTCAGGTTGTGTCAGCTAGACAGCATTTGTAGGTTATGCTATGAAGTTTCCAGCCAGCTGACATGTATTAAAGATACTTGTGAAAGGACCATGTCTTGCTAATGGCCCTGATTCTGTTAGTCCGCTTCACCTTTTGTCTCGGAATTTGTTGACACAACAGCAAGTTAACTTGTGTACTTTAGATACTGGTGTAGCTGAAGAGCGGTAATGTTTCATTATTATTTTTCGTGGAGGAGACATAGCTTAATGAAGGCATGTTAAACAATGAACTGTGAAATTTCAGCAGTATTTTACTGTAATTTAGAGGTAAATATTTGAAATCGTGCCTTTGAATTATTACTTTATCTACCTATAAAGTGATTAAACCCCATGGATTTATGTGCTTGTTCACTTAATTATCAGGGCAGTTCCCTGGCATAGGCCTCTGTTTCCAAGCCTTTGGGAAAGGTAATACTCTGCAGCTCTGGTTTACCTTGTCTTGTCCATTCCTGAAGTAAATTTAGATAATTAAATTCTCTGTGCAGTAGAAAAGGGCTTCTTGGGCATTCTTGGTTTTGTCTGGCTTTAGACCATAAATCTGGAGTTGAAAAGAAACATCTTTTTTGTTTGGTTAGCTCTTCCACCCCCTCTACCTACTTGGAAAGTCTTTTTTCTTAATCACCAAGTCTTGAGGTTTTTCTGCCCTGGTTTAAGTTCTGAAATAGAAAAAAAAGTTTAATACTTAAAATAAACTAAAAATGTTTTGCAGTTATGTTGCAGTCACATAGCTTCCAGTGATGAAAAGCTAAAAGTTTGCTAAGTTACCTTTCAATACATGTTCTTATAAGGAGTTCTCATTTTAGTAGATCAGTGTAAATAGGGGGACTCAAATGGTAAATGCGTAGCTGTAAGTGGTGAAAAATACACCATGCTTATAATCCTCCTTGCTCCCTGGTAGTCATATATGCCACCTGTTTAATAGGTCAGTAGTTTCTGGTACATCTGTGCTTCCATCACCCTGAAGGACAGGAAAAGAGAGACATGTGGAGAAGAAATGTGTTTTAAGACTCTTCATGAGTGGATGCTTAGTTTGAAGTGTGAATAATTTCAGCCTCTGGGTAAAAACTTCTAGTTTTCACGGAAGAGTAAGGGAAGAAAAAGGGTGTCAAGGTTGTTATTAGGAAATAATAATACTGGAGAACTGCCTGCAAACCTATAAGGAAAAGACAGCAGGAGAAATAACTGTGAAACAGTCTTCTTGAGATACTGAAGTGATAAAGAGGCCATTTTGTTAGTATCTGGAGTGGGCATCAGACAGCACAGCTGTTAGAAAACTAGCAAAATCTTCTTACTGTTCAGTCTTTAGTTTTTGTGCACTCTTCTGTTGGATAATGGTCTCTCAGATTAGCTCTGCTAGATGTAAAAGCAATCAACAGCACAAAGGTGTGGCTAAAATTAAGTCATCCCATAAGACTGCAGCTTAAACAAGGAGTAAGAATCCAATGATTGGATGAAAGTTTAACAGATCAAAGCAACGATTTACCCAGAATTAAGCCAGCAGGGAAAATGAATTCGTGCTGGCATTAAATAGGTACCAAGGTCATTTAAGGCAAAATGTGCTATTGTAGCAGATCCTGTCTGTTGTAAGAGAGGAGCAGACTATGGGTGGGTTTGTAGTGAGTATTTTCATGCTGTTGTTGCCACTGAACATAATGACTATCTGAAGTCCTGACCAAAGGCTTCCAGCATCTCTTAACTTGCCAGTTTATCAAGGAATCATGCTTCTTCATTATGGCCTCCAAAATAGTGAAGATAAATAGGTGATGTACCAGTTAAGACATACTGTTTTACATGTAGCACGAGTAAAAGGAAAGATTTCAGACGTCTTAAGAAACTCTCTCTCTTCTTTAATGTTGTCATCCTGAAACTGAAGTGATGATTCCCAAATGCTGAGAAACATGTCAGAGGAAGGGGTTTTGCCTGTTTTCTCAGACATTGAAAGCAAAACAGAAAAGAGACTTCACTGTATATTTTTCAACTGTAGGCTCTTTACATACCTCTGTTATGGACCTTTTGAAATTATATAAATTAAGATAATGGTTAATCAGATACTTTAAGTATAGTGTGGGAGTTTGAAAGGGAAACCACGAAGTCTTTATCAATTCAGTGAACTTGTTTTCAGTGTATTTGAAGATGGCCTTTATGCTCTGATTTTTTTAAATCATTATAATGTTTTTTGGCAAGACTGTGGGAACCTTACTATCTTCTCCAGTGCATCTGCAGTGGTTACAGGTGTAATTTCCAGCTCATACACATGAAGTGAAGTTGCAGGTATTTGGCATATATATGACACATCTGCCTTCTGCTGCCTTCCTGGCAGTGATTTAAACCACTGGAGCAAGAATTGCTTGTGGACATCTTTGACAGCTTGCATCCTCTCTCTCTGCGTTTGAATTTACTGATGTATTTTGGACTTTACACTAAGCACATCTGATAATAACATAGCAGTCATTTTGTTCAGCAAGAGGGTAATCTTTTTAAAGCAAATGAGAAAGGCTTTTGGAGAGATGTGACAGATCACAGAACATGTTTGTTTTTCACAAGATCTGTCCTTCAGGCCAGTGAATTCAACCTCAGAAAGTCCCACTAGGATTTTACCAAGGCTCTATAATAGGTGATGCATGGAAAAAATGAATGAGTTTGCTTACATCTGAAACCTGATGTTCAAGACCTTGTTGAACTGGGGCCCTATTTGGTGAAAACATTTCAGTGTCTAAAGCCCAGCCACAGCAAAGTGCTTAGGCAAGTGGCCAATGCAAGTATATGCTTGTGCCCTATTGATTTGCACAGCAGGACAAAAGCAGATGATTAGAACTGACTGGCTGCCCGAGAAGGCTGGAGTGTCACCAACAGATGTTGACATAGACTCTGCTTTTGATAATATTTCATAAAAGTTGTGTGAGTTTGTCAGGGATTTTCCTCTAAATAATACTTTTCTAAAAGGCTGATTGTTTTTATGGATCCAGTCACTGCTGTCCAAGGCAAATATGAAGGATTAACATCAAGAAAAGCTCTGGATGTGTGTGAATGCATGGGGTGAATGGAGATGGCAAGGTTTAGCGTTTCTATTATTTCACAATATTTTTTTTCATCAAACGGATCCTTTTGATTAGTTTTAGAACATAAATTTGCTTTTTTCAGAGTTCCATACTGTAATATTTTTTGCAGTGTTTGCTGAACTTCGCTTGCATCAATTCTCTTCGTATCACTCTAGTAATGCAAAGCAGCCTTTAAAAAAGAATTTTAGTTAAAGCATAATGTAAGCAAAAGATTTGAAGAAAAGACCTTAACATCTGTCCAAGTCCAATTGTTATGGTCAGTTCTAAATGCTAATGTGCATTGGACCTATACTAAAAACCAGACATAAATACTACAGAAGCCAGAGTTATGGATCTAGACTTTAAGCAGAGCAGACGTGGTTTTTTAAAGGGTAAAACCTCTGAGGTGGAGATCTTTTAAGAAAATTAGGCTGCGTTAATCACCTCGAAGTTAAAGTATCACATCACTATTGGAGGCTTTCGCCACTGTGCAAAAGAAATGCAGCCTTTGATGTTTAAGTGTCTTCTGATAATGGTGGTGGAGAGCTATGTAAGATACTACAAAGCGTGGGATAATGGGCTCCATGCATCTCTCGACAGCTCTTTCCCTTCTTTTTCCCTTTCAGGTGAACGGCCCTTCCACTGTAACCAGTGTGGAGCTTCTTTTACCCAGAAGGGCAACCTGCTGAGGCATATCAAGCTGCACTCTGGAGAGAAACCGTTTAAATGTCCCTTCTGTAGCTATGCCTGCCGACGGAGGGACGCCCTCACAGGACACCTCAGGACGCACTCTGGTGAGCCTGCCCTGGCTTCTCTTCCCTCTTGGGTTTTTCACTGTGTCATTACTGCTTAGGTGAAGCAGGCAGTGAAAATAACTGTGTGTTCCTGATGGCTCTGGGTCTTTATCATCCTCTTCAGATAGCATAGCTCTCAGCTTTGGGAAAGTCTTGATGTGAATCAGAAAAGCTGTGGTTCCACCACACCTCTCCTTTTGTGTAACTGAGCACCTCTGCTGATACTATCGCGTTTGCCTTTGAGTGTCTCCATGGGTGTATCCAAGCTTTGCTGGCAGATTGTTTTGACACTCTCAGCCCCAAAGTGGCTGTGAAATTCCGAAGATGGCAAAGAATAACTCTGTGCTCCTGGAAGCTTGCTTTGCACTTCATTCTCATTTCTTCATCTAGTAAATGCCGTATGCTGGTGGAATTTTATACATGTTCATCTTTCAAAAACCTCCTAATTGCATTTCTGATTCAGTTACATCTTGGTGTAAAGTCCTAACTGATGGCAGCCACAGCATTCACCCTAGAGCAGAAGGCTGTGAAAGGAGATTGAATTTGTCTTCCCTTGATACTTAATAGTATCTATGTCGAGTCTACTCGATACAGTTTCTTGATGTTTTCTGAAATACCCATCACGAAACTGCATGCTAGTAGTCACTTTGGGAGCCCTGATGATGAGCATCAGTTAAGTTTCTACTCTCTGTATGCCACAGTAAGTGGCCGCATTCTGTCCACTTACTCATCTGCGTGGGACTCTTGAGTAAGATTTTAACTTTCTGTGTGTTTTATCTCTGATGATGTTCTACTTTTGTGTCCATACCGTTTAATAGGAGACTGTGTTTTTCATTGTTGAATGAGCAGAGATAATTGGACTGGTTACAAGTGACAGCATTACAGATGAACTTTTCTGAAGTGTTAGCGAATGTGTGACTACTGAAACACAGTAGTTGAAATGCAGCTGCAGATAGGAAAACTCTGCATGTGAAAATATAATCATGGACCTTCCCTTACACATATTTCTTCTACAGAGTCAGCCTCGCTTCTATACAGGTTTCTGTTTTGCTTGGTCTTAGGATACAGTTGCCTTGACATTTCCAGGAATCAGAAAAGATAAGCTTGTAAGCTTCTCCAGGTAGACTTTGGAGTATACAGGAGGCTGTGTGGATGCAGGCATACTGCTGACAAAAAGCAGGAGCTTCCAAGAGAGTACAAATGCGGGGCTAGACTGAGAGAGAATTGCTTGAGAGTTGTCATCTGAGAGGATCTGATCTGAAAGTCAGAAGAGAAAATGTCTGTGGAACTGTGAGGTGTGATTTTCACACATCTGACCATAACTGTAGTTTCAGCTTGAAATTTAGTAAAAAAGAAAACATGATAAAAATATTCACAATTAAAATAAAAAGGGAGTTATGAGATAAAACAGCCCACATTACAAAACGTGAACATTGCGGTTGAAGATTGTTTTCGTAATATGAATATAGATTTTGTTACCTAGATACAGCCATTGACAGAGATTTTCTCTTCCTGTATGAAAAGTACATGGCTGATGTTTCTGCTTTTTTTAATAAAGATGGAATGTAAAGATGTGGGATTTTCAGAAGGCCCCTGAGATGCTTAGACAGTTAAGTTCCCTTGGAGCTCTGTCCCAAACTGACTTGAGCTGTGTTCAGCTGTGCTCAGTTTGTAATTTCTCGTTTTGTTTTCAGTGGAGAAAGTGTCACCTCTCTAAGTAGTCAGCCAAAACGGTTTTCAGCAGAGGGCCAGCAGGCACGGATAGGTGCTCCCACAGTACTCCTCAAGGCAGTTCTTAGAGTAGCACTCACAGAGGAAGAACTAAAACCTGGAATATTGCCCTGAAACCTGGCGCCCGCCTACAAGAAGGTGAAATGCCAATCTGAAAGTGAGCATGGCAGTTAAGGTGTCTTTTTCTCTGTGTCATATAGGCAAGCATGGCTGGTTTATGCACGCAGACGTGGACATGATTCACAGAGAAGAAGGGTAGATGTTCTCTAGAGATCTTAGTTTCATATCAGTGTACTATACAAGCACTTTCTTCTTTAATAAAGCACACATCAAAGTCTCCATGTAGACCTTGAAAGTATAGCAAATCTAGTAAAGTTCATCAAAGGTCTTTTCCAACCTAAATATTCCTATTAATATTTATGTCTTCTGTTATTTCTGGTCAGAATAGAGGATATCAGGTAAAATATAAAACAAAGAGGTTGAAAACTGTTGTGAAACTTGAAACCAGATTCAATCTGGCATACCTGATATCTAAATTGAGGTGAGTCTAAATATGTTTTTCTGTTAGTAAGAGGAAAGTGGTTTAGATCAGATCCTCAGATGATACAGATTGGAATTACATCCCCTAAGGAATGAAAGTTCTGTATCAGCTGAGAATATGGCTATGATTTCATAAATGTAAGACCGCCTTTCATTTTTATATGTCCTTTTCTTCCTTAAATAATAGAGTGCTGTTAATCAGAAGGCACCCCACTCCTTTTTCTTTCACAAGAAGGAACTACTCAGTTTTTTAATATAAGGCAAAGTGTGCAAGAAAAGAATTAAAGAATTTGTATATTTTTTTTTCTTTTCACCCAGTTAGTTTGATCTGTGAATTTGAATGCATTTTGTTTGTCACCACTTAGTTACAGCTTCTCACTGCTGCCAGTTAGTGAGTTTTTCCTGTGCTCAGTGCAGGGGTTTCATGCAGTAAGACAGGAAAGGTGAAAAAGTATGGAAATATAACTGCAAACAGAAATTATCAGAAATACCTCAGAAGTAATTGAATTAGTTAAAATTACTTTAAAATGTAAAGAAAATTACAGCTTTTTTGCTTTGGATGAATTTTTTTATTCATGCTTGTAAATATTACTTGTTATTTGTTTGAAAATGTTTCTAAGCATTACAATCCACGTTTTGCCTCTCTTTCTTGTGCAGAATAACATCTTAATATGTAAGTGTTGCCAGGATTAGTGGTTAACAAAATATTACTTTGCATCTGTGATACTGCTGCTGTTTAACCCTAAATAATTAAGGCCTTATCTTGCAGTGATTTACTTCTGTGATTATTTACCTTTTACTGACATGTGGCATTCTGATGAACTTTGTGTCCATATTTTCCTCCCACACATAGCTTCTTTGATTTCAGGAATATAATGATGCCTTCAGGACATCACTAAGACAGTGCCTGGGAAGAGATTCTTGCACAGAATTACACTAAGAGTGCACAAGATCCTTAACAGGGCTTTCAGATGTTGTCTTCAGAATTAACTCCATCGGTCCACAACACAGATAATAGAGGAGAGGTGCCTAAGGGGGCTTACAGAGTGCGAGTGTAAGGACATGCTGGAGAGGGCTGAGGCAATACTTGGAAGCCCATGCTCCTGCAGAATGCACTTGACAAACCAGGAGGGATTGGCTTCACCTTGTCTAACTTTGGCTGGTTTTGAAGAGGACAACATCCAGGCGAAGCCATCTCCTGATGTCAGTACAGACTACCTCTGCTATCTCACCCCAAGACATGCCCATCTTCATTATCTTTCGAATTGCGTAACTAGACAAAGGCAGATGCAAACCAGATGAGAGGAATTCTACTGTAGGCCATTAGTGAACAAAACCCAGAAGTTTTAAGGAAGGCAGTTCATCTGGCAGATCAGTCTGATCGTTAAAGCATCATGATGCACAACCTGATGCTTTAGCCTGAAAAGCCAGGCGTCTTCAAATGGACATGTAAAATTAGCAGTTAGGCTTTGACGTGAATTTCTCTTACATCTAAAATGGAGCCAGGTCAACCTTCCCCTCATAGTGCTATTGTAAACTTAAATGCTTCAGGAGTTCATAAAAATGTCAAGGCTGCAATGATGAGCAATCGTGAAGAGCCTGTAGAAAACAGTGCACTAGTTTCCAGAGCAGGATTTGGGCCATAAGCTGTAAATGAGAGATAGAGTCACTTGCTAAAGAGAAAACAAAACAGGTTTTGATTGAGAACCATCCACCCATCCTTTGCACTAAGCAACAACAGTTCTGTGGGCAAATTATTTTGTGATTTTTGTGATTTAAAAGACTGTCTCTTTATGAAGACATGAACTGGACATGTGAAGCCTTCTCAGGCAACTTAAATTCTGGAATTTCCTGATTTTTCTCTTTGTTTTGGCAGCTTCAATCATGTTTCCTTACTGCAGGAGTATATAGGTATTATTCATATATGAAAGCAGTTTCACACTTTATTTTGTCCTAAAAAAATGGGTAGTCAGATCAATATTTTTCAAGTCTCAGAATACATTTAAAAAATTGTTTCCAAGCAGCTTCCTTCCTGTCTAGAAAACACTTCTTTCTCCCCCTTTCTGCTTTTAATAAGTATTTGCTTCTTCCTCCTCCTTCTCTGTGTTGTTGCTGCATACCGTTTGCCCAGCTCTTCAGTATCACTGAACCAATGGTATCATTTTATTTGAAAAATAAAAGCAGTGAAGCATTTGCTTTGAAAATAAAGTCTTAGGCAAAATCTTCCAAATGCATAATCTTGACAAACTGTGTACAGTGCACAAGACAAAAGACATGTATAATTAAAAAAGGTGAATGCCCTGTTCATGGAAAGGCAGTTTAGTGGCTCCTTCTATGCTTGCAAGTCTGTCTTTCTCATCTCTTCTTCTCCATGAAGACTTTCTTCTTAGCTCCTCCTGTGTAGTGTTGTGCCATTTAAGATGTCCTGCAAATGCATGGCTGTTGCAAAACTGACGAGTGATACCTGTGTGCACCTGTGCTCAGAGACAGAAGGAACCTGATTCCTAATTCTCATAAAGTGTCTGACTTGGTATGTGTTTGGGAGACTCCTTCCACCTGTGAGTGTCTCAGTCCAGCCAAAAAAAATGGATGAACAAGCACAGTGCTGGAAAAAAACAATGCAGCACCTGAAGTCCTGCCTGTCAATAGCCAGTGAGAAATACTGAAACAGTGGCCAGGATGGTTATTAAGAATAATTAAGAGTCAAAGCTTTAAGCTGCTTTTTCATCTTGAAGAGACTTCTACCACTATTAAAATCTCTACTCTCAAAAGGCTCAGTACCAACTCTGCTAACCATGTTTTTGAGGATGGGAACATCATAATTAGGATAATCTTGGGACTTGAAATTCTCATTACAGTCTGAGCTGGACTGACACAAACACATTGTGAATGGGGGGGGGGAAGCTAAATGTGAACAAGTAGGACACTCTCTGTGAAAAACTACGTGGGTATATGAAGAGGCAAAGTCATCTTTTGCATACAAATCCCAGTTTTGCAAATAGATCAGTAAACAGCATCTTCCCTCAGTTGTGATGAGCCAGTGGGCATTTGTTCTGTTGATCTGATACTTAGAGCTCTATTTAATCAGACAGAGGTTCTCTTCCTCTCAGGTCTTCAAATGCTGTTTCAGTTAAACTCAGTGGAATTAACATCATCACAAAATAATTTTGTATTTTTATTATCGGACTCCCAGTTCCAAATGGTTATTCGTATGTACACAATACTGCAGCACCTCTACTTTATTAATGCTTCCAGTACCTAGAGGCCTTCATTCTGTGGTGTATAGTCTCTCAAATCTCTGGTATGCTACTTTCCATATTGTTTGTATATGTGTTTTTGAAGGTAAAATAAAAATGTGTACTAGGACCAGAGTTTGGTATGCCAGAACTTTCAACTCCTAGGCATCCTTATTTAAGGTTTAATCCTCTGGTAAAGCCATCTTAGATCTCACGGTTTGCTAGATTACTCTCTGAACCTGAAGTGAAGGAGTTCTCTTCCCCTCCAGAGCACAACTGTGACTAGTGTTAGTATCAGCTGTATAAAAAAAACCCCTCATCTTATATGTGCTCAGAATCAGAATTATCTCAGTGTACAAGCCTGGCCATGCTAAGCCTTTTCTGCAGTGCGTAATTATCACTGAGAATCCACCTTTAGTGTGAAGATGCTGTAGCGTTGTGATCTTTACAGATGTTCATTTGGGCTTTTGTTTTGGTGAGACCTTGTGAAAAGATGTAGTTATACCCAAAGGAAGAGGTATTCACTTCTTGATAGTGGGAGTTTTAAGTCTTGAAATTCCATGAAGATTCCCTCTTACCTGCAGTAGTTATGGATCAGTCTTTGACTGTTTAACCTGGGAGTTCTGTATCTAACAGATAAGACAGGGAAGCAGGAGATGTGGTCCTGTTGAGCAAAAGTAAATGTGCTGCCTGCCAGCCTCACTAATCTCTCTCTCTCTCCCAGGACTGGGTATCCTCTTTTTTGTTGTTGCTTTCTTTTTGTTTGTTCTTGTTTGTTTGCTTATTTGTGGAATTGGATGTGGTTTGGGATTTTTTTGGGAGGCTTGTTTTGTAGTGTTGTTTTGTGGTTGTTTGGTTTTTTTTGATGGGGGGGTGGTGATGTTGGGTTTTGGTTGGTGGTTTTATTTTAATGCCCCTCAGAGTCTGTAATTGAAAGGACAGAGGAACATGCCTTGTGCAGCTCCCTGCTTCCTGTACTGTCACAGTGTAAGCAGAAGGTGGCCTATTCTTTTAGTGCTTGGGGTCTGGCTGTAAAATGGCTGAATAGGGAAAGACTCACCCAATCACAGAATTAACCAGGTTGGAAAAGACCTCTGAGATCATCGAGTCCAACCTATCACCTTCTAATTAACTAAACCATGGCACTAAGGGCCTCATCCAGACTCCTCTTAAACATCTCCAGGGATGGTGACTCCACTACCTCCCTGGGCAGCCCTTTCCAATGCCAATCACTTTTTCTGTGAAGAACTTCTTCCTAACATCCAGCCTAAAGCTGCCCTAGTGCAGTTTGAGGCTGTATCCTCTTGTTCTGTCACTGCTTGCCTGGGAGAAGAGACCAACCCCCACCTGGCTACAACCTCCTCCAGTCTGTCAGTGATGGGAGATGCGAACACCATGGGAGCATTCGTGTTCTAAATATCAGTTCACACTAAGATTGGGAGGTGCTAAGATTTATCATAGTATCTGTGAGACAAGTCTTGTGCCTCCTGCTATATCTCTCAGTGGAACATGACCTTGCTATGTCTCTGCCACTGGCAGGTCTACCAGCAAGTCCTTAATTCATAGAATCATAGAATGGTTTAGATTGGAAGAGACCTCAAAAATCATCCACTTCCTACTCCTTGCCATAGGCAGAGACACCTCCCCCTAGAACTGGTCACTCAAGGCCTCATCCAACCTAGCCTTGAACATCTCCAGAGAGGGAGCATCCAGAGCCTCCCTGGGCAACCTGTTCCAGTGTCTCGCAACCCTCACTATAAAGAACTTTTTCCTAACATCTAGTTTAAATCTCCCCTCTTCTTGTGTAAACCTGTTATCCCTCATCCTGTCACCTTGTAAATAGTCTCATCCCAGCCTTCTTGTAGGCCCCTTTCAGATAATGGAAGGCTGCACTGACTCAGGTACAAGACCTTGAATTGCGTGGCCCACCTCTCCAGCTTGTCCAGATCCCTCTGGATGGCATCCCTTCCCTCTAGCAAGTCCATTGTGCCACACAGCTTGGTGTCATCTGTGAACTTTCAGCAGAAAGAAGGCAGAGAGCAGGTCTGGAGGGAAGTTTCATCATCTATTCCTTTCCTTGATCATCGGAGTTCCCTCTCTTTAGTGAGAGAGGGTAGCAGAATTGTGTTTGGTGTTAACGCTAAGTCTCTGGACCCTTGGCAAGGAAGAGTTTTGTGTTAAGGCAGAAGGTCTTTGCACCCCAAAATGGGCAAGAATACTGTTGACCTAACACTGTAGCTTCACTGTGAGGCAAAGTTTTCCCAAGGCAGTTTTCAGTTCTGCAATGCAACAAAGCCCTCACAAGGAGGGGACAAAATGTCCTTTGCCCCTTTCTTCGGCCTTCCTGAACCTGCTGTCACCTCATCCAGAAGGTCAAATAGCAACACAGATCTTAGGGGCAGCTTACATCCTTGTTTAGATAGCATCTGCATAGTGTAAGATTCACTTTAGATTATCCCTCATTAATTTTGACCGATTCCTGTCATCCTGATGAAATGCCTGTGCCAAGATGGAAATGCGTGTTTAGGATGAGAATGCTGATGTCCAGCTTTCTGTCTCCCTTCTGCGTTAGCAATTCACATCCTGGCATCATCAGCCAGATTCTGTCCCTCTCTGTGTTGCCTCAGGCCATATGCACCTAGAACCCAGTGCCTGGTCCTACTGGGCTGCTATTTAGAGAGAAAGCAGGCACCTCTCTACTGTTGGACCATGCCAGTTCTTACACCAGCCATTCTGTTTTGGAGGAGCACATGAGACAGTGGCTTCCTTTTTCCTCCGGGCTTTTGTTCTGGCACAGTGCTATATGAGGCACTGGTATCAAGAAAGCAGACTAATGTAAGACTTCTGCATATAGAGCAGCAGGCCTAACCTGTGTTTTAAACATCCAGAGAGACTGTTTCTGTCTCCTCCCTAGGGAGACAGTTCCACTTCACATCTGCTTTTTATAGCTGTGCCTCTCATCCTGATATTTAACATGAACTATCCATTCTTTTGCTGCAGATTATTGCTCTTCCTAACACTGTCTTCTGTAACTGTAATTCCTGTGCCCAGTTTAGTCTGTGATAGTCTCTAGTCAGATGTCTGCCATTGATTCTGTTCTAGTCTGTCTTTATCTTCCAGTCCTCTTGCTTCTTTTTTTTTCCCCCCATTGCTAATTTTGATTTTTTTGCTACTGTAATTCACTCATTTATGAGGGACCTAAATTGCTAAGTCATTTTAGGCTTTGGAAACACAGGTCAGTACAGATGCGGACCACTTAACCTTATCTCTGCCTCAGTTACCTGTCAGTGAAATCAAAATAAAGAACACTTCTCAACTTTGTCAAGATGGTGAGAGGGCAGCAGGCACAAATGGTTGCAAGGTGCAGACATACTGCTGCAGTGAAGGTCGTGTCAGTACATAGCAGAGTATTCCCGTGCTACTGGTGCCCCTGCTGTATAGCACTGCATATTATCTCCTTAGATTTACTTTGCCTTTGTGTAATAGTGAAATGAGATAATTAAAAAGTGGAAGGAATAATAACTTTGTATTGTTACCATAACCACTGAGATACTCTATCCTGATAGCAGCATGATTATCTTAGACACAATAGTAAGGTGATTATTAATAATGCTAAAGGACTTCCTACTTAGCCTGCAATTTTTATGTTTTGTTTCTTTTATGAGCCCTATCTGTTTCATCAGCCCAAAGCCTGTGTGAAGTGGGTATGTGTTGTTGCCTCATTGTTACCCATTTTTTAGTGATGAGAAAATGAAATAGCAAAAAGCCCTGTGAGACCCAATTTGCAAATTCGGGTACCTGAGCGCTAAGGTAGTTTTGCTTCTTGTTCTGCACCAGAACAGCTGTGGACAGGCTGATGGGTGAGAGTCCAGTACCTTAGGTGTTGAAAGAGCCGTAGTCTTTTGCTTCTTTAAGATCAAGCTGTAGAGGCCTCTTTCAGCTTGTTTTCTTTGTTATCAGAGATTGTTTCACAAAACCAACATTTTTTTGCTGAAGTTGGTAAAGGTAATATAAAACTAGAATTTAAGGTGCAGCTGTAAACACAGGCATTGCATGCCCAGGATCTGGGAGCCCGGTGTCTCATTGCATTAGATCAAGCCTGAGGGAGATAGTAAAGTGGATCAGGATTCCTCCTGCTCCAGAATCAGCCTTCTGAGGTAGCTGCAATGTTTTTTGCAAAACCAGAGGTCCAAGTGGTAATTTTTTTGTACACTTGAGATGAGGACATGGTTTTGATTTGACAAAGCCGTGCCTCAGCAAAACCAAGACCACTTCTTGTGCATGATCTGAGCAGCAAAATATGACAGCAGCTCTAAGGAGGAAAAAAGTTGAAAATGTTGTACGGGTTTGGGTTTTTTTTTTTTTTTTTTGTTGTTGTTTGGTTTGTGGGTTGATTTTTTCCCCCTATGAAAGTGGTTTTTCCAGGGAAAAAAAGATTTCCTGTATTGTCTCTGCAAAAGTTCTGAGATCCAACATTTGGAGCTTGCCTTTGTCAGCTCTTGAAGGAGTTTTTGAAACCTTTGACCTTAACCAAGTTTGAGTTTGGAGTCGGTGTTTTGAGGCTATCTTTCACTGCTTTCTCAGAGACGGCTTATGGGGCAGTACAAATGGAGAACCACCACTGATTTTTTATTTTTTTTAGAATATATGAGTGTTTTAAGGTGTAAGAAAGGGTTTATTTGCCATCTGGAAAGGAAGGTAAGAGAAACTGAAGTGGAAGAGGGGTGGGAAATCATCCAGTTAACACCGTGCCATAGAAGACCTGCAGAAAACTGCTACTGATATATTTTCCTGAGCTCTCAGCAACCTGTAATTATGAATTGGCTTACAGTTAAGATATTGATGGATATCGCTCAAGAAAGAAAATGAGAATGTCTAAACTTTTTTTACTGTGAACAAGTACTGAACTCTGTGTGACTCTCCTCCTATTTATAACCCTGTGTGAAGTTCAAGGAAACTTGTCCTGGAGGTTTCCCATGAGAGGGAACTGTGTTTTTACCTGACTAAAGCTCTCTGGATATTTTCCCATTTTTTATTTGATCTAAGTGTGAACTTTCTCCACCCTCTGCCCCTCCTTCCTTTCTGGAGTGGTTAGAGAGGTTGATTACAGCCAGGATTACACAAGAGATGCCAGTTGCATACATGTTTTGCATAACTGTGCTGTGTTGATTTCAGACAGGGTGCCCCAAGTTCCCTCTGTGCCTTGCAACAGAGAGACAAGATCTCTATCTTCATTCCTGAAGCTGGAGAAATGCTGTTAAGGCCCTGCCTATTTAAACTTCAACAAAGAGCACCTGGCTGGCACCCTCCCCGACCACACAGCTGCCTGTATGGGGCAAAACACTTGCATTCAGAAAATTCTGGGCTTAAAAGGTTGTTCCTTCTTTTTGTCTTAAATATGAAAGTGCTGCTGTTACCTCTGTGGGAAGTGCTGCTGAAGGATCAGTGGGGCAGTGCAATTCAGAAAGATTTCCAGAGTAAATTCCTCAGGACGCTGTTGCTGCTGCCCTGAGACTCGTCCTACTCGGAGAGCCAGCTACTCTGTGCTCAGGATGGGGGAAGTGTGCTCCCCAAGCACATGTCCTTTCTCTCCCTTCCAGCGAGACAGGCATGAATGCTCTCACGTGCTCAAAGGTATTCAAGAGTTCATGATGAGGATCTTGAACAGAAAATTAAGACAAATTAATCGAAATGCTGATTTGGGGGCCAGTTCACCATGACTTTTATCTTCAGGAGCACTGAGGTCTGCTTGATTTTAGTGAGAATGAGAGACTTTGACAGTCCAAGTGTTAGCCTGTGTTTCTGTTCCTTCTGCTGGGAAATAGTTACTTCCCTCTTCCAGCCTTTTCACTTTGGAATGGAAGTCTAGGTCAGCAGAGAGCCTCCCCCGAGATGAACAGGACTGAGAATATTCTGAGCTGCCTGTGGCACAGTACCTGCCTCAGAGGTAGGCAGAGCCCAGACAAGGGGCTTCAGCTCTTCCTAGAAAATAAATCACATGCAGAGGATAAATGGCTGAGAATCTGACGGTGAGATTTTTGTATAGAAAAGCGACATGGGCCACAGACTCTCACTTGGATACTCTTCATGTGCATGCATTTTGCTCGTCTCCTTGGAGACAGTGGCTTGTCTGAGAGCAGCTAGCCTTGGCTAGGAAAGGCCTGACATTTCTAGTTTGTGGGATGAAGCTGTGCTGCTGAATTTTCCAGCAACCACAGGGGCATGATTTGATACAAGCATAAGCAGTTCTGTACAAGGTTATTGAATGAGCATCTCTCACTAATACCTCTCTGGGGATACCCTTCAAGTCCCTGGTGTGAAAGAGATGTTTGAAGATCCCCAGGGAGAGCCTAGTGATCCTCATCCTTCAGATATCAGAAACGCTTGTGAAATTTCTCTCTTCCCTTTCCTTCTTCCAGAGAGCTGAGTCAGCTGGACTGGCATGTCTGGAACTCTGTGGCACCGCGAGCAGGCAGTCTGCCAGCTGCATTACACACCGCATCCAAAGGAACACGTCACTCCTCTCTCTCTCACACACTCTCTCTCTCTCTCTCTCTCTTTTTTCTCCTTTGCAATCTCCACCCTCTCCCTATTATTTTTCCTTGTTGATCCGTATAGGTGAGTCAGAGAAACCTGCTCATCCACACCTGTTCCTTCTTGCCAAATCCTGGAGCAGCACTCCCAGTTCTTGTTAGGTGTCAGGAATGGGTTATGAAAACAAAGGCTGATACAGGCAGCGTTACTGAATATAGAGCACATACTGTAAATGAAAATTAAATGCACAGTGATTGTGCCTCTAATAGAGTGATGTCTTTTGTAGGAGGCACTTTATTCTGTGATTCATATATAATATTAGTTTTCTTCTTATAAAACACCAGGATGGAACAGCAAAATGATATAAGGCATAAGTAAGAGCACATTTAGGGAGAAAAGCCATCTTAACTCCACTGAATTTTAAAACAACAGGAGAGTGAAAAGATAGAAAAATAGGTAGTTCATGAAACTGGCTTTGAACAAAATGACTGAGCTTTTGATATCAATTGCAGTTGTACTAATCTGAAGAAACTCTACTGACATGATTCCTTCAGAGTTTATGCTGATGCTGTGTTTCTAAACCCAGAAATTAAAAAATCATAAATCTGGATTACTTAGTTCATAGACACTGCCAAATGGGGAGAGTAAAGAATGATTGATTGACTTTTTTTATTTGCTTTATAATATTTATTTCATAAATGTCTTGGGTTCAAATGCAAGTTCCCAGAGACTCTTATAAATTTGGTAGACCCAATGACAATTTATAGAATTTATAGAGTTTATAGAGTGCCCTCCCCTCCTCCCCCTCCTTTCCCCAAAAGACAGGGAGAGAGATAAAAGGTAGGGACACCCCAATAAATCAATCTCACTCGATTTGGAAGTTAAAAAGGAAAAGTTTAACAATAACTTAGAAAAAGGGATTGGAGGTAGGGGAGTTTAAAAAGGATATGGAAGGGAAAACAGCAAAATACAAAACAGGGATGGATACAACCCGAGTAGTGTGATGGTGTCTCTGCCTCGTGGCTGGTATGCAGTATCAGTGTGTGTGTGTGTTCGTGAACGCAGGTAGGGAGAAAGAGGGCGAAAAGAGGAAGAGACAGGAGAACTCCTGTCTTTTATACCACAGGAAGTGGGGGGAGTGGGCTAACCATCACCTGGAGTGTGGCCCACCCCTGAGGAGGGGCCAAGACCCCTAGGGTCAGGTTCAGGGTCACTCCCCCAGGAGTGTTAACCCTATACAATAAATAAGGAAGGAGTGAAAATGTTTTGGTCAACTGCCTCCAGGAGCTGGAGTCAAAGAAGAGCCTATAGTATCATATCTGACTTAAGGTGAACCTGCAGGCATTGGATATGCTGTAGGATCAGGTCTATATATTCATACCTATGTTTCCATTGAGTGGCAGCAAAGGATTGATTTTTGGCATGTTTTGCTGGAATGAAGCTTCTTGGCTTCAAAGAATAGATCATCCACCAGAAAAAGTACTTTGTTTGACTTTTGCATGCCATGATAAAATATCCACATTAGCTATGTCATGAAACACGTATTTATTAATTTAATATCATTAGTCTTCTACAAGCAATTAATTTGTCCCATGGGGTGTGATGAGCCAGATTCAGGAGACTGCAAGTACAGTTTTGGTTGAGGTTCCATGAGGTTTCTGCCTTGGTCAACATGAAGTCCTGGACTAGTTTGACTTGGTTGATGTACAGTCCCTGGGATAGGAACATGCTATCAGTGGAGAGAGAGAAAGAAAGGACCATTTTGTGTCATGAAATATATACCTCATAGGGAGAGACAGTCACTTCTCCAATTGTTCAAGCTTAAGATAAGGACACAGCAGGGTTTAGTGCCCAACCACCTACGGCAGAGGATGAACCGTGATTATAGACAAAAGGGACCTGACAAAGGCATTCAAGCCATCAGTGTAACAGGTAGGAATGAACCCAGATGTCGTAAATCTGTGCTGACTCAGTTACAAGGCTGAGATGTAAGGAAAAAAAAAGAAAAAGATACTTTTCTTCTCCAGGTATTCAGAAATGAGAGGTTTTACGCTCTCAATCTTGATTCAGACCTCTCAGAGAAAAGGCCTCTTTCCAGTAGCCTAGCAGAACAATCAGTATGAACTTTGGTTTGGAGTTTTATCCACCAAGGAATGCACTTAAGAACAGGCAGAGTTTCCTAAATTCCCTGGTTTTACAGGAAATCTTTTCAGAGTATTTATGGGCATTTAGAGAGCTCTGTTTTGTATTCCCCAGCTTTTCTGTCTTTACTTTCAGCTTAAGTAGTTGCTTTTTTCTTTTCTTCTTTCCTTTTTATTCATTTTGGTTTAATTTTACACCCATATTTAATTTTGTTTCATTTTGTCTGCCTCCTTTTCAGCCACAATAGGAGTTTCTGAATCTGTTCAGGGCTTTTAGTGCAAAACTAATTGCACCAAAAAAAGAAATATTTTAAACCCGAAAATCTCTTTTTTCTCCCTTCTTATTTTCTCCACTGAGCAAACCTGAAAAATCCTGGACTTCAGGAAGTAATCTGGAACTGTTTGGTATTTGTTTTCTTAGTTGGTTTGGAAGGATGGTGGTGGTGTGATTTTTGGTTGATTGGGTTTTTGTGTGTTAAATAAATAAATTTGCATTTAGGGAAGGCACTAAAGCTAACAGGAATTGCTGCATTTTATTACCCAGAGAAGATTTAGGTGGCCTCAGTGTCAGACACAGACACTTGGTGCAGAGGTTTGTGCTAGAACAGAGGCAGTCCAATGTCCCATATTCTTCTCAGGAAGTTAAAGGATGCTGTCACTATTTAAATGATGTCTTCACTATTAACTTTCATTGTGCTAAGAATTGTTTTCATTCAATGCATTCCTGACTCTACTTGCCAAATAGTGTGGCTAGCTTTCAATGTGGAACAGTGAAGACCACAAGTGTTGGTGATGAGCATGGTGGGATAAGGAGGTGTCTGCCCAGCTCTGGAAGATTCATTTGCCTTGATGATATATGCTCTGAATGTTGGGAAAAGCAATTAGCAGCAGTGGGCTGATCCGAAAAGCCTCATCCTGGAGAAGCCTCTAACATATGAGGTTTTCTGAAGTGTGCTGCACATCTTAGCACTACTTGCTTCAGAGAAATCCCACCCTTTTTTTGGGCTCCTCTGTAACATTGGCAGTAAATATATATGTTGTCAGGCAGAGAACAGGAGATTGGAAAACTGCGTAGGTAAAAGGAGTCAGTCAGCTCTTTTTCTGTTTGACCTCATTTGACATCTGTGCAAGATATGGCAAAACCACATGCTTGAACGTCAGGTCTCTGTGAGTGTAATACAAAGGCATGGGCTATGCAGGTTCTTGGGCAGTAAAGCAAGTATGAATACAAATTCTCACGTCCCGAAGGAGCCCATTAGTTTCATAGCCTGACCTGGTTTTGGAAACAAGGTTCCCTTCACTGCTGGCCTTGATCATAATAAGTGAAAACTCCTAACTTCAGTGGTTTGGAAAAGAAGAGGACCTGTCAATATTATTCCTCCCATGTTGCTATTATCTTCATAACAGCTTGCTGTTAATAGTCTGTTTCCAAAACTTTGTTTCTGATGGTTGACAAGAAAAGGGAAAACTTACGTAGAGGGAAATTGGAGCATGTTCTTCTTATCTCCTAATATGAGGCAGAAAATTGATAAGTGTCAGGTGCTAAAAGAATGCTTTTTCTTGTGCAGGAGTGTGTAGGTGGAACGGTGGAATTTGCTGCCATGGGATGAGAAGAAATGAGCTACAGTTTAAGGGTTTATTCAGTGGTTATATGCAGAATAAAACTGTGTAGCACTGTAGTGAAAGTTAAACCTCATGTATTCTGTCTCTCTCCCTTTGCTTATGTAGTATAAACTGACTGGTAAGACTATACTTGCTACAAATAACAGATTCTGTTGGCTTCATAATGCTACAGGTCTTCAGCAAGATGTGCAAGGAGCCTGTGCTTGCAGTCGTTATAAACTGCAAGCATCTGATATAGATTGATTTCAGGATGTTGCTTCCATTGATACTACCTATGAATCTAGCCCAACTGCTGCTCTTTTTTTTATATACAAAATAGGGGAAGTAAACACACACCCCCCACGTCCGTCTGTCCCCTCCCCCCAAAAAAAAGTAAAGCACTTCTCAAGGGAGTGTTTGTCCAGCAGCATTCCTGATCTGCACCGAGGTACCCACACCCTGCACTGCTCTGTGTGTGTGTGTGTGTGCCTCTCTGCTGGCAGTTGGTCGCTCCTGATCTCTGCTTGCAATGACATGTGGATCTCCAGTCACCTCCTTAAATTCCTGCTGAGCGGTGGCACTAATGGGGAGCAGACAAGACAGGGCAGAGAAGAATAATAGACCAACCTAAATTGTTTTCATTTTTCCTACTCGCTCTGTTGCTGGAGCAGTGTTAAAATGAAGTGAAACCAGCAAGCACATTTGGGAAAGTTTGTCATGTGAACCAACTAATGCTGTACTTATTAAGTCAGCTTTAATGTAATGTTGAAGGTCTGAAGGGGAGTGGAAAGTACAGAGCAGGTACGCACAGTTAAGGTTCAACCTCTGTCTTAAGCCGGTTCCCACCCACATCCAGATATACTGGAAGCATTGTGGGGAGGAGGCTCCTTTCCAATGTCACCTCTCATGTTCATTCCAGGGCCTCTCCCCTTTTAAAGGTAAGCTGCCATAAAACTGGCTGTCTTGAAGCAGTTTTGAAGCTTGCCAGGTGGTAAAATACCCAGTTATTTCATGAACTTCCTGGTTTTTGTTAATGTATCTCACCACCAAAGTGCTATTTAAAGAGTCCTATTTTTAATAGTATTTAATCATTTCAGAGTCAGTATAAAATTCCTGGGAGTCCCATCAGTTCCAGGAGTGTCTGGAGGACTAGGCAATGTTAGCAGGGGACAAGGACAGTGTACCTGACTCAGCTACCTCACACTGCAGGAGCAGAACATTTGTACTTGAAATTCTCAGATATGTGTAAGGGGTAATCTGAAAGCAATATTGCTATTAAACTAAAAACTCGGTGTCAGCTGCCTTTTGCCAGCTTGGAAGCTTTTATATTGAAGGAAATAAAGGTAAGGCAAGAGAAATATACGAAGAAAGCTTCTGTATTCTGTAGTGGGTGTTTCTGGGGACATGGAACAGAAACAGATAACTATGAATTTAATAATTTGCAGAACTAATTACAACATTAATGTCCTTATCTGTTTGATTTATTGTGTGATTTATTTGCATGGTTTATTGCCAGTACATTTTTCACATGTATATAGGTACAACATACAAACTTGCAAAGGGAACTGTTTGTCTTCTATGCTACAAAAGAAGAAAATGAGGTTCAAGATTCTTGTTTTTCTAATTATTTAATGGATGCTGAGAGACTGTGGCAGGAGTCCTGCAAGTATCTGGACAGTTGGGGAGATTTCAGTAATTCTGTGACTGTGCCAATGAAACAGGAGTTGGTTTGTTTATTTGTTTGTTTGTTAAAACTTCTGGCACAGAATTGCCACCTACTTATTTATAACCCTTGTGGCAGATTGGAACATTGTTTTATCTGTAAAATCCAGCAGATTGGTTAATAAATAAACACAATCTGATGAATCAGATTAAATAGCAGAGCCACCAGTATCTGCAAGACAAATTGTAGTAAACTACTTCAGTCATAAAAGGCTACAGACAGAACCACCTTGAAGGTACAAATAAAGACCTCAAACCTGTAGCCCTCAGAAGCACCTATGTTAACTGGTTTACACCAGGTTGTGGCCCGTGTTTTCATATGTACAGAAGGTGCAGATGCTTGAAAGTTTGTCCTGACTAGTGCATGGTTTTTGTGATCTGTTCTAGCCCAAATGCAGCAGAGGTGAACTCTGGAGTTTAGGTGTAATCTGTTTAATACCACTTGCTGCAGAAGATCAAGGGAGGACCAAACATTAGTGCAATATTTCACTGCTAGCTGCTTATTTTACAGTATCGTAAACAATTGGCAGGCAGATGCAGGTGTCAAGCTGCTGGATTGTGCCCTGGAGATATTTGTAGGAAAGGCAGATATGCCTAGAAAACAAAGGGTGTGTAGGTGCAATGCTTTCTGTCATTTGACTGCATGCTGCTGTTGTACCTCAAATACCTAGTGGTGTTTCTCTGCTAGCTAGGCTACTCTAATGGCACATGGTCATTGGCAGCAGAAATACCTTACCTTTGACTGTTGTTGTGCAAAAGGTCAGGACAAGCCATTTTTTGTTTGATGAGAGGCTCACCAGTTGTTGTGCAGCCATATATAGATATCAATATGCAACTGATAATAATCTTTACTAAGAAGCATTGAGCCAGAAGGTCACAAAGTAAGTCAAAAGCAATGTTTCAGCTCCAAATCAAGACAGTCCTGGTTGCTCAATGACATGTATGTAGCATTCTCCAGTTGTAATGCTGCATATTGAACATTTTGTTGTGTCCAGAGTGTCCAGGAGCCTTTTTAAGCACAGATCTAGCTGTATGGTCTCTGCTGTGTGATCTAGTGAACCTGTCCCCTACCATGTCACCTCATGATGTAATACTGGGCCTAAATTATGATAATCTAAAAAATTCTTACAGAATGGAGACAGAGGAGTTCTGTAAGGTCCAGAAATGTATCTGCATCCCATTATGGGCTTGAAATATGGGTCAGAGGCTTGAGAGGTCGGCCAGTGCAAACTGTGTGAGGTTCAACAAGTCAAAGTGCAAGGTTTTGCATTGAATGGGCCACTCCCAAGCACAGTATAGGCTGTGTGCAGAGTGGAGCTCTGAAAGGAAGAGACTTTGGTGTATTGATTGATGAGAAGCTCAACATGAGCTGGCAGTGCATTTGTGCAGGCCAGAAGGCAAATTGTACCCTAGGCTGCATCAAGAAGTGTGTGGCCATGTCCTTTATTCTGCTTTTCTGAGACCCCCACCTTGACCACTGTGTCCAATTCTGGTGTTCCCATCACAGAGCTGTTCAACTGAGTCCAGAGGAGGACCATGAAGATGATCCAAGGGATAGAACACCTTCACAATGAGAATAAACTGAGGGAGCTGGGGTTGTTCAGCCTAGAGAAGACTCTAGGGGGGTGGACCTTAGAGCTGCCTTCCCATACCTAAAGGGAGCCTAAAGGAAGACTGGAGGGGGACTTTTCGTAACAGTATCTAGCAATAGGATAAGGGGGAATGGCTTTAAGATGAGGGAGAGTAGGTTTAGACTGGATCTTAGGAAGAAGTTCTTCAGTATGAGGGTAGTAAGACTCTGGTATGGGATGCCTCCTCCCTGGGGGCATTCAGGGCCAGGTTGGACAAGGCCTTGAGCAGCTGAATATAGTCGAGAGGCATCCCTGCCCAGGGGTGTGGGCATAGATGGTCTCTAAGGTCCCTTCCAACCTGAGCCATTCTATGGAGATTAAGACAATTTTTTCATAATGTGATTAGAGATTTTATTCCTTCTGAAAATCAGACTGCTTTGCAAGGTCACGGGTTGGGCACTCAGCAGTGGAGGTACTTCACACAGCATGTCACAAGCCCCTGTGTTTGTGTGCTCTAGCAGCCTGGAGCCTTATTTTAGATGTTTACTTGTTGCGACTTCTTCATGCAGGTTGTCTTGGACAATCTCAGCTTGGCTGTGGGACTTGCTGTTATTTCTGAATTCCAATATATACTGACGTGTATGTGTGTGTGTAATCTCCCAGGAATAAAAAAAAGGCAACAAAGCAAAGATCCCCCATGAATTTCAATGAACACATTTACAGTCATTAAGCACAGCAGCAAGATACAGCATCAGAGTGGGAGGCAGCTTCTTTTGCAAAGCTACGTGCTGCTTAGAGCCAGCATGGGCTTAGGTCTCACTTTAATTTTTTCGTGTGATTAATTCATTCAGGGGTCTATTATTCATGTAAATATTTTTGTGTGTGAAGGTTTGAGCTAGGCAGCTCTAGAAAAGCCAAAGTGTGCTCTTTAATTACTGCAGCAACCTGGGGGGACCGTGCATCTCCTCTCTGCAGCGTCAGCCCCCCTGCCGAAACCTCAGTGCTTCCTTGTCTCTCCCTGGCTCTGACAATTGCTTCCTTGGCTGAAGGAAGTTGGAGCTGGGAAGGAGCACTGCAGCTATTTTAGCCACCTTTTAGCAACTCTGGCCCACTATCTTTTATTGTCCTGTGTCCTGTTAAATGTGTGCTGTTAAATGTCACCAAGCTCAGGGGCATTTTGCATTTCCCTGGGCTGACCATTTCATAGCCAGAAATGACACCATGCCTGCAAATTGCCTCATATGCAACTTAATTTTTTTATTATTTTCTAGTTTGATTTTCTTATTCGTGTTTGATCCTCTACACTGCGCCATCCTAAATATCTTTGCCTGCTCTTTAATGTTCGCTCCCATATCTAATAAAATCACAGTGTATTATTAAGACCTTAATTTCTCAGTAGAGATACAGGCCCTATTTTTCTGTGCCTACCTCCTTGTGTGAGCCTCACCAAATTAACCTCTCTGCATCTCACAAAGTGCATAAATTCATTTATATGCTGTGAAGAAGGGAATTATTACCTTAATCATACATATGAATAATTGAAGCACATGAAGTCAGAATAAGTTGCCTGTGGTCACAAAATCTGTAGCGTAACTAAAAGTTGAACCCTATGCTCCTTAGTCCTAACCCTGCACCTTAATTGTATTTCTTAATTCTCTGTTAAAACTGATCTTACTATCATAGGTTCTGTCCAAGGCAAAGGGCTCCTATGTGGAGGGTATTGTGTCACTGCCTCTCCCAGGCAACTTCCCATTTTGGGGAAGAAATAACGAATTAATACTAGTTGTAAGCATGAGAGACGATTCTGCAGCCTCACTGATAGGTGTAAGTGTCAGCAAGACAAAAAATTATTTCTTTGATGCTGCTTCAGAAAAGCTTCAACAGGAGAGTTAGTGGAGTTTCCTTCAACTCTGGGGTGCAAGGGGTTGAGTGGGAGTTTAGATTTTACAGAAATAAGTCACTCTCAATATGCTGCTATCAGAGAAGACTTCCTTGAACCAAAAGTAGCTACATCAGATGGTCGCATAGTTCAGAAATTTTGGCTGGCTTCCCTTCCAAGGCCCTGGTGGGGCAATAATTATAATGTAGTAGAGTTCTGGTACAGAGCTCAGTGCAAGCCTCTAGTCCTTGACTTGGGCTGATGTATGTCCCACGGCCATAGTAGTACCCTTACCTGTATGAGCTGGTCATGTTGGTGGTTGAGCTGTCGCAGTGACCTAGGACATGGGCTGCTGGAGAGGTTGAAGGTCTGCTCCGTGATACTGCAGGGGAGAACATGGCACCCGAAGTAGGGAAATGTAGGGGAGTAATTAATCTTGGCTGAAATTGGTGTATGCTTTGTCACTGGTCCTAATGGAGGGAGGATTTTAGCTCAGAGAAGCATATCATTGCTCTTAACTTGTTCTGCAAGTCTTATGTTATGTGCTTATGGCGAGGTATTATCTGGGATGCCTTCTTATTTCCCTTTGACTTACTTTATATTCTGCTATGCACTCCCATCTCTTTTGAGAACAAAATGCTGCATGAATGCCTTGCAGGCTCTTTCTCTTTCACTGACCTTTTTTTTATGACTTGAAAGAAGTTTCCCTAGGCCCAAGTCTGCTTTCTGTCTTGAATTTTGACCTTAGAGTTACACCATCTCATTGTCTCTGCACGCAGACTTCTTGGCTATCAAAGTTCACCCACAGGACTCCAAGTATTCCTAACTCGGAAACACCTTGCCTTTTATGGCATCCTCTTCCCCCTCCTTCCTCCAATGTCAAAAGCAAACTCTGAATTTCAATGAGTGGTTTACCTGTTTCATGGTAAAAATTGTACTTCAAATTTAAATGTGTTTTTTTCACTGTGACTGTCATAATATTTTCCATTTGAGGCTGAGACTCCACCGTGGGGTTTTTGTGCCACATTGTCATATGCACGAATCTGAGCTTAAATGCATGGAAATTCTGACATTTCAGGAAGAAATATAATGTGTTTCTTGACGTTCATCAAATTAGCTATTTCATAGGTGTGGCCACTGGGTTTTGCCCAGTGCTTTGGTCTTCCCCAGTTCAACAAATGATTGAAGGTTTCTCAGGATTTTGCGCTTCTTTGCATTCGCGGTATTGCATCATTTCTTTGAGGATGAGTGATGGTAATTTTGTAATCAGATTTCTTACCCTGAAAAGGTGATAAAATAATAATTACCTCAAACTAGGGATTTCCAAACTAACTTTACTTAGGCACTGCTACCACTGGCAGCAGTTGTTACACACAAATACCTGTGTAGCATGATCTACAGCGAGGACCTCGGAGAAGCAGCTTCCTACAAAGCAAGCTGAACTGAACTGTGAGTGGCTTCACAGTGGAAACAGTTCCATGGTGGTGTCGTGGTTTGAGTGTTACACATTCCCACCCCCCGACTTCACCAGAGCTGCCTTTAATGGGGGCTTGGAGAGGGTTTTGGTAGACATTGTTGAACTCTGCCTTCAAATCAATGGCCTATAGACCAAGACTGCTTATGCCCAGTAGTGCAAGCCACATATTTTGGTGACAAATTTTGACTGCTAATAGTTACGTACTATATTTGTCAACACAGGTTTCAGCCTCTGTCAGTCATTTGTTTTCATACAGTGGTTTGTTATATGGAACAAAGTATGCTGTAGAGGAGATCACCAGAACTGAGTTCTCTAGTACACTTCTACAGATGTTTCATAGTGGAAAAATATTCACCTCCTCATAGATATACATATATTTGCCATTACTTAATTTGAGAATAAAAGGGGGAATTTGCAGTGACATTTGTCACAATGACAGAGTTTCTAAAATTGAGACCATAATTGCTATCTCTTACCAAACTGCTGCTGTCAGAACTGACTCCGTTGTGGTCTGACCTGATCAATTGTGCAGCAACTCAAGTCACATTCATTCTGTGTGATTTGATAGTATAAATCAGATTTTTCACAGAGTGGCTATGATGGGATTGCCTGATAGAGCAGAGCAGACAGAGTTTGGAAATGAACACAAGGGAGTTGACTTCAGTCCTACTCAACTAGAGCCTATAAAGTTTGTTCTTTATGGTTGTATCTGAGCAGCTTCCAGTTACATGTTAAGCAATATGACTAACATTTGTCACTTACTTATTCTCTTCTCAGAGAAAAGAGTGTGTGTGCTGGAGTCTTTCTATGGACATGTTCCTCAGGTCCCATGTTGCCTGTAGAAATTGTGTCTTTGTCATTAGCTTTTATCTTCTCTATGAACCTTGAAATTTGATGGAATTTGGATATCTGACTATCCTAGATACCATTGGAAAAGCTCAGCCTTGTTACGTTCTGAAATGGTTGCAGTGCAGGGAGTCACTGCAAGTAGTCAACAACCTGCTGGTGTCAATGAACTGCACATGCAAATAGACTTTTGGATAAACTTTCTGCAGTCTTTCTCATTTCATCAAAACATTTTTTTTTTCCTGAGACAAAACCTTTTGAAACTTTGACCAGCTCCAATAATGGAGGCTCAGAGTTTGTCATCTCGCATCATATGGGTGATGTGGGGGACACTTGCAGAGACCCTAAAGAACTTCTGTGACTCTGGAGCTTCAGCCCAAATGCAGGGAGCCCTCTGCCTAGCTTCTTGTTGGCTACAGGTGTCCTCCTCACTGTTTTCCCTGCGTTTTCCCATCCCAGTGGTGACTGTGCATTTTGACTGCAATTAGTACAGCTTGGGTTTCATTAAGTCAATGACTGTGAAACAGTTCAAATACTGGAACAAACTCAATAGAAACATGTATATTATCCAACAGAGGATATTCTCAATTTCTTTGGTCAGAAATTAAAATTCTTACCTAAGACTTTCAAAACTTTGGAAGAAGTTTGACCTTCACCATCTCTCAGCCATCTCTGAAAATCACTGCTGATGGTGTTTTACTTGCAATACCAACTTAATAGCTCTTTAGTTATTAAAGAATCAATGTTCATGTTCTACAAGCTTAAATTATATTAAAAGCCTTTATTAACATGGCTTGGCAAAATATTCTCCTGGCTAGCTTTCTGGCCTTGAGTTAGGCCATTCTTGTGGTTTCTTAATGACATGCTTTGAAAGGGATATACTGTATGAGAACCCAGTGCCAGGTTTTGCACATTTTAAGTGGCATTTGCCATTTGTTCGTAATGCTACTGAGACAAACAAAAATTATTTAGAAATTGAAGTTGTCTTGCATTCTTCTGGCTTGATTTTCATTGTACATGGCCTTTCATACTTTTAGTATGTGGGTTTTTTTTAATATTATTTCAACTCTGCAAATTACTGGTGGCAGCTCAGTTCTGGCCTGTAACAGTGCTGCTACCAAACTTGCTTTCTGTTGAATATTTTCCAACCTTCCCTTAGTAATTTTGGCAAAGTTTTCTCAGTGAAAGAATGACTTTTCTGGGCCACATAATGAGTTTCCCCACGGTTGGGAGCAGAATTAGGCCACTGGGGCAGCTTGTCTCTTTGAAGGCAACTGTTCATGCCATGGACAAAATGTCTCAGAAGTTTCTTTCCCATGAGACTTGGTGACACTCGGGCAGCGCTGGGGTATGATTCAGCTGATCAGTTTGGTTTTCCCTCTTGTCATCTGTTTATTTGCTTTGCAACCAACAAGTCCACCTCTTTTTCCTTCTGCTGATACCGCATATTTGTGTGAAAAACGGAAGGGGTAAAGTCTTGGGTGGGTGGGAGGAGGTGCGTGTGGTGCAAAAATGGGGCTGGGAAAAAGGTCAGGGACTTACATAACCTTTATTGGTTATGGTTTCTGTCACAAGAGTTGTTTGTTGGAAAGGTGTGATTTTTGACCCTAAAAGTGTATTGCCATGAATTTGACCTAATGTTCTCATTGCTTCTGCAGTGGGGAAGCCTCACAAGTGCAACTACTGTGGCCGGAGCTACAAGCAGCGCAGTTCACTGGAGGAGCACAAGGAACGCTGCCACAACTATCTGCAGAATGTCAGTATGGAGGCTGCCGGGCAGGTCATGAGTCACCATGGTGGGTGGAAATTGCCTTTTGAGGTCTCTTAGACTTGGAGCATCTTTTATGGGGTTTTTTTCCATCTATTTCTCTTCTTTTCTTACAGTTTTGCAGCACTTCCTTCTTAGAGATTACTTATACGCAGAGAGGTGGGGGGAGGAAAGATGAGCTGAAATTATCTCTGTCCAATTTGATAGCATGGGTTTCACTGGTTAGTCTTTTTATTTCACTTAGTATTTCTTTTTTAGCATGTATAACTAGACAGATGTGAAAATAAAGCAGTCACCTGTGCAATGTTGCCCTAAAAATTAAGCCATGTGAAATATGTATAATTCCCTTCCTCTTCCTTTCTGATAGTGACTGATAATTATAAGAGATAAGGATGATGGAGGTATTAAAAAATCATTACTTCTCCCTATAATATTATCTTATATTCCCCCCCCAAAAAAAGGGGAGGAATAGATAAAAATATCTCCAGAGCAGAATGGAATGCAGTAGTGTTAATGAAAGTAATTATAAGCAAAAAAATAAATGTTTATATGCATTTACATGTGTTCGTATTAATATGTTCACTAACACTGCATGTGTTAATGTACATAAAGACTGAAGATTGCCAAAAAGCTTGTCAAAAGCAGGAAATGTCAAAGTCTTTGAATTTGTTTTCAAAACTTTCTGCAGCTATTAGTATGGATAACGAGCATAATGTCTCAGTCTGTAGGGTGGTAGACTTATCTATAGCGCTAAATACTAAATGGTAGCTGTTCAAAAACTGCTTTAATTTCATTCAAAATTAGTATTTCAGAAACTCTTTTCAAACTGAACGTGTTTTAACTTCAAAAATTGTCTTCGAATGATTGGTACTTTAAGTATTTAATACTTCTTTCTGATCAGAAAGCATAAAAATTATACTTTTTCCATTTTGATTAAAAATTATCACTTACCTAAAGATACTCAAAAGTTAGATTGTAAGTAAATGAATAAATGAAATGGTGAAATACCATTTCCTCCTCTTTTTTTCCTTCCATTTTGCTTGTTATTGATGAGTAGAGTCATATGGCTTCATTTCTAAAAACACAAACTGAAATAAAATGTTTTCAGCGTTTCTAATTTGGGCTATTTTTTTGAAGAAGACAAATCACAAAAAAAATGATAGAGTGTTTTTTCTGTGAACAATTTCACCCTAACAAGGCATTCTGTATGTATTTAAGATGTATTTTCCAAGTATTCATACAGCTCTATTAAGTAATTACAATCCTGATAGACAGCCTGGAGACTAAAATCAACCTTTGAAATGTAATGAGTGGCTTTAAAGGCACTGAAGTTAGTTATTGTTTAGGCCTGACTTGGTGCTTGTGAAAATCAGTGGTAAGACTGATTTCAAGGTTTGATATTCAAAGGTATCTGTTGTGCGCTTGGTCTGTTAGTTGGAGCACTTAGGTGATGGTAGGACTTAAACAATTGACTGTGCTCCCAGCAAAATGCAGGCTCTTCCCTGCAAGGGTGTCCATATCTTATTAACCTGATGATTTCAGTTAGCCTTTCCTTAAGGAGGAATATCAGTAAGCTGGTACAGTTATGGCATCCAGGATGTTGCAGAGGTCATGCTGTGGAGGACCCTCTCAAATTGCACCCAGTTTCTGGCTTTATTATTCAGTTAATTCTTAAAATTGTGTTTACTCTTGTTCATAGATTACTTCCAAGGTAATCTATAGCTTTTTGTAAGCTGCTTAATACTATGACAAGAAGAGTAGGTCCTTAACCTTGTCTAGCCAAAGAAGTTGGAACTGTTGACCTTGCATTGATTTTTCTACCAACTGAAGTTAAACCAGTGCAAACCCCATGCGGATAGTTCTTTTATTTACAGCCTGACTGGCTTTGCTTGGGCTTAAAATAGAAATGTTCACACAACCACTTCACCTTTCTCAACAAAATTAGCTTAAACAGCACTTTGAATTCAACTGGTGCCTCTTTCTCCTTTGGGCAAATGTGTCTAGATCTCCCCTGGCGAACATTTAAGGAGGTATTTGATCTACTATCTTCATATAGCTACCTCGGGTGGGGGGGTACAGCAAAAAGGCATGGTGACAGAGAGCTCCAAATTCAGATGGGACCAGTCATAAGTCTCACCCTGCATCCCAACATCACTCCCACTCAGGAAGTGGGAATGAAGGGTCGTGAGCACCTCTACCTGTAGGAAAGTCCTTTCTCCTGGGACTATAAAGGCACAAGTGATTTTCTCAGCTTAAAGTTAAGTCTTAGTCTAACCCTGGAAAAAATATATTAATATCCTTCTCTCTCTTGCCATGTCACACATGGAAAGGACATTCCTGGGCAGGAGTGAGTGCATGCTTTCTTTGAACAGTTTGGTCATTGGTTTATTTTGCGTCATACTGGGTTTAAATTTTCCTGACTATCTTTCCAAATACTTTATTTTGTTCTTGATGAGTTTTGAAGTCTCTGAATGTGTTTTGGTCATCACTTCACCATTATGCACGGAATCGGTAGAGGCAGTAATTTTTCTTATCCCTGATGAGATCCTGCTTTAAGGACACAAGTAGCTGTGCTGGTTCTCAACCCATGTGGCCAGCGCTTAACATTGGTGTAAATTATTTCTGCAGAGATGAATTGTTCCAGGAAACTGGAGGCATCACCAACAGCGTTTGGATCTTTTCAAGTATCGTGCTCAAGTTGATCAGCTATAGAGATGTGCAGGCATATACTTGGGTGTTTTCAAAGTGCCATTTAACTCCAATTATCTTGATCTTGCTGATGGCTAGATCACCTGACTGAAAACACAGGAGGAAGCAAGAGGAGGGGATTAGGGATAGGAGGGCTACTTTGGGATGTGGATAGGAATGTACAAGTCTCCGTCTCTCTTTCATCCCCTTGCAGGGTGTCAGTTGCTTGCTGAGCTGCCAGTCCTTGTGGCTAGGTCCTGTGCCCTACTCAGCCCCACAGCTGCTGCAAGAGCTCCAATGACTTTGTTGTTGGCAAGTTTGTCTCAGCAATGCTGGCCCCAGAGGTAGAAATTAGTCTGTGGTCTTCTAGCTAGCAGTGTGTTGGGGGTGGCAAAAGTGACAGTCTCTAACTGCCGAGAACATGACCTTTGCTGGAACAAACAGGGACAAATGTTGAAGGCTAGCTGTGATTTACACCCTGTTATATGATGTGCTTCATCTCCACAAAGCAAAAACTTCAGGGAAATTCTTAAAGCTGAGTAGAGAGGGATACTCTTTTTAGGAGGAGAAAGAAATGTAGCCCTAGGCTCAAAGGCCAGCTCTGCATAAAACACACAATGGCTTTGTGTCCTTCCCTCTTACATAGTTGCTTAAAACATTGTTAAAATGCTAGTCCCCCAGGAGACTTCACAACAGGGTCCATGGGAATATTTCCTGTCATTTCTCTGTGCACACACTTCTTTTAAATACCAATATTGTGGGTTTATGAAAGGAAATTGAGGTTGATGGAGTAATACTAATTTATGCCAGCTGAGACTTAGCCCAGTGTCTGTTGTTTGCACACAAAAGTATTTATCAGCAAAATGCACAGTGGGTATTTTTTTTTTCACTTCTTTTCTCCCCCTGTTCTTTCCTCACTGAAAAGGTATAAATGTTTTTAATAGTCTGTCTCATTTCTCACAAATTAAGAAGCAAAAACTAAGAGATGAGCACTTCAAGCATTGTGATTGAAAGATCAATGTCTCCAAAAAAAACCTCAGGTCTGTTCTGAAGACCATCCATATTTGTGTATTGAGAGTTTGGGCTTGGAAACAATGTTTGGTGTTAACTGTGACTGAGGACATTGACACTGTCAGAGATGGTGAATGTTTGCATGGGCAATCCAGGAGCACATCCTGGTAGCTGATTAAGAACATCCCTTGAATGGAAGCATACTAAAACATGAGCTTTCAGAACTACAAAGTCTTTCTGAGCTGAGACCAAAGGTTCACAGCAACAACGAGTTGTTGCATCAAAGCTAGTTAAAACACATTGGCTGTTATTTGGTAGCTCCCACTACCAAGGGAGTGAAATGCAGTGAAAAACAACAAAAAAGAAATTATATTCACCACCGAGTAGATGTGTACACATGGGCCTCCACTACAGAGCAGCTGACTTGTGATAACTCTTCGTTGTGTGTTGTCAGTTTGCTTTTCCCCTTTTCATTTTGTTTTTCCTCAAAAGAAAAAAAATGCAGGCCAGGCTATTTATCCTTTATATACCTATATTTGAATTGAAAATTAATGTTTCTAGAATTGACCATGTAATCTTTAGATTAACTCCTCAGGTTTCTAAAACATTATTTTTTACATTTTCTTTACCTATAAGAGCAAGCTTTTTTGTGGTGTAAAGAGTTTCAAAAACTAGGCTATTTCCATCTCTCCCTTCCAGTAACTTATTCCCACCATAACACAAGTATTGGCATGATTCAGTGATTATGTTGCAAAAGAGCTGTGCTCTGGATTACAGAGTTGGGTTCTGAGGTGGGAGAAAGTGCTTGCAACATGAAAGATAGGAAAGAAAATGCTTTTGAGGTGATGATTTTACTTTTAAAAGGAGTCCAAGCAGACGATTTGCCTGGCTTGGAGAAGAGCAGATGTCTTTTTTAGCACTATTCATTTTTCATGGAAGAAAGGTTTCAGATTCCATCTATGAAATTTTACACACATATGCCCAGCAGTATAATTATTTAATTATTACTTCATTGTTACAAGATACACAAATGTCACTTACATTTGGGGCTTAATTAGATGGCTATGAAAGCAACTGGGAGATTTTGAACTGATTTTGTGGAGAAGTGCAGTCCTACAAATCCAGCATATCTTTATGAAATATTCCTAGGAGGGATTTAGAGCTCTCCACACTTCCCTAGATCTCTGCTATCAGCCTTGGGTGTCCTATACGTTGATGGCTGCAAATTCTTGAACTGACACTCCTGTGCAAACCTGGCCCATCACAATAAGGATGGGTGTTGCCACTGAGCAGGGATCCAGAGTTTCCTGTAGAGTGTCTGTGAATTTTGATAAGCCAACCAAACAGTCAGGTGCCAGTTCCCAGTGAAAATCAACAGACATAATCTCCTTTCTTCCAAAAGTTCTTCGATAAATACTTGAGTAGAACTAATGCAGAACTTTCTGACCAAGTACAATATTTAAGCAGCCATAAAAATTTAACCTTAGCTCTTAAAATAATCCAGACCTCCCATTATGCACCAGCCATTAATTAGGCCACTCAAACACTGCATCTCATTTTGTTGCAACATTAGATTCATTTCATATTTGTGCTTTTTTCTTCCTCTCTTTCACTGATGCCAACAGGACTGCCTCATAAATGAGAAACCATTGTGTTTCTCAGGAGGAGCATCCTGTACAAATAAAAAAGCAAGAGAGTAAATAATTTTATAGCACATAGTAGATTCTAAGCCTCTAAGTACTCAGCATTCCATAGCAGCAGAGGCACAAATGGAACAAAATTAATAAATTGCCGTGTTTTCTTACTATGAACATCTGAATTGAGAAGTTCACCTGAGCAGATACTGTTTTGTAATTGCCTGGTATTTGCTCTTCCTTACTAAAAGAAGGCAAAGACAAGGCTTTTATCACCCAATTTTTCATATAATAAGTGCTAGCAAACAGCTGCATGTTTCAGAAAAGGTGATTATTCCATATTAGGATCCTGCAGGCAATAAAGTTACGTGGGTGGAAAGTAGGCTGATGGTGTTCATTTAAGGCACAGTATCAGGGAGAAGGGCTGCTGTGGTGGGAGACCAGAGGACTAGCAGAAGATACCTCTGCTATACCATCTGTGACTTCACTGTGACTCACCCAATAGAGAGGATGCAAAGGGTTACTCACCATTTATAAACTGTAGGAATTCTGTGTAGGATCATCCCACTTTCTCTTTCACTACCATCCATTCTTCTCAAATAATTACATACATCTCAAGCATCCCATTAGCACTTGGAGTACTGGCTGATCCTTCTCAAGTTTGTGTTGCAAACCTATGAAGATGAATCTGGAACAACTAGGTCTTGTATTACATTTGCAGCAGCAGAGAGAGCTACACGTGGAGTCACACTTGGTATGTTACAAATGAGTCTAACTCTTTGGTGCAAATTCGTACCACTGACACTTCATGGTATTTGTAAGGTGTTCAACAAAAACAAAGTATCTCATGGGTAGTGAATAGCTCTGTCAGCAAGTGACATAAAGCCTGTTCTGGATCAGTCACTATGATCAGAAGCCTGGGCAATTCCTGTGCTGCTGCTTTTCTATCTCTTTATTCCTTTAACCCAACAAGCAATGAAGGAGGAAATGAGTAAAGACAGAAGAGGTCATTAATTGCTTGTCATTGTCCAAAAGACAACATATAGAGCATTCCTCTAACACAGTTAGTACAAGAATGCTCACTGTTGATTCCAAAAAGTGAGAAGACAGATGTAAAGACTTGCATTCCTGGATTGTTAGGCCTGTGTTTGAAAGGGTAAGGGATTAATAAAAAAAAATAAAAAAGAATTGATAGTTTCTGTGGCTCATACAATGTTATTCCTCTAAGTTCATGACAGTGTTTGTGGATTCTGTAGTCTCACATATAGAGAGAGGAAATATGCTTTAACAAACAGGTCCTTCATTCAGGAAGCCTTTGTCTCGGGGAACAAAGAGCCAGACCCAGGAAACACAAGTCATCGGTGCCTTGTGTGTTTTGGTCATTGAAATTAGCACAACAATAAAGTAAGAACAATAAATATGACAAATGGTAAATGTGAAGTTAAGAAATACAGAAAGAATGGTAACTTTAGAGTTACTTTGGCAACAGGTGACCATACTGGATGGAAAATAGCAGAAAATATTGTCTACAGAGTGAATTTTCAACTGTCCCTTTCTCATTAGGGATCTTGACTATTCAGAACAAAGCAAATCCTTTATTAAATACTTAAAGTTGGGCTTTGGCTAAGTTTGAAGGTTCCAAAGACAGGCATTTTATAAATGTGGCCCTGCTTAAAGGTGATTGCTGTCTTGATGCCCAGTGTGTTCTTGCATCTTGCTCTATTTTGTGTTGCACTTGTGCAGTCACCAGGGCTCAAATGATTTGTGTTGTTTGTGAAGTGTAGACCAGACTTGTCTGATACAATTTTTTGGTTTTATGTAGTACCTCCTATGGAAGATTGTAAGGAACAAGAGCCTGTGATGGACAACAATATTTCTCTGGTGCCTTTTGAGAGACCTGCTGTTATAGAGAAGCTGACAAGCAACATGGGAAAGCGTAAAAGCTCCACCCCACAGAAGTTTGTGGGTAAGCTTGAAATACGCCTTTTTGTTATTTTTAGTGTATAGGTATAGGTTACTTGCTATCTGGAGTAGCAAAAAGAACAAGAGAAGTAGCACTCTCAGAATTTGGTTGTAATGGGAGGGACAACAATGGATATCATCAAATCACAGCAATAAATCCTGAAAATTGCTGACTATTCAGAGAATTCAAAAGTAAGGTCCCAGAATCATGAAACTGCTTAGCAAAATCTTGAGCTTTTAACTGTGCCTTAAAGCTAGTTTGATTTTCTTAGCTTTTCTCTGGCCCTTTTGAGATTGGGACATGTCATCTTTCCTCTCCACATCCAGCTAACAATAACTAAGGCAGTCATATAATTATCTGTCTTTGTGTGTGCATGTTAAGAAAACAAACACCATCTTGAAACTTGTAACTTGCATTAAATTCTTGAGAGCTGGCAACAACTGGTCTGATAATACCAGCATGAGGAAGTAAAATCACACTTCTGTTGGAAGAAATGCTTTCTCCAAGTGCAGTGTTCTGCACACAAGAAACTTATTTAGCACATCAATATAATACTGCAGTGAATAATTTTTGTTTACCAAATTTGGAATCTCAGGCCCAGAATTCATGTTTTGCTTTGTGTCTTGACATCTTAAAATTGTTCAGTTTGTAACAGCAGACAGTATAGGGCATTTTACTAGGCTTGAGCTGTATCTTAAAGCTCTTTTTACTGCCACTGAGGTAATGCTAAACTTCTTAGGAGGGGAGCTGGGACGGGGAATGCTGCTAGACCCTAAGGTCTTATAATACACATTTTCCACTCACTCTCTACGGAAGGACAATTGTATAGAATTTAAGAGTGCCACATACTCATTCTGCTTACACTGAGGACACTTACAGAGAGAGGATCAGAGGACTGTAAGCAATTAACACAGCCATTTAGAAAAGTCATTGACCCTCAGTTAAATGCAGATTCAGATGTATTTGTTAAATCACCACTGAAGGTGGTGTTAAACTAACCCATGTGGGTTTTGAATAGTAGGGGGCTAGCAGCATGCAGCAGCTCACCTGGAGGGCACTGACACAGTGACCTGGCTGCTCTGTCGTCTGACCGTTCCTAAGTAGCCATGCAAAGCCGAGGTAAGGTCAGGAACAACCCAACCCACAGGAGGAACGCTGCAAAGCATCAATATTTCCTATATTGTTAATGGCCGTTCTGAAATGAAAACTTCGTTCTGAGACTGCTGTCTTTAAAACTAGTCTGAAACTAATTACTGTACAGCTGATAAGAACTGGAGGATTTGTGCTCTGATTTAATTTACTGCTCTGACAACAGCTGGGGTTGAAGACAGTGGAAATGGGAAAGGACTCTACTGAAAAGCCAAATACAGCTTTATTATATTGTAAACATGGACCAATCATAGCAGGTTTCCCTAGTGACATCTCAGCATGTGCTGTATGTTCTTGCAGGTTGTGATCAACAGTGAAATAGTTAACCATGCTGACACCTGAACTGGTGTGTCTAGACCTCAGAAACATTATAGCTTCAAAAAGAAGGGCAATTCACACCTCTCACTTCTTTTTTACCTCCCAGGTTGATCACAGACTTGAACAGAATTGTATTTGCAGTATCTTTCAGGAGTTATCTTTGTAGAGAAGCTTTATCTGAGAAAGCTGGAGAACTTGCTCCCTTTTCTTAAATTCTGGTGTCCTATGCCTGTTCTCAAAGTAAGATGCTTTACTGACTATAAGTATACTTCACAACAGAGGAAGCCCAGTTTTGTGGTGTCATAAATTGAATCAGTTTTTGGAAGCTGTAGATTATGGTCTCTTTTTCGTACCAGGAATGTTACTTTACTTGTCCACACAAGTGGAATTGACCCCATCTTGTTGTTGTCTTCAAAGGTAAATGTACTAATTGGAAATCCTTGCCTGAGATATGCTGTAGCAGACTGTTAAGCTGTTCAGTAGGGTGTACCAATTCGTTGCTAGATAAACCTGTTTCGTCAATAAGTGTAACAGATGACTTTGGTATACTAGTTCTCTGGAGCTAGGAATTCAGTGTTTCATGTGACATGCAGGTTTTTAACCTAGAACCAGCTGCAGGGAACAAGTATCTCCTTTAATATCTGCCAATTAATTTTTTCTTTTCCTGATCTTTCATGGCATCACAGTGTTTGAACTAAAGAACCGTGATATGTGCTTTGCAATTTCTCTCTGTTTCATCATGGCCTTACTTTTCTTCCCCTTTTCTCCCCAAAGAAATACTGTTCAACTCTATCAGGAAGAATTTGTGATCATTCTCTTGCTTGCAGGAAAATTTCCTGTGCGTACTGCAAGTGTGGCACTGTTCCAAAACAGCTTAATGGTGTTTATGAGAAAGTCATGTAAGCATAAGATAAAATCTTTGCATGCTGCATCTATTGATGCTTTACTGCTCTTTCTGATCAGCAGTCTCCAAGGGACACTGGTTACGGACCACAGTCTGTACTCTGGCTGAAATTTCAGGAGGAAAGGAAGCAGCATACAGCCAACAGAGTTAATTTTGGAGTGGGAAGCTTGGTTACATATCTGCTGTTGAGGTACTAGTCTTACCAAACCTCTTGAAATAGTGGGGGCAGAAAAGCATAATCTCTGATGCACTGGCATCTGAGTACTTCTTTCTGCTTCCCATTTAATAAACAGAGAAGCAGACAGTAGCTGAGTTGAAAGTAGCCATGGTCATGCTGATTGCATGAAGCAGATTCACGCATTTTCTGATCGAATGTAGTGCTTACTCTCACAGTGCCGCTGAGGTTAAGAGCTGCCAGGATACAAAAGGAATCATGTATGTGGTTCATAAGACCACAGTAAGAATTAAAAATACACAGACATCTCATCACAGATGAAGATCAACCAGCTTTAAAATTACAGCCAGCTTCTAGTTAGTGGAGGCCATGAAGAAATTTGCCCAATGGTAAATTCTGTAGCTGCTTTCTCCAAGATTTCTTGCAGCTTTCTCCCAAGTGTCCAACATTGCAGTTGCTTTACATACTTGATGGGATGGACTACAGGACAACTGTGTTTGTGTGCTTTGATCTAGCTTCAAACCTTTTGAGGTTTTTATTTGAGTGTCATACAATAAATGGCCACAATGGAGAATGTTTCCTTTGCTCCCCTAATGCAGGGCAAGAATAATTAAATTTTGAACATGATTTTGTATGAAAATTCCAAATGATGAATCTAGTTGTTTTTCTGTACAGAGTTGGCTAAAGAGGAATTAAAACTGAAACCCATGTTGGACTGGTTTGTTAGTGTTTCTTCTGAGCTCTGTTTTATGCCTTCTCTTCCCTGTGTTATTTATTTTACTTTTTTATGTCACGCTCTATTTCTAAGGCTGTGGCATCTTTTGAACTGGTTCATAATTAAAGGAATGAATAATTCAAGTCACTGACAATTTAGTGTACTCCACTGTCCATGGAGTAACTAAACATTTGAAGATAAAAGGTATCAAAATAATGTTTGCATCATTCAATCAAGTAGTCCATAAAGGACAGATATTATTTCTTTCTTCATATAGTCTGCAAACAACTGCCTGTGTGTGGGAGTTGGGTTCTTCACCAGATCCAGTTCTTTATTCAAAAAACAGGAATGTTACAGATGGCCAGAGTAGGATACAGAAACCAATAGACTCTTCCACTGTCGCGTGTTTCTTCCCACCATGCCAAAGACACCACATGCCTTCTAGAGCTGTCCTCCAGTCCCACTTTGGCCCCACCTGGGAAGTAGCTGCTCAGTTCCAAGGGAGGCTGGAGCCATGTCTTGGTACAGAATTGTCCATCCTGTCAAGCAGCAGGACAGCCGTCACAGACAGAAAGACTGCCAGCCAGAAACACTGAAAAGAGGATGTCCAGTAGCAAGAATCGCCCTTAAATCTTGTGAGATTAGAAAGGCCATTGCTGTAGCACTATTTGCTTCTTCCTTCCCTGTTTTTCTCTGAATGCCCTAATGTGTAACAAAGGAACAGTTTTCTCTATTGTGCTTTCTTTTGGTGAGTTCCATAGGGAAATGTAGTGAGGTACAAGAACAAGGTGTCTGATCAGAAGCATGGGAGCAGTACTGCTGAAGAGAGCAGGAACATTCCCATGCTTGATTTTCAACTTGTATTTCATTACCTTACAAATCAGGACTGAGCTCCCAACCAAAGGAGATGCATCATCTCCAAGGGTAACCTGATCATTCCATGGGTAATGTCAAATTGTTTCTTTCTTTATGTGTCACTTTAAGGTAAGCTGCACTAAGTGGAATGAATTATTGCAGTCAAAACCAAAATGCTGAGTGATAGCTATGTTGAGAAGTGCTAACGCCTTTTGGAAGAGTTTGGGAATTACTATTCTGTTTCTCTCTTGTGGTGGTCTATACACACTTTGTTCCAAGAGATTTTGGCAAAAGGTGATAGAAGATTTTTGAGTTCTTTAATGCTTGAATAGCCAAACCAATTGTGTCTTGTGACTCCATGAATTTATTAGCTTATTGAATAAAAGTCTGAATTTATGTAGTGAGGTGGTGAGAAGTAAGAAAGACAATGAAAACCAACCAACACTTTCTGTCAGACTGTACAATTTTAAAAGTTAACTGTCAACAACTACCTAATGTTTGTGTGTGTGAACACATACAAAATCATGTAAATCATGTTTTACACATATATACACCTCTCCTATTTAATAAGAAGAGTTATTCTATGAACTTTCTTTATACTTGTACTCTAAAGCCATGACTGGAAAAGCAGCACCACTGAGCTGAGCCTCAGTACAAGGTAGTAAATTTGTTAGCTTCAGGGGAGGGCTGTTATATATAACATGCCCTGTATTTAGCATAATCCACTAGCATGTGGTTCTGGTTTCACTTTTCTGCAATGCCATTGATTTGAACAGATTTGTAAGGATATGAACTTGGATTCATACAGTGAATCAGCCAGCTTCATCATCATGATTTATTTATCCTCTGTCAACGAAAGGTGCCTTTGCCTTTTATCAAGTGAAACCAGCAGAGCTTCATTGAATCACATTTTCTACCGGTTAATACGTATTTCCTAACTTGAAGCATGGGCACAGTCAGGCCCAGCAGAAGGTTTGGAGTTAGTCTGGAGGTCACTGCAGCCACGTGCTTCTCCTGGGAAAAAAAAAAGCTGTTGGTGAGGTTGCAAGTTTACACATCTCAGGACAGAGACTTTGTAGGAGATCAGCAAACACGTAGAGAGAGGCCAACTTTGGCCTTCAGAATGAATTTCACCCCAAATCAGGAATTTTCTGTTGTTCCTCTGCCCTTTTACAGTGAATCCTTGGAGCTGATTTATATTGATTTGTCTTACAATTTGCTCTTGTCCCTTAGGTGAAAAGCTCATGAGATTTGGCTATCCAGATATTCCCTTTGATATGAACCTAACCTATGAGAAGGAGGCTGAGCTGATGCAGTCTCACATGATGGACCAAGCCATCAACAATGCAATCACCTACCTTGGAGCTGAGGCACTTCACCCCCTGATGCAGCACACACCAAGCACAATTGCAGAGGTGGCCCCGGTCATCAGCTCAGCTTATGCTCAGGTCTATCATCCCAACCGGATAGAAAGGCCCATTAGCAGGGAAACAGCTGACAGTCATGAGAACAACATGGATGGCCCAATCTCCCTCATCAGACCAAAGAGTCGAACCCAGGATAGAGAGGGCTCTCCCAGCAATAGCTGCCTGGATTCTACTGACTCAGAGAGCAGCCACGAAGACCACCAGTCCTACCAAGGAAACTCTGCCTTAAATCCCAAGAGAAAGCCAAGCCCGGCTTATATGAAGGAGGATGCCAAGGCTTTGGATGCCACAAAAGCTTCTAAGGGCTCTTTAAAGGATATCTACAAGGTCATCAATGGAGAAGGGGAGCAGATTAGGGCTTTCAAATGTGAGCACTGTCGCATCCTTTTCCTGGACCACGTCATGTACACCATCCATATGGGCTGCCATGGCTACCGGGACCCACTAGAATGCAACATCTGTGGCTACCGAAGCCAGGACCGCTATGAGTTCTCGTCGCACATAGTCCGAGGAGAGCACACATTCCACTAGGCCTTCTCATCCAAAGGGGACTTGTATGAAGTAGAAGAACTGCACATGAAGAAATACTGCACTTACAATCCCACTTTTCCTCAGACATTGAGACACCTATTTTGTTGTTGTTGCTGTTGTTGTCGTTGCTGTTGTTTAATTATTATAATTAACCTTATTTTTTGTGGACCTAACCTCATTTGCTCTGCCCAGCTTAAGAATGGAAAGAAGGGAGGGAAGGGATAAAAGAGGGGTTTGTTGTTGCTGTCACTTTTTGGTGAGTGACCTGTCTTACTTTCTGTGGGGGTTGAAAGGCAGTCCATTTCTGTCTCAGTCAGCTGTACATCATGTCCTGTTTTGGGATGTCACTCAACCCTGCTAGGTGCTTAAAAGTCCCAATGAGATGCCACTTATTTGCAGTTTCAGACAAATAGGTAGAAACTTTGCAGAGGAGATCCTTTTTCAGACATGTAGGTATGGTAAGGGATTTCAGTGTCTGGTGGTGAGTGGGGGGAACTTAATTCTGCAGAATGAACAATTATTTTTAAAGCAAAACAGCTAGGGATTTAGGGTCACGAATCAAAGTTGATATTCCTTTCAGAATTACTTTCCTTGGGTGAGCTTTTTTTCCTGGGTTTGGTGTGTATCGCCCCACTAGAATGTAAAAACTGAATTAAATAAATCAATGTATGTCTTAACACTGTACCACATTACAGCAGTTTAGTTTCATAAGTCTGAGGGCCTTCTGTGGTAAGTCTGAGGCTTTTTATTTTTATTTTCCTTAACTTATGAAGCACCTTTTTTAGAATTGTTGATTTGCTGTTACTGCATGCCTACATGTTGACTCACTGGCTTCTTAGAGACCCTCGGGAGCCTTACTTATTTAGTTGCACCCTATGTTCTAAGAAAATTACATTTAGAAATAACATCCAAACTTGCTTCTAGGACAGGAAGTGACCTAGGAGCGGATGAGAGAGTCTGTAGTTTACTCAAGAGGTTCTGCTGCTCTTCTGAAATAATCTTGTTTTTAAAATTATGGATTTTATAATGACAAAAGTACTAGTAGCAAAGTGTTCTTTAAATATAGTTATATCTAGATATGATTATATAAATACTTTTTCATTCTATTATCACAGTGTTAACCTCTTGGCAACAGCCTGAACTGAGGCTTGCAGTTGGGAAAATACTGGGAGCCAGATCTTTGTCCAGCATCAATCCTCTTAGCTCCACTGAATTTAATGGAACTACACCAAACCTTTCAGCTGCATCAAGATACAGGCCTTGACTATTCTTCCCCTAGTTAACCTCTTACTTGCAAATTTGCTGAACCAGTGACTTCCCTTTTGGTTTCAAGTCATCAATTCTGCTCTAATTTAGCAGGTTTTGCTGGATAGCCTTTGCTCTTGGAGAGCACAGAAGTCCTACAAATGAACAGGTTGTGTGTCACCTTCCTTACTTCTTCAAATAGTGATACACGGAGATATAGGTGCTGTGGTTTGATTTGGATCTGCAGATTTCATTTTTATTCCTGATTTATTCATTTCACTGTAGGCAAAACAGAGAGAGAAACAAACTCCAGGGCAAGTCCTTGAACTACAGACTAGATGAGAAAGAAACCCCACCAATGCGTTTTGCTTCCTTTCTTTCTCTCCCAATAAATAACAAAGCCAGTAACCACCCAGCAAGTCACAGGTTGTATCAGTGAAAACTGAGCTTAAACCTTTGTGACAGATTGCCATTGAAACCCAACTGTTTGTACCAATCACAATTGAAATGTTGTTGTTTGGCAACAAGAGCACAGCTTGAGAATGGAAAGATCTGCATGGGTTTAACCCCCTCCTGCACATGATCTCCATGTGCTTGGTGAGACCTTTTCCAAAGTACAAAGTTACTAAAGTATAAATGAGAGAGAGCAAGATCAGGCCATAATGAATTTCCATCTGCTCACTTCAATCTGCATATTTGATGCATATGCCAGTTTGCTGTTCGTTTTGAGGGTACTGGGTTTTCATTCTGCTTCTCTTCCTAGACCTGGAGCATTTGAAAGTAGGAGCTGAGTGGTATTGATTGAAATCTTTTTATGGTGACATTCTTGGCAGCTAGAACCTGTGTTTAGAAAGGATACCTGATGACTGCTTCCCAGCACTGAAATGCTATTAAGTAGGAGCTGGTAAAGACTTGCAGTAGCCTATTAATTATAATACAATATGGAAAGAAATGTCATCTTATGTAATGTGAGAGCTATCAAGACTGGAAATATACAGGCTTTGGAGAGACAGATTTAAAGACCTATTCCCAACATTGTTCTTAAAGTCACTGGGCTGCTCCCCCCTCCTTCTTTCTTCCTCCTAATGTAGAGGGAACTCTGGCAAGTGAACCAGTGCCGTCCTCCAGACCGTTCTCCCTTTCTTGTTCTTGATGCAGTCAGAGGAGCTTGTGCAGGAGAAAAGTGTGCAGGGAGATGCTGGTGAGCATCACTTTTACTCCATATGGTTGATTCTCTGCAGCTGTGAAGGTTAGCTTAGGAGGTGCCACGTTCTGCATGAGGATGTGCTTAGAAATTTGGAAAAAAAGATTCCTTTATCAGCATGCCACCACCAGAAAAAAAAAAAAAAAAGTGATTGTGATTTCTCCTGATGAGGCAGGAAAGGTCTTTAAGAACAGTGTGCAAAGGGAAAGGAACTGAGTCTGAGGTTCACTAGGCATGCTTGGGCCTCCAGAAACAGACAATGCCTTAGCCAGAGAAAAGGGTTTCCAGCAAACCCTTTCAGTCTCTGAAGGACAACACTCTGTTCTTCCCTCTGTGGTCAGTGGAAAAATTATGGGCTATGGTTTATTGGAATAGTTAGCACTAGGGAAAAGGCGTTTAAAAATTCTGCCTCTGTTTGGGAAAGCAGCAGAATGCCGGAAAGGCAGAGAATCTCTGGTGTATCTACGAGTAAGCCAACTGCAATTCTATCTGCAGTTTGTTAGTGTGCACTTTCAGTCCTTGATGATTCATTGATACCTCCCGTAGTGCATATGCTGTAGATGTTTAAAGGATCAGACAGAAGGAGGCTCAGTGGATTTGTAACTGACTTCAGTTAAGCCCAACTTTTTCCAATGCAAGATCTGTATGTGGGCACTGCCATGTCATAGACACAGAGAGCCGGGGAGGCAGCGGTGAGACATGTTGCTTTAGCTTGCAAAAGCTGCATGTTTTGAAGAGCAAGAAGCTGAGGAGGTGCGTTAGTTTTTAGTAGCAATGTCCTTTTCTGCACACTTGCTAAAGATTTTTTCACCCTAGAGCTAGGAATAGGCAGAAAGACTAAAGACTAATCCAAGATTTGGACTAGCATTTAATTTAGCATCCACTTTCTACTGAAAATTATTAATGGATTTTATGTAAAGCAGTTTGCCCCAACATGGAAATGTTGGGGCAAAATGGGGCCTCTGAGGTTTTAGGGGTGTTTTTCTTGCTTGGTCTCTGCAGGTTTCTAAGAAAAGCCTCTTGAGTTTTGTCAAGTTCATTAGTCATCCGCAGCATACTAGGAATTTCAGCAGATAATCCTTGGCCTGCAGATCTATTTGTTCTAAGTATTTGATGTTGGACATCAAACCTGGCCGGTTTTTACTGGACTCTCTGGAAATTCTTGGAATCAAGTTTCCAGTTAAAAACCTGTATTTGTAAATTTACAATTGGCTTCCTGAGAGCATTCCTCATTTTCATTCGTAGAGGGTGAAAAGACGAAAGAGCCATTTCTGCACACATCCTTGCCAGTAAACCCTTTTGCTTCTTTTTTATGTCAAAACGGCAACTTTCTGACTCAATTTAGAGATTTACAAACCTATTAATTGATATAGAAGTGTGTCTGCTTATTCTACTCTTGATATGATCCATGTTCTTGGAGCAAAGGGCATTATCTGCTTCTATGGCCAATAAATTTTGCAGTCACCTCTCTTTGCAGTCAGTTAGGAGTGCGCATCAAAATATATAGCATTTTTCAGTAAAACCAGCTCTTTACTTGGGAACTTATGGGATTACAGCAACTCTCTTCTCCTTAAAAAGTGCTTCCATCTATAATGTGATGTGAAAGGTGCGGAGGCATTAACCTCTGTTGGTCTGTATTAGAGAGAAAGAATCTAAACTTGGTAATTGGCCTGATTATTTTTTTCCAATGCTTGTAGTTTCTATAATATCAGAACACAGCTCACAAAATAGCTGTGTGAAACTCAAGTATATTTGCTAAAAGGGGAAGAAATTACCTGTTTTCCAATTTCTTGTGTTTGCAGGGGCATTCCTAAATTGATTCTGTCAGGCAAAAGAGGAGGCCAAGAATTAAACCAAACCTTTCAAAACTGGCTTTTAATAAGACATTGTTACTGTTTTTTAGGTCCTGAGGTGGCTTTTTTGTATTTGAAAGAAGCCAGGCAACAGACAGTCCTTCCTCTAGAAAGAGACTTTGGAAATAATTTAGGGAAAGATGCTTATTTCAGCCAAGGAGTGCTACCGCAGTAAGACAGTTCCTTTACTAGGGAATATTCCTTCCCTTAATTCTTCACTGTGCTTTGCAATCTAATGAGGAGGGAGAAGGAAGGCTGCAATGACACCTGGGTCACCTAAACTCAGAGATTTTGGGAGAGATTTGATGAAATTAGCTTTGACACCAGAAATTTACATCTTAGCTTGACTTAGTATCACAGAAAAACAAAGGTGGCTGGTAGCAGTGGCCTGCAGCCTAGGGCAGCTGGGGATTTTGAGAAAGTGTATTTATTTATCTATGGTACCCTGTGATTAGATATATGTTTTATTGTATATGTGCCTTTTTCAAATGCATTTTGGGAGTTTGTGATGTCATTCATGATATCCTACCATACCCTTTCAGAATGCACGACAAAAACCAACCCAAAGTAAAGATCCCTTCTCCTGTGGCACAGCGAGGCTGACCCCGTTCCCCTTCTGCACCCTCCTTGGCAGCTTGACCCAGAGAGTCTTAGTACTTTGCTGTGAGCTTTCCCGCAGTCAGCTGGCTTTTCAGAGTGGGAAGGGCTGAAAATTACCCTAGCAAAGTGCATTCCAGTTATCCAGCCACAGCTAGTCTCAGAGCTGGTCTCAACCAACACAGTGTCCCCAGAGCAGTACAGACTCATTGCAAAAGCCCTACAGAATGCCAGGGAGCCATCTCCTGTTTTCTCTCCCTCCACAGCTTTAATTGAAACCTACTTGAAAGTGGACTTTGCTGTGCTTTTAGGTTCCCATTGAGGAGCAAGAGCAGAGTTTAAAGCAGCTGCTACTTGCTTCCACCTGGAAAAAGAAATCTGGCAAGAACAAAAGTCTTTTAGAAATGGTTTACAAGTTTGCCTTCATGCTGCTGCCACCCTAATAGTAATTGATGTGGAGATGAGGGAGGCTCATCACAGGTGTTATGGGGGGTTTATTAGCTGGGACATTTGGATGAAAAGCAGAGTGTCTGTTTCTGTACTTTCCTGGTAGGTTGGTGACCTAGTTTCAGATTACTTACCCCATGCAGGTGCAGCACCTAAGGCCTCCCTGCAGGAAGCGAGTTAAACCAGCATGCTTTCTATCAGACCCTGAGCCCAGCAGCAGCCTTGTGCCAGCTCCTTGGCACCTCTCTGCTGAGGTCTGGACCCAAGGCAGGCACAAAGACTGTTTGGGAAGAGGAATGAGATAGAAAAGAGGCAGAATTTGCTTCATAGAAAATATATTCCCTTTTATTCCATTAAGAGTTGTCCTGAGGTATTGACCAAGAACAACATCACTGGTTTCTAGATTAACTTCCTACAACCATGCCTGAAAGCATGTGATTTCTATCCCCTCCTCCTTTGAGGAGCACTCTGAAGCAAACACATGACAGGCAGGAGGAAGTGATGTGCTGGTGTTTTGCTACGCTGCACACACAACAGTCCAAGATAGCAAAGCAACTGTTACCTGTTGAAATCCCCTAGCTTTTCAGTTGATCTTGCAGGCAAGCATTCCCAGTGCCTGTTTGCTCCCGTTCTTCAGAGAGGTGGTTATTTGTATGCTTGTGTGGGTCCTCATTTGGGAGGATAGCTGCCCACCCTCTCTCCTACTGTAATATTTTTTCCTCTATGTACAAATCCTTGGATGCAGTTAATCAGTGGACAGAAGCAACTATTTCAACGAAGACTTGCATTACTGTGGTAAAACCTACTGTTATTTACCGTTAGAAAAAGAAATGCTGTGATGTATTTACTAGCAGTTTGTGAAGTGTTTTAACAGAGTGAATGATGAGAAAGTTAACTCATGTTTTGAGTGGGGATTGTACTCTGTTGGGAGAAAGGGAGAAGCTTTGACAGAAAGCTTGGGCTGACACTTCCTTCCTGCAGCAGGTATTGATTTAGGCCACAGCACTGCAGTCCAAGGAAACGTTGGAGCGCATGATTAGCCTCTTGCCATCCCCTCGGTTAGATCTGGAAGCATAGAAGAGCTTTGCAGTTAACCATGTGATTACTATTTACCACTGTTTGTGAGACAAGGGCCTTATTTCCTAATTGGTGCAGCCCAGCAGCTCTGGTTAGGTCTCAGTGGTAGGGCTCTGCGGTGAAGATGCATTTGCTTATGTTTGTGTAGTAGCCTTAATCCCTCGCGCTCAGCGGTACGTGAGCACCAGTAGCCTCCAGTCGGTGTTAGCAGTCATGGATAAAATATGGACACCTTCTGCAAAGCATGGTGGAGAGCATGACTCCGTTATTGGCACAACGAGGCCAGTTTGCAGTAAATTGGACCATTTAGTTTTACCTCAAGTGATATCAAACAAGAAAAGCTTCTTGAAGGGGTAGAGGTCACTGAATCCCCTACTATGCACTTACTGGGATTTGACATTGGTTACTGGAAATGGATGTTCATTCCTGAACATGCTGTAACAAGGGAAGGACTTTTTTGGTTATTTTTGTAGTCATTCAGATTCTGAAACTGTGATGAATTATTTGACAAACTGTCAAGTGTCCTCAGAGCTTGAACACATTTACTTCCTTTGCCATGTAGCAGTCTCCTCTGGCTTTCAGTGGGTTTCTCTTTCTCTCTCCTCTTTTTCCTTCTCGGAGCTTTAAGTCTGGGCCTGCTCTTATCTCCTGTAGCTTTGGGCTATCTAGAGAGCTGGGAGTTTGTTTTTTTGGTTGGTGTTTTTTTTGTTGTTGTTGTTCATTGGCTGTACAGTCTGTTTACATATTTTTGTACTCAAGTGTAGTTTTATATTAAAAACAGGAAAAAGAAAAAAAGATAGTTGATTTGAGGAAAAAAATAATAATAATAATAAAGGTACATATCCTTTGTAACACTTTAAAGACCTAGGGTACCTTCCAAGATGACTCCACAGTGATGTAATTATAATATTGTATATTTGCCTTTGGTTTTAGTTGGGTTTATTTTCTGGTTGTATTTTTTTTTTTTCCTAAAATGTATATCTTTTTATGAGAAACTGGAAACTTTTAATGCAAATGTTTAGAAAGATTTAAAATTGTAAAGTTAAAAAAGAAAAAAAAAAGGTCATATAATTTTTTTTTCCTGTTGGAAGAAAATGCTTTAAAAAAAAAAAAAAAAAACAAACAAAAAAAGTTTTACTACTGTTGTATTCCAGGGTGGGGGTTACCAACCCCAAGTTTGCTTCTCATTCTTCATTCTTGGATCCTGCTTTCTCAACTTGCTCACTGCAGACATGAATGATTTTCTTTTATTAGTTTAAAAAAAAAAGTCACCAACAAAACCACCTTTTAGAGTTATTTTTTTGTTCAAGTGCAATACTTTCCCTGACGTCTTATTGTACAGTGATTTCCTTTTGCTTTCCTCAATCCACACAAATCAGTGAAACGAAATACTCTGTCTTAAATACATTCAAAAATGAGGTTCAGGTAACTGTAAATTGAGATGTGACTGACAAAAGGTGAGAAACTGTTAAGACTAAAGTCCATGCATTTGACATTGAAACACATCCAGTGTATGAATTAAGGACATACCTGTTCTTGCCTCTTCCTTTCTTTTTCTAATTGCAGCTTTTTCCCTCCCTTTTTTCAAGAAAAGCACTTAATGTTATTGTTTATTGAAAATAATAATTAAAAAAATAAATAAAAAGATCTTTTGGTCTGATCCAAAACCCACTCAGTGGAGACTCTTGTTGGCTTTGATGATGGATTTTGGATTAGGCCTAATCTCTTAGCTAGGGCAAAACTGCCATTTACTCTAATGGGAGAGATTTGCCTGTGTAAGGATTACAGGACTCATGTCCTTTATCTACCTGAGAGACCAGAGAAACTTCTTTAGAGTTGTCCTTGTCTTATATAAGTTTAGATGGGACTTGTTTTACATATCATGCATATTTATATATAGTGTATTTTTAATGCCTTCCTCTCCTCCCCCAGTAGACTGAAGCCACTGTTCTGTAAATATGTATTTAGGTAAGTAATACAAAAACAAATCCCACTGAGATATCTTTGATGGGCAGTTACTGCGCATGCACAGTAGCCACTTTTGTCTAGTAAATTTGTATTTGAGATATTTCTTTTTAACAATCACAAAGGCGAGGAGGCTGTATCCTGTTCTGATTGGTTGCCAAAATTATTTCCCAGACTCTTGCATTGGAGTTCAAGAAGAAAAATACATTTGGTGGGTGACTGTCGCTGTTACCTGCAAGTTCACACTTCTAGGGCCAAATTCTGGTGACCTCGCATAGGTTGTTTGAGTCCTCCTGCAAACAGGGACCGCACTGAAGGAGTGGGATCATAGCAAAGCACGCACCATTTTGTGAGCATAACTTCAGCCTGTCAAGTCTGACCCATTTTTCACAGCATCTTCCCTGACTCATACAGGGTTGCACTCTGTTCTGTTTTAGTGCAGTTTTCCTGAAGCAAACCAGGTGAATAACCTGGCAAATAACCACTTATCTCACAGGTTACATTTTTTTACGTCTGTGACAGGTGTTGAGTGCAAATCAAAGAATCTTTTCATTAAAATAGAAAAGAAAAAAAGGTAAATTGGAGTTTATTCCAAAAGCCAGTGAAGACACTGGGAATTCTCCCGTTGCTTTATGTGGTCATTGGAATGGACTCTTATAACAGGAGTTCAGAAATGACCACTACGACAGTGGTGCATGTGAGCAACCCTAATGTAAACCTGTATCCCCCCTGCTAAAAAAAGCTTTGCCGCTATTGACCGAAAGATAGGACTTGTTCTTATTTTGTTTTCCTTCTTAGTATACATGCATACATATGGTTCCACATCTGTATGTGTGTACTCTGTACCCGTGTGAGTGTTGTACGGCCACGTGAGAGTGTGAGTCCGTATGTGTGTATAAATAAACGACGCTGCAGAAACTTTGTAATACTTTGTGAAAAGGATTATATTATAAAGGTTTGTACTGTCTTGAGTGCACAGCTACTGGAATAAATGTAGGGAATCTCAGGAACAAGCATATAATTTGTCCAAGAATTATTTCTTCTCAGAAGTGTAAGTGCAGTTTTTAATTCTGTATATTATTTAATATTTTACCAATAAAAATAAACTTCTGACATGAAAGGGGTTTCCATTCAAGCTTTCTGGAAATGTGGGTGAATGCATATACTTCTCTCTCTTGCAGCAGGCAACACACCTGGCAATTTGGCACCTCACAGGAATCACATTTCTACCTGATAACAAATGCTCTTAATTAACTAGAGAGACTTGAATGCATTATGAGTTGGAGTTGTGAGTACGGATTAAAAGGCTGCCAAATTGGGTGCACATCCATCTAAAATTCATTGAAGCTAGTGACGTTCTTTTTATAAGCTTCAGCATGAGCTAAGGAGGTATTCCCCTGAAGGTCCTAATATGTGAAATGGTGGCATCAGTCATCTGCCACTTGGTCTACCATAAGTGGCCAAAAAGCCCAACTTTCTGGAAATCACTTGGGCCACATAAACAATTCCTTTCGAATCCTTCCCTCAGCATTGTTTTTGGCTGAGTTCCACTCTGCCGTATCCAGAGGTGATCTTTCCCTGTAGGTATTTATTGGGTAGTTCACATCACCAAACTTGTTCTTTCTTTCGTAATGCAGCTATCTATCTGGTAGCGCTCACAGTACAATCTCTGCAGAATTAAAGGAAGATCTCATGTAGCTTCATAAATTGTTTGTTGTTTGTTTTAAGAATCCCTTGTAAATTCTTGGTTACAGATTAACTAGCCTCTCCCCACAATAAAAGTGTTCATCATTGACGTGAGGATGGAAACTCCTTAAGATATCATCTGAATAAAACTTAATCTTAAGTCCTGTTTGATGTGTTGTCTCCAAGGAATGCTTCTGCCTAAAGAGCAGAATTTCCCCCGTTTTCTTTTGCTCAGGATTGCCAGGCCACCAGTTTTGCTTTGGAAAGGCCCTCAATCAGCTGCTGGGACAGTGTGAATGTTTTGTGCATGAAGGAGAGAAATCATGTTGGGCCATTGTAAGATGAAAGTGACCAACTTGACTGACTCAAAGGTCCTGTCCCAAAACTTGCTACAGGAGATGATGCTGTTTTCAGTGACTTCTGATACTGGTCTGAAAATGAAGGGAGAGCTCATAGTTGCAAAGTGAGCAACTGATATTCATTAAGGCTTCTGAGTCATTTGCAGGAGGGAGATTCTGTGCAGCATGGCCTCATGCTATTAAGGAACAGAGTATTAGAAATCTCCTGGCAGTGAGTCGGGGCCAATGTGATATTTGTGCTTGCTGAAGTGTCTGGGAAACGGTCACACCATGATGTGCCATCATCTTTTTCTCTAGATTGCCTTGTCAGCACCTGTGAGCAAAGGGCAGGTTGGACTCACCCCTTGAATTATCTAGGCCACAGGGAATTGGGTTCATTTCTTCCCCTGCCTCACATTTGCTGGGAAACTCTTTAGTCTATTGAAACCAGCCCTTTTCTGCTTTAGAGCAAGGGTGGCTTAAAGACGACCCCAGCAACCAGTGTCTGCATACTGTTATTGAGTCTTGATTTGCTCTTTGGGAGGCAACTAGCTTAAAAATAGTTCCTCATTTTCTCTGTTACTGGACCAAAACCTGTCATCACAGCAGGTCTTCTAAACTGCACCATCACCCTTCATGTTGATCAACTGCGGGGTCACTTTTAGTAGGCAGGTAAGCGATGCGTTTCCTGACCTTGGCATTAAGCCAAAGTTCCCTGTGTCACCAGTAGGCCAGGACAGCACAAGTGAATTCTGAACAGTGTGTCCTGACAAGTGCTTTACCAAAAAACACTAATTTTTCCCAGCTAATAAACATTGTCAGTTCCTGGCTTTTGCTTCTCTAGTGCTAACATTCCTATTTTTATGCAGAGCTTTGAAGAAATTACAGAAGTTTCATCTGAAGGTGAATTTGCATTTACAAGATCTGTTGTACTGAAATACGTTTTCCTCTGTCTCTCTGCTCAAATGTCAGATCCCAGCCCTTCCACAAATCACTTCCCACCACGACAGCGCAGAGTACGTAACAAGACCTGTCTTAATGGAGGCAGTGGTAGTCTCTCAGAATGATGGGACTCACAACAATTGAGGGCCTAAAAATATATTTTGCTTGATTTCTTTTTTTTTTTTCTTTTTAGTCAGCTCCAATGTAGTTAGTCTTCAGTAAACTCAGCTTTACCTTATTGCTCTTCAGTGCTTATTTTTGTCTCCTCTCTGTGCATCGTATAAGCATGTCATGATTTCCAGTATGCAATTATCAGTGCCTATGGTTGGGGTTTTTTCACAGCAGAGTACCTTAGGAGCTATAATGGCTTCTGGATTCAATGAAAAGTGAGCTGCAAGGATTATTGTTAAGTACTCAGGTCACTTAAAATTTAAGAATAAGAATGAGAGCTCTTTTCAAAGGAACGTACTTGTGAAATAGTCTCTGTGTGTCCTATTAATTCCCAGTACAGAGATTAGGGATGGAGTCCCAGAATACACATTTCCCAGGGATTTCTATCGGTGGAGCAACCGATCCCTTCTAATGAGCCTATATAAATGCTCAATATTATCTCATTATTTTTCATTAATCCACACACACCAGCCCGCCTCCACACGCTGTAATTCCATGTTACCACCCATGTTCACATTAAAATAGGAACAGATTATTCAAGACTCCCACACAAATCGTGAACCTCTATCCCTTCTGATCTGTCGCTAGCTGCCCCTGGGACAGAGGAACCTCTCCTCAAGGCAGGAAGAAGTCTTTAACCCTGACAACCTGGCCCTTTGGAGCTGAGTGCCTATTTTTATTCCTGGCAAATGCTCCTGTTGCCTCCAACATCTGAGCCCAGATGAAACTACCCTGTCAAAACTGATTTTTAACAGAAAATTGCTTTTCAATGAATCCGTTCTCTATGGAAAGTGTCTGGTTTTCATAGATTTGGGAGGATTTGGGGATTTTTTTTTCTCAATAAGAAAGCCTGAAGCTCTAAACCCTCTGAAGGTTTCTGGGTTATTTTATTTGGTTTCAAGAGGAAATACTTCCCTGCCCTCCACTCTTGTTTTCATATCAGTTCAAATAATATCAAGACACTCTTTGCTGCTCTTTCCCATTATTTTTGTTACTTTTTCTGTTTCAGGCTGTCTGTGTGTAGTTTATAGGGTGTGGTGAGGAATGTAAATTAGTATTTTCGTGTAGGTGTGGTAGCTATTCAGTTGTAAATCCTGTTTTCAATCCTTCTGACTATTTTATTTGTGATGTGTAATATTGATCTGTCTTCAAGGCAGAGAACACTGCAATCTATCAAGAGCAGGGACTTTTATTCCTTGCTAAAATAAAGCATTCAAAGCGCTCCCAGAAATCTCTGAGATGGAAAAGAAGAGATCTTTCTTGAAGCCTTTCTCATTTTTTCCTTTTTTTCCTCTCCTTTGAAATGAGTAGAGGAATTTGTTTCTGTGGTTGATTTGTTTTTATCAGTTGGTTGCAAAATCTGACCAACCTGCCTTTTCAAATTCATCTCCCATGATAGCCTGCCACTGGCTGTCTCCTGACTTTGAAAACAAAAAGTTTAAAGGTTTGCCTCTGAATGTGCTTCATGACAGTGAAGAAACAGCACTAATCTACAAAAGAGAGCTCCACAATCGCTGTTGGACTCAAGTGAAGTTGTCAAACTGTTTTCAGTTCCATGTGAGCCATAGCAGACATGCCTGAAACACAGCTGTATTTTCACACAAGCTCTGAAGAGGCATTTTGGCAGCGTGCTGGCAGGGATACCACAGATTCTCCAACTCTCCAAAATCCTTTTCTGAACCAATCCCATGTTAAGACTTCTGTGTAAAGTGTGAAGGGGGTACCAGGTGTGAAGGGACCAGATCCTCAGCTGCTACAAATCTGTGTGGCCTGAGCAGCCTTACTGGAGCTAAGCTGCTTTACCCAGTTTCTCTGTGAGGTACAAGAGCTGTCCCTGAGCACTCCGTTGTTGTATGTGCTCTTATGGGCACACTCTCTTCTGTGTAAATCCTCTCCTACATAGCCGTTCTGGTGACAGTCATTGTAACCACCAAAACAGGTGATTTTGAGACAGTACCTGCCCGTGCTAGTGCAACTTGACTTCTAGTTCTCAGTTCAATCTATACCTCAGTTATGGGTAAATCCAGACAACCAGGAGCAAGTTGTTGCAGATTTTATTACTTGGTTTTTCATGGTTAGAATCATAGGATGCAAGGGCTTGGAAGGGACCTCTGAACGTCATCTAGTCCAACCCTAGTGGGATTGTCTAGATCCGACCACGTAGGAACGCATCCAAGTCTCTAGAGAGGAAGACTCCACAACCTCTCCAGGCAGCCTGTTCCAGTGCTCCAGCACCTCCACAGTAAGGAAGTGAGCTTGAGGCATTTAGACTGCTTGTGCCTGAGGCAGTGGCTAGTATCGGTCATTGGTCTGTATGAAAACTAAGTTTTAGGTATCGCATGCTGCCTGCCCAGAACCCACAGCCAGAGTTAACTCTTTTAGCCAGCATACTGGAAGAAGTGTGGGATGGAGTTGTCCTTGGATACCTGTGTGTACTGTTATCTGTCAAAGAGACATTTTGATTGACCGACCCGAAAACAACCTAAGTTCTACCAGCTTGGAGAGCTTCTCCTTTGATTGAAGTGGCAGAAACATGTAGTGTTTGGGTGCTGGTTGTGATTCCCAAGCAGTGAATGCACGGTTCAGGTGCCTGCAGCACATCCTGAGAGTTGCTGCTCTGTGGCTCTCATAAGGCATTGGAAGTGTTTTTCCTGGGGAGTTCCTTTTAAAAATTAATTTCTGCAGTTGAATATTCTGTTTGCCTTCAAAATCCCCCTTCTCTTCCAGTAAGAAAGCAAAAGTTGTCAGCAGTTCCTTAGAAAACGCGAAGTTTAAGTCAATCCAGGTTGATACTAAGTATTTGTATTATGCTAGTTCTTAGAAGCTCTTCAGAGCCAGGGGGTGTCTCTAGCAGAGAGGGAAGATAGGTCGTAGCTGGCACTAATGGGGATTATCATCTAATTATAAAAAGGAACCAAGATTCTTCTTATTTTCAGAAGTCCAAAGATATTTTCATAATGTTATTCTGACTCCTTATTTGTCAGAGCATGGATACTGGACTTGGAGACAGCATTCTGGCAACCGTCTCTCTTACGTTTTGCTGCCTCTTCAGACTGTTCCCCCTGTGTTTATGTGAGGATGTATACAGAAAGATGTAGCCTTGTGGTCCAAAGTAGGGCTTTTCAGTATTTGTGGAGCAGTGAGCTATGCTTGCCATTGTTTGCTGCAGTTTTACCCTGTGTTTAGCTAACCTCCAAGCTTTGGCTGAATCACTGCATTTCAGAATACAGCACCCATTCTTGTAAATGGGACCAGCCTTGCTGCTGCTCCTTGGATGTCTGATCTGAAGCTATAATGTACTAAAACACATTGGTCAAATGAGTCCAGCTACCCAACAGATCCAGATGGCTCCGGATAACTGACATCCTAGTCTTTATCATGCTCTCACAGATCTGCCTCATCCGTGAACATTAACGGCTCTATTTGTCTGGGTTTTTCTGTCAGATGTTTTGATAAGATGTTCAAATGGTCTATGGTAAAACCAGACTTGTGTGTAGACCCTGCTAGAAACACTGCAGCTGAATAATGACCTGTTCACAGTTCCTACTGGAAGCTCTCTGGTACGTAGATGGGCTGTGATGTGTTTAATATGTCAACGTTGATTTTTCTTTTTGCCTTTTTTTCTCCAGAGAAGGGGAAAGAGATAACAGTATCAGTAGGACACCATTTTTATGCTGGTCATATCCGCCAGAAAGGAAGTTTTTAAGATTAAGCTGCTGTGATGCACCACCTACAAGGTGCTCCAACTGCTCTTAGGAAACACCTTTCTGGAACAGATGAAAGGTGAAAGACTTTCTGGGTTTGGTATAGACTTAGTCACAAAAGAAAACTTGAGCTGTTAAGGAGTGGTTTTGAAGACAACTAGCCAGTTTGTTCAGCCTCACGTGAAACTCCCAATATTTTAGTGACCCCTGGGTCTCCTATCTTGCCAAATTCAGACAACTGGCCTGTATCAGGAACAGTGTGGCCAGTAGGACAAGGGAGGTTATTCTGCCCCTGTACTCAACACTGGTCAGGCCACACCTTGAGTACTGTGTCCAGTTCTGGGCCCCTCAATTCAAGAGAGATGTTGAGATACTGGAACGTGTCCAGAGAAGGGCAATGAAGCTGGTGAGAGGCCTGGAACACAAACCCTATGAGGAGAGGCTGAGGGAGCTGGGGTTGTTTAGCCTAGAGAAGAGGAGGCTTAGGAGTGACCTCATTGCTGTCTACAACTACCTGAAGGGATGTTATAGCCAGGTGGGGGTTGGTCTCTTCTCCCAGGCAACCAGCAACAGAACAAGGGGACACAGTCTCAAGTTGTGCCAGGGAAGTATAGGCTGGATGTTAGGAGGAAGTTGTTGCCAGAGAGAGTGATTTGCCATTGGAATGGGCTGCCCAGGGAGGTGGTGGAGTCACTGTCCCTGGAGGTGTTCAAGAAAAGCCTGGATGAGGCACTTAGTGCCATGGTCTAGTTGACTGGCTAGGGCTGGGTGCTAGGTTGGACTGGATGATCTTGGAGGTCTCTTCCAACCTGATTGATTCTATGAACTGCCCACATCCTTAATTTCAGTGCATATATTACTGCGTTGCTGAGACTTCTTTGAGAGCCAGGCTATTACTAGGATCTGTGCACATCTAAGTTAGTCTGAACAAGCCATGGATAACCTTTGATACAATTTTAGCTTTAGCTGTTTGCCCTATCCCTCTGCCAGAATCCCTAACCTGTAGTTTCTTTTTAGGGGAAAATGGTGATGGAAGAGGCTAAATGCTGATTTTATAGCAGAATATTGCTTCCACTGCTGCTGTTTCCTCATTCTTGAAGCATTTGCATCACTGCCACATCCCATTGCACACTGGACCAAAAAGGAGGTTTAGTGCAAAGCACCATGTATCTATCTTGGGAGCTACTTAGGCAGGGGTATTCCACAACAGCTATTTTAGGCTGTTTCCCCACATAGAGAAGCTCTAATGCTTATCTCGATAGAACAAAAGTCAGGCCTGCTCCTCTAGATAAAATGCTTTCCCCTCCAACTGCCTGATGGCTTATCTCTGGTCTTGCAGCATCACTTGTAACCCTTCTCCTGACCCACTTAACTTTCTGCTTTTAGCAGAGCTGGGGCAGGGAAATGTGATTTCATATATATATATATGTGTGTGTGTGTGTGTGTGTACATATGTAATGAATAATATTCACTTTATATATGTGTGTGTGTGTGTTTGTGTGTGTATATATATATAATGAATAATATTCACTTTATATATGTGTGTGTGTGTGTTTGTGTGCATATATATATATAATGAATAATATTCACTTTCTTTTAATGTGAAAAACTCTTCCAGTACTCTGTACTAACATAGTTAGGAGAAAAATCTCTATTCTTAATCAGCTGATAAATTATCTGTGGGTAGAGCTTTAAGAATGTATTCCTAGTGTGTTTGATTCATATAAATGATTTGGGTTTAAGTACACTTAAGAATCTCCTGACAAAGAAAAGGGCTTTAGAATATGGCTTGACACTTGTTACCGTGTTTAAAAAAACAAAACAAAACTGTATTATCTCTTTTCCACATGCTCACCTTTAGAGCCTCAAAAAATAGATAAGGATTGAATCTATGTAGTCAAGGTAGTGCATGTGTTGTCTTTTAAATTTGAGTTTTAGCCTAGCAGCAAGTACAGCCAAAGCAATCTTATTTGTTAATTTATTTGGGATTAAGATGATACTTTTAAGCCATTTTCTAGTGAATGTTTATCTGTCAAAATGGCTTTATCTGTGGGAGCTGACTGGTCTGAATTCTGGTAGTTTCCTGGAGAGCCACCGTGTGCGTAGTTAAGCAGAATTCAGTCTCATTTCCTATTTTGAATATTAGGTTCTGTGAATGCCTCTCTTCTACAGCATAACAAGGGCTGCTCAGAAAATGGTCTTCTCCCTAAATCTGTGTGCAAACAAATCCATCAGTCTGACAGAGATGATCCTGTTCTTATTTTGCCACTGGATGGTTTGGCAAAAAAAAAGGGATAAAAATTTTTGCCAGTTGTAAGACATCTGAGACTCTACACCTTCCAGAATAGACTGCTGGAGAGGGAACCATGGATACTGCCATTGAAGACATGGTTGGGAAGTGGGGCTAAAATAAGGGTTTGACTCTTCCTTCCCAAAGCAGTTTAAGAGACTGGTTAGAGCGTAGCCAAGGTGCCAGTGACAAGATGCTTGGTTGACTTGATAGTTTCAGTTCCGAGAAGAGAAGAGAAGAGAAGAGAAGAGAAGAGAAGAGAAGAGAAGAGAAGAGAAGAGAAGAGAAGAGAAGAGAAGAGAAGAGGTGTAATCATACACATTAACTAGTGAGGGTTGTCGTCAGGTTGTGCTTTTGGGAAATGGCAAAACGAGTGAGCAAATGAGTTAATGGCTGTCTTCACACAGCACACAGCCTTTTGCTTTCTTGAATTTACCTTCATTACCTCCATTGATCATATGCAGTGTCACTCTTACACCCAGTGCTTCCCAAGGACAATCATCTTTATTTTTACTATTTTTTTCCATGCATTCATCCATAGGTGGAGAGGAAGAATGAAACTTGCTTTCCTTAGCCAGTGTGGAGCTATTTCATTTTGCTGGCATATAGGAGTTGCAGCCGTGTGTCACAGATCTTTTCCTTGTTGCCTCCCATGTTCTGAGTATTTCCTCTCACTTGAAAATGAATTCATTGCTAATCACTTACTCCACTCAGATGATAACGTGTGTTCTTCTGCTTACAAGGCACCACTCAATGCATCATTTGGGGAGAGGGTAAAACAAAACCTGACAGTAGCACTGTGAACCAGTGTAATTAATATATCCCATATTGTGACATTTAATTTAAACAGTATTAATAATGAAAGTAGCTCTTTGGTCGGAGCATTGCTTCTGCTTCTCTAGACATAGAAAAGTCACTTTGTCTATAAAAGGCAGCAGAAAGAGGGAAGGAGTCGAATCATCCTTTCTGAGGCTGAACAGGATCCAGCACTGCCAGTTCTTGCTGGGTGACTGGGACACTTGGGCATTACCACCGTGCAAATGTTAGTTATATTAAAGAGTAGCCATTTTCTCTGTGCCATTGCTAAAGTCACCTTTTGTAGCTGAGTCGGGGTGGAGTTTTCTGAATCTCAGAGCAGCTGAGCTTGGCAGGGACTTTGAAAGGTCATCTGGTGTGACCACCTCTCAAGCAGAGACACTTAAACAGCAGGTTGGCTAGGGCAGTGTCCAGCTGGGTTTTGAGTATCTCCAACCATGGAGCTGCTGCACTTTCACAGTTACAGATGTGTTTTTCTTGTGCAAAGATCACTGCAGCATTGGGAAACAGGATGCCTGCATGGAGCAAGGCTCCCCAGGCTGTTGCGTGCACCAGATGGATAAGATCAGGGCAGAGCTCCCTTTTCAGTTGGTGCTATTTACTGGGCTCTGCTCCATGCTTGCAGCACGTGTAGTGATGAGGAACTGCCTTATCTACCAGCCCTGAGCAAGGAAGCCTCAAACCACATCTGGGAACATTTTGAAACAGATTTTTGTCACCCCAGAGGAAATATCGTGGGGGAATAACAGGCCCTTGTATCTGTAAAGCAGCGATGACAAGATAAAGTCACCCAATTCTGTAATAGTGCAACAGCAACTGATTTTATTTCCTTTATTTCAAGGGGAGAAGGAACAGGGACATTTCTCTTTCTCAGCTCTTTTCACTATTTTGATTCCTATTGTCTACACCTGTATTGTAGTGTGTATTTAGATATGTAGGAGGTGTGGGGGCATTTTAAGAGCACACAGAGAGGTGGTAGATGATAAAATGATGATAGTCAGTATGGAGTTTGAGGAAGCACAGCCATGTAAGTCAAAAGAGGGATTCCTACTGCATTGTGTTGATAATCTTGGGTACCAGTAGTTGCCCAGAGACGTCACACTGAAGGCTTTGCTGGGTTTGTTTGATGTGTGACCTCAAGCTAAATTTATAGAACTGAATTTTTGCCTCAAGGCAGTCCCTTTCTCTGCTCAAAGGATGCCTTATGCTTGTAGGGGAGTTCTAGGGAAATGTCAACAGTGGAAGATAATCCAGAAAAGACAAAGTGTGGTTCAAGAAGAGTTCTTCAGAATACAAGTTGAGTTCTTCTGGAGATCATCATCACATAGTAGGTAGTTGTCACTGCTGTCCTTGTTGAAATAATGGACCAAGTACTAAATCTCTGTGGAGAAGTGAGAGAAGGGAAGCCAGAAAATCACCCACAGGTAGAATGGAGTCTGACTAAAAAGCTGTAGTGTTCAAAGTAAAATTGATTCACTTCATTCCCAAATAAGCAGCAGCATCAGTATGAGTCAATAGTAATAGAATCAATAAATTTATCTCAATTTTGTCTAGATTAAAATCTGTTTCAAAAGAGAACCAAATACAGGCTCTTGGAAAGCATCTTAATACATGGGTGCATGAGATACTGCGGTCAGATAAATTCAGATTATCCCAGATAAGGGTATTATAACACGGAATGAAAGCAGAAACCAGAGCTATAAAAGCAAAGAAACTGTTACTTCTGATTTTGGGGGAAATGTCAAAAAGGGTGGTGTGAGAAGCGGTGGTATTTGAGTCCCACCACCAGCTAATATTTGTACTGCTACTGTCTGCCCTACACTTTTGCAGCAGTAAGAGAGAGAGCTCAGCCTCCAGCAATGCCAAATAATACTATTTAGTTTAACTTTTTGGATTTCACCAATGTATGAGAAGTATGTCTTGTTTTTCTTCAGAGCTGACTCATCTCCGGTACACCTGGCACCACTTCTGTTTTGAAGAAGGTGGTATCGTTCCCCACACTGTAATGACTCCTGGATTCTTCGAAACCTGGGTGCAGAGTAGGTTAATCTGATTTTTGGTGTTTCCTAATGTCAATTGGTGTCGGTGCGTGTTTCAGCCCAGTTGACAATGTCTGCCACACACCACACCCCCCCCAAAAAAAAAGAAAGTCAACCAAAAACTGGACTCATGAAGAGATCAAATGTATTATTAAGCATTAAAATTCTGAGAAGTCCCCTGTTGTGTAGGAAATTGTAACAAGTAGAGGAAACGGCACAGCATGAACGATCTCTCATGATAAAGATCTGGTGAGCGGAGGAAGTGGAGCATGTGTGATGATTCCTGTTACAGGACGTGGCCCTCCTCCCCATCAGGTAGTGTACTCAAGGCTTTGGCTGAAATGTGCTGGAATTTGGTTAAACTCTGAAATAATTTTAGCTTTTTTGCTTATTTCCCCAAGTGAGTGGGGACTTTTGATGTTATAGCTACAGTAAGGCATTTGAGGCTGAGGTTGTCTGGTTCCAGTAAAACCCCCAGGGTCCCTTGTACCTGACCTGGAAGGAATCAGTGCCATGTTTCTGCAGGATCACCATACCTGTGATCTGTATCCTGTCTGTACCATACCTCTTTCGTAACTCAAACACTTTGTTTTCTGAGTCTTGACGTGGGAACTACAGGCACTGTCCTGCCTTGGCACAAAACAGGCTGGTACTCAATTGCCAGAGCTAGGTGACAAGTAGGGCTGCAAACACAGATTCTGTTGAAGCTCTTCTTGTGGAAAACTCTGGAAGTTTTAAAGCAGAAGTTATTGGAAGGTTTGAATGGCCTTGTGATATTTAGACACGTCATCTAAGGGATGATGACAGTTAAATTACCTCAAATATAAAGAAATAAATTGTTAGGTCTTGTTACTCAGCGCAATCTTCTGTGTACCTCCACCATGGAGGCTTAGGTTTTGTGTCACTTTATGATTAGCTTCTGCTCCTACCTACAGGCAAACCCAGAGATCAAGACAAGAGTGATAGAGGTCCACTTATGCCCATCTGTACCATAACCTTATTTCATACAGTAATGCAAAGCTGTTGAATCTCATAGGGTGGAGTGAGATATTGTGATCTCTGGGGGTACCATCTTCCTCAGAGGCACTGGCTGGATTGAACGTGAGCTCAGCTGTGTGGATTCAAAGACAGTATTTCCTCCTCTGATGAAGACACCAGCGGGGTTGCAAGCAGGATGGTCTTGTCCAAGCCAAGGTTTTCTTCTGCGGTTTTGAGAGCTGATGAATTGCAAAGCAGCAGTGCGGTGTCCATCTTTCTTTTGGGGAGGGGGGGAGTTAGCCCCTACACAGGCACAAGAAAGCAAATTAAGGAGAGGAGGAAAGCAGCCAAATTTTACATACCTCACAAAGTAGCCATCAGTGATTTATAACTGAGAGCTCCTCATGGAGGTTGGGTGGGGTTTGCTAATTCGCTGGGGGATGAGAGATGATGGCATGGCAATATGTCATGAAAGGCACTGGGGAAAGCAAAGAGCAAGGGGAAAAAACTCATCTGATGCATTTGGAAAACGTTGGTATGTGCACAGAGATGCAGGCACCAGCTATCTTGGTTTGAGAGGAGCTATGACATGAACAAGGTCATTCTTAGACTTTACTGGCAAAAAAATAAAAAAGGTGAAGAAAGTGAATCTGCCACCTTCCCACCTTCCCTCTCCACACACGTTCTTACCTGGCTCAGAACATAGAAACACTGAGCTGAAAAGGAGTGTAGGACACCAAGCAGGCTCCACCCAGAGACAAGAAACAGTTTAACTCCCATGATTAAAAAAGCAAAAAGGATAGCATTTATTACAGTCTGTCTGCTGGGCAGATTTACTGTACACGTGGGATGAGGCCCATCTTCATCCTCCACCTGCTCAAGATGTCTTGCCAGGTGGAAACATCAAATCCTGGCAGCTTGTGGTTGATCTCCCCAGTGCCCTGAAGCATGCTCTGGTCCTGTGGTTTGTGTTTCCCCATCACACCCCAGCAAACACTGCTGCTGCAGGGCAAAAGGGATGAAATCACCTGGCTGGCCCCTGGGAGCTGGGCTGCACAAGGATTTGGACTACAGAAAGGGGCACTTTCAGGTGCTGTCCTGCTGTTCGTTCAGCATGCATCAAATAACTAGGAAAAACAATCTTGCGGGTTGTATCAGAATAGTTTAGAGTTGCCTTTAACTGTTGCTTTATCTTCTTGTATCTATGGGGACAGAAACGTGAAGCATTTTTGAAGGCCTGGACATGTAAAAGACATTCCTGTCCCATTCTTCACAGAAGGAAGAAAAAAATCCAAACAAAAGGCTAATTGATGCCTGTCGCTTTGCATCCTGCCATGGGTTGCTGGTTTTTGTCTCCTTGTTGCTGGCTACTTAGTGCTTTCCCCACCTTTGGAGCTGCTGGTGAAAAGACCGAAAAGGAAAGGGACCTCTGGCGATGCAGTACTTCCCAGCTACACCTACACCTTGCCGTGTGGAGATGAAAAGGGAAAACTCAAACCCAGCCTTGAGATGTTGCAGTTTCAGACCTCCAAATACAATTCTAGCCCCACTGCAATCCCTTTAGGGCAGAAACTGTCTTGCCGTGTGTGTGGAGAGCAAAGATACAATACTTAATGGGTTTTTTTTCATGATACTATGGAGACTCCTTACGTTAGGCTGTCCTACTCGTCAAGCAGCTGGTTAGAACATCCGTGTGATTTATCTTCTTTCAAATATCTTCCCAAAAACGAAGAGCTTGCTTTCACCTCCTTCAGGCACCTTTTTGGCAAGGCCCTGTTTTCGGTCAGTAACCTGCCTCTGCTTTCAGGTGGCAGCTTGTCAGGCAGGATTTTAGTTTGGGTTTTGGTTTTGTTAAGGTTCTTCCCTCCCTCCCCCCCCCCCCCCCCCCCCCCCCCCCCCCCCCCCCCCCCCCCCCCCCCCCGCTATGGATGAATGATTGGCTTAATTCAGGAATTCTAAAATGATTGTTCTTCTCTTTGAGCATGAGAAACACACCTGTAATTTCTCACGGAATATGCTTTGTGGCAGAAACATCGCATTCCCTGCCGCGCCGGTGCGTGAAATGTATCCTTATGTAAAGCGCCGCTTGGCTCATCTGCTCCTTGCTCCATCGCCCGGCTTGCAACCGCGCCGCGCTTGTTTGTGTGCTGCTGGTTAGTGCTCGTTAAGCCAGGAGACTAATAGCACTGCCTGGAGCCAAGCAAAGTGGAAGGCAGTTGCCTTATGAATTTTCCCAGCTGGATTTGGCAAGTGCGGGCGGTTCTTAACCTGCGGCACCCGTGCTGCTCCTCTTGCCAGTGCTGCCTGTGCCAGAGCCTGGGCTGGCTTTGTGAATGGAGTCTCCCTGCGCAAACGGCACCGATGACTGGTGTGGGGTGAGGGACAAGTGATAGAGCCGTCCTGGCAGGCCCATTCATAGAATCATAGCGTTGTTTTGGCTGGAAAAGTCCTCTAAGGTTATTAAGCCCAACTGTCAGTCTAACGCCACTGTGGCCATTAAACCATGTCCCAGAATGCCATGTCTACATGATTTCTGAGCATCTTCAGGGAAAGTGTCTCCACCGCCTTCCTGGGGAGCCTGTTGCAATGCCTGACCACCCTTTCTGTGATTTTTTTCCCCTACTATCCTATTTAAACCTTCCCTGACACAATGTGAGGCCGTTTGCTCTCTTTCTGTCACCTGGTACTGGGGAGAAGAAACAGACTGCCACCTTGTTACAGCCTCATTTCAAGTAATTGTGGAGAGCAATAAGGTCTCCCCTCAGCCTCATCCAGACAGAACAATCCCAGTTCCCTCAGCCACTCCTCACAAGACTTGTTGCCAGACTCTTCCCCAGCTCAGCTGACCTTCTCTGGGCACACTCCAGCACCTCAGCGTCATTGTAGTAAGGGGCCCAAAACTGAAGACAGTACTTGAGGTGTGGCCTCACCATTGCTGAGTACAGGGGAACAATCCCTTCCCTGCTTCTGGCCACGCTATTCCTGGTAGCTAGAATGCTTTTGGCCTCCTTGGCCACCTGAGCACACTGCTGGCTCAAGTTCAGCTGGCTATCAACCAACACCCCCAGGTCCTTTTCTGCCTGGCAGCTTTCCCACATGGCTTTCTTTTTGCCAGGCTGTGGTCCCTTCTGCTGTCTACTGCTCTTTCTAGGCAGCCTCGGCTTCATTTTCTTTGGGCTTTTCTGGCTAATTTCTCCCCCAGCCTCTTCTGTGCTCATGGGTATTATCGATGTGTGACAGCAAATGGGAAACTGAGGCATCTGGCTGCAGAGTGTGCCATGTGAAATCTGTCAGTGGGGGCATAGTGCTGAGAAGTAGCATAGTGCTGTGAGAAAATATCACCAGGCTGACAGGTCAGGGGAAGATCAGGGTGCTGATAACTCTGCTCTCTCCAGGCAGGAGAGATGAGCCTGACATAAAATCTGACATAGTTCTAAGGACAATATGAGTTTCCCCAACCTGCTGGTGTCCCATGCACTTACAGAATATGTTCAGTTTAGGAGGAAAGATGAGAAGCACTTTGGTTTTGTTCTGAGATTTGATTCTCAGGAATAAACAAGCCTTAGGAACCCCTGACAGGTTTTTGCTCAAAAAAAAGTTGTGGGGAGTCTACTGAGCTGACTCACAGCTGTGTCAGTAAGCATGAGAAAGGCTAATATGAGAAGTGCCCACAGAGACAATGCCCAGAGGATGTGCCTTACTGAAGACATAGGATCCCAGCTCTGGTAGCTACAAAATCACCTTGTCAGCTGCTCTGCATGGATGAAATGCAGAACAGACCCTGCAAGGGAGTGAATGTGTTAGGTGATTATCAAGGAGCTGGACTCCAAATGGAATCACTGTTAGCATTTTATTAGAGTTGTCCTATTTGGACTTAGCAGGATTTGAGGAACTCTTGTTTTGTGATAGTGAGGCTTCAGGTGTGTGTGACAGAAGCTGAAGTTTGACTTCAGGCAATCACTTGGAGGTAAAATGTAGTATGAAGTATGATGCTCACTGCATATCTGCAGGTTTCCTGAGGGATGCTGGGGGACATGGCTGCAGAAGAGTGGTACTGTGATACTGTGAAGAGCCTGGGCAAGGGCTGGCAGCAGGGTGCTACAGGGTATTTGATAAGCTCTGGATGGAATGTACAAAAGTGTCTATGGACTTGGGCACCAGAGTCCCACTCTTTTTGTGTGACACCTTCAGGCTTCTCAGCGTTCTGCAAAGGTTAACATAATTTGTCTAGCTGTTGAGTGCTAATGTTCAAATCATTAATAACACCAGATAACTTCAAGTCTCCCTGGGTGATGTTGGCTCTGTAGTAAAAGTTAGATTTTCTCATGGCCAAGTCACTTTGCATGACAATTTCACTCTTTTGCTCTCCTGAAGGGATGCAGCTGGTCTTCAGACACTGGTTGAAATTAGCTGACATGTGTTTGGTGAAATTACTTCAATCAGTGAAATACTGAATCAATGCTTTTGCTCTTACCTTCCCCCCCCTTTTCATTTTTGGAAGGGGAATTATCCTGCTCCACTTCTTAATCCTAAAGTTTGAAATTAATCTCACACATGAAGAAATCCCATGAGTGCAGAATAATGGGGAGGGGAGGCGAACGGTACCTTTATCCTCATTATTCCCTCACTGAAGCTTCCCCAGTCCTGTTGTTGAACTGGGGCAACTGCCCCTTGCTGAAACGTTTACAAGGTCTTGTCTTGAGACATGCAAGTCTTCCTACAGGAAAGCCCAGGGAACATCTCCATACACTCCAATCTCAGGTTTCTTGGGAGCTCTAGTAAAGTCTCGAGGCTGCAGCCCTTCAGCCTCTTTGTCAAGAGCCTAACCCAGTGAAAGTGTGATCCTGGCCTCTGAGAACCTTTGGACTCGTACGTATCTACAAGTGCATCCGTAGGGATTGGTGTACTGAATGCAGATTAGAATAGTGCTCATTCTGGAATAGGAGTTGATTTATTTTAACTTAATACATTTTCTTATTCTAGCTTAAGAGCATCCAGAAAAGCTCTTCTAGTCAATTTTCAAGTGTCAACAAGCTGTTTTTCTTGGTCTGACAAACTCATCTTTGAAATGGGAATAACTTAGTCTCCCATATGGTGTTGAAAGCTACTTCATAGCGGAAATATCCTGTATATTCATACAACATTTTAGAGGAGCAGGTGGAAATTATCTGGCAATTAAAGTTAGTGCTATGGAGCTAGGACTTGGAATGACATAGTCAATCTATTCAAAGTTCACATCTCCCACTGTCAGCAGTTGGTTACGTGACTGTTCTTCATGCTGCTCCTCATGGGAGAGAGAAAAGCTCTTGAAGAGATGGCAAAAGATTTCAGCTGATTTCTGATAACTGCATTTGAGCAGCTGATTACATTTATCTGAAAGGAAACAGTTAAAAGAAATACTTTTGCAGTTGTGCCTCTCTTCTGCAGAGTTTTTGGGGTATTAACAACGAAAAGTAACTTTCTGCAAATGCAGGAAGTGGCCTCCAATAAAGTTTACAGAATTTCACAGAAAAACAGGCATAAAAGGCCAAGACTCTCCTTAGCCATTCATGTCTAATTTTATTTGGAGCAGTAAATTTCTCTACTCACTTCAAATACTCGGGTCTAAGCAATGATATAGGATGGGCTGAAGGAGCTGGGGTTGTTTAGCCTGAAGAAGAATAGGCTCAGGGGTGACCTCATTGCTGTCTACAACTACCTGAAGGAAGGTTGTAGCCAGGTGGGGGTTGGTCTCAGAACAAGGGGACACAGTCTCAAGTTGTGCCGGGGGAAGTATAGGCTGGATGTTAGGAGGAAGTTCTTGCCAGAGAGAGTGATTGGCATTGGAATGGGCTGCCCAGGGAGGTGGTGCAGTCACTGTCCCTGGAGGTGTTAAAGAAAAGACTGGATGAGGCACTTAGTGCCATGGTCTAATTGATTGCATAGGGCTGGGGGATAGGTTGGAGTGGATGATCTTGGAGGTCTCTTCCAACCTGGTTGATTCTATGATTCTATGATCCTGCATAGGAAGTGTTCATGTTCATCATCCTCTTGCAGCAGCAGCAGCAGCAGCAGGTGTATCAGTCACCATTTTTCAGAACTGGGCAGTATTTTCCTGACTATTCATAGCTGATGTTAGATCACCAATGAAACATGTTTCTCCGTTGCAGACATGGTAAGCTTCAGGATTTTTGTTTGTTTGTTTCTCTGGCTTTTCCCCGTTTCCGCAGAACTAATTCTCCTATCTTCCTGGTAGGGTTTTTGCAGGCTTTCCAGATTAACTTGATTGGAAGCCTCAGTGAACCGTTTCAATTCCAGAATGCGTGACCTGTAGGGAGGAATAAACCTGTACAAACAGCTGGTTTGACTGGAAATTGCTCTGCTCTTTTTTTCAAATACATGCAAAAATGAAGCACAACACCCCAGTGAGACCTCATCAATGGACAGGATGACTTGCAGCACCTCTTGTAGGCACTGCTGCTATTTGAATTTCTCGCTGATGTTATGTTGAGGAGCACCATGGCATTGCTATGAAAATACTAATCTGCAGTGAGAATCCCAGAGAGCCTCCTCAGCAGTGCAGGTGCTCATCTGCTCCCGACAACACAGAAGCAAAGCCACGTGGCTGGTGAGAATGGAGGGGCAGCTCTCCTGCTGGTGCAAGCTGCACTGATGGAGAAGCATACTTCAGGCTGAGTCATGAGGTCTTTCAATAGTGTCTGGAGAATGTTGTTCTAAATACGTGAGACTGCATATTCACTTCACTGCAAGAGTAGTAAAGATGAGTATGAGCAGCCCAAGTGAGACCAGTTGTCCAGGGAGCAGATGCTCAGGTGGGGTTCTAGAGCTATTTAAGGTCTGACCTTGAATAGCTCAGGGAACTGAGGGTTGTCTCCATCCCACTGGGGCTAGAAGGTTATTGGGAAATTCAGTATTTGGCATGAGCAGTCTTGGAAGAAGGGGGAGTTTAGATGGCTTATACAGGGTTAACCCTCCAGGGGGAGTGACCTTGAATCTGACCCTAGGTGGTCTTGACCCTTCCTCAGGGGTGGGTCTGAACACTAACAGGTGATGGTTAGCCCACTCCCCCTTCCTGTCTAAAGGTCTATAAAAGCAAGGGGACTTCCTGTCCTCTCTCTCTGTGCGTTCCCTGCCTCTGTACCTACCAGCATCACCATCCTGTTCCTGGTTCTCTTTGTTTTACCACGTGGCCATCACCCACGAGGCAGACAAACCCCTTACCATCAATATCTGCTTGTATTTATACATTTTGTATTTGTTTTTCCCTTCCCTATACCTTTGTAACTTCCCCACCTCTGATAACCTTTTTAATTTATTGATAAACTTTTCTTCTTTTTTAACTTCCAACTCAGAGTGAGATTATTTATTTGGGTGTGCTTACCTTTCCTCTCTCTGCATCTAATTGTTTTCTTTTGGGAAAGAAGGGGGAAGAGGAAAGGGCACTCTAAAAAAACTGTTATTGGTTCTATCAAATATATTTTAGTCTCTGGAATTTAAATTAGAACCGAGACATGGCTTAAAATCACAGTAAAGAAAATTAAAACATTCCATGATGGATCTCAGCTGGAAGTTCATGTGTTGTAAACACAGGAGGATTCTTTATTGCAACCTGTGTAAGGGTTTGCTAATGCCCCTGATTTATTATGGAAGCTAAAAGAAATAGCTTTGTACAGCAGGATAAGCATGCATTTGATTTGGTTCCAGGTATGACAATAGCTAAGAGCCATCAAAACTAGGAAGAAAATAGCTGCCAACAGTCCTGTCTCACTCAGATGATCCTGATTTTCTGCTTGCTCCGTCAAACCCAACTCCCTCGTTCCTTTCTGATGGAGATGAAGACAGAATTTCCCTCTGAGTGCAGCTCTTGTTCCTATCAGCATTAACCATGTTTTCACTGTAGGGTATGAAGAGCCTTGGAAAGAAAACTCTTGCTGCATTCCCCCGCATCACTGGCAAGAAATGCTGGGTACCAAACACAGAGGACATGCAGAACGGAAAGATGTTTGACCTCTAAGGTTCAGAGTATGCCGGCAGCCAGCAGCAGCACATCTAAGACAATATTCAAGAAGGCATTTTTGAAGTAAAAAGACTTGCCATGAGAAGTTGCCAAAGGAATACTGCCACCTGCTCCTGACTACAGCAGCTGGGAATGCTAGATCAACTCTTTCTTCCCCTTCTCCTTGAAATGGACAGCAAGAGGCCAGGTAAGACAGCACTGTCCCTTGGCAGGAAAATGCCTGTGCTGGGGAAATTGGTGTGTGTGGAATGGGAAAATGGATGATAAGAGTGTTTACTCTTAACCACAAATTAAGCAAAATGTGTATTTCGTTCCTTTTTCTCCCCCATCAGGCTGTTTAAACCTGCTAAGAATTAAGTTTGACAATGAATTTTCAGGCATAATGGGAGCTGTACATTTTTTACTTTCTTTTCTTCTAATAGGTGAAATAATTGGATTTTGAACAACGTTGTAGGTTTGAAAGTAATTAATGGTTGTGAAGTATGGAGGAGGCTTCAGGTCATTCTCTGAGGGTGAAAAGAAAATCACAAATTGGAGCACCCCAGTTCAAACACTTTCTCGGTTGCTGCTTTTGCTCTTGTGCTGTGGATTTCCATTCTTTGCCAGGAAATTGTGAATAAAAGCTGTCTTGAAGGCAAATAACTTTTAAGTAGTAAATAATACTGCAGTAAGAGCATAGGGTATGTATCATGATAAGCTGGACGCCACCTGTATGGGAAGGATAATGAAACTTTGAACATGCAGCCCGTGTTTTTGCAGGAGAAAGTGAGGGGTTTGGGGTTTTTTCCCTGGTTTAAGGAATTTGATCTTGAACTGAATGACACAGCCTTGAAAAGGCCTTAGTGGTGATGTCAGCCCTTCAGGAGTCTGTGCAACTCAGTAACTCTGTATCTCAGTACTTTTGGTACCAAATAATATTTCTCCACAATTTCTTCATGGAGTAAGACTCAAAAATGCAGCACTCAGCTGTGGTAATATTGATTAGAGAAAGTAAAGAGAGCTTTTCCTTGCAGTCCTCTCTCCTCATTACAACATGCATCTGAAGGCACATGTCACAACTGCCCTTACTGTCAATTGTAAGCTACACTTAGTTATAAGTAGGTATAAGCTACATGGATACTCTAAAATCTGTAGAAGTGGAGAGAATTAAATGTTTCTGGAAAGTTGGGGCAGAGAAAGAAGTCCATCCTTAGGGGCATGTCTGCCCTACTATGCACAGATGTGCAGGAGAGGAAGAGCAAACTTAAAGGGAGGCCCTTGTTGGGTATAAGGCAGGAGCATCAGGGTGCTGCTGTTGTGGCCCCCGTGGCCCAGTTCTAGGAGTTGTCCATACATGTACTATTATTTGAAGGTTTGGGTCTGCTTTTGGGTGAATTTTTATGTCAATGCAGAGTATAAAGGCTGATGGCTTTCATTTGTAAGAAGGGCAATGTGTGCTTGTTTGTCAGCTGCTGCTAACAAAAAGGCAGGAGGACAAGATGTGTCAATTTGGGTGGTGAACCCTTTTCAAGACTATGCTGCCTCAGCCAGGAGTTTCTGTAACTTTGCAGCCAATGTTTAGTGTGTAGACAGGGCAGAATTTCTTCCCTTCTTCCTCAGAAGAGAAATCTGTCACAGTCACAACAAAGTCCATCAGTCTCAAGGTCCTTGCCCCTCCAAAAATCTTTGAACTGCAGCCATCTGCTCTGTCCTAGACATGTGGTTCTGGTACTTCTCAGCCCCTTTATCCTTGTTCCTCCACACCTAACCAAGAGACTTCAGGTTTAGGATGCAAGTCTCTTTCCCCGTGTCCTCCTTTCCTACTGGGGACTCATCTCAAACCAACCCTGGATCCTGGGGTGACACTGAGGTTGGCAGAGGGAGGGTGAGCAAGGCAAGCCCAGACAGCCTGGGTCAAATTCATCTGTCTGGCAAACCTGAAGTGTCCCCAGAGTGCTTCCCTTTGCTGGCTTGCAGGGTGGAGGGGAGGGAGAGATGATGAATGAGTCACAAAAACGTTGTTCTCTGTGCACAGTGCCACAGGGCTCCAGAGCAGATCTGAAACCATAACTCCTCGGTATCTGCATGCTGTCTCTCCCAAGGCTGGAAGTAGCTCCCTTGCTGCCTGACAGCCAAAAAGCAGCTGGGGAAGCTGCTGTAGTCACGGTCAGTATTTTATGACATGCCAGGAAACGGCCCATGGTAAAAGACACATGGACTGTCCAGCTTGCTTCCACCTTTTTGCCTATCTCTATCCTTAGAAACACAGTCCAGACAGATGCAGAATCCTCTTCTGAACTTGCAGAAACAAGTTCACAAGCTCAGGTCCTTCATAGATCCTCTCAGATGCTTGTCATTGATCTTGAAGATACAAACTGGCAGTAGCTCAGAAAATGTAAGTTTTCCTGAGGTTAAAAATCATATTTTGTCAGGAGCAGCTTAAACTCAGATTTAAGACAGGTTTCAACTGGGCAGTATCTGACACGCAGCTTGGCACTTGCTAAATCAGAAGTGAAGATGCTGCTTTGGATCAAAACAGAATTCCCTTATACAGAGACATTCTAGCCTGGTTTTCTTCTGTAGAATGCTGAATAGAAGCTGCTATTTAAAAATGGTCTAGTGAGAAGCATCCACAGATGCTGGTGGAAGCTCTCTCTGCTATCCGCCTATGGGATGTAGACAGTCTTGTTTGGGTTCTAAACCTGTATGTTAAGCTTAAAGACTGAGTTTCTCCAAAGCTTTTATGTTTGTAATTCACATCACTCAGGAATTATGGTGAAAATGTGATTTGGCTTTTTGCAAGATCAGCACAGTCAGGCCATTGGATCTGGTCGTGCTCTGGACTGAGTGGTCACAGCGTTCATCCCCAGATACCACTATCTCATAGCAGAAATTAAATAAGCTCATTTATGTTACCCAAAGACCACAAGGTAGGTGCAGAATCTAACCATGTTTTTAAGGAGAATTCCCTGGGGGGTGCATTTCACACCTGACATTTTTTTCTAGTATTTATTTTCCACTGCAACATGTCAGCTCAAAGAGGAGATTCTTAATGCAGAAAAAGTCAAATTCCAGTGCATGCAACACTGGATCTGACCCAGATTTCTAGCCAGAAACTGATCAGTGTGAGGTAGGTACTCTGAAGCTCTTGCTCTCCAATTAGGGAGATGTCAGTGAGCACACAGCTAAGCAGCAGTCTGGTAAACACAGGGATGTTTTTATTAAACAGCTTTGGGATTCAAAATTATTTATACTGACCTTGTTTTCCAACTCTTCAGAGGCCCAAGGAGAAAGCTTGAGATGCTGTAAGAAGTAAGACTCCTTCATTATACTGCTTCCCATCTGTTGGGTTAGTTTTTAGGATCTGTATGTATTCATCTCTCTGGGAGCATGGGGATTTCACAGGCGAGAAAACACATGAATGAAACTTTGTTTTTCAATGAAGGGTCCAAGAGGGCTTTCATGTGTCATATGGACACAAGCTTGATGACCTGTGAGTGGGTTGCTGGAATGTCCAGAGAAGGGCAACAAAGCTGGTGAGGGGCCTGGAACACAGCCCTGTGAGGAGAGGCTGAGGGAGCTGGGGTTGTTTAGCCTGGAGAAGAGGAGGTTCAGGGGGGACCTCATTGCTGTCTACAACTACCTGAAGGGAGGCTGTAGCCAGGTGGGGGTTGGCCTCTTCTCCCAGGCAACCAGCAATAGAACAAGGGGACACAGTCTCAAGTTGTGCCAGGGAAGTATAGACTGGATGTTAGGAAGAAGTTCTTGCCAGAGAGAGTGATTTGCCATTGGAATGGGCTGCCCAGGGAGGTGGTGGAGTAGGTTCAAGAAAAGACTGGATGAGGCACTTAGTGCCATGGACTAGTTGATTGGACAGGGCTGCATGATAGGACGGAGTAGATGATCATGGAGGTCTCTTCCAACCTGGTTGATTCTCTGATTCAATGATTCTACATGAGCAAGCTCAAATTAGTTCCATGCTATATTGCAGAGTGTGTAACCTGTAACTGCTGTACTCAGAAGGGATGTGTGCTGTACACAGAGGGATGATGGGGTATGAAGTGAGGCCTCAGGTTCATGTGCAAAGAAATCAAAACCTTTGGATTGCAAGAGGAAAGAGGTGAGGTAACTCCTCCACTCAGTGTCTGTGATGGTAAATTCCTGAAGACAGGAAGGACCTTGAAGTGATGGAGTATGTCCAAAGAAGGGCAACAAAGCTGGTGAAGGGTCTAGAGAACAAGTCTTATGAGGAGCAGCTGAGGGAACTGGGGTCGTTTAGTCTGGAGAAAAGTAGGCTCAGAGGAGACCTTGTCACTGTCTACAACTACCTGAAAGGAGGCCATAGAGAGGTGGGTGTTGTTCTATTCAACCAAATAACAAGTGATAGAACAAGAGGAAGTGGCCTCAGGTTGTGCCAAGGGAAGTTTAGGTTGGATGGTAGGAAGAATTTCTTCACTGAAAGAGTTACCAGGCATTGGAACAGCTTGCCCAGGAAGATGATGGGGTCCCTATCTGTGGAGGTATTTATGAGTTGTGTATTTGTAGTGCTTAGGGATATGGCTTAGCCAATGACTTGTCAGTGTTAGGCTGGTGGCTGGATTCAAATGACCTTAAAGGTCTTTTCCAGTCCAGGCAATTTCTTGATTCTGTGATTTTCCCAAGCACTCTAGAAACCTCAAGTCCTACAATGACTTAGGGGGATATGTTTCCTTCTTGTTCAGTGTCTGGTGAAATTTTCAGTGGGTCAGTGGGTTAAAGGAGGAGCAGCCACCATGTCTGAAATGCAGAGCACCACATGTCACCACAGTGGAGGAAGCCAAGTCCCAGTGAGCATCAGCCAAGTAGAAGGCAATGAGGCTTCCCAGATCTGTTGTGGCAGTAAGTGAGGCTCCTCAGAGAGGTGAAGTGTCACCAGGCTTGACAAGCGAGTGCCTGGCAGTTCCTGGTCACTTTAATGGAACTATTTGTTACCTTTTGGCAAATGTAATTAGAAGAGAACCCCCCATTTGACATATGGTTTATTTGCCCCATCTAATTAAAATCTGCCTGGGAGAGAAGTGCTGCAGCAAGCACAGGTGGGATCCTAGTGAAATCCTACACCCCAAGTGCCTGCTCAGGGCACATGCAGACCAGGCAAAAGAAAGGTGGAATAAAAATACATAATGCTGGCAGCAGGAAACAGGTGGAAAGATTTCCTATTGCACCTAGCATGCTTCTCCTCAGTGAATTGAAGCAGGAGTGGGACAGTGCTGCACACTTGAGCTAATCCCCAGGCTGTACTCAGAGCTGACAAACTCAGAATGAGTTTTTACCATGCTTCTGCACTGCAAAAGCCTCCATAGGTGTTTGCCTCTTGCCTCGCCTGATGGTCTTTCAGGTTTGTTATGATTTCAGAAAGCTCTATCAGTCCTTTGCGAATTGGAGGTGATTTCTGTGGCACTTTTGCCCCGTGCTGGTGTTCAGCAGGCTAAAACATGCTCAGGAGTCAGATGTGTTGATCCTGATTTTTTTTTTCCTTCTGCAGAGACAGGGAGACACAAATTGCAAAACCTTGCCTTGGAGGGGAGGCAGCTCTGGCTGTGGTTTAGGTCCAGCTCTAAACCTTGCAGTAGTTACGGTGCAGGTTGTCTTTACAACCTGAGTAAGCTGTCAGGCACTGAGTAGCAACAGGTCATGTCCACTGAAATCAGCTTGCTGGAGGCTGTGCTGCCATCACTGCCTGTGTCTGTGTGCTGCAGCATTGGTGTTCTTGATCTCTTTTACAGAAGGACCTTGAAATGGAGGTGACTCCTGAGTCCTTTAGAAATAGACTTGTTTAAGTTAGGAAGTGACATCTTATAAAAAGTCATAGGCATCCCATTCTGTAGCTTTTCTTACTCAATCTGGAACACATTACGTGAGTTTAAACAAGCAGTGAAGCACATTGTGTGGAGCTATGCCCAGGGGCATGGAGTTTATCTCTATCAGCCCATTTCTCCACAGCTTGTAGCTGCCTGGGCCTAAAGGCTGTGGTGCTCCTCTGGCAGCAGGGGAGCCCATCCCTAGAACAAACAAATTGTTATTCAGGGTTATTCGAGAGAACAGGAGAAACTTCACCATTCTTCAATAGTTCATCAGTTTTGAGGCAGTGTTGAGCTTCACTGAGGAGCAAGTTGTTTGTCGTCTCTTAATCACTAAGGGGTGATGATGGTGCATGCCCACCTTCATAGAGGCAAGCAGTCATGGCATCTCCTCCTTCAGTGCCAAGCTGTGTTCAGCCTTTCCCATGGCTTCTACCAACCTGCACCCAGGTTGCTCTAGACTGAAGCAAGCCTCGGAAGGAGGTGCCGCCACTGAGCTGGTGAGTAAGGGAGAGCTCTGCAAAGCTGCCGTAGCAAAGCGGGGGGAGCTTTCCTTCTGCTAGCTGCAGAGCTGGGCAATCTGGCACCCCCCGTTTATTAACCCTTGCTCTCACACCTGTTCTCACTCTCGCACCTCCAAAGCTCCAGAGCCACTTCTTGCACCTCCCACAAGTGCACATGCTTTTGCTCCAAGAGCCTCCCTGGATTTCGGACCTGTGTGTGATCAGAATGAATTAGACTTGGCTGAGGCAGGGGATTATTGCAGACCTGTCACTTCACAGTATGTTCCTGTTACAGCCCACACTCATGTCTGCTAGTATTTAAAAGTAAACTTTAATTAGCATCTTCCAAAGAGTGTGAATAAATTGTTTTGTTGTTGTTTTAGGTTTGGTTTTGTTTTGTGGAAAAGAGTGTTTACTCACCAAGGACGTGTTGCCAAACTCTTCATCCACTCTACTCCTGGTTTGCTGATACCTCACTGTGTGTATTACCGTGAAGCTCTGCGTGGTGCTGTTGGTGGGAGTGAGGTTGCCTAACGGTGGGTTAGGACATGCTGTGGAGGCACATGCAAGCACTGGAGTATTTTTGGGCTGTGTTGGAGCAATGCTGTCAGACTCCTGATGGCCATGTGTCACCCGTTTGCTAGCAAACTATTCCAGGACAGGCTAAGTAGATCTGCGCCTGTCTCGGTTTGTTGTAGCAGCTCCTTAACCTATAGTTCAATAGGCATGGCTTGGGCTCAGTGCCCTCACAGATCTTAAATGACAGTGCTGCTATCCAACAATGCTGGAGAGATCTCCACCTTATTGTAAACAACATGTCTGAGATGCTCATTGCAAGGAGCGTTGAGCATATTCCCAGGCTTCACTTGAGAAAAGGTGAATCAGATGTGGTACAGAGATCTGCCCACAGTAAGCAAAGGGCTGCAAAGGACATTTTGTACACGGCTGAATTCCTGCAGAATTACTCCCCTGATGAAATGAGGTGTATAAGTATGGCGTAAGAGTTTCTACCCTCCCAACCCACTTGCTAGACTGAATTTGTGAAAGTAGTGGAATAATGGATTGGAAGAGGATGAGCTACAGACCTGTTTGGCCTCTTTATGGGGAGAGCATTGAGAAAGGGCTGAGAAATCAGGCTGGGGCTGGGGAGTTACCTGCTAGCACTAGCATGGAGTAGAGATCCCCACCCCATACTGTCTGTTTTAGGAGGTGACATGTGATATGAGGAAGGTAAACCCACAGCCTGGAATACTGGAGGCAGGCAGAAGTGAACTAAAAGCAGGGGTGGAAAGGCTAAATTTAAAGGCCTGGGTGGTAACCAACATTTTTCAGAGAAAAGAAGGTGTTGACTTGGGTGAGCTGTGAGGATTCCATTGGCTTTTGCGTTGCAAGGAAATGCACTTGAGCAAATGTGCTGGTATGAAGTATTCAGGCACAGAGATTGACTCCATTTAGTTTCACCCATGCATGGCTTCAGTTCCACCCATCTTGTTTAAACAAACATACTTGCTGGGGATAAGGCAAGGAAAATCCTGTTCTCTGCTTGTGTTTGTTCTTCCCTCTGCTCCTCCAGCAGGGACACTCGAAACACAGATGGAGCTCAAGGCGTTAGGTTTTAACAGATCCAAATCAATTTGATGTGCCCTTAGAAAAATCCCACAGTCATTTCCAGTGGCATCCACGGAGCTGCTAGCAGCCAAGCATGTGCCCAGTCACTAGCTGCTGCATGTATTGGTTGTCTCATACTGAAAACCATTCTTTTCCTGTCACGTAAAGGCTTTAAGTGTGGCTTTTTTGGTGGCATCAATATAAGAGCATCTTTAGAAGGTACGGTGGGGTGCTGCATTGATTATCAACATGGGAGCAGCAAGGAGGTGATTGCGTTGTCGTCTTGTGCTTCTAAACCAGTTGTTCCACTGGTGAGACCTCTGTCAGTGAGTGCCACATAAAAAAGGCTCTCTGCAGATGGTTAAAAAAAAAAAAAAAAAAGTTAACATCTGGGAATCAAAACACCAAAATTTCTGATGCATCAGCAGCAGAAATTAATTAATTGCATAGCTAGACCTGAGTCTCTTCCAGCAGTTTCTCAGATGACACAAGCCACCATTCAAAGGACCTTTTGCACACTGTGAAGGACTGGAGAAGAGCTGGTTCCCTTTGCTTCCTAATGTGAGACAAGACAGGGGTAAGAGAAGTGCCAGAGCATGCTGTGCTTACCCACTGGTGTCTGGCATTGTCCTCATTTGAGGGAAAGTACCCATTCTATGACTTACAAAAATAACAAGATGTTTCAGAATAGGAAAGTTTAGTCTAAGGCACTTCTGCTTTATTCCTTACCCCAAGATCTCATAGAAGTGATGGTGGGTATCAACCTCAGGAATTCAACCTCCCATCTGGAGCGAGTGTCACTCAAACACCAGATTGGATCAAGCCAAGCTTGATCACTCTTATGGATGGAGATGTTGCCACCTTTCTGGGTCATCTGTCCCTGGTGTATGCTTCCCTGCTAGAGTGGGCTTTTTTCTTTCCTTAATGTTCAATCTGAACCTTATATGCCACAAGATGTGGCCATTGCCCATATCTGGCATTACCAAGGAGAGTGGCCCTGTCAGCACTGCATTTCCTCTTCAGACACTGTGAGCAGGAACTTGACTGCAGACAACACCAGTTTCCTGGGTTTATTTGGTTTGTCTACATCTTTACATTGCTGTCAAAGGGGAAAGCAGATCTCTGTGGCCATGACTTCCCCAGATGGGGAAGAGCTGCACCAAATCTATGGGAAGGATGGAAAAGTCCAAGCCATGCAAGTCCATAGGGCAAATTATTTCTTTGAAGAAGTGCTGATTTTCTTTCTTCAGTGCCTTATTCAACTGAAAATGAATACAGACAATGAATTCAGGAGACATGGACATCAATCATCAGTATAAAAGACAGTAACGTTCTGAACTCTAACACAGGAGACTCCAATACGAGTTCCCAGTCTTCCCTGTTACTTTCCCCCTCTTCTGATTCACCATGTCTGGTTACTGCTTGTTGCTCCATTCTGGGTGAAGCAGAGCGTTCAACACATTGCTCATCTCTGCTGTGACCTCTCCAGCACCGCACCTTTGTTGGATGACAGCAACAAAAACAGTACAGAGAATTCCCAAAAGGGTGAGGACTTCTTAATCCCTTCAGAAAACCAACCTGATACTTCATGGGTGGGTCCCTGCTAGTCTCAGAGTAAATTAACATCTCCTTCCTCATCCACAGCCCTCTGCATTTCTGATCACACTAAATGTAAATGCCAACTCAAGTGGCTCTGCCCAGCCTGTCAGCTTATTTTCAAAGGCAGTGCTTCATGGATACAAGGGTCTTACTTTCTTAAAATCCCAGCCATTTTTCCTTTTCCTAGTTCCATATATGGCTGCATAATCATGGATCAAATTGTTTGCCTAGCAGCCAGTGAGACAGTCGCCACTGCCTTAGATCAGTTGACAGTTTCTGCCTCATCAGTGACCTCTCTCAGTGTTTTCCATAACTCTGTGTTTGGGCTGAATCCTTCATCTATTTATTTAGCACCTTCCTTCCTGTATTCTGTACAGTCACATCACCAGAGACTCCCTGTGGTCAATATTATAGAATTGTGGAATCATTAAGATTGGAAAAGGTCTTTAAGGTCATTGGGTCCAACCATAACCCAACTACCATGACCACTTATATCCTGGAATGCCACATCCACATGTTTCTTCAACATCTCCAGGGATGATGACTACCACCTCCCTGGGCAGCTCATTCCAATGTCTCACCACTCTCTAGGTAGAGAAATTTGTTAGATGTTAACCATTGCCTCTATTTTTAGAGAAAGAAGCTGAAATAAGTCAACTGCCTAGGTTACACAACAAATTGTAGACAAGACTGATGAACCCTGTTCCTGTCTACTCAGACTGTCCTTTCCATTTGGTGCTCTAAGAGAGATGTGATCTATAAGGCAAGCCCCAGCTCACAATCCTTGTGTTAAAAATTCTTGAACCTTTCCTGCCTTTCCCTAGATTTGTAAGGTTGTGCCTTATCAAGTGAGAACATGGCAAACTAACATTTTGTTCTTCAGCTTCACTGCAGGGATGATTCATATGGACTGCTGATGGCATCTGGCACTGGGGATTGGCTGCTTTCTGGAAATAGTCAGCCCTTTGTGGATATCTGGTCATTAGATGATATATTTTTGTTTGCTCTCACCTGAACTCAATTCAGACTCAGGTGCCACGCATCTCCATTAATCCTCTTAGCCCTGATTTGGTTGCACCCTCTTACCTGAAAGAAAGGAATTTGATAATGCACCGATGAAATGAGTTGCAACGATCTGACACTCAAACCCAGACAAACAAAACTCTTGACTTGCTGGGAGAAAAACCACATCAATTACACTGTCACCTGTATTTACCTTGCAGAGTCCTGAACCATCCCAAGGCTGAAACATGTGCTGTCAATGTCTGGGGCAATGCCTCTGCAGTTAAGGATGTGCCCAGGCTGCTGGGATGGAGAGGGGACACAGAACACAGAGGTACATCTGTGGGCTGAACAAGGCTGCAGGAACACTGAGGAGAGAAGTCTGTGGTGCACAAACACCACGAAGTTCAGCAAAGCACATTTTGCAAATCTGGGGTTGTTTGACAAAAAAAAAAGAGCAGGGGTGAAGAAAGAACCTGCTGGAAAGGTGTTTCCTGAGTTCCTGCAAAACGAGACACTGCCTGCATTCCTGGGCCATGAGGAGTCCAGAAATGCTCCCTTTGCTTCTTGCTTATGTCCATCATGTCTCAGTGGGGCAGTGCTCTCCAGTTACTGAGCTTAGAATGGAAACTTCACTGCTTGCAGTGCACATGCAGGAGAACAGGAGGAGAAAGCCCTGCTCAAGCTCTGGGCTCGCTTTTGTCTCTTTCCCCAGCACTGCTGTGCTTCACTTCCCCAAGCTGAGAAATGTGCAGTCACAGCTCTCCAGAGCAGCTGTCCTCCCGAGGCTGGCGAGCAGCGAGTAAGGAGGGTATTGTTTTGCTGTCGTCTGCCGCTGCACATTCGATGGGGAAAATTAAAACAGACACATGAGCGGATTAGGTGTCAGAAAACGTTAATTATGGCTTATAAAATTACCAGCTTAGTGGCTTATGAATGGAAATGTGCAGAGGAACCCTGTATCAGTGTAGTCTCCAGCTTATTCCTGAAAGCCTCATCTCCAAAGAAAAGGGATGCAAACAAGCCCACCAGAGCAGCCCTCTAGAGCTGTGGAAGGTGCAGGCAGTCCAAATCCCATCATGTGATGTACTAAGTGGTGAGGTAGGAGATCTGGGCATGAGCTGCTGGTGGTGGAAGAGTGGGATGTTACACAGTTCTGGTTTGCAGTGCCTGCAGGTCCAGCATATAGTGAAGGCTGTTAATTTGAAGAGGAGGCTCGCTCTGTAACGAATTTCTGTTTTGAAAGTGTCATATTTGTACAGTCATGTAACTGCCAGGGTGCAACTGCAGCCCTACAAGCACCATAGGTATGAACCATAGCAGTAGGCAGGCCACAGCAGCACTTTTCTCTCGTTTTATAATAATGGTTCTTTACTTTTCACAGAACAATTTCTTTGTGGTGAGTGTGGTGAGACACTGGAATTCGTTGCCCAGAGAAGTTGTGGATGCCTCATCCCTGGAAATGTTTAAGATCAGGCTTGATGAAGCTTTCACCAACTTGGTCTAGTGGGAGGTGTCCCTGCCCAGGGCAGGAGGGTGCAGCTAGGTGTCCTTTAGGTCCCTTCTAACTCAAGTCATTCTATGACTCTGATTATACATCTGGTTCCTTGGGAGAAGTGGGTATCCTCTGCTTCAAAGCAGCCTATCTCCTGGATGTCAGCAAAAGACATTCTGCTACCCGTTACACAGATCCTCTCTGCCCGCTCAGAGCTCCTTGGAGCACAAATGTGGCTTCTGTCATGTTTTTGCTGGACAATGGGGATTGATGCTGTGCTTTACACCACCACGGTGCTTGGATGTCGGTGTAAACCAGTGGACCACCTTGGGTAAAATGACTCTCGGTTCACCAATATGGTTAGATGGTCATAATCTGCTTTATTTCCATGACACAGTGACTTATATGCATTCTAGCAAGAGGCGTGCTCCACCAAGATTGGTTACAGTCAGAGGGTACAGGGTTACTTGTAAGGCATCAGTAGGTCAGCATACCATAACATTCTATGGGTCAGCCCTCCAGACCACCTACTCCAGCCCCCTTGGCTATCTAACTCTGCCCACTGCAGCTGTGTATGGGGTGCTCAGTTGTTTACAGTTTGATTTCCTGGGTAGCAGCATCCCAAGGACGTTTCTCAGCACAGTTGCTCATGTTTATCATTTCTGTGTCCCCTGCTAACAAGAATTCTCCAACACTTGGAAGCTGTACCTACATGTTCAGTGTTTCAAGAAATTCAGACAGAGGACTTTACCCCTCCAAATTTATGATCTGATGGTGCAATGGTTATGGTTTAATGACACATGGTGGTTTAAGACTATTCACATGTAACAATTTGCCATGCAATGCAGAGATGACAGCAAATATATTTTGCTCCAGTTTTGAGCGTAGCATATTTTACACCACAACTTTAGTAGGTTTGTGGCCTATATGGCAAAGGTTGTCCCCAGAGCACTCTGCCAAGGCATGGCAAGGTGAAGGTGTGCCTCTCCAGCAGGCACTTACTTGCATATCAAAAGTTATTGAGAATTTTGGATGGATTTTGTGCGTATGCAAAATGCACACACACAGATAGGAATTCACAGAGGGTTGTTTTTTTTTCCCCCAGCAGTCTCCTTAAACCTTTCAAAGCAGTGTTTCAGTGAAACTTTGGTACAACAGGATAAGTAGAATCACAGAGTCATATAATGCACTGTGTTGGAAGAGACTACTAAAGGTCATCTAGTGGAATTCCCATGCAGTAAGCAGGGTCATCGTCAGAGAGATCATTGCCTGACCTTGAGTGTTACCAGGGATGGGGCCTCTGTCACCTCCCTGGGCAAGCTGTTCCAGTGTTCCACCACCCTCAAAGTAAAGAACTTATTTCTATTGTCCAATCTAAGTTTGCCCTTCTCTAGTTTGAAACCTTTGCACCTTATCCTAATGCTACATGCCATTGCAAACAGTCCTTCCTCAGCTTTCTTGTAGCTCCCTTCAGGTACTGGAAGGCTTCTATAAGGTCTGCCCAGAGCCTTCCCTTCTCCAGGCTGAACAACCACAACTCTCTCAGGCTGTCTTCATAGGAGATGTGCTCCAGCCGTTGCAAGTAGGATGACTTCTCTTTCAAACTTTCTGCAAGACAACCAAAATCTGTCTATTCAGAAAATACCAATCATGTCCTTGACTGTCGGAAAAACTTATCCCTCCCTCTCAGTAATTAACATCCCTCCCCTGGTGTGTCGTGTCCATCTGCCTGACTACTCAGAAACCAAGTACTGCTGTGGAGTCCAAGGGCCAAATTCTGAATCAGCTCATCTTGGTCATACACGCAGTGGTTGTTCCTCCTAGTGACTCATGCTCATAGGTGTGCCCTCAACTTCATTTGGAGAATTCTAAGTGGAATAACTCAAATGGAAAGGGAACACCTCATACCTTACCTTATGTGCTCGTACTGGTCTCGCACAGCCTTAGTGAAGACACAGTTTTAGTCTTGCCTTAGAGAGGTTCTGGGCACAAGGTTACATGGAGAGTTTTTGCAACTAGGCTTTTGGTTGGGTTGGGGTTTCTTTCTTTGCCATTTTGTGGGCTTCAGGTCCTTTCAATATTTACCTGTGTAAACCTGACAAATGATTTACTTAGCTTTTCTAGGCAATTTCCTATAATGCCTGCATTTTGTAACCAGAATAACGTTCTTCTTGTGAAAAACCCTGAGCTGTTATAGTACTTGCTCAGCCTGGACTACCAACTAGTCAGAAAATCTTACTAATTTTGAGAGCAAAGTTTTGTAGGAGTGGATAATTAAGGCTGTCCAACAGCACTGGATGCCCTGTACAGGTCACCACAGCACCAGAGATAGCTGGGGATCAATGTACACAAAAACCTCACAGGCTTGGACTGTCTTCTAATTTGTCTCCATTTTCATACAAATTTTCAAGTTGAGAGTTAATGTGAAAAGTTCAACTGAATCCACTTGAATAAAGACCTTTTCTTGCAGGAAAGAAAAGGTACTTGTACAAGGTGTGTGGGCAGATATCATATGCCAGCAAACTGAAGGGCTGTATTGCACCTACAAGGGCATTTACAGGCAGAAGTGCATGGACCTGGCCACTCCGCGTGCCGGATGACTGCATCGCAGCAAGTTTGAAAGCCAGAGTTGAGGGATAGCTTTGGCAGGTGATTTGCTCAAGCACAGTGTCTTCAGACTGCATGTGTCCTGCTTAGGCACAAGCCTGCAATGAGTTGCATTTATCGTATCCATAAGTACCAGTAGAATTTTATACCTACCAGTGGAAATGTGACCTGAATTTTGGGGCCCAGTTTGGTGACCCTGAGGCCTTGGTTTGGACCAATGAGCTTAGCCCAAGAAAAGGTACTGGTTATAGTTGTAGCTATTGTCATGAGATGGTGTTGATGGAATGTCTCGGTCACTCCACATGCAGAGCATAACCTGGAGAAGCAGTTTGTGCATGTGAAGGTCAGTGCCAGTTTTGGTCAATGCTGTGCACATTTAGCATGCTAAAGGAGAAGTCCTGACCCCAGTGTGGTGATAGCAAAGTGGGGCTGAGATTTCACAGGACTCCCTTAGAAACAGAGCTTGTTGAATTTCTGGTGCAGCTCCCTCCTTTCGTGCAAGGTTGGGGATTTTTTACTAAAAAATGACCTTTTTGATGTGCACGTCTGCTTTCCACCCCAAATCTCAGTATTTATATATCCTACTGCTGACAACCAAGCTGTTCTGGCTGAAAACCAATGTATTTTTGTGCAAAATGGCATTAGCAAGTCTCATGGGAATTGTGGTTTTTCAGTACCTTCTGCTTCCCTTTCCCTTTCAGGGCTGAGTTTTGTTGCAACCTTCAGCTCCCAGGATGTGTGTAGACAAAGAGAGCATGTGTGCTAAGCTAGGAAAGTCTTTAGCTTTCAAGGTTTTATGAATTTCAGTGAAAAAACCTAGTCTGTGAAAGAAAACACGGGGTGGGGGAAGGGGATAATCCTTAAGGGACAAAACCTGAAACACAGTGACACATTTTTGAGTCATGATATTTTACTGAAAAGTATTTTTCTTCTGTGGAAAAATCTGACAAAACCAAAACTGTGTTCCAGGACTTCCTAGAGGAAAATGCCTTTTCCTCCAATTTTCAGTCTGGTCTACGCCTATAATGAGAGAAAAGTTCTGACTGTAGTTGGCTTATGTGGGATTTTAACAACCCAACCACACGTTGTCAAAAACCTTCAAGATGTTTCATAGACAAATTCTCTTGAGTTTCATAATGTTTGTCCAGCACTCTGAAATTCAGGACAGTATTTTGATACCTGTAAAGTTTATTTGCAGAATTACCAAGTCTGATGAGTAGCTGGCTGAAATCAATCTAACTCCATCGACTTCAGTGCTGGAGTGATTTACAGCCCCAGTGAGCGTTGCTCGGTGATTTCAGCTTGCAGTTTTCCTTGTATACAGCTGTCAACATGGTCAACTGCTTGAAATACCTAGCTTGTGCTGCTCTCATTTATTGATAGGGGAAAAGTGGGATAATGTTGATGCAACTTCTTGCCCCTCCTTACAAGAAGGACGTTGAGGTGCTAGAACATGTCAAGAAAGGACAAAGAGACTCATGAGGGGTCTTGAACACAAATCCGATGAGGAGTGGCTAAGGTAGATGGAGTTGTTCAGCCTGGAGAAGGAGAGGCTGAGAGGAGATCTTATTGCTTTACACAACTACCTGAAAGGAGGTTGCAGTGAGGTGAGGACCGTCCTCTTCTCCCATGTGGCAAGAGGAAGTGTCCTGAAATTGCTCCAGGGAAGGTTTAGATTGGATATTAACAAAAACATTTTCACTGAAAAGCTGCCCAGGGAGGTGGTAGAGTCAACATCTCTGAAGGTGTTTAAAAGGCATTTGGGTGAGAAACTTAGAGCCATGGTCTAACACGTGTACAGGAAGATGCTAGGTTGTGGTTGGACTTGACATTCCTAAGGTCTTTTCCAACCAAGCGATTCTTTGATTCTACAATATAAATGGATTTATTTCTGGGATGGAATAGGCTTTTTTAAACTTTTTTGTGTTGTTTTTTAATTTACTTATGTCCATGGTAGTGGTTTTCTGGTAGTAACTGTGTTTTGTAAATGACTGCACTTCTGCTGCAGTACTGAGAACTGGAGGTAGATTAGTCCCACCTGAGAAAAAAAAATGAGCTTTTTCCAGTCAAAAAAGTTCCTCTTGGAGTCAGAAAACAATGTATTCAGCCATGTCAATCCATGGAAATCGCTGGTTGTGTTTATACAGCAATTAAAGGGGGATTATAGCCACCCTGAAGCTCAGCACCCTGTCCCCTCCCCTGCATTCACCACGAGCCTCAAGGCTTCATTGTTCCCTGTAGCCATCAACACCGGCCCCAGGGACAATTCGCGTTTCTACCGCGGGGGGAGATCTTTCTGTATTTAAAAGAGAAGGAACAAACTGAAGGGAAAGGATGGGGGAAGGAACGTCAGTAACGTTTTCTTCTCCCAGAGGTGTTTTCCTTGTCCCTCCTTTGTGCAAGGTAGTGGGGAAGGGAAATGTCCTTCCCGAGTGCACCTTGCAAACCATCCTCCTGGGAATGTGTTGTGCAAGACGCTGTGCAAGCACATGGGCAAATGCTGTCCTTGCCCTAAAAGTGCTGACTTAGCATGAAGAACTCCATTTGGATGTGGTATCCCAAGGGTCTGTACTTCTGCTCTTCTCAGAAGCCTTACTAAACCTTCGTGCCATGGATGGGATGAATCACGGAGGGGAATGCATGTTTCCATTTCACCAGGATCCCTCAAGCTCAGTGCAGTGGGATGGCCACCAGTGGAGCCAAATTCCTGCTCCCCATGGAAACAGCCTCCCTTACCCAGACAGCCCTAATCCTCCCTCCGTGGTCACCCCGAGAAGCCTCCTGGCTGTCTTATCAGTGAGGATCTTCCTTTGGCAAATATTTACGAGAGTCTGCTTTGGAGGGAGGGCAGTGAGCCAAAGCAGGTGGCAGGGGCCCACACCACACAGGAGGTGCTGGCAGGGCCATGGCCGCAAGGTCCTTATATCATGTGGGGCCACAGCAGCCCCCATCATGCTTCTGTGTAGGAGAGACCTGGTCATGCTCCCTGGCTTGCAGCACCCCAACTTCTGCTGCTAGCAGGAAAAGTTTAAAAATCCTGACAGGGAGTGTGTTTGGAGGTTGGAAGATGTGACTTTTGGGGTGTTGCTCAGAAAAGGGCAAACAGCTTTTCTTGTGGAAAATGGAGGTTTAGGGGGGCCAAGGAGCCCTGCTCCATGCCAGGTACAAGTGCTGAGAAGCCACAGGCTATGGCTGAGGCACCACGCCTTTGCACTTGACTAGTCAGATAGTTCCCTTCTCGGCACTCAGATATTCTTTCCAGACCTACCAAACCCCAAAATCCAGCTTGTACCCTGTCTGCCTCACAAGCAATGGATGGGTAGTTGTTGAGAATGTGTATTGCCCAGACACAGCAAGCACCAGGAGAGACATCAGACAAGCCCATGCACAGTTTACCCTGACACTTGCATGGGTGTTTGTTCCCACAAGTAAATGTATTTTCACTTGGCTGCAGGGCAGCAGCTGTCTCGGGTGATGCGATGGAAGCTGCAAGCTGAAGACCCTTGAGCAGAGCCAACATGTGGGGTTCACAGCCCTGCGGGAGAAGGCACCCAGGTGGGTACCAGAGAGGGAAAAGAAGGGTACCAATGAACGAAGCAGAGGAGGAAACTTGGGTGCTAGGCATGAGGACACGATACATAGCTCAGTCCATTCAGTAAATGAGGACATGATACATAGCTCAGTCCATTCAGTAAATGGTATCTGGAGCCTTTTGCAGCACTTGTTGGCTCCATCACACTGTGCAAACCGAGGGCAGAAAAGGAGATGTGACCGCTTGTACAACCACGAAGTGGGAGGTCAAAGGCTGTTAGGATTTTGGGTTGGTTCTGAAGGCTCTTGGCACACACATTGCATACTCCTTGTTATAACAGGATGACGCTGGTTAAACACATCTCGTACTTGAGCTGGGCCTCAGTCTTATCCGCGCTGCCTGCCCGAAGCCTGGCGGCGGTGCCCGGCAGACTGCACGGTGTGCAGGGGCATCTAGTGGCTGAACGCTGTAGGAGTGAGCGGAGCCTTGCGAAGCCTTCCAAACCGTCCCCTGAGAGCAACTTCAGTCAGCGCCCTCGGCTTAAACAGCTTAAACAGCTTCGTGTCCCTCAGTGCTTAGTGGCAGACATCACAGTCTTCCCCAGGCACACCAACAGGCTGCTACGAGGAAACCTGGACGCAAATAGCATTTCGGAGGAAGCCTGCTACTGCTCCAGAAGTTTTAGCTGTATGATTGTCGACTGAGTTGTAAGATTCCTTCAGCTTAAAAAGACCAAAGAAATCAGAGGATTGGGTGGGAGGGTAAGAATCACCACACACGCTTTTGCAAAGCCAGATTTCTTACTGTGCCCCAGGCCAGGACCAAGCCTGCTGCTGCCAGCAGCGAGATGCCTGGGGAGAGCGTGGCACAGCAGTGCCTGCAACCATCCTCAGCTCCAGGGATGGGAAGGGAATGAGAAAGGACACCACAGTGGCACCTAGCACTGCATTCACTTACTGTGTGTCTTCAGAGGACAATACCTGTGGCAAACGCTCCCTGAAAGTAAAAGTGCAAGGTGCGGTCTTCAAGGCTGATAAACAAGGCTCTTTTGTAAGGCCCCATGACTCATGGCTCCTGGATTTTATAGGAAAATGCACATAAAAGCAATTACTGGGGTGTGAATTATTTCCTTTCTTAATGGCCTGACAGTTTTGACAGTTCCTAGCTTGTTATCTATCACAAACTCTCTTGATCTCCCAACTTTAACATGACTTTTAATTACACTTTCATACCAGCAAGAGGACAGACTATAGTCCTAGTCTGTGTAGCAGGGGGAAAAAAAGGTGTTTTGGATGTCTACACTGATTTTTTTTTAACCTGCAAATTGTTCAAAATGTGCATGAGTAGGTGGATTAAGCTGTCCTGCCCTTCAGAGCTGCTGGGATAGCCTACTTCTGGTCATGAGCCTGACTGGCCCCTGCTACTCCTGTGCTAGCTGATGGAGGTTTCAATTTTGAGTGCAGCTGTGGATGTTGGTCCTAGGCAATATCTCATCATGGAGGGGACTCTTAGAATGGAGGTGGGGACAAGACAAGATCTCTAAGCTGCTCTGCTCCATGCTGAGGTACATGTGAGGAGGTAAATGTGTTCCAGGCTTGTTGGAGAATTTCTTGCTAGCAGAGGACACAAAATCATAAACATGAGCAACCCGTGCTGGGAGTGTCCTTGAATCCATCCTGGGAGTTAGATACCAGGTGCTAGGTGCTTCCCCCCACATGCAGCTGCAAGGGGTGGAGTGCCAGCTGCAGGTGGGCAGAGTTTAGCCAGCCCCAGAGGCTGACCCTCAGATTGTTATGGTGTATTGACCTATCCATGCCTTACATGTAACCCTGTACCCTCTGTTTGTAACCAATCTTGGTGGAGCAGGCCTCTTACTAGAATGCATGCAAGTCTCTGCATCATGGAAACAAAGCAGACTATGACCACCTAACCATATTGGTGAACCAAGAGTCATTTTACCCAGGTGCTGCACCGGTTTATGCCAATACAGGCTATAGGAAGGCTTCAGAGCTCTCTCTGGAGACTCTAGCTTAAGCCAAAATTGTTTTCATACTGGAAGAAAAATGTTTTTTGGTAATCCTGGTAGAGCTTTTCTTTACTCACCAGAGTCTCAGACATGTGCAAATAACATGGACAGTGTAACAGCAGTTGCTTCCAAAAATGATCATACATCAACTTAATCGTTCTTCATAGTTTAAAAACAAGCAAATGAACTTAATTCAGAATTCTGAAAATGAGAAATCATTTGTTCACCTGAGGTCTCAGTGCCACTGTGATGTACCTTGCTGTAAGGGCTGCATTACCTCACGAAAGACACTTTTCCATACCAGAACATAAGCTTGCCTTCCTCATCCAGGCAATGCTCCACAGCATCATGGATCTTCTCCCCCATGACTTGTGTTCTTCCTGCTCAGCCCCTGGTCCAAGAGCCAGCACTAGAGATCTTGAAAATTACAAAGCATGTGGGAGCTATACTGATGGACATCACAGACACTAAAAGAAGCAGTGGGCTGAGGAGGGGATTCTCCGCTCTGATGAGACCTCACCTGGAGTTACATCTCGAGCTCTGGAGTCTTCAGTACAGTAAAGACATGGGGTAGGGATAGAGGAGACCACAAAAATTATCAGAGAGCTGGGACCCTTTTTCTGTGAGGACAGGCTGAGAGAGTTGGAGGTTTTCAGCTTGGAGAAGAGAAGGTGCCAGGGAGACCTTCTTGTACCCTTTCAGTACTTAAAGTGGGCCTACAAGAAAGATGGGGACAGACTTTTTAGTAGGGCCTGTTGCCACAAGACAAAGCATAGTGGTTTTAAACTAAGAGGGGATAGATTGAGACAATATCTAAGGAAGTGTCTTTTTTTGCAATGAGGGTGGTGAGGCACTGGAACAGGTTGCCCAGGGAGGTGGTAGAAGCCTCATTGCTGGAGATGTTCCAGGTCAGGTTGGATGGAGCTTCCAGCAACCTGATCTTGTTAAAGGTGTCCTTGCTCATTGCAGGAGGGTTGGACTTGATGACCTTTAAAAGTCCCTTCTAACTTAAATAATTTTAGGTAAGATGTGAGCTGGAAATAAAGTATAAAGCAAAGTTAGGAGAGCTACACTACAATTACAATGAAAGTCACAACGAACCAAGTTACAAAATAAGTTTACTGTGTTCTTCCAAATGAATCACTCAAAAGTCAGGGGGAGGCAGGGTTATTTTTCCTCCCTGTGCATGTGCATTAAAACACAATATTTAATGCCATCATCTTATATTATTTTTTCCCATATGACCTGTTATGATCACTTCTTACAATATTGGAGGAGAAGAGCATACATGAACAGAAGGCCTCTGGAGCTGCAGATCCCATACATCAGTTGTTTGTTGGTCTGGCTAGTGACAGGCTGCTGTTTATCTTAGGATAAAATAGTGTATTAGGGAAATGCCTCTTTCAACTGCTCTGCTATAGAAAATGTTTTTGAGGAGAGAAAATACAAGGAAAAGGTAAGGTGAGAAAAGTTTAAAAAAAACCAACCAAACTTGAGAAATTCAGGGGCAATAAATCACCACACCAGATGGTATTCATCTGTGAGTGCTTTGCAGAGCTAGCAATTGAAAACATTGCACAGGAGCATGCTGTTAAAATGCGGACGTTGTATCAGCCCATTTTTCACTGCCCATCTTTGTGGCGTTTGGGCAGGTGAGAGGTGACTTGGTCCCACCTGCTAGCTTCTCTAGGCACCTTAGAGCCAAACCAGCATCCCCACTGCAGCCTTGGGAAATTCAACCCAGTGGATTATGTGTCTATTTACTTACCAATTTTCTTAATTGTAGCAAGGAAGTCCTACTAGTGAAATGGATTGTGAATAGTATCATTGAAATCCATGAGATATGGATTTATGATGATCTCTCTGCCAACTTACACTCCTGCAGAGAAAATTGCTTTAACTTGTGCTTATATGCCTTTTGTCCTAGGTTCTAGAGGGCTCCTGGGTATTTGCTCCACACACGAGGAGACAGCCTGCGATACACCTGTGTGGTTCTGAGGATCAGAAGTGAAGCCTCATGTTGCCATCAATAGTCAATCCAGCTGAGGATGCTTTTGCTGTCATGACCACTCCACAGACACATCCTGGTACCCTTGTTAGTGCCTTTCAGGTAACTCTTATGGTTGGGATGCAATGACATGCCTTAATTCAGTCTTGAGTCTGCAGGGTACGGCATCATCTATGAGAAAGCATCCCCAGCACAGAAACATGTCATAGACTCATAGAACTGTTTTGATTGGTAAAGACTCTCAAGATTGAGTCCAGCTGTCAATATAACACCACCGTGGCCATTAAACCACGTCCCAAAGTGCCATGTCTACACATTTTTTGGACACCTCTAGTGACAGTGACTCCACTACCTCCCTGGGCAACCTATTCCAATACCTGACCACCCTTTCAGTAATGAAATTTTTCCTAATATCCAGTCTCTACCTCCCATGGTGCAATTTGAGACTATTTCCCCTTGTTCTATCATTTGATACTAAGGAGAAGCAGAGCCCAAGCTGCAACATGTTGGGAGGGTGCAATCAGCATGCTAGATATAAGGAAGAACCCCCAACTTTACCCAGTTCAGGATTTTTAGCAACTCTTTGGAAAGTGTTGGTAAAATAATGGATATAAGGAAATCCAGGAAAGGATGCAGAAGGTAGCACGTGGATTATAAGGCTTGCAATTGCAGTCTGCATAGACTGGGAATCTAGCAAGTAAAGGCCTTCATCTCTTGAATCCTATTTTCTCTCTTCCTTACCTTGTGGATCACAGCATGAGATAAATTCAGTAAGAGTCTGTGAAGTTATGGCAGATATACATCTCCATGAAATAAAGGAGTCTTTGCACTTGCTAACCTGTAATGGGGCTCTGCTGCTGTTGAAAATTTGATAAAGAAAGGAAAACCAAAGGATGGTTTGGAGCCATGGTTGTAGCAACAGGCAGATATTGCTGCTTGTTGCAGTCAGACATCCCTGCCATGCTGGCTACAGCGAGTAAGCGAATCGTGAAATGGGGCCTTGGAGAGCAGCTTTGGCTGCGGGGGAGGAAGGAGGGAGCAGTGTGTGCACATAGGGATGCAAGCCCATTTGGGTAAACTCTTCATATTGGCTTCTAATTGGGAAAATATTTCCCTTTCTACAGATTAATGTGAGAGATGTTGGCTTCGTGTCCTGTGAGTCCTGTTCAGCATATATACAGAGTGTGAATACTTCTTTTCATTTTTTTAATACTTAATAGAGAAGAAAGATTTGTTTCATTTTTCCAGTCCTAAAATTATGCTTTGTAAATAAAAGAAAATTGATTTAAAGACCACAGGAACAAACTGAGGGGTCAATTTTGACTTTAATTCCAACAATTAATTAAGGAACTCTTCTGAAGAGGTTTGTAAAATGAATATCGATCTTGAGTCTCAATCCCTCTGCAGTCGTGTCTCCGTCCTGGTATATGTCCTCCCATTTTGATTTATGGATTGGCTTTAGCAGCAGTGGAGCAGCATGGCAGGGCTGCTGAGCAGCACAGTGCGAGCCCTCATCCCAAGAGCACAGAGCTCATTGCAGCCATCTGTAGAGCAGAGGCGGAACATTTAATGATGTGAGAGGTGGATGTGTTACGTTCAGTGTGTGCTTTGATGACCAGGAGTCATCCATGACTGTCCTACCCAAACTCACCTTCCTGGCTTCCAGTACATGTTCACCCCAGCAACATTTTTGTCCCTACAGCAGCATAAAAATGAACTAAATTGTTAGTTATTGTATCTGACAGTGGAAAAAGCAGAAATAGTTGATGGCCTTTGTTTTAAGGAATATTGCCTAGAGAGGGACTGACAAGGCTATGTTCAGGTTTTTTGGGTGGTTGTGGTCAGCTGGTTTGGGATTTCCTCACATCAGGGCTGGGGACTGTCAACCTCAGGTATCTGATGCTTGAAGAAGCACTGCTCAGGGTGGGTGTGGGCAGGCAGAAAGACTGTTGCTGGAACCTGCCATATGTTCCACTGGAATATCCTGCTCCACAGCATGGAGTGGGGGGCACAGTCTACATTTCTATCCCCACCAATATCTCATTCCATCCTGTAGGGATAAAGAAAAATCCTGAAGTACTTGAAGGAGGGGAAAATGTAATTCAAAAAAATTAAATCCATCTCATAGGAGGACATCTTCTTTTTTATTATCTCTTCTTTATTTTCCCTCTCTTCTTTCAGCTCTCTGCAAACCTTTATTTTAAGCCAACAGAGTTCAGAGTCATGGGTTTGGGGTAAAGGCATGGCTCTGTTTTCTGTCAATCTCTGCTGTGCCACATGCAGAAAATTTTAGGAAGGGTTAATCTGAACAGCTGCATTTACAGCACACCCAGGTAGTTAGCCAACTACTTATAAAACATATTTAATGTTTGGAGGCACTCAGTACAGCTATAAAATGATTTTTAAGTGCATGCAAACATAATGTGTTAACAACATTACAAGCACTTGAGTTCCCTCTGGAAAAACAACCCCCCATTTTCTGAGTAGACTTGATTGTCTCATCCTGAGTTTTGTTGATGGGCTACACAGCTCAAACTGGTTGACTTCCCGGCACTTGATAGGAACCACTTAAAAGGATGAACTTGAAGAGATCAATACCCCTTGCATTTTATAAGCAGTGTAGCACCAAGTACTGCAGGGCTGTTAAAAAGTCTGCAGTAAAGGACTAATCAGAAATTAAACAGGAGAGGAAGGAACCCCTACATGGCAGTTGTAGGGGCTTAGCCCCATTTTGTTTCATGGGGCGGGGGGGTTTGTCTGCAAGCTGGGTGTTGATGATAATCTTTCAGGCAAGTTTTCCTCTGGTTTTATTCCTGGGGAGCAATGAAAACAGTATCAGATGGAAAGTCTGTGAGCAGGCAGAGATGAGAAGAGGTGTCAGAGAGGCAGGCACCCGTGTGTGTTTATGCATTTATGCAAGCGGGGAATCCAGAGGCAAACATGCTTGGTAGTCCCCTGGTGTGGGTAATTGAAAGTGAGCACTGAAAGCATGCGCTCCTGTTTCATGCTCCAAGGGTTAATAGTCTTCTGGGCCACTTAAGACGAAGCTCCTTTGAGAGTCCACATGATATCTCCTCCTCTTCTTCAAGCATTACTTTGTTTTGCCTTTCAGTAAACTCTTATTATTCAGGACAGAGTGGTGTTCTTTTTCCCTGGCAAAATTCATGCTGGCTCACCCTTCGCATATTATATTCATCAAGAGGCTCTACAGCTTTCCCTAGGGATCTTTGCTGCTATTTTTCCTGGTAGTGCAGGGAGAGACTGGGAGTTCTGGGAGAACCATTAGTTCCTTTTGAAAGGATTGATATGGACCTGGCCTCCTTCCAGGCCCTCCACTGTGGAAGTTGTAATTTATCACTAAAAAGCATACATTATTTTTGTTAGCAGTTCAGCTGTTTCATTCTCAGTTCCTTCAACTTCCCCGGACATGTACCATGGAAACCCAAATGATTTGTCATAACTTAGTGGTTGCATTTGAACAGGTACTCTTCATCGTTATCTGTACACCTCCTTCAGCTCTGGGCACAGCACAGTGCAACTCAGCCCTAAGGCGAGGTGGTAGGGTCCAGCAGAGACAGAGAACATGTTCCAAAATTACTTGGCCATGTGGCAGTGGCAGCAAGCTGAATTTGAGCTGGAGGCAGAGTCCAGCTTGCTAGCAGCTTCATGCCTTCCTTCTGTGGATTGGGTTTTTGAACTGGAAGGCATGAAGACAAGAGACACCTCTCCTGTTGCATGCTGCAGCATGAACACATTCATTTACTTGGGCACACGTCAGGGGCTGCTGAAAATGTGACTCTGCATTGGTTGTTCTGCTGACACACTGATGTGCATAGCCTTTCCTGTAAAGCTAACCTATAAGGCCGGGTCTTAAACTTATCTCCCTTTATCTAAACCACCTCTGCTTCTTTGCCTTGCTGTCCTGTTGGTGTGAGAGTAGAACCTAGAACAGAGAGACTGAAGACTCATCAGCATCTCCTCCATCAATCCTTCATCTTCTCTGGCATTTGCAGATTCTTTTTGGTTGTTTTCTAGTTGCCCCATACATTTTCCTCATGCACCTATGGACAGGTAATACATAGCACACATAATGCTGCCTTACATTAGCAGCAGGATGGCCAAATAATACAACACAGCAAGCCTTCTCTCTTGAGATTATTTTGCTAGTATAGGCACCAAGACTGAGACATTTAAACGAGAGGATGCAGAGCCCTGAGGCTGGACATAAAATATTTATATGAAGAGACCGTGGACCAATAAATTTCAGTTATAAATGTTTACAGCTGAAGGTAGCAATAAATAACCCTCCAAAAGCAATATTTCAATTTGCATGTATTGTACTGGTACTACACGTTATCTTTTCAGGAAACAATAATAATTATAGCAGGACATGGAATTAGCTCATGTTTAATGAATGGTTACCTGGTTTAGTTCTGATTGTTATAACGTCAGGACACAATTAAAACTCTGAAACATTGTTTATTCTGGAGAGAGATGGGGCTGGTTCTCCATGGCTACCATTTCTGTGTTCAACCAATGCATAATCTGTTCATTTAATTGTGACAGAGGTCAGTATCCTTTAATGCATTTGTCAGGCAACTTCTAGTTCTTGAATTTCCAGTCATCTAACTTCAAATGTGTAGGCTTCATATGGTCCTTGCCAAGAGAGAGCTAAAGCAAGATAAAAGTTTATTCTTAGGTGAGCTTAACAGCCATCTCTTACTGATCTGCAGGAATCCAAGTTCAGGTCAGCTCAGACTGCTCTCCTCCTTCCCATCCTGCATGTCCACTGCAGCCAGCAGGGCTGCTCTCTCCTCTTTACCCGGGGCAATACTGTCATTGTCATCTCTAGCCTATGTATCACTTGTAGAGCAAGGTGTAGCTTTGACTCAGGTTTTCATCTTGTGATTAAATGCTTGGAATGGGTTATAAAGACAAATACCTTATACAGTGACACAATTGGAATGCTGTGCCAATATCTACGTCAGGTTGAGCCATCCTTGTCTGGTGCAAGTGAACTGATTTATGCTACATAGGAACAAGACATTCTCAGTGCAAGGGAAGCACTTGCTAATAAATTAGGTTTTCTATCTCACCTTCTGGCAACTGTGGTTTTTCTGCAGCAAGGATCAGTAAGCTCTTTCCAGAAGGGGAGAGCTCTTGGGTTGTCCATCTGGCACATCAATCTCAGATATGGAGGGAGACAATAGAGTTGCAGATAAATCTATACTGACTTTGCATGCAAGTTGGAGAACTCTTATCTAACCTCTAACAGATGGGCTTTGCCTTTCTTTAGGAATTGTAGCTGTAGTGAACTGTTATGCACAGTCTTTGGGTTCCTGTGGGCAATGCAGAGAGAAGGGGAGACATCTACTGAGGACATTATACTCCAAACTTGCTATGAGTCTTCTCCTAGGGAGGCTTTATTGCATGCTAGTCACTGTAGACAGCACTCTACAACAGTCTGTGGCTGATTTGCTTGCACTAGACAGCTCTTCAGTGGCTAAATATGATATGACATCTGTCCTCTCTAATGCTTTTGATATTCTCTCAGTGAGTGTCTCCTGCCTAGCTGCACACTGTAATCCCTTCTTTTGTTTCTGTAGCCTTTTTTTTCTTTCTTCAGTGCTCTGTGGTTGACTGCCCTCATTGAGACCATGTGTGGAGAAAAGCCTGACTTTTGTTAAAACTTACTGCAAGATATATCTATCTTTCAGTATAGAGCTGCACACAGGCCAAACCACAGGGCAAGCTGCCTCCAAAGTCCTCTTGAGCTAGCTTTCACATGTGTCTTGGCCAACCTGGTAGTCAGGATACTCCTGGGTGCACTGAGGAGCAGTGCTTTAGCACAAGGCACCTCTAAGGAATGAATCTTCACGACAGTGCTGTGACTGTGTTGGTATGACAATATAGATGAAGCAAAATCTGCAAGCAGTAAGTAATGTATTCAACAAAGTATCATACCTAGCAGTAGAAAACAGAGAAGTCTCAGACTCATGCACAATAACTTAGCAAATGTCAATGCTAAATGCAAGCTGAGCACAGTCCCTCCAAGCCTAGTGAAAGAGACAGCAGGCTAGCTGTGAGAAAATGTGATGGGTGCAAGTGGACAAGAGGAGATATTGGTAGTATGGGAAAGATGGTTAGTTGACTTTCTCCTGAGAGAGAGATACTGACAATTTAATATCTGGATAACTTTTAACTGGTTTTACAGTTAATAAATGTTATATGTATTTCCCAGGGAATATCCAGATCTGCATGTTGGGTGTTGAACTGCTCATGAAGTTTAGCATCAATGGGAAAGCTATTTGGAGGCTGAGAATGGGCAACGCTGGGAAAATGGTGAGGTAGAGCTAACTCTTCTTATGCTTTCCCTGGTCTAATGCACTTACTGGGCTGTCTTCTCTCTTTTCTTTTGTAAAGGAGTGCAAAAAGGCTGCCAATTTCTCCCTCACAGTCCACATTTCTACTAGTAACTATCTGAGATAAATTTAGCAAGGAAAGCAAACCAGTTGAGTTGCCTTTTGGCAGAAAGCAACCCATTTGCAAGCTTTGATCTTTGCTACATTTGGAATGTGCAAGGAGACAGGAGAAGGAGAACTGGGCAAATATTTCAACACAGCTCTCTGTGACAGCTCTCTTTAGCAAGAATTCCACTCAACAAAGCATCAGAGTGTTTTCAGCTGTGTTATCTCGGGAGTGGCTCTTAAATGGTGGGAGATGAAGACAGCAAAGGTAAGACTAAAAGTAAGGATGCACAGCATTTCCGTGCTCCCCTCCACACTTCTGAACAAAATTCTTGTACAAGGTCATGACCCTCTTACCCAAAAATGGTGTTTCAGGCAAAATTTTCCAGTTAACAAGTCAACAAGAGTATTTCCATGAGGTCAAATGTAGCTCTGCTGCCATCAGTGAACTGCTCTTGCTCTTAAAGCCAAGAGCACAGCTGAATGCTGCTTTACACTGAGACCTTGGAGGAGTAGATACAAGCACAAAATGCATCACTCTGGGCTCTCATTTAGCTGCTTTTCAGCAGCTTTGTGCAGGACAACTTGACAGATGGAAAAATGTGCAAAAATAATGAAGACACTGATACATATTAAGCTTCCCATTAATTACTTAATTACTAATTCAGTTATTGAGGAATAATTATTATTTATCACATCCAGATTGGTGATGATAGGTTAACTGTGATGGCATAATTTAACAAATAGTTTTAAAATAAATCATTTAGCAAACAACATTCCCACCACTTTTCCATCTTACCAAAAAAAAAAAAAAAATCACTGTGAGCAGTTCATGAATATATGCAATTTTTTCTGGTTTAAAAACTTATGTGGTTTGTATAGTTTATATTTATTATAGGATGCTTTAGTGTAGATTTTGTTCTCAGGTTCTTTCACATGAACTTCTACTTCTCTCTGAGGCAGAGAGAGAAACCCATGGCAATATAAGCTTGTAGTAACAGCACTATAAATCCATGGAATAAGTATATGGGAGAATAAATGCACAAGACTCTATTTCTTTCTATTGTGTTCTCGTTCTGTAACACAGTGACTGATGTGTATGAAAACCATTTAGCATATATTAAACTGGAGAGGCAAAATATTACTTTCAAGCTTTCCAAAAGAAATTGACCCAAATTTATGTCAGAATCTGCCGAAAGGTTACGTTTGCCTATGTTTTGCAGTACTCCTTTTTCCTTGCAGAAGTTCCCACAGGACACTGCAGTGAAGTCTAACATATCTAAGCATCTCAAAATGAAAAATCCCACCAAGAGCATTTCTGGGGGGGGGAAAATCACAAAATTACAGAATGTTAGAGGTTGGAAGGGATCCCAAAGCCCAACAGCCCTGCCAAAGCAGGAACTGCTAGAGTAGGTCATACAGAATCATAGAATCATAGAATCAGCCAGGTTGGAAGAGACCTCCAACATCATCCAGTCCAACCTATCACCCAGCCCTAGCCAGTCAACTAGACCATGGCACTAAGTGCCTTATCCAGGCTTTTCTTGAACACCTCCAGGGACGGTGCCTCCACCACCTCCCTGGGCAGCCCATTCCAATGCCAATCACTCTCAGGGAAGAACTTCCTCCTAACATCCAGCCTAGACCTACCCTAGCACAACTTGAGACTGTGTCCCCTTGTTCTATTGCTGGTTGCCTGGGAGAAGAGGCCACCCCCCACCTGGCTACAACCTCCCTTCAGGTAGTTGTAGACAGCAATGAGGTCAACCCTGAGCCTCCTCTTCTCCAGGCTGCACACCCCCAGCTCCCTCAGCCTCTCCTCATAGGTTTATGCTCCAGGCCCCTCACCAGCCTTGTCACCCTTCTCTGGACACGTTCCAGCACCTCAACATCTCTCTTGAATTGAGGGGCCCAGAACTGGACACAGCACTCAAGGTTGGGTCTGACCAGTGCTTAGTACAGGGGAAGAATAACCTCCCTTGTCCTACTGGCCACACTGTTCCTGATGCAGGCCAGGATGCCATTGGCTCTCTTGGCCACCTGGGCATACTGCTGGCTCATCTTCAGCCTACTATCTATCAGTACCCCCAGGTCCCTTTCCTCCTGGCTGCTCTCCAGCCACTCAGTCCCCAGCCTGTAGCACTGCTTGGGGTTGTTGTGGCCAAAGTGCAGAACCCTGCACGTGGCCTTGTTAAATCTCTTCCCATTGGCCTCTGCCCACCCATCCAGCCTGTCCAGGTCTCTCTGCAGGGCTCTCCTACCTTCCAACAGATCAACACCTGCTCCTAGCTTGGTGTCATCTGCAAACTGACTGATGCTGGACTCAATGCCCTCATCCAGGTCATCAATAAAGATATTGAGCAGGACCAGGCCCAGCATTGATCCCTGGGGAACACCACTAGTGACTGGCTGCCAACGGGATGTGGCACCGTTCACCACCACTCTCTGGGCTCTGCCATCCAGCAGAGAATGCATCCAAGTGGCTTTTGCATGTCCGGAGGAGACATAACAACGTCTCTGGGCAGACTCTTCCAGGGCTCTGTCACCCTCACAGTGAAAAAGTTTTTCCATGTGTTCTTCTGAAACCTCCTCTGCTCCAGCTTGCATCCATTGCCCCTTGTCCTGTTGTTGGACATCACTGAGCAGAGCCTGGCTCCATCCTCCTGACACTGCCCTTCACATCTTTACAAACATGAATGAGGTCACCTTCAGTCTCCTCTTCTCCAGACTAAAGAGCCCCAGCTCCCTCAGCCTTTCCTCACAAGGGAGATGTTCCTAGCAAGTGAAACCTGCGGTTTCTGCAAAATGTCTGATTTGTAGACTTGTTTGGGGTTCTCTGTCAAAAATTACTTGCTAATAATTTTATCTTCAAAAAGTTGAGTCAGTTGAAAAAAGCTGTTTGGGGAGAGATCACTCAGACCTGATCTTACAATTTGCCTATGCCTGCCACCTTTTCAAAACTCATCTGAGGGAACCTTTCCACAGATATTTGCTGTGTGTGATACTATAACGTTTTCTTTAAAGCATTTAACTCTGTTTCATAGGGAAAATGATTCTTCAACTTCCTTCACAATAACATGGTGTCAAAAATAGACCTGAGATCATGTTATTCCTATCACTGAAGTACCGAGTGGCCTTGCCTGAGAACAGTCTGTTCTAGCGTCAAATACACTACCAAATTGTGGCGAGAGATGGTCTCTGCTCTGGGGAACTAACACTTGAAATGTGCAAAACAGACATGGAAAAAAAGGCAAATGAAGCACACTAGTGCCCCACAACAACTAGAACTGGCACACAGAAGGGGTAGAACACAAACGGCAAACCTTAGGTGTTTTTCAAAGTATCTTGCCAATTTCCTGGTTATCTGTTTCTGCTCCCTGTCTTTCCTCTCTGGCATCCAGGATGAGCCTGGGACATGCCTCTAGTAACAACAGGTTGAAAATTCCTTCTTTGCTTTGGTGTATCTACCAAGAAATTAACTTATTAAGGAAGCAGATCTGCAGATCTAGAAATGTCCCAGGTTTTGTACCTTGTAATTCAGCTAAAGAGAAACCAATAGGGAATTACTAAATTTGTTCCATCAGTGGGTGGACATTCCTGTCTTGGAAACCGTGATATCTGATCCATCATAAAAATCTGGACTATTAGACTGCTATTTATCAAATACAAACTGAAACACCTCCTGTGCATCTGAAGTAATGCATTTTTGCAAGATGTGGGGCTCCAACTGGCCCACTTGCCCGCGTGATTGCTTTTGGTTACCCCAGCGAGACTGGTCCTTTAGGAGGTCATTCATCCTGAAGCTCAGAAAGGAAGCTGGTCTATGGGTTTGCTTTATTTAAATGTGTCTGTTATAATTTATCTATTCGAATGGGGAAAAAAAAAACCTAAAAGTGTGCAGTTTTTCCCAAGCATCAGAGTAAGTTTCAGATGTCTGTGTTAGTACCCTTTTCAGAATGCACGTGCCACTGCATGTGAGTGCTCTGCACTTCAGCGTCTTCTGCCCTGGGTCATATCACAACTGTAATCTCTCAGCTGTAAATTTACTGGAGAATATTTAGAGCTTGCAACTAGTATTCCGTTGCCTGAAAGACAAGGTGATGCATCTTTAGCAGCTTCTGTTCTTTGAACTTAGCCAAGGGCTTAGTCGACAAGCGAGATCTCCTCAGGATTCTGCTTCCTCTGATGTATGCGAGGCTATTTCTTGGTGTGAAGTAATTAGAGACAAGGCAATTCTACAGTGGAAGGCATGGAGATGCTTGCAAATCATGGCCTTCTCCCTGCTCAAGTGCTGCACTTGATGACAAACCCCTCCTTGCTGGAGGCAATTGTGTTTTCTGGGGCAAATCAGGTCACTGAGATCTGCATGCTTCCTGGTGGCTAATGCAATAAGCAGCAGCTACAGGAGACATCTCTTCAGGATGGCACTTTCTATGGGTAAATGGAGGCACCCTGTGAGGTGGAAGCTGTCATTACCTGTCCACCTGGCAGAGTCTGGGGATAAGAGCTGGTCTGGCAGAGTGTTCATTTGCAAATAGGTGCTTGTACTCACCCAAGCCTGAAGAGGGAATGGCTGATATCTTCTCCAGTGCAGAAAGCTTTGCTCCACTTGAAGAGAAGTGATCTTTTGCAACATCCTGAGCATTCCCCAGAGGAAAGTAGGGCTGTGTAAGGCTGTAACACATCCCATGGATATCTACTGTTCCCAAATCAGTGCTTGTTTTAGAAACACCTCTGAATGACCTGAATGTTGCTCTGAAGTATTTTTGCTGATGACTGCAAATGTAAGTGAGGTTTCCATCATATGGAATATAGTGGAAACCCATATGTGATGCACTAAAGTGTCCCTCCACAATTCAGGTCATGATGGTCTTCCAAAACTGAAACTCTTCTCATTTTGACATGCAGAGCTTCAAACTGCTTCTTGTCTAAACCCGTAGGACCTGAATAGACCTGTGCCATGCAAAGAGCTTGTTTTCTATTAATTATTTGTGCAGGGAGTTTCTCCAGAGATGGCAGTTCCCTTCCTCATGTTTGTCATCACATCTAGAAACTCAGTTGGATTATTCCACTGTTTTAAAGTATTAGTTTTAGTATCAAGTTTTATTTGTGATTCAAGTGAACCTTTACTTGGTGGGACTTCTCCAAGCTTTAGGTTTTCCATGAAGAAGCTGCTGTTTTCATCCTGCTTCCCTAAAGGGCATTATCAACTAATCACTCCGGCATGGCAGACTGATTGAGCTGTCTCTCAAGATGTGCAGTCCTCAAGGGCTGGTGCTCAAGAGCAGATGCATGAGCAATCAAAAATTTTTGTTACCAGGAGGTATGAAGAAAGAGTGCCATAGCAAGTGTTCCTTCTTGTACCTGCTTTTATTCTCAAAGTTTAAATCTAGTACCCTTGCAGAAGACATGCAGGACAGGAGTGGTGTCTTATCCTGGTAAAGTCACATCTGGTGAGAAGAACCAGAGTGACAATGGTTTTCCTGAAGACAAAAAAAAAGTCTTCCCAGCAGATGACTTAGCCAAGCAGCAAAAATTAGAAACCACTCTGGGAATCTTTTCTTTATGGCTAGTGAGAAGGTGATATTGCTAGCGACAGCACAGAAAGATTGGCTGAAATAAAATAAAGAGGTTTCCATGGTGATCCTTTCACATTGCAGTAAATTTCTTCTTGCAGTCAGCTAGGTTGTGTTTCTTTGCCCAGAGGAAGAGTCCTTGGCTCCTCCCGCATTATTACTTACCACTGGTGCTAAGAAAATGCCAGCAGACCCTAAGCAAAGCTGGTGACATGGACATCTCTGTGATGGCCTCATTAATTATCCCAAAGAGGTTGGATTTCCCAGGCAGCCTGCAGGTGGTTTAGAAATAATCCTGCTTTCTGCTTTGAACTGCAAATAGATAAAGAACGGGTAGGAAGATACAGCTGTGATTGCAGATAAGAGGGGGAAGTAGTAGGTTTCTTCTCATTTTTCAAATGAGGAAAGAACCATATTCACACCATATAACTGTCCCAAACGGCAGCCCAGTTGCTGTTAGAAGAGGTGACTGAACATATAATTCCGAAACTCCAGCATAAATGAAGCCTTTTCTCCTGAGGTTAGTGCCAGAAAGACTTTGACCTGCAGATAGACCTCTGGCAAGGTAGGGAACCTGTCTGCACTTGGCTGACTGATTCAATATCACCTTTGGGAGCATAGCAAAGACAAGCAGTAAGTACTCCTCTCGGGTTGTGTGGTGTCTCAGGGGTGAAAACTGTCCAAGGAGGGAATGGCTTTTCTTTTTGGGAGAAAAGGAAACCCCTCCAGCTGTCATAGCTGATTACTCACCAATTCCATGTAAGTGTGATCTCTCCTACGGTGTGAAGAAATGAGCAGCCGCAAGACATGTCTCGCTGTGGGTAGGCTCTGCGACAAGCTTCCCAGTCTGTCCCTGGGATGACAGCATTTTCCCATCTGCATCTGAGTTTGAGAGTCACAAGTACAGTGCTAGTCAAGCTATGCCACGCAAAACATGCTTAATCCAGAAAGCATTTCCCGCAGAAGGTGTGTCATTGAGTGCAAACGAATGCTGTCTTCGGATCCTGCTAATTTATTCTGGGGAGCAAATCTCCTCTATCTGCTAATGCGCTGTGCAACAGCAACAAACAACAACCTCTGTCTTTGGGACACTTTATTTTGTATGATACACAACTCAGATAGTATGCTGGAGACCCGAGGAGCAAAAAGGGATGTGCAGGAGGGATGCTCTGATTACTGCTAGCTGTTATGGCTCTGTGTGTGTGAGGACTCTAGAGAGAACAGAAGGTGCATGGGAGTGAGATGCTCTTAACCATCAGAATTGCTGGGGATGGCTACCAGTTCCAGCTGGGAACTCACCATGGAGAAGGATAAATAGAAGCCTTCAGAGGCCCTTTTTTGTTTGGCTGTTTTTTTTTTCCCTGAAGTTAATCTTTCTTTCAGAGCTTGGGAAAGCTTAGATTTGTTTGTCTTGATGCAGTTGTGCTCAGCTTTAGCAAAATGTGGAAGCCCATTTTCTGCTTTCCCATTTGTAAATCTGCTGCTACTGCACTGTCAGAGAACTGGGATCTGTGGACATAGGCTTGGAAATCACCAGCCCACCCAGCCTGGCAAATGAACCAGTCTTCACACTGTCTACCACCTTGGCTCTGTACGGCAGCCATGATGACCAAGGGTGTGATGGTGAGGGTCTGATGGCCACCAAACCAGATGGTGGACAGGTTGATGCACTTAGAGATAACTGCAAAGTCCCAGAGACTTGGGATTAGTAAACTCAGTTTTGTTGAACCCCATCTGCTTTTCAAGACGACCTTTCATCAAGTGGGACACATTTCAAGACAGCTTTCCATCAGATGGAGCTGAGAAGAAGGGAGGGAGCACCACAAGGTGTTTGACCAATGGGAGGTCTTTGATGAATTTTTTTCTTGCTTTGTTCTTTAGAGGAACTCTTGTGTCCACCAGCTAAAAAACTGGACTGGTGCTCCACAAGGAAATCTTTGGAGAACCAAGACAAATAGAAACTTTGTTAGGAAAACAAACCAGCATGAAGTTGCTGCTCTAAGCAAGAAAGTCATCCCAAGTGCTGATTTCCTACCCACGTTGGTGTGAATTTGGGTTAAAACCTCTAGTTTGCAATAGGGCAGAAGCAAGTTTGGAAGCAAACTTAATGTAAAACTAGTGATGCTCATATTATTACCTTATGGGAAATCTATGGTTCTTTCTATGAAGAAAAGAGCTATCAAAAAGAAAAGAAACCACAAAAACCAGAGATCAAGACACATGCTGTCTGACTCTGCAAGCAAAGCTTCAGAAAGTCTTACAGGGCAAAATAAAAAACCATAGGCTGGAGGCTGTGACTGCTGTCCCAGGTCAGCTCCATTGAGCTGCAGTGCCTCAGCCAGGCAATCTGCTTGAGGTGGTTGCTCACATTTCCCTCAATTCTCCTTGGGAATGGCAAGTGAGTATTACTGGAGTAAATTTGCTTTACAAATCTACCTTTGTGTCTTCAAATTAGCTTTATTTGCTCAAGGATTGCAGAGGTAATGGGGGGGAGGAATGTTCATGCTTCTATTACTTCAGATTTCTGCTTCTTGGTAACATCATATAGGTTGCATGGATGTGCCAATGTTAATGAGATAAGCTTCAACAAGGCCAAGTGCCAGGTGCTGCACTTGGGTCACAACAACCCCAAGCAATCCTACAGGCTTGAGGAAGTGCAGCTGGAAAGCTGTCTAGCAGAAAGGGACCTAGGGGTTCAAACTGACAGGCAGCTGAGTATGAGCAAGCAGAGTGCCCAGGTGGCAAAGAAAGCAAATGGCATCCTGGCTTGGATTAGAAATGCTGTGTCTAGCATGGATAGGGAGGTCACTGCCTCCTTGTGCTCTGCTCTGATGAGGCTGCAGAGAGGAGTTTTGGGCATCTCATTACAAGAGGGATGTGGGGGTGCTGGAGACAGTGCAGAAGAGGGCAATGAAGCTGCTGAAAGGCCTGAAGAATAAATCTTATGAAGAACAACTGAGGGAGCTGGGGCTGGTTAGTTTGAAAAAGAGAAGGCTGAGGGGAGACCTCATAATTGTCTACAGCAACCTGAAAGGATGTCATGGAGAGGTGGATGCTGGTCTCTTCTCACAGATACTTAGTGATAGAACAAGAAGCAATGGCCTCAAGCTGTAACTGGGTGGGTTTAGACTGGACATTAGGGAAAAAAAATCCCAGCAAGAGTGGTCAGGCATTGGAATGGGCTGCCCAGGGAGACGGCAGAATCACCAACCCTGAACGTGTCTGTAATTCACTTGGATGTGGTGCTGCAGGATATGGTTTAGAGTGAACCTTGTAGAGCAAGGATATCAGTTAGACTTGGTGATCCTGAGGGTCGTTTCTAACCTGAATGTTTGATTCTGTGATCGTACCAACATGTCATTCAAGGCATGCACCTAATGCTGGTATTTTGGGGTTCAGAGGTGCATCTTTTTCATAGCTTTTACATATTTCCTCTTGAAGTAACCAACTCCATCATGGGTAAGAGTCTGCTGGGCTCACTGCTGTGTTTACAGCTCATATTGATCATTGGCTTCTGCTTTTGCTAGCTGAAACACAGTAAAGCCATCCAAGGAGACAGACAAACGTTCACTCTCTGCATAACCTGTCTTAGGTATGCATTTGCTGTCCTCTGCTGTCCAGTGCTCTCTGCTCTGCTTAGCACTGCTGACAGCGCACCCTTCATCTTCACGCAAGCACCTCTAAGATGTGCGTTCTTCAGAACTCTACAGTGAGCACAGGAATGCAGTATGTGGTCTTCTGGCTGTGAAGGTTAAACAGTTGCATCTTGATGCTTGTTCTTTGGGCATTAATTTTGGAGGAGACATGAGAAGTGGCACCAAATCATCTGTGCTGTCAAGCTGGAGAGGGGGAAGCAGAATGCTCCAGGTCACAGACTGAGTCATAATCACAGATTGGATTGGAAGGGACTTTTTAAAGTCATCTAGTCCAAGTTCTCCTGCAACTAAAGCAGGCTACCCAAAGCTCCAGACAACCTGACTTGGGATGGTTTCAGGGATGAGGCATCTCCCACTTCTCTGGGCAACCTGGGCTTGTGTCTCACCACCTTCAGTGTAAAAAGTTTCTGCCATTTGAATAGTTTGTCCTTAATTCCCTTTCCATACACAGAGGGCTGGAGGCCTAGAAAGGCCTGCCCTCGTTTTTCTGTCTCTTGTCTTATAGAAGATAAAGACAGAGTGGTCACTTTTCTGGAAGGTCTCTTTCCCAGGAAAGGAGGTGTATTTCCCTCATGAGTCATTCCTCATGTAATTGTTGGTGGGAAGTTATTTTTGGCAAGATGGCTTTTATATGTAATGGTGCAATCCATCTTGTGGTGTTTTGCTACTCAACTGTAATGCAAAGGCTTTGGCATGAGGGGTCATGTTATTTAGTCATTTGCTTGTGACTAAATACCCACAGGAGTCTTGTGATGTTCTCCAACTAGCTAGTTTTATTCCCAGCAGAATGCTTTGTTGTAGGTTTCTTTATTTAAAGCAGAGAGAAATTTTGCTGCATTACCTGAGACAATCTAACAACCTTGGCATGTGGCACTTTGTAAACAAGGGACTGTCAAAGACCACAGGCAGATTCAGAGAAGACCCAAAGGGTCTTCAAAATGGAAGAGGGGAAGGAAAACACTGACAGAATAGAAAAATACACAGAAATGGCACAAAATTATGGGCTCTGATCTCAAAACAGGTTCTTAGACAAGAGAGTGGCTGTCTTACCTGCTCACCTGCAGGACTGCAGTTCATGGACATGCAACTGCATGTGATTGATGTATGCATCCACCCACCAAAGAGCATTAGCAGCACTCACAAATTACACAGAGGTAGGCAGCCACCAATCCCAGCCATGTGGCATCTGTAGGAATTTGCTACTCTCTGTTTAAAAAAAATAAGGAAGGTTTTTCTTTTTACAATTCCCATTTGTTACAAAACGTGCAAGGACCTCATTAACTCTGATGGTACAGCATTTTTGGCTAGCTGCATTGCTAAGCATGTGTTGAGCTCCGATGAAGTGCAAGAAATTACCTTTGTAACAGCAGTGGTGTCTTCTGAACGTTGTTAGCACCTCACCAGCACTGATAAGGTGTGAAAAATGATCTTCCCATCTACAGCTGTGTCAACTGAATGCAATTAGCACCTCTACATGTGTTTAAAATCATGACCACAGGTTATACATTTCAGCAGCCTGCAATACATTAGCAGTTAATCCCATCTTTGTGAATCGAGGAGAAAAAATGCTGCAAAACCAGTGCAATGAATACAATCAAGTGTCATTAACATTCCAATAATTATTCTTAATGAAGTAAATCCACTGTTTGGGGAACAATGGATTAGGGACTTTGCACATAGCTCAGGGACAGTGGTTGCTTGCTGTATAGACATGTGCCAGAGGGAGATATCTACTCCTGTTGGACCTTGTTTAAACATCTCTGTTAAGATGAGGTGGCTAAGCCAGATTTTTCCCTTCATCCTTACAGTACAGGCATGCTGGGATGCTGCAGGGTGCAGGATCCTCCTCCCAAAAATGTTGCTTTCCCTGAAGAGAAATAGAAGAACAAGGGAGGAAAAAAAAACCTACAGCAGGTATTTTTTCTTCAGTGCAAGTAGCTATATATTGATAACTTATTATACCCCCATATATTGATAATTTATTGTACCATTCAGGCTACTAATGTCTTCTCTAACTGCACTAAAAGAGATTCTGTGTGGAGGTCTCTCCATGGCCAAATAATCATAGAACCATAGAATGGTTGAGGGATAGAACAGATGCCTGGTGATCACCGAGTCATAAGAACAAATCAATTTCAAGATATTTCTACACCCAGGCATTAAAGCTTGGGTATCTAACTCAGCCTTCTGGATCAACAGTTTTAACCGTAAGGGGTCCGATTTGAAGGCTGCTGATAGGCAGAGGGGTTGCTGGTTAGATCTGGCTGATGTTGGCTTTGCTGGCTATTTCTTTGACTTTTTGGTGGGGCTTATATGAGATCTAAAGGTCTCAGTGTGGAAATCAGCTGTTAGGGAATCACACTTGTGCATTTTCTTTTATTAAGTTATGCTTTTTAGCAGTTCTCTTACTGCACTGGGATAAATCATGGAATCATAGAACAGGAGGGGTTGGAAGAGACTTTCAGAGCCATTGAGTCCAATTCCTCTGCCAGAGCAGGATCGCCTTAGGCAGGCCACACAGGAACACATCCATGAATATGTTCAGAGAAAGACACTCCACAACCTCTCTGGGCAACTTGTTTCGGTTCTCAGTCACCCTCACAGTAAAGAAGCTTTTCTTTGTGTTGAGGTGGAACTTCCTTTGCTCCAGTTCATGTCCATTGCCCCTCATCCTATCACAGGGCACCACTGAAAGGAGACTGGCTCCTTCTTTTGATGCCTCTCTGCTATATATATATCCCTATGCAGTGATACCGCACAGTGTCTCAACCCGATTTCTCTCTGTCCTGGCTTTGATAAGCGTCACAACATCAGTCTGACCATGCTCCTTTTCTCTAGGCAATTCCTGCTGGCTTCTGGCTCTAGAGTCACGCTGTCTGCCACAGCAAGAGCTGCTGGAGGGAAACAGCATCCCATCAGGGTGAGCTTACACCTCACAGGCAGCACAGTGCAGGAGCCACTGCTCACTGCAGGTGAATCTGGGCGACAAAGCAGACATGCTGAACTGCTACCTCCCTGCCTCCTTGAAAGGCGATGCAGCATTGCGGTCGACAAAGCAGGTCAGGAAGAAATGAATCCATTTTAAGGAAAAGCCCTAAAGCTGGAGGTGAGAAGAGACAGCTCAGCGTTATTAAGAGTAAGTGGATTTGGGGCCAGGAGCCCAGCCGGGTCTGGGCAGCACTGCGTCAGCCTCGCGTCTGGAGCCAGAGCGCTCTGCAGTCCCTCTCGCTGCAGCCGAGGGGACGCAGCGCTGACACACGTCCATTCTCCCAATTAAATTCCACTCCCCTCACTCGTCCTCAGCTCACGGCCCTGCTCACTTGCTGAAGGACTGCTGACTTCGCAGATCAGTAAGGGCTAAGTCCAAAACCTGTGAGGTCAGTGAGAAAGCCTTGGCAGTGCATGGCGAGGGAAGCTAGGTGTTCCAGGAGCGGGTTTCAAGTGACGTGTTTTCTCCAACTGTGGGCGTGGTAGGGGGGATGGAAACGAGGACCTCCTTTGCTGTTGTGGGCTGCAGGTCAGCACATAAACCACTGAATGTTGTGGGATGCAGGAGCTCACAGCGACTGTCCTGATGCTGGGAGTGGGATATGACAGGCAGTATTTTCTCAGAGCCTTCCCTTTCTCTCCATCCCAGCCCAAAACTTCTCAACAGACTGAACTGAGCAAAAGACTCCAGACTGTCTTGTTCGAAGCAGTGAGAGGGGACTGAAATCATCCACAAGGTTAAGTGTCTCTCCTTGAACCAAGGTGCAAATCCCTCTTAGAATAACCTGATTCCGTGAGCTGAAGTCTAGGAGAGGAAAATGTGAGCATGTGAACAGAGCTAGGAGAGTACTGCCCTGTCAGCTGAGTCTGAGAAGACCTTCTGGCCTCAGAAGCAGAAAATGCCAAAACCCAAAAGCATGATTCTTGCTTTTGAGTTCTTCTGTGCTTTCCAGTGATACACTGGGGAAAAACAGTTGGGTTAGGTTCTTGAACAATGCAGATATTTATAAAATTGTGTCTACTTAAACAGAGGAATGTGCTATTTCTGGTGAGATCTCTGAAAAAAATACAGCAGTATGTCACTTGACTCAGGCCTTTAACTGGAACTGTCTTGGTCATTATATGAAATGAAAAGGCTGGACTATAGGGAGTTCATTACTAAGTAATCCAAGGGCTAAAGCTCTGTGAGCTAGTTCAGCTCTGAAATCCTTATTTGTTATTGGCAGATTTAGTAAAGGCACTGGCAAGATTTGTAGTATGTTCTCTGATCTGGAGATGGTAACACATATACTGGAGTGACTTCATACTTATACATGAGATTTACCCAAAAAAAGTACCCCCAGGAAGACCGTAGGGTCCTCTGCATGCAAGGAAGTTGCAAGGAGACTCTAAGAACAGAACAGAGAATGCGGGACCACCCCTGGAGGTGTTCAAGAAAAGCCTGGATGAGGCACTTAGTGCCATGGTCTAGTCGATTGGATAGGGCTGGGTGCTAGGTTGGACTGGATGGTCTTGGAGGTCTCTTCCAACCTGGTTGATTCTATGATTCCCTGCACATGTCTTGCTCCAACTCCTGCAGAGAAAATTAGTAGCCCTGAATTCTCTTTTCCATTCTTAGAGCCTCCTTTCAACTTCTCAGAGCAAAGGCATTTTGACCTACATCCTTTACTTTAGCTTATAACATAAATGTTTCACTTAGTGTGCTGTCTGGCTGAGTAAGGTCTCTGGTTCAAAACTGCATATATGTTGCTCTAGCCACCTGCTGAGAAACTGGTTGCCCTGAATTCTCCATTCCATTCTGTGGAGTTTCCATGCAGCTCCCTCACAAAGTAAAGGAATTTGGGGCTACCCCCTTTGCTTTAGCTTATAACCAGAAATGTTTCACTTTGTGTGCTACTCAGCTCTGGTTCAAAACTGGTTTTAAAATGCCTGGAACATGGCGTCTCAAGGCTGGTATTTTGCAGCAACTTACTTTATAGACATTTTGGTCCCCATTTTCCAAAGGAAAACAGTTTCTGAACCACTTGAAAGAGGAATTGGGTTTCCAACAGTTCCACATTCTGGTACCGAAGCCTTCCACTCTGTCAGAGTTTGTGGCTGAGGCCAAATACAAATTTGCAACTTGTTTTCAGGCAAAGCAATTAAGCTCCCTTTAAAAAAAAAAAAGATACATGACGCCTCGTCTTTTAACCCATGACAGGCTGAAATTTCCTTCCCATGTAGTTTCTGATTGGCCAAGAGCCATGGATCATCTATGATTCTATGACAAAGCAAGGCACCTTCTGCCCTGTAGTCACCAAAACCAGAGCAATTCCTCCTCGCGTCCACACGGCGGCAGCAGTGAGCGCGACAGCGGAGCGTCCATAGCAACGCGCGGGTCTGCACCAATGCCTGCGCAGGTGAAGCGCGCCTCTGGGGACATCGGCCCCTAATCGGGATAGGAAAATGGGAAAAAGTGAAGTGGGGGCTTTTGAAAGTGCTTCTCTGTCTGGAGTAGAGAGATATTTAGAGGGGAGGGTCAAGCTTTTAAATCCTTGTTATAAATTCTAGCATTTGTAGGCATTTTAGAAGCCCACTTACAATTAGACTATTTAGGCTTAGTTCTCTAGTTACGCTTAGCTACAGTCTCTAGGCTGCACAGAACATCTGCTTAGACTTACTCTGTAACATAGTAAGTGCAGACAGCTCTCTTCCGACTTTTTTTTCTATATAAACTAAAAGGAAGCTATATAGGAAGCAACTTCAAAGCCTGTTACTTACATAAGTTGTTCTAAAATGGGTCTTAGTTGCGTCTGGACTTGATTAATTGATTTGTTGAATCCTTGTGTAAGAGAGGAAAAGAAGGAACCTCTGGCAGTGAATGCCCGAGGTTTTCTTTCCCCCGCCCGTCCTCCCGAGCGGACGGCGGCTAGCAGGCACCACCCAGGGCTGCCCAGAACCCTGCTCACGAAGCAGAGACATTCCGCGGGCTGGAGAGCAGAGACCTCTTCCAAGCGCAGCAGCGGCGAGACGTGGAGGCTCGGCTCGGCTCGGCTCGGCTCCATTCAGTCTGACTCGGGTCGATCCGAGTCCGGCTCTACGGTGCGTACGAAACACACCTCTGAGCGCCATGACACGCGTCGAATCCATAGCAACGTCCCTCTATACAAGGCATGCGCGGAGTCCATAGCAACGCGCAGCACCGGCGGCACGGCCATGGGGCGGGGAGGGGGTGTGTGGCCTATGCTGCTACGAACGCGTCGGCCCCGTTGCAGGGAGGGTTTCCATCTTCTAAAATCCTTTTTATAATAGAGTAGATACAGACTTTCTGTTTTTAAATCCTTTTTAGCTATAAATTAATACAATTTTTAATGTCTATATAAAAAACCGAGAGATTTCTATCGAAATGACGCCTTACACTAACACCTATAAGATCAAACCATTTTTGATCCCTCCACCGCTCCCCCAAGAATTTTCAGGCATTTCAAGCCTTCAGGGCATTTAGAGACGAAGCAGCAGCACCGAGGGCTGGCGGAGCGGCACTCGCCGCTGAGCTGCAGTTCCGCACGTTAAGCACAAGGTGGCGGCAGTGAGCACCGAGGGCGGACCCCCTGCCCCTGATGGGGGGGAAGTAGCTCAGCTTAGCTCTGTTCAGAGATCTTTCCATTTGAATGAAAACCAAAACCACACACACACAAAGGAAAGCCACTGCTTTTTAACTAACATATACACAATTTGCATTTCAAACCCCTATGTGTCTCTACTTAGGATGGTTTTGTTTACATTCTAGAAGTCTTTATAAAAATAGAGGAGATACAGAGGGATCATTTCGAAATCTTCTTATACATAAATTAACAAGATTCCTCAATATCTAGATAAAAATGAGAGCTTTTTCTCTGCTGGAACACCTTGCACTAGCACTGACAGTTTTTAATATTTTTTCTAATCCACTCCAAGAATTTTCAGGCATTTTAAACATCCAGAGGTGCAAGGACCCTTTCTGGGTCCAAGTCATGCACTTTTCAAACTGCTACCTGTCGTTGGATGTCGTTGTTGCCATGTAAGCCATGTGGTTGCTGAGCTGGAAGATCCCAGCGTTTGCACCCCCAGACATTTTCATCCTTACACTAATAAGAGTCTTCAGAGATGTGAAACTGTTTAAATGACACCATGACACTGAAGGAAACAGGGTCAGGGACCAGCTGGAGGAGTTTTCGTCTGAGTTTCTCATGGATCAAAGAATTGTAGAATCACAAAATGGTTTGAGGTGGAAGAGACCTTAAACATCATCTAGTTCTACCCCATGTCACAGGCAGGACACCTTCCACTAGACCAGCTTGGTCAAGGCCTCATCCAGCCTGGCCTTGAACACTTCCAGAAAGGGGACATCCACATCTTCCCTGGGCAACCTGTTCCAGTGTCTCACCACCCCCACTGCAAATATTAATTAATATCACTAATATGCTAGCACTAAGGTGCTTTCAGCGTGAAAAGATACAAGACCAAACACATCCAAACTGTTGTCCTGGTCTGATTCATAGCAGAGTTAATTCTGTTCAAGCCTGTGACTTCTCAGGCTCTGCTCAGTGAGGCACTTCCTGCAGTTCAGGGCAGATGTGCACAACCAGGGGCTGCTGCTAGGATGGAGACACTGATGGGCAGTCACTGCCAAGCACTGGGCTGCAGACCAAGAGCACTGCCACAGCTTATGCCCCACTTTGGGGTGCAGGAAGTCAGAGGTGGCACCTGAGTGGAGGAGCAGACAAGACGGGTGACCCCCACTGCCCAGCAAGGGATTTTATCCCGTGGACAGCATCTTCAGGAGAAAGCTGAGGGATCCTCAAGGTCAAGCCTTTTCTTCACTGGCCAGTGTCCCAGAAGGAGTTTGTCCTTTCTGCCTTCCATCCCAATCCCTGTGTTCCTGAATCCAACTCCTGAACCTGGTTCCCATCTACTGGTGAGTCCAGCCTGAGACTTGCCCAGTACCTCACCCAGGATCAGTGGTGCCAAGTGCCTGAGAACTCTTTCTGGGAAGAAATTTTTCCTGGTATCCAACCTGAACCTCCCTTGGCACAACTTGAGACTATTTCCTCTTGTACTGTCACTTGTTGCATGTGGAAAGAGACCAACACCCACCTCTCTCCAACCTCCTTTCACGTAGTTGTAGAGAACAAAGAGGTGTCCTCTCAGCCTCTTCTCCAGGCTGAATAACCCAAGTTCCCTCTTCTGCTCCTCACAGACCTTGTGATACTTCTAGAGCCTTCATCAACTTTGTTGCCCTTTTTTGGACACACTCCAGCACCTCAATGTCCTTCCTGAATTGAGTAGTTCCTTGTCTCTCTTGAACTGGGGAGCCCAGAACTGGACTCAAGACTCCATCTGAGGCCTCACCAGGGCAGAGGGGAAGGAGAACCTCCTTCAACCTGCTGAGTGCACTCTTCATACTCCCAGGTGTCATTTGCTTTCTTGGCCATGAGGGTACATTCCTGGCTTATGGAAAACTTGTTGTCCACCAGCACTCCTGGGTCCTTCTCTGCAAAACTGCTCCCCAGCAGGTCACCCCTTACCTGTACTGATGCAGGGGATTGTTCCTCCACAGTTCCAGGACTCTGCACTTACCCCTGTTGAACTTCACGCCCAGCTCTCCAGCCTAGCCAGGTCTGGCAAATGGCAGTACAGCCTGACAGGGTGTCAGCCACTCCTCCCAGTTCTGTGTCCCGAACAGACACAGCTGGTGGGCAGCAGCAGACTGCTTTTGTAAGATCTTCAATGAGATGAGAACTGCACATCTCCTGTGATCATTTCAGCAGCGGTTGTGCTGAATGAAAAGGATGCAACCAACCTGAAGGGCTTCAAGAGCACTTTCTGCCCCCAGGGCACCTTTTCTATCATACCATCAGGAAATTGTTTCAATTAGAAAAGATCTTCAAGATCGATCTTTGTCTAACTCTGCCAAGGCTCAAGTTAAACCATGGCCATCAGCACCACATCTCTGCCTCTATAAAACAAACTCCAGGGATTGTGATTCAGCCACCCCCCTGAGGAGCTCTCTTCCAGTCTTTGCAAACCCTTTCAGGGAAGAAGTTTCTTCAATGTCAAGGCTTCACAGAATGGCTTGTGTCAGAAGGGACCTGAAAGATCACCCAGTTCCCACCCCCCTGCCATGGGCATGGACACCTCCCACTAGACCATCCAACCTGGCCTTGAACACCTCTGGGGAGAGGACTTCCACAACCTCCCTGTGCAACCTGTTTCAGTGTCACACTATCCCCACTGTAAACAGTTTCTTCCTAATGTTCAGTGTAAATCTCCCCCCTTCCAGCTCAAAGCCATTGCTCCTCATCCTGTCACCGCAAGACTTTGTAAAAAGTTCCTCCCCAGGTTTCCTGTAGCTCCCTCAGGTACTGAAGGCTGCTACAAGGTGTCCCTGGAGCCTTCTCTTCTCCAGGCTGAACAGCCCCAACTGGCACAGCCTAATGTAATCCAACCTACACCTCCCCTGATGCAATTTGAGGCTACTTCCTCTTGTCCTATCACTTAGATGTCTGAATCTGCAGAAGCCACAGTGATTCAGTGTGCCTCAACTATTCAGATTCCATACTGAGATAAGACTGCAGAGGACATCAATGAGGCAACATTTGTAGGAAGCAGCAATGTTTTTTTTTTCTTGGACCAGTAGGTAGAAACAAATGTTTGGCCTGCAAGCTTCCCTTTGGGAGGGACTCCACATATGACACTCTCAGGGTGACTTCTCACCTGCAAAATACAACCATCTTGTTTTCTGAGAAGGAGTCCTAAAGGCTTCGTGTCAAAGCCAGTACAACATCTGATATTCTGGAAGATGGATCCTATTCTCATTTGAGTTGTGCAAACTTGAAGGTCTTTACTTTTCTTCTTTTTGTTTTCCCTTCGGGTATGGCTTATACCCTCCTCCTTACAGAGTTGCCTCTCTCTCTAGACTTCCAGCCAGCTCCCTAAAGGTGCTGGCAAGGGTCTTGTGTGACTTGCAGCCCGTGACTGGGAGGTTCCTTTGCCTAGAGCACCTTTTCCACGTACCCTTCTTCAGCCTGATGCTGCTCCTCTTTCTGCTCTCTCTCTTGCCTCACTGTTCCAAACGGTGCCTCTTCTTTCTTCTGAGCTGGCCTTTGCTAAGGAGAGGTCTCAGGAGTGCCAGCTCTTAACTACTAGATCTGGATAATGCTGAGTCTAGGGCCATCACTTTAGCTCTTTTTAGTTCTTTAATCATTATCCAGTGTACTTTATTTCATCTAAAGCAACTCAGCGTCTCCCTCCAAAATGCCACCTCTGTTCCTCTCAACTTCAATTAGCTTTGCACTCCAAATTTTACATTCACTTTGCTCTGTATTTCACCTTTTCTGTGTAAAATAACTGTTTCACTCTGAATGTCCTCTGAGTTTTCCCTCTAAATTCCATTCCTTCTACTCTGCTCTGGTGAGACCCCATCTTGAGTCCTGTATTCAGTTTTGGGCTCCCCAGTTTAAGAGGGACAGGGATCTGCTGGAGAGAGTCAAAGAGAGAGCTGTGACAATGTTGAGGGGACTGGAGCACTGCCTTAGGAGGAGAGACTGAGGGACCTGGGCCTTTTTAATCTAGAGAAGAGAAGACTGAGAGGGGATTTAATAAATGTTTATAAACATCTGAGGCTGGGGGATCAGGAGCGGGGAGACAGCCTCTGCTCACTTGCTCCCTGGGATAGGACAAGGAGCAATGGATATAAGCTACAGCAAAGGAAGTTCCACACAAGGGGGAACTTTTTTACCGTAAGGGTCACAGAGCACTGGAACAGGCTCCCCAGAGAGGTTGTGGAGTCTCCTTCTCTGGAGACTTTCAAGACCTGTCTGGATGCATTCCTCCGTGACCTGAGCTAGATTGTATGGTCCTGCTCTGGCAGGGGAGTTGGCCTCGATGATCTCTTTGGGTCCCTTCCAACCCCTGACATCCTGAATGATCCTGTAATTTCACCTCCCCTAGCTTACCATAGCTTTCCCCTCCATTTCACCTCCATCCACCCTAAGCACATCTGCTTTTTCCTTAAAAAAATTATTTCTCTCCCCTTCAGATTTTTTCCCAAAATTTTAATTCTCTTACCTAGTGATTATCTCAGCTCTTCCCTCCAAGATGTCACCTCTGCCCCCATGTCATCTGAGATTCTCCTTCCACAGTCTTCATTCTCTGCCCTATATATCACTTCTACTTTTCCCTCTAAATCACCTTTTTCTTCTATGTGATCTCTGACTCCTAACTTATATCAGCTTTTCCCTTCAGCATCTTCATTCTGGCTCCTAATAATTACCCCAGCTTTTCCCTCCAACTATTTCTCTCCTCTTCAAAACACCTCAACCTTTCTCTCCAAAATATTAATTCTGTGCCCTATAGGTGACCTCACCTTTTCCCTATTTTACCTAATTTTCTCCCTCAAAAATGCATTTCCATCTAAAATGTGATCTCTCTCCCCATAAATCTTCTCAGCTTTCACCTCTAGAATACTCATTCTGAAATGAGGCTAAACTAAATTAGCACAGTCCTTGCAGTCTGTCTGTGTTTCTAGTCTGAGGGGGGAAATTGACTGATGATAAAGTCAGGGCAGGAAGGCAATACATCCGTTAAAGTGTTTTGATTTGGGATTTTGAAACAGACCTTACTTTCTGTCTCCTGTACCAAGAAATGATCCACATCTTGCCTTGCCTGAAAACCATTCAATCACCTGTAATTATCAGTTAGTCACCATGCTAGAGATATGGCTTTTAATTAAAAGTAGTATTTTGATACAGTTCTGCTATCTCTGCTGGGAATTGTTTTAAATATCATATGTTTACCTCAAATTTTCTGCAATACAGCTTAGAGAGGAGGAATCTGCACTGCACTTTTCAGTAGCAACAGGTCTTAAGAGTAGGAAAGATGAAATCCTCAAGAGTCTTCATGTCATGGATGGAAATGGAATCATTACTGTATTTTTGAACTCCTGCTAACGTCACTGACACCCACCTACAGTCCACTAGAAATATAAGTGCAGAGATCAGTTTGTTCACAGATTGCAAGGAGGCTAACCAAGAAGGGGCAAGCCAGAGCCAAATTCACTGGTAAGCTTTATTTTAAAGAACATGAAAGGGAGAATGTTTTTTTTTTCCTTTGTGTTTTTAACCTCCCTTGAATCACATTATGAAATAGGTCTCTAGTAGAGTACACCAGGCTGTATTATTATTGCACTTACTAATATATGTGGTACACTTTCTTTTCAGGCAGTGTTAAAAACTGAACTGTCTGGATCTCAAGCCATAGTTTTGCATTCTCCTCGGAGCACAGAGATCTGCTGCTGTAACTATTCAGCCAGTTGAAATGGCTGTACCTGATATGAAATATAACATTACAAATGTAAATACTTTGTGCTATGTGTTGTTCTAGTCCCTCTCAGAAAGAGAGTCCAGTGTCTTTGGGTGTTACTTTCCCTCACTGCTGTGTTATAGGGAGACAGGTGGTTTAACCCTTTAGAGCCTTGATATGGAAGATGTTTCCTTAGAATAATTTATTCCAGGACATCAGGAGTAGAACAAAACCCAGTTGACAGCACATGGATGTCAAGGTTTTCCTTGCCATGGATAAACTGTTTTCAGCACCCCACTGCATTGTCATGTATGCCTTCATCAGTGCCAGTTTGGTAGGATTTAAGGGGTGTGTGGTTCATTGTCCTTCTTGCAGATAGTCTGTTCTTCTCTTCAACATGTGGAAAGTGGTGCTCCTGGGTCTCTATACAGCGTTGGCTGTGAGAGGATTGGCAAAGGGTGCTCCTTTCCAACCAGAAGAAAAATGGAAACCACTAGATAACCCTAGAAACAGAGACCTGGTAAGGAAATGCTGCAAGAAAGATAGCCTGTGTGAGTCTTTTCTTTGCCACCAGCATTTTTCTCCTGTAAATTGAAAGGTAAGAGGGGCCCATTAAATGTAGTGCTAGTAAGTGTGCACTTTGTGTAGTCAATAACCACAGCTGGATGAACAATCTTCAGTCAAGATGTACTCCTTGACTGAAGAGACACTGCAGTAATGCACAGAGCTCCCTTACAGCTTCATACAGCAGCTTCAGTTTCTAAAAATGCATTTTGGTTATACAGCCACTTGCTTCATGAAGCAGGAGAGGGATGATTATTATGTTTCTTTCCAGTGTGTGCTCTGATTGTATGTTCTCTCCTCTTCCAGAAGTACAAGGAAGTTTGTATCTGACAGACTGTCAGGACTTGTGCCTTAACATCTATAAGTTAATTACAGCTACGAAAATATCATTAAGGGGACATCTGCAAGATCCCTTCTGAAGGATCAGTTTCCCACACGTTTTCCTCACTGTTTTAAGAAACACAAATGTTTTCAAGCGACCCATTCGATTCAGTTGTGCGCTGTGGCTAACTCTTGGAGACCGTTTCTCTTACTGTGTAACAGAACTGTACTGCTTGCACTCAGAAAGGGTTTTGTGGTGCCTGTTTTATAAGGGATGAAGTTTGAATCCTCAGTGGTTTGAAGGGGAGCATAGATCAGTAAGGAGTTGGTGGCCCTTGTACACCATGTGAGGTGTATGAGCCACAAATAGAGAGCACATGTCTGTGTTGTACCAGTGTAAGGTCACAAAAGAGAATTTAATCCCACATAAAGACAAATATTGCATTTAAATTGTGTCAGTAGAAATAATCCATCTCATCTGGGCACGCTCTGTTTTCACATCTGAAATATGTTCAGTTTTTCAGAACGCTCCAGGCTTATTTTTCGGGCAGGGGTCTTGATCTCAGAAAGTTCCCAGCTACTTTCACTGTGACCAATGAAGGACCAAGGCCTGTCATGTTCTACTCAGATCCTATTGCTTCTGCATTTGCAGATTATGAAGAAAGGAAAAATTCTTTCTCAAATTATTTCAAAGGCTGAAAGATGCTGCTGACCAAGGTAACAGAGTATGCCTTTTCCTCTCATGTTGTTGCATGGAATCAAGTGAATGATCCAGATTCAAGTGATTCTCATTTCTGTCTGAAGTATGACAACAATTTCTTTTTTCAGAGTTAATTTAAAATGTTTAAAATCTGTGGTTTAAAATTGTTGAGCTAGAGTTTATGAGGTAATTACTATTGTGGTAGATTAACATGTGGTACTTGTGAAGACCTAGATAGACCACATTTGGTTTTTTTTCTCCTTGCTCTCTCGTTCTGCCAAGGTACAGAAAATAGAGAATCATAGAATCAGTCAGGGTTGGAAGGGACCACAAGGATTATCTAGTTCCAACCTCCCTGCCATAGGCAGGGACACCTCACATTAGATCAGGCTGTCTAGAGCCTGGCCTTATGCAGGTTTCTTTAAGTAACTGATGGCAGTAAAGCTATCAATTGAGACTAATGGCTTCCTGTGGTAATGGCTGTTAAATCAGTGAAGTTAGGCATAAGCTGCTGCACTAGCTAAGAATACAGTATCTTTTACATCTTCATCCATCCACGATGCTCTCCTTGTTTCTACCACTGAAATGGAAAGGTAAAGAAAAGGATTGCCAACTTGTCTCTTCAAAACATGAAATAAAAGTGATTCATGTTTGTATTATTAATAAATCCAGCCTTGGTTTGTAGCAGGTACTCTGAGATATTTTACCTCTGCATAGCCACAGTTGAGCAAAAAAAAATCCTTTCACATCTCAATCTGAGAGGCAGTGAATACAGACTGCTCTGAGGAAGGGGAAATAACAGTATTCTCCCCTTTTACAGATAGATTAATAACTCAGTAAGTTTTCAGTCTAAGCCTCTTGATGATTTACCTAGTGATCTTAAAGAGTAATTTGTAATCAATATTCATTTTAGGGTTTTTAGTTCTGTCCTGTTTTGTGTCTGCTTTAAAGGTTATCTCTCTTTGTAACACAAAGCAAAGCACTGCACTAAAATGTTAAGGCTAAGTTATTTTTGTCAAGTTCTTGTGTCAGGGTAAAACAAAATAAATTGCAACATACACTGAGCATTGTGCATGATAACTGAATGAAAAGGGACTTAAGAAAGGATGCTGTAGCAACTGATACGGCAGCAGTGAGGACATCAGGGCTGGAGGTAATTTTGCCTGCATAATTCAGGATGATTACGGCAGTTCTCTTCAGTGTTCAGAGATGTTTTCTGGAAGTAGAGGTCTGCTGCTCTGTGTTTCAATCAGTGTTAACCAGGTCTTGCTTTGGATCATACCCTGGTCGCATGTAAGTATTTCTGTATGTGTCTCATACCCTTTCTCTTCCTCTTTTTCAGACATTAACTTTTGATCTCCATGTGAAGTGGTAACCTTTACAGAAACATACTACTGCTTTGAATTTTTAACAGTATCCTGATGATTTACAGCTGCCCTCAACTGCCACAGCTCTCACCCGTGGAACCTGACATCACGCTGTCATTAGCACATTTGCTGTCCGCGCTGCCTCACAGAGCTGTGCTTGTCTAAACGTGAATAAATGACTGCAACAGAGTGCTTCTAACTGCTGCCAGTGTCTCTGGTTCTAACTGGGAAATAAACGTTACCTTTCCGTTTACTAGAACTAGACCTAAGAAGGTGGTCTGCAGCAGTTCTTCTTTCACCATAAGTGTGTAGTTCATGGGGGGGCGATAGCAAAGGGCAAAATTTCTGCTCTGGCAGAGGCACCTGCCCCAGGGGGCTGGTGGCTGCCTGCTCCTCACCCCTCATCATCCCCAGCCCCCGTTTCTGACCAGGCGCAGGTCAGTAAGTCACCCGTGCCATAACCGTGCATGGAACCAAGCCATGCTTCCTGCGTACGTATGTGCAAAAGCTCTGCAGCGAGGACAAGTACGGGCGCACCTCCCTGCTGCCCTGGGCCCTCATGCTTCTGGCTCCTCCGAGGCGGCGGCGGCGGCGGCAGCGTCGCAGCCCCCCGGGCTCAGGGGGTCCTCCACGCCAATGCCGGGCGCTGCCCGCTCCCAGGGGGCATTCTGTCCCCGGCAAACCCTCCCTGTGTCCCCCTCCCCGCGGCAGCCGGGCCGGAACTGGCGTGTGAGGGCGCGGGGCGCGGCGGGCGCCATTACGGGCGGACCCGCGTCCCGTCCTCAACTGCGTTCCGGGGCCGTGGCTGCGGCAGTTCCCGCCCCCGACGGCTGCCGGAACGATGTCGGGGTTCAGCCCGGAGCTGATCGATTATCTGGAGGGGAAGATCTCCTTCGAGGAGTTCGAGCGGCGGCGAGAGGAGCGTAAGAGCCGCGAGAAGGTGAGCCTGCCCCTGGCAGCCCCGCGGGCCGCCCCGGCCCGCTCCTTCCCTGCCCGCAGCTGGCAGCGCGCCGGCCCCTTCCAGGCTGCCTCTCCTTTGTGTCTGTGGGCTTATGTCAGGTGTGGTGTGCTCAGCTTTTGATTACTGTGCAGAGCTATCGATTATGTCCACGTCACCGTTGATTTCTTTGCAAAAATTACAATGAACTAGCCTTAACTTTAAGGGTCATTAGGGTCTGGTAGGACAAGTTGTTCAAAGCAGCTTAGACCTTTCAGAGGCACGGAATGCAACGTTTTGGTTCGTACCAGTGTGGCTTGCGCCCCTGGACACGACAAAAGCTCGTGGCGTTTACTTTTGGGCACCGTACCTAGTTGCTTTAAGTTGGAGTAATGAGCAGAAGCAGGTTTAGATACAAAATCATCCAGCATATACTAGTGCCACTCTCCCACCGTCTGTGTGAAACTGAACAAGATCCAATTTGACTCCTTTTGGTATTGTTTGTAGATTTTTGACAGCAATCAATACCGGGAGAGACGGCTCTATGCCTAAAAGTAAGCAGATGGAAGCATTATGAGATCTATATTGTATGCTTGATTGGAGCTTTGTTGTTAATTTCACCATCTTTACCTCAAAACGGAGCTGAATGTCTGTATTTCCTGGTCTTTGGAGAGCAACTTCAGCAGAACTCATCTGAAATGGAAGGAGAAGTGATATACTAGGGCAGCTTTCTCACTGGACTAACAAGTGCTGGTTTAGTGTTTCGTTCTGCATTTTAAAAAGGCAGGCTTCTAAAAGGATTTATCACACATCTGTAGCTTGTCAGCCACGTTACCGTAACCTGACTGTAATGCCAAGGAAGCAAAGCAGTGAGTCTCTTCAGTCAAAAGTAATGTGAATAGTCACTATCCAATTCACCTCTCATTGACAGGAATATAACTGCTGAACTGTGTTCCTTTAGACTTAGAGCTACAGGGCTGACTCTGCCTGGTTTCACTTGCAGTGCAGAATCTGAAACCTCAGGTTTAAGTGCTGGTTGTAAGTATTAGGGCAAATAGGAATGAGTCATGTTACAAAGCTGATCACTGGTATTGTTGGTATGTGTAGGATGGTGAAAATACGTCTGCTGATGAAAACACTGAAGATGTAGAGGCTTCATCTTCATCAAAAAAAGCATCTGGGAAATCCCAAGATCAGGATGAAACGGACGGTAAATGTTAGTGAAATAATTCCAGTGAAAAATGCATTTAGGAGGTCACTGAAAGCATTTTCTCTTTGATAGCTGACGTTTATACTTGTCTGCTGCTTTTCAAACCTGTGTGTGCTGCAGCATGTTGCATGTTGTTAGTATGGGGTGTTCAAAGTGCTAGCCAGTGTTGTAACTCGTTTCGTGTGTTTAAGAGGCTGCCTCTGGCCAGCTGACTGTCTCTTTTTTCTGGGAAACCTTCAGTTTTCCCCTTCTGGCCTCTTAACAGGGTAGCCACGTGCCCTCAATTATTTGATCTCTGAAGTTATGAATAAGTTGAAAACCTTCAGCCTGTTTTGGTTTGGTGGTTGTTTATTTTTCCTGTTCATCTCTTTGCTAGCCTTTTGTTGAGATTACAGTGTTTCAGAATACTTGATTCTGTTGTGTGAGTGTTGTCATCCTAAGTGAAGTAAAATAGCTAAAAAGTTTTTTTTTTCCCTTTCTTTATCTTTTTCTCCTACTCAGTTATTGTTTGACCTGTTTAAAGTGCCTCTGTGTTTATTTCTCTCCTGCTGGATGTTCTCCTAGCAACACATTCTCTGGCTGGCTTTCTTTGTACAGTTACTGGTGCCTTAGCAAAATGAGTTTGGCTTCCTTGGGATCCAACATAGCAAAAGGATTTGCAGCAATTGCTGGATGTGGTACATCTCTAATTTGTGTGGGTGCTGCATGACCTTGAGCCTCGTGTTCTGGCTTGTAGCTTGAAATTTTGAGTGCTACAGTTTACTTCAGAACACCTGCTGAGAAGCTCTACTGCGTGCACCAGTCAGGGCATGTTCCCGAGGGGTTGCCCGGGCTGTAAGTTAACAAAGTGTAATTTTTGGTCTCTTCCTGTTGATTCTTAGATTCTTCTTGCTGCTTTTGTTTCAAATTTTCATAATCTGCGTCTGTTTTGGGGACTTTGGTGTTGTGGGGTTTTTTTTGTGTCTGGGTTTGGGTGGGGTTTTTTGTTGTATTTGGGGGAGTTTGGCAGTGGTGGTGGTTCAGGGGGATTTTGTGCATTTGTTAGGGTTTTTTCCTTACTTTTCAGAATCAGACCTCAAACTGTCTCACCTAAAATATGCCTCAGTGGTGCCTTGGTTTTGCCTCCTATACTTGAAGGACAGAAATTGAGCACTGGAACTGTGGCTGGAGCCAAATATCTGTGGCTCTTTACTGACCACTTCTATTTTTGTTGAAATACTTCCAAGCTATTACAGTATCACAGTATCACCAAGGTTGGAAGAGACCTCACAGATCATCAAGTCCAACCCTTTACCACAGTGCCCAAGGCTAGACCATGGCACCAAGTGCCACATCCTTTCTCTGTATTTTTTTTGTAACCTTGTCTCTTACAGTTTTTTTTCCATGTCTGTCATCTTTGTCTATGAAAAACTAAACACACACTGATAGATTTGATACTAGTTTTGACTTCTGCTCGTACTACAGACAGTACAGAAGTCTAAAGAGCAGTCAGTATCAAGGAAACTTTGATATTGTTTATATTTAAGGAATTGTTGCTTGAATCAGACTTGGAGTATTCAGAGGAAAAATGTTAGAAAAGGTCATTCTTGGAATCACTTTTGGCACATCAATCTTCAAAGCTAATTTGTTCCTATCTCAGATGATCTCCTGTGTCTAAGGAGAGTGGAATAAAAGGGGGATGAAATTATTAAATTCTTTTTCAGATGGTGCAGGAAGAAAAGTCTTGATTTTTAGGTACTTAATATCAAAGTTAGAATAAAAACAACTAAATGTATCTAAGTCTGGGTAAAAAAAGGCACATCAAAAAATAAGGATAAATTCAGGTGTAGTACCCAACTCCCTCTTGCATATAGGCAATAAATGATAGATTTGTTTTTAAGTCTCAGCCTGATAACTGTGGTTATTCTGTTATAGAATCATGGAACATTAGAGGTTGGAAGGGAACTCAAGAGATCATTGAGTCCAACTCCCACTGCCAAAGCAGGATAGGTTAGGGTAATCCACACAGGAATGCATCCAAGTGGGTTTTGAAAGTCTCCAGAAAAGGAGACTCCACAACCTTTCTGAGCAGCCTGTTCCAGTGCTCCTTCAGCCTCGCTTTAAAGAAGTTTCTGCTCGTGTTGATGCTCAAGTCACCCAGTCATCCTCATGGCTCTCTGTTGGACTCTCTCCAGCAGATCCCTGTCTCTCTTGAACTGGGGAGCCCAAAATTGGACATAGTATTCCAGATGTGGCCTCACCAGGGCAGAATAGAGGGGGAGAAGAACCTCCCTAGACCTGCGCAGATCTTTAGATGCCCATTTCCCTAGCTGACACCTTTAAACATGAAACATTTTGATATCCCCATAAGTAGAAATTTGGGAGGGGCTTATAACTTTGGCTTAGAAATGAAAAATTGTCATTAGAAAACCTCTGCATAGCTTGATAGTTTGCACAGGTGGGCACTTGTGAGGGCCAGTAATCCTGAGCTGAGTAGTGAAAAGCTGTCATTAAAAGAATAGGATTTTTAAAATAAATCATCTGCTTTAAGGATATCAGTTTTGGATGTATAGCTTCACATTTGTACTTGTTTTAATGAATGTTGTTATTGCTTCTTCCAGCAAAATGTGGATGGTCCGGATTTTGCATTTACACATGTTAAAGGGCCCTTACCATCATCACCAGAGTGGTTACAAGATCCTGGGTTCAATTCTTATTCTAAAAATTGGTCTCCACCCTGTTGTTTAGTACAATTGTGTGCTCACTTACCCTCTTGAGCTGAAAAGCCTGGCTTCATCTGATGAGTTCAATGATTGGAAATTGCTGGATACACTTCTTTTGTAAGGGCTGAGAAGAATGTTGGCTAAACTGTCACTTTGTTCAATATGCTGCTCCATGCTTTCAGTTGAAATATCCCAAATATGCTAGAGACGGGGGGATACTAAGCATTGGTGGTGGATAACAGAGCTTTAAAACCAGAGAAGGTGGTTAACAGTATTTTTGCATTTCAGCAGGACTTTTTATTAAGAGTTGCTTGTTAAAGTGGGCTACCAAGTATGAAGAATTCTGTTTTCCTTGTACTTATCCTGAGAAGCAACATGTACTCTTGATTATACTCTTTACTGCATTTTTGCTTGCATCTCAACCAGGAGAAACATCAGATGGCGTCAGTAAATCTGTTCATCGGGTCTTTGCATCCATGCTTGGGGAAAATGAAGAGGAGGAGGAGGAGGATGAAGAGGAAGAAGAAAAAGAGGAAGAGGAAACGGCTGAACAGCCCACAGCTGGTGATGTTTTTGTGCTGGAGATGGTACTTAATCGAGAGACCAAAAAAATGATGAAGGCAGGTGTTTAGACTTTGATACAACTCCCTTGTTTGTCCTGAAGCATGGTACAAAAATGCCAGTTTGTGTGATTTTTAGCTACTCACTGGGAAACCTGCCTGCAAATCAATCCCTGTAAGATACTTCTGGTTATGGTGGTGTCACCTATCTTTGTTAAAATTCCTGTAGATTACTGTTGGCAAACTTCCAAAAGTAACAAGGTGAATTTTTGCAGTGTCTGGATTGTCTGCATTAGATACCAGAGTCACTGTCAGGTATGGAAATTGGCAGACGTTTGGGTCAGTTTAGTATCACCAGTACTTAAGTAAACTCGTGTTGAGCACAAGTGTGACTGATGTCTCCTGAATGTGAGCACAGCTGAATCCGCAGTAGATCTAAAATCCCCTTTTCCATTTAGGAGAAAAGACCTCGAAGCAAGCTTCCTCGTGCCTTGAGGGGTCTGATGGGAGAGGCCAATATCCGGTTTGCTCGAGGAGAACATGAGGAGGCCATTCTGATGTGCATGGAAATCATTCGACAGGGTATGTTAGAGTGGTTAAACCTTTTGAGCTTTAAGTGTGAGTGACGTCATGCACACTAGGAAAATGCAGTGTGCCTCTGCTGGTGATGAAAGTACTCAGCACAAGGCAAGTCACTGTGAAAGCAGTGTGGAATTGAGAACATAAAGTCTGGTTTTTCTGATGTTTTGCTTGTAAAAGAAAACCACAGATCCTGCTGAGACCTGTGTCTTTGCTTAGCTTTACGCAGTTTGCTTTTACTGGCTCTGTAGAACCAAGATATAAACATCATCATGACTTGCAGTGGAGGATAATGCCATAAATACTTCTTAAGATTGAGTCAAGCTGCAAGTTTTTGCCTGAATTTAAACAGCAATGAACTTTCCTATAATTGTCATATCTGTAGTTGCAGAAAGGCAAATGCAGTTGTTTTCAGGTTGGTTTGAAAACAATAATTCTTAATTATTCTCGTTGTCTTTTCACAGCTCCTCTTGCTCATGAGCCATTTTCTACTCTTGCCATGATCTATGAAGACCAGGGTGATATGGAGAAGTCTCTACAATTTGAACTGATTGCAGCTCACCTAAATCCCAGTGATACTGAGGAATGGGTTAGACTGGCTGAAATGTCACTGGAACAGGACAATATTAAACAGGCTGTTTTTTGCTACACAAAAGGTAGCAAACATTTTAATAGGTGAAAGTAAATGTTAGGATCCTGAAATAGTTTATGTTGGAGGGCACCTTAAAGATCAGCTAGTTCCAACTCCCTGCTGTGTGCAAGAACACCTCCTACTAGAACAGCTCATGACTCTGTCCAACCTGGCTTTCAACACTGTCAGGCTTGGTCCCTCTACAGTTCCTTTGGACAACCTCCAGAAAAGTTTCCAGTGCCTCACCACCCTCATGGGGAAGAATTTTTCCCTTATGTCTAATCTCAATCCTGCTTCTTCCAGTTTGAAGCTGTTACCCCTCCTCCTCTTCCCACATGCCTTGATGAAAAGTCCGTCTCCAGAATTTGGGTAGCCCCTTTCAAATACTGGAAAGCTACGCTGAGGTCTCCCCAGAGCCTTCTCTTTGGCAGGCTGAACAACTTTGGCTCTCTCAGCCTATCTTTGCAGGAGGGGTGCTTCAGCCCGTAGACCATTTTCAAAGCCTCCTCTGGCCTTGCTCTAACAGTTCCATGTCCTTTCGTGTGCTGAGGACTCCAGAGCTGGCCCCAGCACGGCAGGTGGAGTCTCAGCAGAGGACAGAATCCCCTCCCTCCACCTGCTTCCCATGCTGCTGGGGATCAGTGCCATCTTGTGTTGTGTGTCTCATCACCCAGCATCTCCAAGTCCTCAGGACTGCTTGCTAGCCTTTCTCCATCCAGTCTGGATTTGTGCTTGGGATTGCCCCAACTCAGGTGCAGGACCTAATGCCTTGGGTGCTAATGGCAACAGTTTTGTTCTCTTCTGCTTTCTAATTTAGCTTGCTGCATTTTGCTGGGGTTCTGGTACCCCTATCTGGAGTCAAAGAGTCATTGACTCTTAATGTAGGGTGCCCTTTTTGTACAAAACCTGCTATGTGCTCATTAGTCTTCATCTAGTCAGAGGAACAACTGTGAAATCCATTGTTGCCTTTTCCTGCACTAGAGTGCTAATAGGCTTCTTCTTGCAGCTCTGAAATATGATGCAACCAACGTGCGTTACCTGTGGGAGAGATCGAGCCTGTACGAGCAGCTGGGGGAACACAAGCTGGCTATGGACGGCTACAGGCGCATCCTGAACCTCCTCTCCCCCTCTGATGGAGAGCGCTTCATGCAGCTGGCAAGAGACATGGCAAAGTGAGTTGGTCTGGAAAACACCCTGCTTTGGTTTCCCAGAGTTCCTTGCAAGATGGTGTTGATAAACTCTGCAGCTGCTGCAGGCTGGCTGGCTGATTAAAATAAAAGCTGCATCTGATTTTGCTGGGGCAAGCTCACCACCAGCATTCAGCCCCCAACTAATGTCATGTTTTCAAAGCCTGACATGGAAATGATCCTGTGCAGGATCAATGCATCAACTTAGAAGTGTTGCATTCTCTTGCCCAAGACAGAGATTTGTGGTTGAAGTGGGTAGCCCTATTATTGTGGTTTTAATAAGCTGTCAAGCTATTTTATATCTAAGCTTACTCATGCATAAACTATAGAAAGCTGTTACCAGCCTGTTTCCAAACAGTTTAAGTGTGTTGATCCTTGTGGTTGTGAAATGCACCACAAAAATATATTGTAACACTATTATTACTGAAGATTTTTCTGAAACCAAGTAAATGTGGTACATCATCAGTAACTTGTCTTGAGGTGGGAGGTACTGTGATGAAAACTCCAGGAATGTCCAAACATAGATGGTGATTATTCAAAATACATAAAAATTATTAACATTTCTAAGAAAATGAAAAAAAAAACACCTTTCTCACCATCTTTTGTAACTTGCTAATGAAAATACTTGTTAATAGGCAAAAATAAGTGGGGAAATCCTTTTGCTTGTGTTTGAGGTTACCTCAAATACTTAGTGTCTCATATCTGTGTTTTATAGAAGTTACTATGAAGCCAATGATGTGACCTCTGCTATTGAGATAATAGAAGAAGCCTTTACTAAGCACCAGAGCCTGGTCTCCATGGAAGATGTTAACATCTCAGCTGAACTGTATATTTCCTCCAAACAGTATGACAAAGCACTGGCGGTATGGAGAACTAAATACACTTCTCTGTCATGTTCAGCACCTCTTTGCTGGTCAGAATGGGCAGTTCATGTTCTTACAGTGCTTAGATATGGTCCTAGTTCTGTAGCTGATCAAATACAGATTGCTTGCTATTAGTTCTGTAGTAATTAACATTAAAGTTAGTAGTTTGATGTTGGAGGTTGTTAGAATTGCATGCTGTTCCATGTTTAAAATGTTGGGATCCTTCCTCCTCTATAGTTGCCATACTCTGAGTAGGCAGAGAAGACCTATGAGCTGGTTTTGGAGTGCTACCAGCAAAGGATATTCTCTAAGCTGTAGGTTATAGTTTAGGGGGAGACACTGTATGATGTAAAGGTTCAAATGCAGACCGTTGTGCTTTATCTGACATACTTGTGTTACAATTAATAACTTATTCATTAAGCATCAAGCATCCATTTCAGAAAGTCAATACACCTTGACTCTAAGGCATTGGGAAGTGGAGAAGTCCACTAATCTGTTCTCAGTTTGTTCTAGTAGGCTTTATCCCTTACTTCTGAGGCATGTTTCCAGGTTGATTTGGTCTGACTTTGAGAGGAGAGAATTTAGTATGTGGCCAGGATTATTCATTGCAAGGTAGATGGAAGAAACTGTTAGTTGAGGCTTTCTCCTTGTGGACGTTCTTATTCTCCTAAGAGGAAAGTGGCAGGAAACAGCCTCGGGGTGCAGCAGTGAGAGGTTTAGATGGGACTATAGAAAAAATGTCTTCCTCAAAAGGGTTGGCAAGTCCTGGAACAGGCTCAGGGAAGTGGTGGAGTCCACCTTCCTGGAGCTGTTTTTTATAAAGGAGATGTAGATGTGGTGCTGAGGTTTAGCAGTGAACTCGGCAGTGCCGTGTTAACAATTGAGTTTGATGATCTTAAAGGTCTTTTCCAGTCTAAACCATTCTGCAATTATCTAATGCTTTATTTTCAGTCTTCCAAGAGGCATTAAAAGAAACTATAAATGCTAAAAACTATTCTAGTTCTGATGAAGGTAACTGCTGCATTTGCTAAAGAGGTGCTGGACAGAAGATGATCAAACTCAGAACTAGCCAATTGACTACGTGTGAAATGAGTGCAGCTTTTCTTTTGATGACTCTGGTGATATCTAAACCAGCTGCCATGTGATCTGGTTACTCTGTATGCCCTTTAAACCTTTAAAATTATTTAAGTTACTTGTCTGTTCTAGGTTATTACAGATTTTGCAGGAATTGTACTTGAAAAGAAAACACCAGAAAAAAGTCCATCTGAGGAGAAGAAAGGTCAGTAGCTAACAAGAGGTTAGCATGCCCCTGCTGCTCATCCAATATGACATTTTCCCTTCCATTTAATTTTCGGTTTTCAGGGGTATTTTGATGCACATTGACAGGCTTTTCTTTTCTGAAACTTTCCAGTGTCTCTTAACGACTTGCATGGCATGACCTCAGTTCCCTGTAAGGAGTTTCTCTGATGTCCAATTAGCTCTGCTGACTCACAAAGGACAAGGGCTGCACTCCAGGCAACTGCAGCCTTTTAAAGTTCTAAACATTCCTGGGAGTGTTCACATCAGTCCACCTATTTCTAAGTGTCTTCTGAAAAAAAGACTTAGATAGGCTTAGTGGCTTCTCAATCTGAGACTAACATTCTTCACAAACCCTACTTCTGATATTAAACATTTAAATGTTTTGATATATGCAAGTCTGGGAGTGCTGGCTTGTAAGTGAGTAAAGTGAGCTGTCTTTGAGAAGACTGTTTTGTGAAAATCATTGCTTCAGTCTTAAAATGATTGTTTGCTCTGTGGAAGCAGACAGGCAGAAAAACGTGGGGGTGCTGGTAGATAGTAGCTGAACATGAGCCAGCACTGTGCCCAGGTGGCCAAGAGAGCCAATGGCATCCTGGCCTGTATCAGGAACAGTGGCCAGTAGGACGAGGGAGGTTATTCTGCCCCTGTACTCAGCACTGGTCAGGCCACACCTTGAGTCCTGTGTCCAGTTCTGGGCTGCTCAATTCAAGAGAGATGTTGAGATACTGGAATGTGTCCAGACAAGGGCGACAAAGCTGGTGAGAGGCTTGGAACACAGCCCTGTGAGGAGAGTCTGAGGGAGCTGGGGTTGTTTAGCCTAGAGAAGAGGAGGCTCAGGGATGACCTCATTGCTGTCTACAACTATGTGAAGGGAGGTTGTAGCCAGGTGGGCATCAATCTCTTCTCCCAGGCAATCAACAACAGAACAAGGGGACACAGTTTCAAGTTGTGCAGGGGAAAGTATAGGCTGGATGTCAGGAGGAAGCTCTTCACAGAAAGAGTAATTTGCCATTAGAATGGGCTGCCCAGGGAGGTGGTGGAGTCACTGTCCCTGGAGGTGTTCAAGAAAAGACTGGATGAGTGCCATGGTCTAGTTGATTGGCTAAGGCTGGATGATAGGTTGGAGTGGATGATCTTCAAGGTCTCTTCCAACCTGGTTGATTTGATGATCCTATGAACGATGCCATCATACCAGCTCCATAAGCAGAGGCCCTGTCATAGGATTAAATTGGTTATTTCAGCAGTTCAAACCCAGTGTAGGGATAAAATACTTCTGTTGGCTTTTTGCTTTAATGGACCAGGTAAAACTACAGTTGATCACTAAATGACTGACCTGGTTTAGACTTTGAATGGATCATTTATAAGAAGCTAAACAATAAGGAACCTGGGAATTATAAGAGTTTTGCCAAGTTACCTGGAGTGTGCAATCACTTAGGTCAAAGCTTCTAAACTACTCAAGAGTTTGCTTCCTGCTCTTGCTTTGTAACTTTTGTGACTATTTCCTGCTCTGCTGCCCTTGAAAATGAAAGGGGGAAAAATATCCAGCCCCCACTTTTCTGAGCAAGCTCCCAATCGTTTATGGATTCAAAAGCACTTTTGGCTTAGGTGGTGGTCCCAGGGTAACCTGCTAATCTTTTTTTTTTGAAGATACAGAGGCAGTGGCAGAGGCTGAGGGAAGCCAGGAGGCAACGACTGATGACCAGAGTCTTCCAGTTGCTGAATCCAGTGCTGCAGGTATTTTAACTTCTCAGTTTTGTGCAAGCCTGTGAACTGATTGTATGCTCAGGTTGCAATCATATGAAAATGGAGGAAGATTTCTAACAGCAAAGAAATGGGGCTTCATCCAAGAAAGGTTTCTTGTATACTCCCTTACTCAGAACTTTCTCCTAACAATGTGTACAGCCAGAGCTCTGGTACACAGGATTAGCTTAATAAGAATAAATGCTGTAATATAGAGTATTTCATTCAAAAGGAAGGAGAAGAGGGTACAGGTTCATGAATTGCTAAGGGAAGGCTTTATGAAGCAAGCACATCCTGAGAGGGCAAAACTTCTAAGTGCATCCTACAGGATCCTGCTGTGGAAATCCATGAAGACAGACAGCACTTGATGTTTGTGTGACGTGATTAGTATCAGAGACAGTAGGAAGAAGTTGTTCCAACTATCTGGAAACATACAAAAGGAGGAGATAGGCCAAGCCTACACCAATGTTTTCTAGAGTCAGTGAGGAATTATGTTCTTAGCAGATCTGAACATGGCCTGGGTCAGCTTGTGAAATTCTTGCTAAAGCTTCTGGGTTCAGAAAGGAATTCTTTATCTTCTCACAGCTGTGGAGAAGGTCAGCTGCTCCATACCTGAAGGTGTTCCCATCGACATCACAGTCAAGCTGATGGTGTGCTTGGTTCACTTGAACATCCTAGAGCCTCTGAATGTAAGTAGAAACCAACCCATAAGTTGGGGGGTGTTTTAATAACTTTTCAAAGGCAGTAATTTTTTTCTTGTCTTCTTGTGGCTGAGGTCACTGAGAGAGCTGTGGAGATTCTTTTTGTCTCCCTCCCACTCCAGGAGAGAAATCTGCAATTTCTGGATTTGTCTTTAGAAAGCATGCCTTCAGTGGAAGTATTGTTGATGCACAGTAAATCACAGACCTGCTGCTCGGATGGGCCCAAGACCATGCTGTGGTTCATCGCGAAGGCACCCATCAGATGTGAAATGGATAGATATGAGATGTCAAGTCTAGAAAAATATGGCTTTTTCAGGAGTTCTGCAGTTCATGGTTTTGTTTTTTTGGGGCTTTTTTCCAGTTTTTTTAAACTGAAAAATGAAGGAAGTGTAGTTCAGAATGCAAACAGAATAAAAATGGAAGAACCATAGAATTGTTTTGCTTGGAAGAGACCTCTAGGATCATTGAGTCCAACTTTCAACCTAGGACGTCTATGGCCATTAAACCATGTCCCCAAGTGCCATGCTCACACGTTTCTTTAACAGTTCCAGGGGTGGTGACTCCACCACTTCCCTGGGCAGCCTGTTGACAGCATGAAAATGTGTGTCCAATAACCATACTTGGAAGAATTGTTCTCTTTGGTTATTTGTGCTTTTTGTGTCCTTTTTTTTTTCCCCTTAAGCCCCTTCTGACTACTCTGGTAGAACAAAATCCAGAAGAAATGGGTGACTTGTATTTGGACGTCGCAGAGGCGTTTCTGGATGTGGGAGAGTACAACTCAGCACTGCCTCTCTTGAGCTCCCTTGTCTGCTCCGAGCGGTACAACTTGGCTGTTGTATGGCTGCGGCACGCGGGTAAGAAGCAGCACGGCTGCTGAGGGGTGATGAGACAATGCTGAACATTTCCAGGGGCCTTTGTCTAAGATCACAGGAATTTTTGAGTCAGATGTTGAAGGATCATTGGTATATGTCAGACTATAACTGGAATTTATTATGAGAACCTTGTCATGGAGGATTTTCTTGTCCTTCATATAGACTGAAATATACTTCAGGTAAAAATAGTTAATGAAGTGAAAGAGCTATCTATTCTGCATTCCATCCTTTGTTAAAAGATGATACTTTAAGTGAAAATGTGGATGCAGCAGTACATATTTCTGAATATTTTAACTTTCATAATGCATATTTTGGATGATTTTAACTGAAAAAGTATCTGTAAAGTGTATGAAGTATCTTACAGGCTCTTCATGTGTGTTGCGTTGTTTGTGGTATTTCTAGAGTGCTTGAAGGCTTTGGGACACATGGAACGTGCTGCTGACAGTTATGCCAAAGTTGTTGATCTTGCCCCACTGCACCTGGATGCAAGAATCTCACTTTCCACACTTCAGCAGCAGCTGGGCCGACCTGAGAAGGCTCTGGAAGCACTGGAACCCATGTATGATCCAGACACACTGGCACAGGATGCCAATGCTGCCCAGCAGGTGGGTGAAGCACTCTGCCCTTCCAGTTCAGGGAACACTATTCTCCTGAAGCATGGTAGTGGCTAAAACTGTCAGCTACCTAGGAGCAAGGATTGAGCCTGATTTCCAGCATGGTGAGCCTTCACAGTGCAGCAAATTACTCACTAGAGAGCATCAGGGATGTAGCTCACTCTCCCTCACCATTTCAACAGTATTTCCCTTTTCCTACCTGATTATTTTGGGGTGAGGTGCAAGCTCCTGGCCACTGAGAACCACTCAGACACCAATCACTTTGCATCAAGTTGATCCGCTGTTGTGATGTGTGTGGTTTGACTTCTGCAGTGCTGTAGCCAAGTTTCTGTGTCTCCTCTCAGCAGCACCTTCACTGTAGTTAGGCCTAATTTCTCTGAAAATGGAGAATTTCAAACAGCATCTGCTGCAGGGCAGTTTACTTGGGTCTTACCTGCTGCTGCCAAGATTCTTACAGCTTGCAAGAAGCTTTCACAATCCCGTTGGTACTGTACTGAGTCAAACCAGTTTGTTTCATGAACTCGCTTCCTGTGCAAGTGGTTGAATAATAACATTCCCTATTCTCTAGGAATTAAAGCTGCTTCTCCATCGCTCCACGCTGTTGTATTCCCAAGGCAAAATGTATGGTTACATCGACACCTTACTCACAATGCTGGCAATGCTGCTGAAGGTAAGCCAAGCTTTCAAGCTGTACGTTGGGTTAAGACAAGACACCAAGAAGCTCAGGAGGAAAGCCAGGGGGTTTTATATTCAACTGATTCATTTTGTTAGATCATAACCTTGCAGGGAGCCTGTAATACTGTGTGATGGTTTAGGCTGTTACCTGCCCCCCCACACTTTTGAATTTGCCCCAGCTAACTCAGAAGGGCTCTGGGAATGTAAATGAAGCTATTTATTTACAGCAGCACAATATACAAGCAGCTATTTACAATATATACAGTTATATACAGAAATATACAAAGGAAAAGTAATACATAAGCACAACTCCCCTCCCAGAAACCTGAGTCCCCAGGAGGGGTTCTCAACCACCCCAACACCCCCCCCTGCCCCTCTCAACCTTACCCCAGTTCTGAGAAAGAATAGAGGTGCAGCCAAGAGGTTAAGAAGGAAGGTTAGTGGCAGTGAGGTTAAGGCGATGTGGCTCGGTCTGAAGGCAAAAGCAAAGTGAGAACAAAATGGAGAGTGTTATCTAATGTTTACTTCTTGTTCCCAGACTTCTCAGTGGGACTGTGAGAGAAGGAGACACAACCATTGTTTTCCTTTTCACAGCTAAATTATCTACTTTCTCTCACCAAAACATTCTAGCCTGCTTCAAACTAGCACATACCGGTGTCCCTACCTGTAGGGACAGAGCAGAGGACCACTCGTGTGTCTAATTCCTAATGAAGTGATTTAAGCAACCTGTTTTTCACTGTACACAGAACACACTGAATTCTAATGCTACTTTGAGTGCTTTCTTAAGGTGTGGATACTGGTTTCTATTTCAGCAATTTGCTTTTGGAGTTCTTAAATCAATTTGTCATATTTTCTTGAAATAAAATTACCTAGTCCCCCAGATTTATGGCGCCAGCAAATACAGCAGTGGTGAGTTTATAAACAAGGAGGGAGAGAGAATAGTTGGACTTCAGTTTTATCCATTACTGCTGTATTACACTGGTTCAGTAGCTGATTACACACCTACTTCTGAAACTGATACAGAAATGCTTGGTTTTGCTGTGCCTCAATGCAAACAGTCTTGATTTCAGTATTACAGGGATGTTCTAGAAGCCTATTACCTCTTTTAAAGAGACTTTGTAGCTTCTTTTGCTCCAGTTTGGAGTGGAGCATGAAAAAATGCAGAAATAACACTCCTTTTGGGGTCACTCAGAATCTTGCTCTGTCATGGTGTTTCCAAGCTGCAGTTTTGTCATGCAGCACGAGCAAGATGGATTAGCCATGAGGGTGCCTTTGTCATAGATGTATTGATGTAATCTGAAACACTCCCTTAAATTTATTTCTAGGTAGCAATGAGCAGAGCTCAGGTGTGTTTGATATCTAGTTCCAAATCTGGAGAGAGACACCTCTATCTTATTAAGGTGTCAAGGGATAAAATTTCTGACAATGACGACCAAGAGACAGCGAATTGTGATGCAAAAGGTAACAAATGTTTATTAAAGCAATAAGATGAACTTAGTTCTGAAAAGTTAAATAAATGTGACTTGTTTTGCACGCTCAGTCCATGCAGTTAATGTTAATATTGCTTTATGTCTAGGACAGAGAAGGCAGCAAAAATTAAGATGTTACTACTTAAGGGAATAATAGTGCAGAGAAAACTAGTGTGGTTTACAGAATAATTCAAATGGGGAAGGACCTGGAAGGATCATAGAGGACAACATTCTCAGTGCAGATGCAGTGCCTGCAGGTCTAGAAGAGAAAAACACAGTAGGAGAGTGCTGTGTTGCTTTTTGCTGGCCCAGACTTGCCTGAGCCAGGCCACATATTCTTAGGCACCCTTAGGTGGATGAGGAAGAGTAGCTGTAATTCATTCCCGTAGGAACTTTATGGCTTGCACTATGTGTATTTCTTGCCATTTATACCTAACTTTTGTCAATTTTTTAGCTAGTATTACATAAACAGCACTGAAAGTGGGGGGGGGAGTAAATACCATGTCTATCTTTATTTTGCCTGTTAATGCTGAGATGGTTTTGAGAAGATCAGCTGAATATAAGTACTTTTATTATTTAAGAGTTTATCACTCTCATTGGAATTTTCTCAACTTCCTATCTTGGATCATTGTAGCAATTTTTGCTGTTCTCATGAGCGTGCTGGCAAAAGATGACTGGTGGAACCTCCTCCTGAAGGCTATTTATTCTTTGTGTGACCTCTCCCGGTACAAGGAGGCAGAGCTACTGGTGGATTCCTCTTTGGAGTATTATTCATTTTATGATGATAGACAAAAGCGCAAGGAGCTGGAATACTTTGGTCTCTCTGCTGCAATTCTGGACAAGAACTTCAGGAAAGCATACAACTATATCAGGTGAGGCAGAGCAGCCTCATCTGTACATGTACACTGGGGCTGTTGTACTGCTGAGACTGTTGCCAAAGGAGGCAGGTGATGCTTTTCAGCTTGAACTAAAACACATGAGGAAAGGCTGAGAGATCTGGAGAAGAGCAGTCTGAGAAGGGATCTTCTCATTGCTCAGCGAGAGCTAAAGAAGCTACTGGGGGCAAGAGGATGGGGCCAGACTCTTGTCAGGGGTGCCCTGTGACAGGACAAGGGGCAATGGGCACCCAGGATGTTCCATCTGTACATGAGGAGAAACTTTTTTGCTGTAAGGATGCCAGAGCCCTGGAGCAGGCTGCCCAGAGAGGTCATGGAGTCTCCTCTGGAGAGATTCCAAACCTGCCTGGACTTTGTGATCCTGGGCAACCTGCTGTGAGTAACCCTGCTTTAGCCAGGTGGTTTGAACTAGATGATGCCCAGAGGTGCCTTCCAACCCCTACTATGCTGGGATTATGTGCAGGGCTTTCTGATAGCCTCTGATACCAAAAAGCGCATAACGCAGTAGATGGTTGGTTCTGCCAAAATCATTGGGTCTGTCTTTCACCTTAGCCTCAGTCACTGACCTGCTATTTGAGTGTCACCTTCCCCAATCTGTTGAGCTTTTATTGCAGCTACAGCATTACCTATATAGCATTGACTAATTTTCTGTGTACTTTTCTACTTCTACTGTACAGAATCATGGTGATGGAAAATGTCAATAAACCTCAGCTGTGGAACATCTTCAACCAAGTCACTATGCAGTCTCAGGATGTCCGTCACCATCGTTTCTGCCTCCGCTTGATGCTGAAGAACCCGGACAATCATGCGCTGTGTGTCCTGAACGGGCACAATGCCTTTGTGTCTGGCAGTTTCAAGCATGCCCTTGGTAACATCCATAATCTTTAATAGTAACAAATATCACAAATCAATATTGTTTTTTCTGAGAAGGATTTTGTAAAATAGTTTTCTTCATACATCAGAAAATGATGGTTGGCTTAACAGGGTCAGTCTGGTGCTTTGGCTTTTCTTAGTTTGTGCTTCTAATTTGAAGATGTTCTCTTTTGGCCTTAAAATTCTTAAGGGATACTTTTCACAATCACCACCTTGATTGAATTGTTTGCTTTAGGACAGTATGTGCAAGCCTTCCGTGCAAACCCTGATGAACCTCTGTACAGCCTTTGCATTGGCTTGACTTTCATCCACATGGCATCTCAGAAGTATGTGTTGAAGAGGCATGCTCTCCTAGTACAGGTGAGTTACTGACAGTAGTGCTACTGGTAGCATGTCCTGGCTCTGTATCCTGCCATTATGGCTACAACACACTCTGTTTCCATCACAGAATGGCTCAGGTTGGAAGGGACTTCAGGGATCATCTACTCCAACTGCCCTGCCATAGCCAATGATGCCTCTAAATTAGACTTGGCTGCTCAAGGCCTCATCCAGCCTGTCCTTGAACAGCCCCAAGGAGGAGGCATCCAGAACCTTCCTGGGTGGCCTATTCCAGAATCTCACCACCCTTGTACTGAAGAACTTCTTCCTAAGACTGTCTAAACCTACTCGCTCTCAGCTTCAAACCACTCCTCCTTGCCCTGTTGCTAGACACCTTTGTGAAAAGTCCCTCTCCAGCCTTCCTGTAGGATCCCATCAGGTACTGGGAGGCAGCTCTGAGGTCCCCCTAGAGTCTTCTCCAGACTGGACAACCCATGCTCCCTCAGCCTATCCTCATAGCAAAGGTGCTGCAGCCCTTGGATCACCTTTGTGGCCCTCCTCTGGACTCACTACACCAGCTCTCTGTCCTTCTTATGCTGGGGATACCAGAACTGGATGCAATGTTCAAAGTGCAGTGTCACAAGAGTGGAGTCAAGGGACAGAATTCCCTCTCTTGCCCTGTGGCCACACTCCTCTTGATGCAGCCCAGTACACAGCTGCCTTCTGGCTGCATGAGGGCACTGCTGGCTCATGGTGGGCTTCTCGTTATACAGCACCCCCCACAGGGGGTAATTTTCTTCAGGGCTACTCTCAATCCGTTCTGCACCCAGCCTTGATCTGTGCCTGAGATTGGCCTGACTCAGATACACTTTGACTTGTGACTGGCTTGGGCATAAAGTTCAACACTTTTCAAGCCTGTCAAGATCCGTCTGGATAGCATCCCTTCCCTCAAGTGAGTCCCTTGCACCACACAGCTTGGTGTCATCAGCAGACCCAGGAGAGATCCCTGAGGGACTCCACTTGTCACTGGTCTCCATCTGGACATTGAACCGTTGGACATCATTAATACTGCATTTCAGAACAGGGATATTGCAAAACATGAACGCAGATGGAAGTAGGCTTTTGGTCTAGAGCTGTGCCCATCTGAATCTGCTCTTGGTCAACTGTAGCTTCTGCTGCTGCCTGTACCCAGTGACTGCTCGCAGAGATGCTTGTGAAAACATTACTGATTTCAGTCTTGATGGCTGTGCTTTAGGTTTTTTTCCACATTATTTTCTCGTCCTCCTTGCTTTGAAGAAGCTTTCTAGTGCAAGATCTCTGCTACGTGCCTTTCAGAGACATGTGTTTCAAACTGCATCACTGAAGCAAACCTTATAGACTTAGGAAGTGGTTATTTTTCACCCTGTTGTCTTTTTACTTCTTCTAACTGCTTCTTAGATCTCTCTTTGTAAAGATCTCGTGGCCTGCAGTTTAGGCTACCTTCAACTTCTAATCTCCTTTATTCACATTTTCCTTTCATTTGCCAGACCCATTTATAGACCAGAGGCTGATTGTTACTGCACAGGATATTGGCAGTTATTCCCTCTGCTCTCCACTACCTTGAAACACCTTTTCACAAATGTGTATGATGTGTACAGGGCTTCTCCTTCCTTCACCGCTACTTGGACCTGCGTGGGCCATGTCAAGAGTCTTTCTACAACCTTGGCCGTGGCCTTCACCAGCTGGGATTACTGCACCTGGCAATCCACTATTACCAGAAAGTCCTCAGCCTTCCTCCCCTCACCTTAGAGGTACTGTCTCTTTGTAAGTTGTGTACAGAGAGTAAAAGCAGCTCCATGTGAATAACACCTCAGTCAGCTTTGAAATAGATACAGCTAGTAGGCTGGAATAGTTGCAAAAAGGTTAAAGATGAGCTTTATTTTGTTGCATGTAATAAATTACAACTGCAAGTTCTCTCTGCTCAGCAGCATGCTGGAGCTATATAGACCAGTTCCAAAAATGCCTAAACACATCTAAGCCTTGGTTTTCCTCTAGTTGAGCTGCAGTAGCTCATCCCAGCTGATGTCATATATTTACGAGCCTGGACTGAGAGAAAGATCCTGCCTAGCTTTGGCATGGGTAGGTTACAGATGTATTTAGGAAAGGAGGAGATTTGAGAAAATGATGAGATTGCCAAGGTGTTAGTGCTGGGAGCTGGAGGCAGCCATCTTGTGTGGCAGGGTTCATGTTGACTAGAGAAATAGATACAAATAAATGTTTATGAGCTGGTGTAGTGGTTTGGGTGTTACCCCCCCACCCCAACACCCAGCTTTGGAAATCACCCAGGCTAGACTCAGCCACCTTTGGAAATTTGAATGAAGCTTATATTTACATCTTAGCACAATATACAAGTAGATATTTACAGCATATACAGTTATATACAAGGTAAAAGGTAATCAGAAACACAACAGCCCTCCCAGAAACCTGAGTCCCCAGGAGGGGCTCCCAACTGCCCTTCCACCTTCTCCCACTCCTCTCAACCTTACCCCAGACCCAAGGAAGAATGGAGGTTCAGCCAGGGGGTTAGGAAGCAAAGTGGATTAATCGGAGAGGCTAGAGAGAAATGCAGCTCAGGCAATACCCCGAGAAGAAGTGCCTTATCTATGTTTGGATTCTTGTTCTTATACATCTCAGCAAGCCTATGAGTGAAGTAGACATCACCCTTGTTAGTCTTTCACAGTCTGTAATCTAGTTCTTCTCACCAAAACATTCTAGCTAGCTTCAAACTAGCAGAGTTGGCTAGCTAATTTACAGCTAGTGTTTTGAGTATGTAATCATATAATTTGGTAATTAACAACATGTGGAAACTCATTAAAGGAGGGCACAAGGAAGGACATTTCCTGTTTGAATACAGCTGAAAGCCTGTGTCAACCATATGTGACTTGATGCCACTAAGTGCTGCTTGCGTTTCAAGTTTTGTACTGGTTTTTCATATGGGTAACGTTTTACATCCTTACTTTTACAGGGAATTGAAACTGACCAGACAGACTTGAGGAGAGACACTGCCTTTAACTTGTCACTTATTTACCAGAGCAGTGGAAACACCAGGCTGGCTCAGAAGATGTTGTACACCTATGCTATTGTATGACGAGCTTTGCGTCAAGAAGCGATGCTCTTTGTATCAAGCTTTGCATTGCACACTCCTGGAGAAACTGACTTCCTGTACAGCTTTGTCTATAGATGGTCAGTCATGACTTGACTGTAGGTAAGCTTTCTGGACTTTGTTTACTCCTGACATAGGAACCATGTCACCTGTGGATGCAAGCTGTCCTGAGCACAACAGAGACAAGCTTACATGTCTGTATTGGCTGTTCTGTGCTTCACTGCTCCAGGATCTGACAGCCACTTCTGGGTATGTGCCAGACAGGGAAGACAGTCAGACAGTGAGGCAGTTCAAGAATCTATAGTCACTGGTGAGGAGGGATTTAATGTGCAGCATTAAATTACTGTCATCCAGAAGAAATAGGCTTTTACTATTCTGTGGAGGATGGAGAACTCACATCTTAAAAGAATTGAGAGTCTTTCAGGAATTCATACTCCTAGCAGCTGCTCTTTGTGAAGGAGACTGATTTCTGTTCTGTTGAAGTCACTGCCACCTTTGTTCTGATCTTGTTAATAAAAATCCTGAGGTTGATGTTTACTCATTCCCAGCAGACATTGATCCAAACTAATAGCTTAGAGCTAAAATTAATATAATGATACCATGGCTTGTTATTTAATATAGATCACAAATGCCCTGGGGTTTGAATTGCTTCTGATGGTTGACTGGCAGCATCTGATAGTGGAAGCATGCTGCTGCCAACCCAGCAAGAGGAGCAGGGCTTTACCATAAATACATAAATCCTTATTCTTCATTGGCATTTTTGTGTTAATCACACAGTATCACAGTATCATTAACCCCAGGGCTTTAGATTTCTTTTGTTGCTGTTTGCAGCAAGTGACTCCTGTCACTTCACAGAAAAAGTTTATCACATCCCAGGAAATACAGCCCTCAGTACTGTACTAATGCTTAGAAATCAGCAGCCAGAGACATTGCATGCAGATTCCCATTGGGTTATGTTCCAAAACTGAGTCTGACATGCTCAGCTCCTAGTGCTTGTGTATTATTTAAAATAGACTTGACACAGAGGGAGGTTGTGGTGGGTTTTTTTCAAGAATTGTCTTAAAAACTGAGCATCATCAAGACATTACCCTAAATGACTTCATTTCTGATCCCTAGTGCTGCCAGAATTCTGATGCAGCTCAGGTTTTACACCCAGGAGGTATGGATCTTGAGTGCTCATACAAAAGGAAAACACAATCTGAATGCTGATGCCTTTCCTATAAATTGTTTTAAAGTGGAGGATAGAGAGGGGATTGCGAGTGTGAAGCCTAAATAGTCCGTGGAGTATTGAACATCTCTCTTGGGCTGATTTGGGCATGTGCTATATTCATCTTTAGGCTAACCTGACTGAAGCTTGGTTTAAAAATGCTCTCAAGTACTTAACACTCAGGCAGAGGACCCCACCACCTTTCCTAAGCCTCCTTCACAGAAAGGACTGTTTTACTAAAATGTAAAATCATGGGATCATAAGCTGGTTTGGGTTGAAGGGACCTTTAAAGGTCATCTCTGTTCACCGCAGAAACACTGAATTAGACATCTTCAACTAGATCATGCTGCTTAGAGCCCATCTGACCAGACCTGGAATGTGCAGGAACTAAAAACAGGATAGGAAAAGCTTGAAATCCAGCCACCACAATTCTGGGAAAGCTTTAAGAAGTCATCTTTACCTGTCAGATTGGTGTGGGGGGAATGTTCCTCAAGCCTCATCAGTAGAATTAGTAATAGTTCCAGTGTAACATGGAGTGTTATCAAACCAATGTTAATTGTTTAACCATGATAATTTTGTTAGCTGCTTTGTATAAAAAACTAAGGCATACTTACAAGACTGACCCTAAAAGCATCTTCTGATGGTCTGAAAAGCTGAATTAAGGCTTTTCAGTTGTGCTTAGTGATGCCAGCACTGACAGCTGTTAGAAGGCTGGTTCTCATCCACATGTGCTGAAAGCCACAGGTTGACAGGAGAACAACTGATCTTTTGGCTGCTTAGAAACGTCATCTTTAAATACTGTAAATATTACTGTAACTACCTTGAGAGACTTAGCAGCTACCAAGCCCAGGGACAATGGCTTGGTCTACCCTAGCAATGTAAAGGTCAGCTACTGACCCCACAGGTGGGAGCAGTATTAGACTGCCAGCTTCACCAAAATCACTAAGTTGAAAGAAAGTTCTTGTCTGTTGTGTACTCCTGCCATCTGGAATGGGTGAGCTGCCACTCACCACACTGTGCTCCACACTGCAGAGCATGCTCTGAGCAGACAAAGCAGTTCCCTTTCAGATGAAAGCAAGCTAGAAGATGGCTTCCAGAAGTGCTCCAATCACTAGTAAACATTCGGTCATCAAGATCAGACTGGAGCAAACCTGAAGTAAACATCAATCCAAAATGCATCCTGGACTTCTGGACCAGCTCTTTCATCCTGCGCCACTGGCTGAAGCAGACATAAACTTGAAGCAGTGCTGAGATAAAAGGCACTGGGATACAGTAATCATTGACCATTACTCTGCAGTCCAAAGAGCTTTAGAAGCAACAGTAGGAGGTGTTGAACCTGCACTGTATCTGTGCAAATACAGTACCCAGAGGAATGGCCACAGGCATCTCAACAGCCTGTGATTTAATACATCAAGTGACTGCATCGGCAGGGGGCTCTGGAGCAAGGAAGGGATGAGGAACTAGCCCTTGGGGTACATCATGGGTTGATAATATCTACAGAAGAAGAAGAGTGGTTGGGGCTGCTACTCTGTCAATGCACAGTTCATGCAAACACAGCTGCTGCTTTGTCCTGCCCAGGCAAAAGGGCACCAGCATTTGTCCCTTGCTAGGTGACCTGCTGAAGCATTCTCAAAAAAGCAGTGCAGTTTGAGAAGACACTTTCAGCTGTCGTGACTCCACAGTCTGAGTTCAGTGTGTAAGGAGAATGGTCTGTCATTAGAGGTTAATGTTCACAAGGGAGACGGAGGAGTCCTGTAAAACTGCATTCAAATGAAGCCGAGTCCATGGGGCACAATGCCTGTGGAGGCTCTCAAACTGCTGGAAGGCGTAGGTCCCCTTTTAGCTGAAATTCCTGGACAAAAATTTCCCTCTCTCTTTCTCTGTTGCCTTAGATACTTGGAATTTACAGACTTCACGGTCTGCCTACTGCACGTTTGCACTTTACATGTACCCCGCACCACATCACACATTCAGTATTCATTAAATTAGGTTCTTCATTTCTATTTCTCTGGGGGCAGAAGTTGTCAGTTGCCTATTAAGCTTTGCCCTAAATGTTCAGAAGTTCAGTTTCTGCTATCTGTTACACCTGTTAATTTACAGCAAGACTCTGGTGAGGCACTAGCAGAGGTTTTGTGATTTGCGTACAGCAGAGAGAAGGCTGAATTGTGATTCATTTTCTTTTGCTACTCAGCGTTCTTTAGCAACATCGTTATTTGTAAAGACACCTTCCACCGCAGTCCTATCTGGAGCAAGCAAAACTCCCTGACAGTGTTAACTACTGTTTGCTTGAGGACACTGTGGAGGCAGAGAGATGCAGCTTATACCAAGCCAAGCTTTACAGTGCAGTTGATTTCTAAAGGAACCAGTGTGACCAGAAGAAACCTGGAGCCACGCTTCTAAGCAGCACATGTAAGGAAGCTTAGGTGTGTATTAGCTTAAATAGTGTGCTCAGACACTCCTTGTTCTTTAGAAGAGCCATTTGCTTCGAGGAGAGGGTCATGTGACCATGAAGTCAGAGGAGGTGCAGCCTGGATGCTAGGACATAATTCACAGAGGGTTCTCAAACCTTGGAATGGTCTGCCCAGGGCAGTGGTGGAGTCACCATCCCTGGGGGTGTTCAAGCAGCATGTGGAGCTGGTGAACATGGTTTAGTGTTGACCCTTCAGGGCTGGGTCGAAGATTGGACTGGATGATCTTTGAGCTCTCTTCCTATCGGCTGTTTTCTATGATTCTTTGACTTAAATCCAGAGTCCTAGCTCCTAAGTTACAGTTTAGGACCAGTTTTCTGAAGGAGCAGAATGAGCTAATTCCAGCGTGTCTTTGGGCTTCTAGACTCCCCTCTCCAAGACTTCCCTCTCTACTAAGCTAAAAAAGTAATGCAAGTAATGTGCAGCTTCCACAGAAGTAAAGAACAGCATTGGTCTCAGAGGAGGTGGCAAACAGAGCTGAGTGCCACACCACCTATACTGAAGCCACACAGAAAAGTAAGCCATGCTGAGGATGAGCTGATCCTTAGCATGATAACTGGTCATGTTGTCATCATCTTTAATGTGTTATGATGAAAGTCATCTGCTTCAACTACTCTTTCCCCACTAGGATAGGTTGAACAGATTCCACTAATTTTTGTGAAGGCAAGGTGATGTCTGGTGTAACACTGCACACCTAATGAATTCCTGATGTGCTCCTAAAATGGCCTAAGGCTTATGTTCTCTGATGACCCACAGATCATCTACCATTAGAAGCAGCCAGTCGTGCCAGTTCTTCCCTGCCCAGTCACGTCAGCACCCCGCCACAGAGATGTGACTCAGTCTCCAGCAATTCACCTGACCCCTCTGCAAACCTGTCTGAGCTTTGTTTTGATAGCACCTGCCAGGCCTTGGGCCGAAGTGATGAAAGTGAAGATGTAGCTCCTCAGGAGCAGAGTTTACAGTACAATAAAATGTAACCATTTTGCCATCAGTATTGTTGATGGCAGCTTCACAATGCAAAGCACCTGAGTCGAAAGAGGTGAGAGGCACCAGTTAATTCAAATCAGAGTTTATGATTTACACACCCATTGCGAGGCCCTCTTTATTTGTGAGACTGCCTCAGAGATAACCACTTATGTAACCAGATCAGATCAAGCAAGGTTCCCAGTTCCTCCAGCACCCGGGAGTCTCCTGGTCTCCCCGAGCTGGAATCATCCAATGAGATCATTTCCTGCCCAGCTCACACAGACTTTCCTGGTGGTGAGCTGAAGGGACTGGGTTTTTCCTCTGCTGTCCAGAGAAGCCTGAGTGTGAAGCTCCTGTTTTTTGTCCTGGGAAAACATGCGGTGCTGTGTGAAGCTGATCACTGGGGAATCATTGTTGTCATTAAGGATGAGATTAAAGTTTTAGCTCTTTAAGACATCTTAAAAAGCTAATTACTCAGCTGCTAACAACCATCAGTAATGGAGAAGGCTGACAAATCTACACAAAAAGGTAAGCAGGGCTTTTGGAAGGGTGTCTGTAAAAGGGAGGGAGAGGGGAAGGACAACCACTGAAAAAAATGCGAATGCAGAGAAGACAATATGGTAGCTGCTGGACTTCAGACAAGTAAAGCCACCAAAAAAATGAGATAGGCAACAGAATTTTTCTAAGTACAGAAGCGGTCCCCTGTAGCTGACTTGTTTGTCCCCGTAATACTCTTTATTGCTTAAATCAGTCCTTTGGCTAAAGAGTTGGAAACGAAACTTGAAGAGGTGTTTGAAATTGACTGATAATGAGCTGCCAAATACTTTCTCCACCTGTTTTCTTTGTTTCCTTCTCAGAAATGAATGTGCTGGCTTGCTTTACCTCCTTTTTGGAGCTGATCTCAAGGTTCTCTGGCTGCAGGCTGTCCAGCTTAGATCTGAATCTACAGTGAGCTGCTTCCAGGTTAGCTGTGACCTGGGCGAGACAGTGTAATTAGAGCTGCAGAGAGAACAGTTGATGCACGCTGTGGTCCAAGTTTTGAGCAAGATGGACCAGACCAGCACACTTTTATGTACTGGGCAGGAGTTCCCCAGAATGCCTTCTTCCATTGATGTGGAAGGGATGTCAGAGAGGTGTTCGCTACAAAGTTGCTTCTCTTTTAGCAGGGTTCCCAGCACAGCATAAAACAGGTGTCGGGAAGAAAAGGGGGGAAACGGATGCTGAGTACCACAAACTGCTGGGAAGAGATAAGGAAAGATTAACTTTGCCTGAGGAATTCTGTAGAAAGACTCTTGCTGGTAAAGTCTCTAGGCAAAGAACAGTAGTTGGATGGATAAGCATGTAAGTCCTCAGCCCAGGGCACCTACGCTGGTTAATACCCTGTAGAACACTTAAACTCTGGATTTTCACCTCATGGTACTATAGTAAACCATGTAAGCTTGAATGATTATATATATATTTTATATAGTGGTATAGTCAGTGCAAGGATTAGGCAGTACAAGGACAAATGATTTGTTGGTTGGGAAATGTGGTTTTGCATGATGTCACATGTAGAGTGACACAAGAGCAGCTGGGAGTGGGTGATTTACTTGGCCACAACACTTTGTTCTGGCTGGTGACACAAATACCCCGAGCCGATAAAAATAATAACCTGTGTAAAAGCCTCACTCAATTGAAGTGATTCACAGAAAATATTAAAACTTTAAATTTTGAACTTATTGAACAATGTATGATAAACATGGTTTAGTTCCAGAGGCCAAGAATGCACCCCACTCTTTAACAGAGACTTGTATCTGACATTGAAAGGGTTCTGAGATTGAAATACTGTCTTGTTACTTCAGTCAATGATTCCAATGCTTGCTAGTCCCACCTGGTCTGACTCCACACTGGCTTCCTTCAGTTTCTTTTCTGTCTCTTTATAGTTCAGCTGCCTGAATGTTTTTTCCAGTTTCTAGACAGAAGTAACATTAATTTCTAAGCAGTTTTTTCTTGGCACAAATGAAAAAATGCAGTATGACAGAAAGACTCCCCAATCTTTATCAGCTCAGAGTTTGTAATTTCAAAGAACAATCTTGTCTCCCCAGGGTCGGGTGTACAGTGATTGTACATTAAGTTGTGACTTGGGCTTTAGGAGCAGACACAGTAAGATTTATAGGAATATCTTCTGACTGATTTCATGAAAGACTTTCTACCACCTCTTCTACATCCCCATAGATCTTGCATAAAAATGCTTCCAGAACATGTCACCGTTCTGTCATGCTGTTGGCACCTTACCTGACATGTGTTTTCCAGCTGCCACCTTTGCCATCTCTTTGCTTCCAGATGGGTCTCCAGCTGCCTGTTCTGCACTTGCACTTCATGTTGGCTTTTCACTAACACTTGCATCTCGGTCTGCATCCTTCTCAGCTCTGACACAAACTTCTAGATGTCCAGAAAAAACAGCTCTGTTAGATTGAGTCTCCATAGTTTTAATGTTTCTGTTGATGCACTCAGGCTCTGTTCCTAGCTGCAGATTAGAATGCTGTGATATACATGAAAGACGTTGAATCTGATTTCTGTTGGCTAGGTGAGCATTAGTTACTCTGACCCTAATTCTGAGGGTTTAGAAGTTCTCAAAATTCTGTTTCACCTGAGTGCATTTGGTCTCTATGCAATAGACTTGCAGAGATCACTGTTATCAAAATGTGAGTCTACAGTTCTTCCTTCAGCTTCTGCATTTCAGTTTAAGAGATGTAGCAAATTAGCTTAGTGCAAGAAAGGGAAAGCATTATCTTGTCTGGAACGTGGAAGCAAAGTGATGGGATAGTGTTTCTCTGCCTAGAGCAAATGTTTTTCTTTTCCCTAAATTCCACACCAGGAGAGGCAGCAAGTGAATTGTTTCCAATTTAAAATAATTCCAGATTAGAATTCACCTCACTTTGATCTAGATATGATGTCTTAGTTACTTCTGTCACAGAATCACATGTTAGGGATTAGAAGGGACCTTGAAAGTTCATTGAGTCCACGACCCCTGCCAGAACAGGATCACCTAGAGTAGGTCACACAGGAACACATTCAGGTAGATTTTGAATGTCTCCAGAGAAGGAGACTCCACAACCTCTCTGGCAGCCTGCTCCAGGGCTCTGGCACCCTCACAGTGAAGTTTTTACTTATGTTTACGTGAAACCTCCTCTGTTTCAACTTGCACCCATTGCCCATTGTCCTGCCACTGGACATCACTGAGCAGAGCCTGGCTCCATCCTTCCAACTCTGCCTTTCACATGTTTATAAACATGAATGAGGTTAACCCACAGTCTCCTCCAAACTGATGAGCCCCAGCTCCCTCAGCCTTTCCTCACAAGGGGAGGAAAGGTTCTACTCCCTCAGCATGTTTGTAACTCTGTGCTGGACTCACACAAACATTTCAGAACTGGACACACAATTCCAAATGCAGCCTCACCAGGGCAGAGTAGAGGCATAGGAGAACTTCTCTTGAGCTAATAACCACATCCCTTATAACTACCCCAAGATGTCATTGGCCTTTTTGTCCAGAAGGGCACATTGCTGGCTCATGGTCCATTTCCCCTGTGCTCTTCTCCAAAAGATCAGTTCCCATTCTATATTCGTCTGTGGGGTTGTTCTTTTCCAGATGCAAGACTTGCCCTTGTTGGTTTTCATTCAGTTTCTCTCTGCTCAGCTCTCCAGCCTGTCTAGGTCTAGCTGAATGGCAGCACAGCCTGAGAGGCTGTCAGCGGCTCCCCGTTTGGTGTCATCAGCAGCCTTGCTGACAGTGCCCTTTGTGTCTTCATCCAGGTTCCTGATGAATACATTGAATAGTACTGATCTCAGTACCAGCCCCTGAGCAGTCCTGCTAGACACAGGCCTCCAATTAGACTGTCTCATTTGTCACAACTTTCTGACTTTTGTCACAGAATCATAGAATCTTAGAATCAACCAGGTTGGAAGAGACCTCCAAGATAATCTAATCCAACCTAGCACCCAGCCCTATCCAGTCAACTAGACCATGGCACTAAATGCCTCATCCAGGCTTTTCTTGAACACCTCCAGGGACAGTGACTCCACCACCTCCCTGGGCAGCCCATTCCAATGGCAAATCACTCTCTCTGTGAAGAACTTCCTCCTTCAACCAGTTCACATCCACCTCAATACCCAGTCCTGCAGACCACTCTTCCTCAGCTTAGTGCATACATTTTCTTGCTTTCTCTCACTGCAGATTCTGTTCTGGTTTTAGAAGCAAGTGAGCAGTTTTCCATATTTGTAATCTTTCAGCCCATTTTCCATTTGTATATTTTGTTTTAATGCTCTTGGTGGTTCTCAGCCATTCTGCTATGTTCATACATTAAGCAACTTAATTACCACCAATCATAGAGGTGTATAAGCAGGATGGAGGATGACTGACCCAGACCTCACTTAGTCTATGTGCTTGACACTACATACGTAAATAAGCAGACTACATAAGTAAATAAGCAGAAAAGATAAACAAGCACTTCCCTCCAAGTACTGAAGAGCTGAGGTTAAGTGTCCTTCTCTTAGATGAATGCAAAACACAAAGTTCTGTTTTGAGCTGACAAATAAGATGCTGAGAGGTACTTGCAGTTTTCCTTTGTTGTAGGTCAGTTTATTCCTGCCACCAGTCAGCTCTGCCAGCACCTGCTGCACCTACTGCTGGATTTTTTCTATTAAAAAAAAAAAGACACAAAAAGCAATAAAAAAGGTGCTCAGCCTCCTGTTTCTCCTGGATATTTTAATTTTCCTCTGTTGTGACAGGTATCAGTCAGCTCTGCCAGCACCTGCTGCACCTACTGCTGGATTTTTTCTATTAAAAAAAAAAAGACACAAAAAGCAATAAAAAAGGTGCTCAGCCTCCTGTTTCTCCTGAATATTTTAATTTTCCTCTGTTGTGACAGGTATCAGTTGGAGGGTAGGAGAGCCCTGCAGGCTGGAGGACCTTGACAGGCTGGATGCGTGGGCAGAGGCCAATGGGATGAGATTTAACAAGGCCAAGTGCAAGGTCCTGCACTTTGGCCACAACAACCCCAAGCAGTGCTACAGACTGGGAACAGAGTGGCTGGGGAGCAGCCAGGAAGAAAGGGATGTGGAAGTACTGGTAGGTACTAGCTGAACATGAGCCAGCAGTGTGCCCAGGTGGCCAAGAGAGCCAATGGCATACTGGCCTGTATCAGGAACAGTGTGGCCAGTAGGACAAGGGAGGTTATGAGGTTATTCTGCCCCTGTACTCAGCACTGGTCAAGCCACACCTTGAGTACTGTGTCCAGTTCTGTGCCCCTCAGTTCATGAGAGATGTTGAGATACTGGAATGTGTCCAAAGAAGGGTAACAAAGCTGGTGCGAGACCTGGAACACAAACCCTATGAGGAGAGGCTGAGGGAGCTGGGGTTGTTTAGCCCGAAGAAGAGGTGATCTCAGGGGTGACCTCATTGCTGTCTACAACTATGTGAAGGGAGGCTGTAGCCAGGTAGGAGTCGGTCTCTTCTCCCAGGCAAGCAGCAACAGAACAAGGGGACACAGTCTCAAGTTGTGCCAGGGGAGGTATAGACTGGATGTTAGGAGGAAGTTCTTCAGAGAGAGTGATTTCCCATTGGAATGGGCTGCCCAGGGAGGTGGTGGAGTCACTGTCCCTGGAGGTGTTCAAGAAAAGACCAGATGCACTTAGTGCTGTGGCCTAGTTAATTGGATAGGGCTGGGTGTGTGGCGGAGGGGGATTCTGCTACCTATGCTGGTTTTGGCAGAGGTAAGAAATTAATTGGGGTGAGGTAATATTATATAAAAATATATATTTATTAATCTCAATATTCTGGGCTCTCGCCACCCCCAACCACTCTATATTAATATTTGTTACACGGTTATGAAAACATTCTAGGATAAAATATGTACAGAAACTTATTAATTAACTAGCAAACATTCAAACTATAAACAGAGAGAGGAGTTTTCCCTGTGGCTTAATGCCACACTGGGTCTGTACATTATTTGTCCAGCTGAGAGGGCTGAAACTGATTCTGCTCTATGGCAGAGGCAACAGATATTACAGAGGTATTAAAGCATTTACTCACAACTCTTATTAATCAATAATCACCCTCCAGAGCTATGTCACAGCCTATGCCTAGTGTCCAAACTTCAGGGGATCTCTGCCCATGGACTTTGAGGCTGGAATCCTCCCAGCTTGAGGGGAAAGGATAAATCTTCCCAGTTGCTGGGGAAATAGTGGTCTCTGACCTTTTCTTCTGGCAAGGGATGCAATCTCTGCCTTTGTGCTGCTGGCTTCTTCTGGATGTGTTGTCCAGGAATTCTCAGCTGGCAGGATCTTGGGTATAGGAGGAGAATATCGTGCTGTCTCTGGCATGGTTCTCACAGCTAGCAGGCAGTGTGTGCAGACAATTCAGAGTCTGCTTCCTGGTTATCTCAGCGGCAGTGGCGCTTACGAGGCAGTGATAGTCAGCGGACGTGCAGGGTGTGCGCAGCTGCTGGGAGACTGTGCTCCGTAGGTAAATGCAAGCAATACAGGATCTGGTCGTGATAACACAGTGGTGTGCAGATGTGCACAGCTGGCTTAGGAGACTATAGGCTCCATATATATATATATATGTAGGCAGGCTTAAGTTTGTTCTGCATCTAAAGTACGCAGGCAGGTGAGCTGCGAGTGGGGCTCTGAGTGTGAGCAATGGTGTCCGAGCCGGGGTCTGAGCAGCTGAGCTATCAAGGTAGCGTCTGAGCGGCTCAGCACTTTGTTTACCTGTGCACCCCTATTTATTGAATGTGGGCCAAGATTAATGGCCTCTTGGCCACTAGAATGACCAATCAGTTTGGCACTCAGCCAAACCTTACCATAATAGGCAAAAGGCATTTGCCTGGACTTTCCCAAATATGGGGATCACATGGACTTACCCCAGGGAGACATGAGCTGGGTGTGTGGGAGCTTACACAACCTGTTTACAACCAGGGGTCCTGGCAGAAAAACATGTCCAGGCAGGCATAGGCATAAATAAACCTCTTTTTGGACCTACAGGCCCTCCACGACAGGGTGATAGGTTGGATTAGATGATCTTGGAGGTCTCTTCCAACCTGATTGATTCTGTGATTCTAAGGTCTGTAGTATTGATCACCAATCCATCTACTTGTCTCTTTTGCATGAAATACTTGTGCTGCCACACCTGTTTTATGCTAAGTTCTAGCTTTACAGGGCAGGCATTCACACCACCACAATGATATTGCAATAGAATACTAAAGCACAACCCCCAGATGGTAAAAGAAATAAACCAGACATGTGATGGTTAGTAGTCTTGGTTACATGTGCCATTTATTTACATTAAAAACTCTGCCTCTGAAGTGGGAACTATTCCAGAGGCCTCACACAAGCAGTTCGGATCTTCACTGAGCTATTTTCCTCACCAATACTTGCTTGCAATTTACTTTTGCTTCTTCACCACTGTTGAAAGTATAACACAGATTCTGGAGTCTGACAACATAACACCAGGGCACACTAGGACTTGTTTGGTCACTTTAAAAGGTGACATTTGATTTAACATTACTGAATATGCTACAGATGTGTAGCATTATGACTTAGATAAGCTTGTTGTTCTCTTAAGAGTTTTCTTTAATTTCAGTATTTTGGCAAAAATACTTTCAAAAGCTCATTCTGCAGATTGTTATTTATTTCATGTTAAAATTAAGCATGCCATCATGCCCATCTCCTGTGTGTACCACTTCTATGGTTGCTTGAGGGCATCAAACATCCTTGACTCTCAGTTGTTATGATAAGGTTTTGGCCATGGTTACTGGGAGTTATTTTGGAACAAGGAACAGATTTCAGGTTAGGAATAATGGATTTTGATGATATGGAGCTTCCCCCTGCCCTGGGGTGCATTAAGTGATGTTTCGCTCCCTTACAAGCAGTGATGTCAACAGACTGGGTGTCTAAATGAGATTAGCTAGGAGCTTGTCCAAGATGTTTGCCCTAATACTGATGTTTAACAGAATACATCTATATTTTAAAAAGAGGCTTTACAAACATCACATGCAAACTAAAGGCCTTTAACATTTCATCATCTCTCAAGCTGCTCTCCTATTCCTGCTGACATGTGCCACAGGTCCAGAGGAGCTTGGTGATCGCTTGCTCTCACTGTGGATGTAGTGAGAGAAGAACTAGAATACTGTGATGAGAAGTCATTGTCATACCCAGCTCAGCTTTCAGCTGTGTGCACTGTTGCTCCAGCTGGGCAGCTCTTTCCTCCTCTGACAGCCTTGCTCGGTCTATCAGGACAGCTTTATGCAACTCTGGGCAGTCCTGCTGCAATCTCTGTACCTACAGTGATGTCACAAATTACTCTTTAAGATGCAGAATTACAGTCGTGCAAATGTCAGAGCCTGAAAAGTTGATCTAACTGGAAAAGATGGAGCCTGACCAGCTTCTTCTCTCTTTCTGCTTGTCGCACTCTTAGGCAGAAGACTTAGGGTAAGCAACTTCATTTCTGTGTGTAGTGCAGTGTATGTGTGCTTACCATCTTCACATGACAGAATCTAACAAGTTTGCCCAATTAGAGATCAGAGAAAGGTTGAGCTATCAAAAGATTAAATGCACAAAGCACCTCAGTCTCTTGCTGGTTTGTGAGGAATTGTTCCGGTGTAGCACTATCTAATAAATACACCAGCAAGAGGTGAGGGTGCGAATCCACTTGCGGCCCACAGACGCGAGAGGGAGTTGCGGTGTTGTGACACCTCTGCTGAGTAGGAAGTCTCACGGCATCATCTCTTCCGAGCAATGTTGGGACAAAATACTGCACTCAAAGCCTTGTGACTGGTTTCCAGGAATGACATCTGAGCTCTCTCCCGCCTCTCCCCCTGCTCTCTTCGTCCCGCGGCGCAGCACCAGCTTTGCCTGAGCCCTTCTCAGGCGCTCAGCGCGCAGCCGCTGCTTTCCTTCGGCGGCGCCCTGAGGCCGGGGGCAGAGGTGCTGCCCCCAGGAGCGGCTCTGCCCCTCGGCTGGGCCGGGGCCCGCAGCCAGGCCCGCTCCTTTTGCAGAGCGGTTCGGAGTGCGCTGCCATGCGGCCTGTGGAGCACTTCAGAGGGGCTGTGTGAGTTTGGTGTTGCATTCTGGTGCTCAGGTTGCTCTCACAGTGAAGCAGGCTGCACAGCCAGGCGCTGAAGTACTTTAGCATTCGGAGGTGGTTTAGATCAGTTGGCAGCTTCCTCAGCCCTCCACAGGGAGAACGCTCTGCAGGAACGCCTTAAGCACTGTCCAGTTCTGGGCCTCTCACTTCAAGGATTTTGAGGTGGTGGAGAGGGTGCAGAGGAGAGTGAGGAGACTGGTGAGGGGGTTGGAGAGAAAGTGTGGCGAGGAGAGGCTGAGGGACCTGAGGGTCTTTAACCTGGAGGAGACTTTCGCTCTCTACAGCTACGCAAAAGGAAGTTGTAGTCAGGTGGGGGTCAGGCTCTTCTTCCAGGCAACCAGTGACAGGACCGGAGGGCACGGTCTGAAGCTGTGCCAGGGGAGGTTTAGGTTGGATATTAGGAAGCACTTTCTTACAGAATGGGTGACTAAGCACTGGAATGGACTGCCCAGGGAGGTGGTGGAGTCAGCACCCCTGGAAGTCTTTAAGAAAAGGCTGGATGTGGCACTTGGTGGCATGGCTTAGCTGATGTTGTGGTGTTGGGTCACCAGCTGGACTTGATGATCTTGGAGGTCATTTCCAGCCTCAATGATTCTGTGAATCTGCAGGCTAATAGCTATTTTTGTACCATATTCAGTTTCCTGCATATTAAATGCCATGTTCACGTAGGCTCTAAGGCAGTGTAGTGTTTGATACTTACTGGACATGCAGTCGTTGAATGCAGATCAGCAGTCTTACAGAGTTACAGTCTTCACTGTGCTTCTGAGGTGTAAGCCCTTTCAAAATGCACAACTTTGATCTGCAGAGATTCATTCTTATGCAGAGAGAGTGTCCTCCCTTTGGAGACTTCTGGTTAGAACTTCCTGGAAGTGGAAATGCAAGGTCTGAAGCAGGCATCAAAGCACAATACAACCATTTGGCATTAGATGTTCATGGGACTCAAGCAGAGGTGTTTAAGATATTCATGGTAGAAATTTAGACTCTCCTTTACACTTTTGGCAGCTCATCTGGCTTCTGAGGGGCGTCTATGTATGACTTAACTCCTCGTGTGCATTGAAGAGGAAACGTGAGCAGCTAATTCCCAGCTGAGGATTTCCACAGGCTCAGACATCACTCAGCGTGCCAACATCTACATACCTTTAAGCAACCTGGCACTTGGGCCTGGCTTTCCCCGAAGCTTCTAAGATGCTGAGGTAATACCTTTGAGATAATATCTGTTTGGTGAAAACTGGTTTGTAAATCATGGGGAGACTCTATTAAATAACGCGTTTGGAAGTGAAAAGTAGATTTGTTTAGTTGTTTATTTTTTTAATTTGAAGTCTCTCTCTAGATGGCAGCAGAGCTGAACTTTATTTACTGGAACATCTGGATGTGATGACTATGCATTTTATAACTGTGCAGCTGCAGCTGGTGGTTATCCATTAATGCTGAAAATCCTGCAGTCTGTGATGAATATAACTGTTTTGATTGAAGGGCCTCTTGTGGCATGACTGTTTTCTTTTGGAGGAAGAGTGGCAGCTTTTCTGAGCTAAGACAGTGACACTGCAGACAGGCCAATGTTGCATTTGATCAGTGGTGCATGTGTAACAAAAAGATCCTCAGCTGATGTAAAGATGTCATTGCTTCACTTGAGAATTTGCTTCAAGAAGCTTTTGCCTGGGGGATGTTGCCAGGAGACTTGTGAAGAAATGTGGGATGTGAGGGAATATAAAGATCAGTAGGGAAAAACAAAATTAAGAAGGGTAAATTAAGTAATTCTTAAGCTTCTCACCTAAAGAAGAGATGCATAAATAGCACTGAACACTAATAGTAAAGATAATGCCAGGTTTGTTGTAGAATTTTTCAATAACTGCTGGTGGTGTACTTGGGCTGATTTTTAATCAGAGGATATTGGTACAATGGCAGTGCAGGAATGCCTGGTTTATGCAGTAGAATAGTCTGTATAAGAAGTGAGAACAAGAAAGAGCAACTGATATGTAGGTCAACTGGAAACTGTATTTCAGAGATCTTTTAGTGAGCTGAGGTAAGGTAACTATATTTGACAGAAAGATAGCTAATTCTGAAGGCACTCACTGTGTGAATTTGGGAACAAACAGATCAAACACTAATTTAAGGCAGCTCACATTAAAGGCACTGATTGATCTGAGCTTTTTATTCACATTCTTTATTTTGCTTTCAGAAGCTGGAGTGTGGTTCAATAAAATCAACTTCTCCTAAAAAAGTGTAGGAGTAAAGTGCATGCATCAAACTGTCTTCTAGCATGTTTTCCATGGGAAACATTTTAAGGTGACTGTGATCAAAGAACTGAGTGTTGAAAGCTGAAGTTAAGCAATTTGATGTCCATTGCTGCTCCAAATATCTTGCCCAGAAGTTTCACAGGAGTCTTTAAAATAACCTACAAATGGCAATTTCTTTTAATATTGTTTATATGGTGATAGGAGACGGGGTAGGTAAATGCATCATGATGACAGCCCACCTACTTTTTTGCTTCAGATCAATATAATTTCCACCATAGTATGCCACCTGCACATATGCCTGGTGAAGTCATCCTTGCTGTACAAATTTCCCAGCTAAAATAGGACAGAAGAGTGGTTTGGGGTGTGGTTAAGAGCACAGGTGTACTTTTATTTCTTACCAAAATGACTGTGCTGTGTGTGCTGTGTTCAGCAGCTCAGTAAAACTTCTGTGTCAATTATATACATTTTTTAAAACATCATAGAATCATAGAATCAGATTACTCATTACATTTTTTTTTTTAAATGCTTCAGATTGTTCTTCTACATTGTGTCAAATCAGCTTCTCAGTCTGATTTCAGATTTTTTCAGGGCATGGGGCTTTCCCTGGGAAATTTTTCCATATTCCAGTGTTGTTCACAGCTTAAAGGTGCTGCTACATTTTCATGTACTGACATTTCTTTTAGTTACAGCTTTTTTACTGTTCAGATAATTTCTTTTAATTTCTACTTGGATTTCCTGTGTGTTTGTAGGTAATTATGTGCTACAACTGTCATTAGTTAACAAAGTTTTATTCCAGCATATAAAGTCACAGAATTGTTTAGGCTGGTATAGACCTTTAAGATTATGGAGTCCAACCATTAACCATATATAAAATACTTTCCTTCTTCATAGTTTTGTTATCTTGCTCAGACTCCTTCTATTGTTTTGCAGTAGAACTGAAGTCTTTGTTCAAGGTGGATTCTGAGCTGCCAGCACTTCTGCAGGGCTTGTCTTTGGAATTCTTTCATCTCAATTATTTGCTTATATATAACACTCTGGTATGAAGGTAAATCAGAGCACAAAGAGAGCACAAAAAGATCTCTATTTCGGATCCCTTGGGTGGTATGAGAGAATGCTGCAGCAGTAGGTGGAGCTTGCAAGTCTGAATTAGTAGTTGGGATTTACTAAATTTGATCCATTCAGGTTAGCATTCTAAAAAGGAAAGGACTTTGTAGGGGTAGAAGCCTCAGCTGCTCTAAGAATGCTTTTCTTGACTGTTGCTTTGATTAGTTAGTCCTCTCCTTCTAAATTGCCCTTTTTTATTGGATCATAGAATGATAGAATCAGTCAGGGTTGGAAGGGACCACAAGGATCATCTAGTTCCAACCCCCCTGCCATGGGCAGGGACACCCTACCCTAGATCAGGCTGCCTTAAACACCTCCAGGGATGGGGCCTCAACTGCCTCCCTGGGCAATCCATTCCAGGCTCTCACCACTCTCATGCAGAAGAACTTCCTCCTCCCATCCAGTCTGAACCTACCCACTTCAGCTTTATTCCTTTCCCCCTAGTCCTGTGATATCCTAAAAAGTCCTGCCCCAGCTCTTTTGTGGGCTCCCTTCAGATACTGGAAGGCCACATGAAGGTCACCTCAGAGCCTCCTCTTCTCTGGACTGAACAGCCCCAGCTCTTTCAGTCTGTCCTCATAGGAGAGGTGCTTCAACCCTCTGATCATCCTCATGGCCCTTCTCTGGACACGCTCCAGCATATCCACATCCTTCTTGTAATGGGGGTGCAAAACTGGATGCAGTACTCCAGGTGGGGTCTCAGCAGAGCAGAGAAGAGGGGGAAAATCACATCCCTCGACTTGCTGGCCACACTTCTCCTGATGCAGCCCGTCAGGCTGCAAGTGCACACTGCTGGCTCATGTTGAGCTTCTGGTCCACCAGCACCCCCAAGTCCCTCTCCTCAGGGCTGTTCTCTAGCCAGTCACTGCACATCCTGGATTTGTGCTTGGGATTGCCTCAACTCAGCTGCAGGACCTTGCACCTGGTCTTGTTGAATCTCATGAGGTTGGCTTGTGCCCACCTCTCCAGCCTGTCCAGGTCCCTCTGGATGGATCCCTTCCCTCCAGTGTGTCTGCTGCACCACACAGCTTGGTGTTGTCAGCAAACTTGCTGAGGGTGCACTCAATGCCTCTGTCCATGGCACTTGCAAAGATGTTGAAAAAGACTGGTCCCAGGACTGATCCCTGAGGGACTCCACTTGTCACTGGTCTCCACTTGGACATGGACCTATTGACAGCCACTCTTTGGGTGTGGCCATCAAGCCAGTTCTTTATCTATCTCGTGATCCTCCCATCAAACCCATGTGTCACCTGCTTGGAGACCAGGATGTGGTGCAGGATAGTGTCAAAGGCCTTGCTCAGGTCCAGGTAAATGACATCAGTTGCTCACCCTTCATCTATGAATGTTGTGACCTGTTCATAGAAGGCCACCAGGTTTGCCAGGCAGGACTTGCCCTTGGTGAAGTCATGCTGGTTGTAGCCAATCACCTCTCCATTATTCTTCTGTCTCAGTAGGGCCTCCAGGAGGATCTGTTCCATGATCTTACTGGGCACAGAGGTGAGACTGACTGGCCTGGAGTTCTCTGGCTCCTCCTTCCTATGCTTTTTGAAAATTGGAGTTATGTTTCCCCTTTTCCAGTCAGTGGAGACTTCACCAGACTGCCATGACTTTTGGAATAGAATAGAGAGAGGTTTAGCAACCTCATCTGCCACTTCCCTCAGCACCCGTGGGTGTATCCCATCGGGTCCCTTGGACTTGAACACTTTCAGGTTCTTCAGGTGACCATGAACCTGATCTTCATTTATGATGGGCAGTTCTTCCTTCTGGTCCTTGTCATTATCTTCCATGGCTCCAGGAGTGTGACTGGAGACCATTGCAGTGAAGACTGAGGTAAAGAAGTTGTTGAGAACCTCAGACTTTCCCATGTCTCTTGTGACCATTTCACCTGTTTCCTTTCTGAGGGGGCCCACACCTTCCCTAGTCTTCTTTTTACCATTAATATACCTGTAGAAATTCTTGCTGTTCCCTTTGACTTCCTTGTCTAGATTCAATTCAAACTGTGCCTTGCATCAGGTACAAGCTGTAGAAATTTTTAGCTAAAAGTTTCCTCTTCAGAACCCTTTATTGTTGTTCTCCATCCTGCTGGAATGTTTTGTCATTAATGAAATGCTAACTTCTGAGTTTGCTTGAGGCCCATGAAGCTTGAGTAGGGCACATTTAGACTGGGTATTAGGAAGAAATTCTTTACAGTGAGGGTAGTGAGACACTGGAACAGGTTGCCCAGGGAGGTTGTTCAAGGCCAGGTTGGATGGGTGCCTTGAGCAACCTGGTCTAGTGTGAAGAGTCCCTGCCCATGGTAGGGGCATTGAAACTAAATGATCTTTAAGGTTCCTCTCAACCCAAGCCATTCTATATTGCCAGATTCCTAACACACTTCAATCCTCATACAAGCACATACACGTTGGTTTTCTTTTTATTCTCATCACTTGCACACTTAGAAGGATATCAGCCTCAATATGCTGAAAGCACTGCTCTTTGAGCCATCTTTAAAATTCTCCTACACTGTTAGGTCTGCAAAATCTGGTGAGAACTCAGGTAACCAGCATGTTTCTACCATTGTGGAGATACACTGACAATAACTCTATAATTTGCACTGCCCAGTCTGTTTGCATCCATCTGTTCATTCTAACAACCTGCCAGATCTTTAGGAAAGCTGGAGACCAGCTTTTGAGTGGAGTGTCATGAGAAGATCATCCCCAGCTTAGTGTTATTAGCTGCTATAGATTCTTACAGTAAGCGTATTATTAGCTGCATTGCATAATAATAGAGCATTCTAAGTATGACAGATGACATGTTTCTTCCTCTTGATGCTGCTGGTATTGATAATCCTAAATTTGTATGCCAGACAGAACAAAGTTCTGGTTTTCTCTCTACACTTACTTGCCTCTGATCTGTTTTCTTTTTGCTGTCTAAAATGGCACTCTCTGTAAGCAAACAAATTCCATTATTTCAATATCTCTTATGTCCAAGAGATAATTTGTTTGTAGTATGGAGGAACATGTTAGGTGATTACCAGTGTTTCACTCTTCTTTGCTGAGTCATTTTTGGGTACTGAGATCATTGTGAAAACAGAATTCATATTGGTATGATTAATTTCAGTTTCTTCTGTTTCCCTGTCTGAGGTACTCTGTACTGGCATTAGACTCTAGAATGGCTGCTGATGTGCAGTTCTCCATGTGGAGAACTGGGAGTTCAATCACATAGATACCAGGGCCAAATAAACTAAAGCAGTCAGATTCTGTATGAAGATTAATGACCTAGAATCATACAACAATTTGGGTTGGAAGGGACCTTAAAGACCATCTAGTTCAAACTCTGCCATGGTGGGGCTAATTCTTATTAAATGTCTTCAATAAGAAACATACAAGGAGATTGTTCTATTTGTACATGTGTGTGTATGCACATGGCTACAGAAAATGCAAGAGTAACTTTGGATCGAAGTTGTTATTTGGCCAAGTCTTCCCACAGGACACACAGGGTTACTGGATGCTTTTCTTTTCCATTCTGTTGCTTTCTTGTACAATGCTGGGGGATTTTGTAGGCTGTTGAGCCCAGACTGAAAGCTTTAAGCTGAAAAAAGGTCTTGATGTTTGGATGCGCAGATCTGATCAATTCTCATGAGTAGTTTGTGTTTACAGTAAATCTCCTTATCTATGCTTCACAACCCTGCTAAAAACATTCAAATTTTAAGTTCTGCAACTGTGTTCTCTTTATTTTGTAGGCATGTAAGAAATCTCTAATTAAAATGTTACACAAATGAGAACATGGTTCTCCTATTTTGGTATTCACAGATTCACAGACTGCATTGAGTTGGAAGGGACCCTCAAAGGTCATCTTGTCCAACATTCCAGCAGTCAGCAGGGAAGGCTTCCACTAGATCAGGCTGTCCAGGGCCACAGCAAGTCTGCTGTTAATGTCTCCAGGGATGGGGCCTCAATCACGGCCCTGGGCAACCTGTTCCAGCGTCTCACCACCCTCATTGTGCAGAACTTCCTACCTATGTCCAACCTAAATCTCCCCTGCTCTAGTTTCAAACCAATGTCCCTTGTCCTATCACCACAAGCCCATCTAAACAGTCTCTCCTCAGTGCTCCTGTAGCCCCTTCAAATATTGAAATGCAGCTCTAAGCTCTCCCCAGAGCCATCTCTTCTCCAGGCTGAATAGTCCCAAGTCTCCCAGCCTGTCCCCACAGCAGAGGTTCTCCAGCCCTCTGATCATCTTTGTGGCTTCCTCTTGACCCAATTCAGCAGGCCCCTGTTTCTCTTGTATTGGAGGCCCCATAGCTGGACACAGTGCTGCATGGGAAGTCTCACCAGAGCAGAGTGGCAGAATCACCTCTCTCCATCTGCTGGCCACACTGCTTTTGATGCAGCCCAGGATGTCTTTGGCCTTCTGGGCTGCAAGTGCCCATTGCTGGCTCATGTCCAGTTTTTCATCCACTAGTGTGCTAGTTTGAGCTAGCTAGAATGTTTAGGTGAGAAGAACTAGATCACAGGCTGTGAAAGGGAAACAATGGTGATGTCTACTTCACTCATAGGCTTGCTGAGATGTATAAGAACAAGAGTATAAATATAGATAAGGCATTCAGCATTCAGGCACTGCCTGGGCTCTGGGCTTCATTTCTCTCTAACCTCACCTTCTGGCTCTCTGATTAATCCACTTGCTTCCTAACCCCCCTGGCCAACCCTCCATTCTTCCTTGGGGCACAAGGCAATGTCTGGGGTAAGACAGAGGAGTGGGAGGAGGTGGAAGGGTGGCTGGGAGCCCCTCCGGGGGACTCAGGTTTCTGGGAGGGCTGTTGTGTTTCTGTATTACCTTTTTCCTTGTATATTTCTGTATATCACTTCAGATACTGTAAATATCTGCTTGTATATTCTGCTGAGCTGTAAATATAAGCTTCATTCAAATTCCGGAGCTGGCTGAGTCTAGTGTGGGTGATTTCCAAAGTGTGTGTGTGGTGGGTAACACCCAAAACACCATAACTAGCACCCCCAAGTCCTCTTCTGCAGGGCTGTTCTCAATCTCATCATCTCCCAGCCTCTATTGATATTGAGAGTTGCCCCCACTTACATGCACTTTACCTTACTGAACCTCATGATATTCTCCTCAGACCCACCTCTCCAGTCTGTCCAGATCTCTCTGGATGGAGGGATGGCATCTTGCCCTTCAGTCTTACCAGTCACACCACTCAGCTTGGTGTCATCAGCAGACTTGCTGAGGGTACCTCAATCTCGCAGTCATTGCTGAAGATATTGAAGAGCACTGAACCAAATACCCCTGAGGGACAGTGCTTACCTGTCTCCATCTGGATATTGAGCTGTTGACCACTACTCTTTGGATGCAATTATCCAGCCAATTCCTTATGCACCCATCAAATCCACATCGCTCCATCTTAGAGAGGGATATAGTAAGGGACTGTGTCAAAGGCTTCACAAAATTCCAGATAAATGACATCTGTTGTCTTCCCTTGTCCGCTGATGTAAGTTGCACCATCATAGAAAGCCACCCAGGTGGTCAGGCAGGACTTGCCCTTAGTGAAGCTGTCTGGCTGTTTCAAATTACCACCCTATTCTCCCTGTATTCCAGTAAAGCTTCCAGGAGGATCTGTTCTGTGATCTTCCCAGGCACAGAAATGAGGCTGACAGGTCAGTAATTTCCAGAGTCCTCTTCTTCCAGTCTCCAGGAACTTCACCTGACTGTCAAGACTTTTCAAATATTATGGAGAGTAGCTTTGCAACTACATCATTCAGTTTCCTTTCATTACCTTAGAATTTCAGTAATTAAAGTATGACCATGCAGTGTTTTGGCAATGCAGGTTCATGCTCTCTGAAAAAAAGAGAGGATGCAAAACTCTTTGTCAGTCTTCTCCGCACAACTTTGTGGACAACAAAAAGAACAACGTTCTTCTCAAACTTCATGAATATTCCAATAGATAGTATTTCTAATCTGTAAATGTCTGTTGCAAGTGTGGAACACTTCTAAAGAACTAGCATTTTATTGGTATTCTATTAATTCACTTGAAGGGTCCAATAAGATGGCAATTTAAGTGGGTTATTGATTCTGAATCAGAACTCCCACTTTTGGAGATGTAGAAACTGGCTATAGAGCACTAGAGCAAGGGACAATCAATACATGGAAAATGTCAGTTTGCTGTCCAACTCCTCTCTGAGAAGTCTGCAAAATATAAGATGGCATCTGGTCCTTTAGGAGTATGTGAAAGTCCTCTTGATTTAAATAAAGAAGGTTTTATGGCACTCAGTGAGTAGTTTTTAGCTGAAGTGCAGTGATTTATCATGTTTAACTTCTGTATACAGTATTGAGAAACTAGGTCAAGAAATAATGACACTGCTTTGATATCATTCCTGTTTGAGATAGGGGAGCAGAGCCGTGATTTATCTTAATTAGTTCCTATCAGCTCATCAGACCAGCTCCAGCCTTCAGGGGTTTAAAATCTTCATGTGGCACTAGACATTCTTTACCTTTCAGAGACAAATTCCCCCCTTTCTTCTTATCTTTCACAAACAAACACCCCCTTTTCAGGCACTGAACCAAAAGAACACAAAGTGTAATGAAAGCATCATCATAGATGACAAGGCAACACATAAATTTCAACAGATGTAACAATAAATGACAAGTCTAAATGGCATTGAAAGCAGTCAAACACGAGAGTCCTGCACGGGCAGAAATGTTTGACGTTATCTGAGTTGTCACTCTTTGCACCTTTTTCACTGAAACCAAATGAAATCGCGCCAGAACATTTGGTAGGCTTACAGAAAGGTGACCTGTGCTCCTGCTGAGAAGCAGCATTGCCTGTGAGCAGAGTGCAGGGAATTCTGACCAAACTATCAGTAGCGCTTCTACAAACGGTGACGTTCCTTATTTACTGCTTTGTCATTCAGCAAACTGTGAAACAATTGCGTCAATGTTGTGAAAATGACAGAGAAATTCTCTTCTTAGTGGAGTTAGATCATCTCTCTCCTTTAGGAGCTGGCAGTGAAAATGTTGATTTGTTTGGTTTTGTTTTAATCTAAGAAAAAACATTTTAAGAATGATAAAAAAAAATCAAATAGCTTTTATTGTTTTCTAGATTATGATTTCCTGTATGCCCTGCATGCCTGGCTGAAAAATCTCCAACCTCAATCTGTAACACCACGATTTCAGTTGTTGCATCAGTAACACCACCAGTAATGTGGGGGTTTTCCTGCTTTAAAATTCAAGCATTGAAAGCTGCAAATCCCTACTTAAGTGCTTTTTATAAAACAGAATTAAATTCTGAGTAAGGGTTTGCCTCTTTCCTTAATGCCAGCAACACATAAGCTGAACATGTCTGATGGCCTATTTCTGAAGTGCAACAGAGCAAAATAACTGTTGTGGTTTATTACTGGCAGAATGACTTCTCCTTCAGAGCAAGTAAGCAATAATGCAGGAGAAGCCCATCAGGCCTCAGATTTAAGTCAGAGATGTAGAGAAAATAAAAGCAGCACCCAGGATGCTTTTTACTTTTTAATTAACGTTTTACATTTGTGTTTGGGAATTGTTTTCGCACTCCTGACAAGGAACATTTTTGTCTCAATTATATTCTAAAGTCAGCACATATTTTTGGGAGGGGTTTTGCCTTATTCCATGCTAAACCTAAATTGTGCCCTCTTTGAAGTGCTGTGCTGTTTTTGTTTGACTAACCAGAAACTGCTGCATAGCTTTGGTGAATGTGGCCCAAATCCTGTCAGTTGCTTGCAGGCTGACATGCACTGTAAAACAAAGGCATGCACAGCAAGAGATTGCAGCCCGCATTGTTTTCACTTAAAACACTTGTGTTCACTTTGTGCAGAATTCATTTGTCAGCAGAAGATGAAGTTGTCATTTATTTGCTTGAAATTTACAGTGGTCCTGTGGTCCTGTGGGGATTGAGCCATGGAAATGGGGGATTTGAGCCTGGATATATGCTATCAGCAGGGAAAAAGGAGAGGAGCATAGCCTGCGCTGTTAGCATCCATTTTGCACTGGCATCCTTGTGGATCTAACATGGTACACTGGTGTGCAGTGCAAAATACCAGTTCCATGCCAGGGAGTCCGCTCTCTAACATCTTCAGTAACAGAGATTAATGCAGCTAATGTGTTTAGTTACCTTGAGTAGCAGAGAGTAGCCTATACAATCATAGAATTGTTTTGGTTGGAAAAGCCTGCTGAGGTCATCAAGTCCAACCATTGACCTGACACCACCATAGCCTTTAAACCATGTCCCCAGGTGCCATGTCCACACGTTTCTGGAACACCTCCAGGGATGGTGATTCCACCACCTTCCTCAGTAGCCTGTTCCAATGCCTGACAGTATCACCAAGGTTGGAAGAGACCTCATCAAGTCCAACCCTTTACCACAGAGCTCAAGGCTAGACCATGGCACCAAGTGCCACGTCCAACCTTGCCTTGAACAGCCCCAGGGACGATGACTCCACCACCTCCCCGGGCAGCCCATTCCAGTGTCCAGTGACTCTCTCAGTGAAGAACTTTCTCCTCACCTCAAGCCTAAATTTCCCCTGGCGCAGCCTGAGGCTGTGTCCTCTCGTTCTGGTGCTGGCCACCTGAGAGAAGAGAGCAACCTCCTCCTGGCCACAACCACCCCTCAGGTAGTTGTAGACAGCAATAAGGTCACCCCTGAGCCTCCTCCAGGCTAAACAATCCCAGCTCCCTCAGCCTCTCCTCATAGGGCTGTGCTCGAGGCCTCTCACCAGCCTCATTGCCCTTCTCTGGACACACTCAAGCATCTCGATGTCTCTCCTAAACTGGGGGGCCCAGAACTGAACACAGTACTCAAGGTGTAGTCTAGCCAGTGCAGAGTACAGGGGCAGAATGACCTCCCTGCTCCTGCTGACCACACCATTGCTGATGCAGGCCAGGATGCCACTGGCTCTCTTGGCCACCTGGGCACACTGCTGGCTCATGTCCTACTCTTTCTGGACAGAAATTGTTCCTCACGTCCAACCTAGACTTCCCCTGGCATGAGTTCAGGCCATGTCCTCTCACTATCTTAGGAAGAGAACACATTCAACAAAATTAATTACTCTAACTATTTTTAACATCCTGAAATGAATCAATCTAATCAATATTCTGATGTTATTTTATTTAGCTTTACTGGCTGTCATTTTGGTTGATGTACTTACAATCAGGTGCTGATCTGACAATGCAGGATTCTTTGTACTTCTAGTGCTGCAGAACTTAATTATGTTAAAATGCAGTTGCCCTCAATAGTGCTTTAGAAGGTACTATTTCTCCCCGCAGACCTTGTTTCCCTAAATGCTGACAGATTTTTGTGTTCTTAACACTTTACATCAAACTGCAGACAATGTCCTGGTTCCTGCTCAAAAAAGTAGTGGTAAATAAATGTATTTATTTAATGAGAGCATTAAAATTCTTTTGCTAACATTGACCTTTGACAGCCTGCTCAGACTATGGAGTTGGATGTTTTTCTTCTGAATTTTCTAAAAGCACAGCTAAGTACTCTGGCTCTGGAGGCTTTGTTAGTGCCTCTTCCTGCCACTGACAAAGATCCATGTGCTTTTGGAAGGTGGGCACAACTGCCCTCACCGGGCGCTGCTGGTGTCGTTCAGTAACTGATAGGAGGCAGGGTGCAATCAGCACAGATTCTTAGCGTTATACCCCAAATTACTGAATCCTAGCAAATATAGGCTGAGTGAAATACTGTTTTTTACTGTAGCCTGTAGCACTTGCTAGCTGAGGTTTTTTTGTTTGGTTGGTTGGGTTTTTTTTTGTTTGTTTTGTTTTTGTTTTGTTTTTTTTTTTTAGTGTACTGGAGCAGGTTGCCCAGAGAGGTTGTGGAGTCTCCTTCTCTGGAGAGATTCCAAACCTGCCTAGACATTGCGGTCCTGGCCACCCTGCTGTGGCTGCCCCTGATTTAGCACGGGGGTTGGATTGAATGATCTCCAGAGGTACCTTCCAACCCCTGCCATGCAGATATTTCATATCAGTGTAATGCTAGCTAAGAATCCAATACAGGAATTCATAAGTTCTTGCTAAGGCTCTGTTTAGTGACAAACTTCACCTGAATCATTTACTATCTCAATTTGTCCCTTGATCTACACCTAGATGAAAATTTGTCCAGCAATCTCCTACAGCATCTTGTCAGTGCAGAAGGGATGTTTTGCTAGAGTAATTGAAACTTCATTACCAAACTATACTGTCTGTAAAGTAATAATGACAAAAAAACTTAATGCAGACCAGAGGTCGAGATTTTGTGGAGCCCTTCTCTGAAGGCAATAAATCTTACATTAATCTGTCAAATCAAGAGAGGGCATCTTCCCTGATCAAAGAATTTAGTGGAGCACACTTGTAAAGCTCATGGAAGCAGAACAGCTATGATTTGCAGTGCACCAGTATAATTCTGTAAACTATGTCAACACCTGCATGCTGTAAATATACTTTGCTTGTATTGTGCTGGAAGTAAATTAACAGTCGAAGTTGCTTTGCAGTAGTACTCTTTATTTCCACATTACACTTGCTGTAAATGATTTACTATTCAAGGTTTCAATAAACTGGTGGTGTGGAAAAACAGGACTACAGAAATGCTTGATATTTTTTTTATAGCAGAAGGATATACCAAAATATATGGAAATATGAATTGCAATGATGAAGTGACAAGAAAAGGAAATTAATCTGCAAACAAAACCATTTGAACCTGTCAATTACTTTTCTTCCCCTCCCCCCCCCCCCCCCAGTATACAAAACGAGCAGGGAAAATTTAATCCCTTTGTAGCAACAGTAACAGCAAAATCTGTTGTTACACTGAAATGGAGATTGCACAGGAATTAAGTCTCATTGATTAAAATATTGCAAATTATGGCTTTTTTTTTTTTAATTTATTCCCCCCCCCCCCCCCCAGTGTACTGACTAGATGCACTCCAGTACATTTATAATAAACAAGCAGAGAAAAAAACTGACCATCTGTCTATAAAAACAGAATTTAACCATAGAGTCTTACGTGGAATTTAAAATGGAGCTTTTGCAATCTAACACAAAAGCATCATGTTTGACTGACTTCATTACTGTCAAATTCAGGATTGGGATTTTCATTTCTATAGCCTGAAATAATCTGATGAAAAAAATAAAAATACTGACCTGCTTTGATCTAATATTCTGTGTTTGAGTCCCTTATCAGCTGCATGAAATAGGTGAATGAAAAAATGACATCTTTTTCTCTGTGTAGTCAAAACATTTTATGTTCCAGATGCTGATAACCTCTCCAATACTCACTTGAATACAATTCCTACTGAATTAATTCTTAAGTTCTTAATTTGACCCTTAGCACTTTTAGACTTGAAGTTGTGGACTCATCTGTTGAATTTAGTGCTCTACTTGGGTGTGTGCAGTAAATGAACTTACAAAGCATGAAGCTAAAAGGAGAAGCAGGGTGTCCAGGGAGTAGAAAACAGTGTTTAGATGAGAATAGCAGCATTGTGCTTTCAATCAGAAGTGGTCTCCTTTCCGTCTCTTTCCAATCATGGAATCACCTGTCTGTCATAGCAGATCTTGTGGCACTGCGATTGTGTGGTGAACTCACTCCATTTGCTCAGCAATAAATAGACATATTTATACGGTTGCTATTCTGGCATTTCAGGGAATGGAACATTTTTTGCTGTGCAGTCTGGTGATTGCTAAAGCAGATGTAAGTAAGTGGATTACTTGGGGAAAATCAATGGTGATTTGGACACAGTCTTTTTCATGGTGGTGAGATGCAAACTGTTCAAAAGCTGTGAACATGAAACTGCCTTTCTGTAGCTTTTACAGCACTGCTTTATTTTCATTCTAAAATCCAGAGATGCACACCCAATAAAACACACATTACATTTTCCTTATTTAACTCAATGATTTGAAAGTGTATAGTATCTTGTATGAGTCCAGAGAGTTTTACCTTCATCTCTAGTCCTCTGATTCAAAAATTTGAGGAAATAGTGAATTCTGGATGCATTCTAGTCAGGGACTGATAAATCTCCACTTAATTGATGGTGCAGTTCAAAGGTCTAAGCAAAAATATTCTGCTGCAGCAGCTTGGTTTCTAATCTCTACATTAGTGTGCTTACTGTGGAGAAGCAATACTTCTTTTCCTGCCACTTTCCTTCATGTGCCAACCCAGCACTGCTCAGACAAAACCAGGCCTTATACCTGAAATAAATACTGTCCTCAGCAAGTGTCTCCAGATCACGTGGCATGGGAGGCAGAGTGAGAAGTTTAACAAATGCACATAGATGACATTCTCCAAAATATACCAACTTGTAATCATCATTATTTTTACATGGTCTTTTTACCTAGACTTTTTTTTCTCAGAGTGCCAAACCTGCCTTTGGAGAAGTAACGTTGTAACTTCATGTGAAAGCAGTAGCTCCATGGCTGAATAACATTCAGTGTTTATTGGGGTATTGTGTGGAAATGGTGTTTTCTCCAGCAATATATATATTACAGCTCTTTACTGAATTTATTCAGCACTTCTGATGATAAAGTACCGTGAATTAGTTGTAAAGGCTAAACTGAGTAATATTTACTCCCTTTCCTTCCCTGCTGCATTCAGCGTTTTGTAGGAAATTAATTCCAGTGGTGCTTAATAAGATGCATTAGCTTAGCATTAAATGTGCCATTCAAATATGATTAGAGCAGACTTTATGGACTCTAGAATCCTTTTCCTGCTCACTGGTAAACCCCAGGTACAATTATCCACCTTGCACTAAGCTGGTCAGTAACAGTGAGCTCACTTACACAGAGTAACAGATGCTCAAAGTCTCAACTCTGTCACCAATGTCTTTAATGCCATCTTTGCCCCTTAGGCTGCAGCCCTGAAGGTAAGACACAGCTGTGCATTGCATGTGCTTCATGCTGTCATTGCAGGATTATTCTAGGCAGAATAACAGCAGCACTCTCTGCAATCTTGTTTTAAAAAAAATAATGGAATCATGGAATCATTTGCATTGGGGAAGACTTCTAAGATCATCAAGTCCAACCGTCAACCCAACACCACCATGGCCATTAAACCTCCCTAAATGCCATGTCCATATGATTCTTGAACATCTCCAGGCATGGTGACTCCACCGCCTCCCTGGGCAGCCTGTTCCAATGCCTGACCACTCCTGCAGGACAGAATTGTCCCTCACGTCCAACCTAAACCTCCCCTTGGGCAACCTGAGGCCTTTTACTCTTGTCCTGTCACTTTCTACTTAAGGGAACCAACCAATCAAACCCCCTGGCTCCATCCTCCTGTCAGGGAGAGATCCAAAAGGTCTCCTTAGCCTCCTCTTCTCCAGACTTAACAACCCCAGTTCCTTCAGCTGCAGCTCAGAAGTTCAGACTCTTCACCAGCTTTGTTGCCCTTCTCTGGACATGCTCCAGCCCCTCAATGCCCTTCTTGGAGTGAGGGGCTCAACACTGACCTCAGGATTCAAGGTGTGGCCTCACCAGTGCCCAGTCCATGGGCACAATCCTTGCTCTGGTTCTGCTAGCCACACTATTGCTGATCCAGGCCAGGATGCTGGTGTCCTTCTTGGCCACATGGGCACACTCTGGATCATCTTCAGCTGCACCCCCAGGTCCTTTTCTGCTGGGCAGCTTCCAGCCACTGCCCCAAGCCTGGAGCCTTCATGAGGTTGTTGTGACCCAAGTGCAGGACCAAACAGTTCATAAAAAGTGATAAACCCCTGAATTTGCTACTTTGACCACTCTGGGTGCTCCCTAGATATAGGGACAAAAGCTGCGGAGGTCACAGTCCCTCAATTTACCTTGAAATCCCTAAATAATTTGTGTAGGGAGGGGATGTGGTGGTTTCTCCCCAGAGCTGGCACAACCTTCATCTTCCTCCTCACCTAGGGACACACAAAGGAGGGAAATCTGTGGAGTTTTCCCCAAAGTTGCTGTCTCAAACAACTGTTGTAGTAAACCACAAAAGAAAGGCTTGCACCTATCAGCTAGAAACAACAAAGGACATTTTAGTTTTCATGTAAGACCAAGTAGGTAAGGCCACAGATGTAGAGCAGTGTGTTGCCTACATCAGCTTAGTAATGGTGCTATGAAAACAAACCCATATCCATCAGCCAGAGAAACACTTGTACGTAGTTTTAGTACTCCTGGAATAAATACCATGGAGTACTCTTGATTCCTGCTCACCAGCCCAAAATCTTGCTTAGGACTTCAATGGTTGCCTAATGCAGTGGAGTGAGCTTATCTGAAACCTGACAGGTATTCCTGATCCAAATATGCTCAAAGAGTGACTCTGCTGTGTTCAAGCTCCACTCCAGATGCTCTTGCAGTGTGTCATAATATTAAAAACTGTAAATACTTGTAGAGATTTTTTTTCTCCACGATTCAGTTTTTAGAGAGTCTGTGCAGTCATCTACCTGGACCTGAGTAAGGCATTTGACTCTGTCCCACATGACATCCTGGTCATGAAACTGGAAAAACACAGACTTAGTGGATTGAGCACTGCTAGATGTTAGGAAGAAGTTCTTTACAGTGAGGGTGGTGAGACACTGGCACAGGTTGCCCAGGGAGGTTGTGGTTGCTCCCTCCCTGGAGGTGTTCAAGGCCAGGTTGGATGAGGCCTTAAGCGATCTGTTCTAGTGGGAGGTGTCCCTGCCTATGGCAGAGGTTTGGAACTGGATGATCTTTGAGGTCCCTTCCAACCTAAGTCATTCGGTGGTTCTATGATTCTATATGCTGGACCTCTCTTAACTTCTTTTTCTTTAATTTTTAAATGTTTGTCTCAGGAATTGATGATCTTTTTGGCTTTGCTCTTCCAAAGTAGCTGCAGGACTTCAGGTTTAGTCTTCATATACAGATTCCATGAACAAAAGCTGCTGCAGGTGCAGCAGTATACAGCAGTAGACTTCATACCGCTCTTCTCTACAGGCAGATAGTGACTTGGCAAGGCTCAGCAGTTAGCTCTGCTGTTGATCACCCTTGAGTTCTTATCCCCTACACTCTGTACTTGATTTTTATTTACTCTGTAAACCCAAATATTTAAATTTATTATTCTTTGTCAGCATGAGGATTGTTACTTCCTCTAATGTTCATTGCTGCTATCATTTCTTCCCTATGTGTCATCACACTTTTCTCCTGAGCAGTTTTAAATCTGGAATGTGATTGGTTTTCCACAGCTAAATGCAGTGTTTGTCCCTGTTGATGGTAGGCTTAGCTTGAAGTGCATGTTTAAATGTGTCCTTCTTCATTTAAGCAGCTATGTTTCTGTTTGAATTTATGTACACGCTAAATACACAAGCACTTTGTGGTATGTTAATTTGCCTCACTGCGGCTTTAGCTTGCAGCCCTTACTTTTATGTCTTGCTCAGCTGAGGTCCCCAATCTTGACTGTGCTGGTAACTACACCACCACATCACTGGGGCTGGGGATTCATAATCAATAACCCTCAAAACCCTCACTTGTTTGCTTGATTTTTTGGTAATACAAAAATTACCATTTTGGTAATAATAAAACAGATATTTGGAAATCTGAATCAGAGTTCTGAGGGTTGTAAAACCATTCTAAGGTAGAGAAACAAATGTTATTTGCATGGTATTTTATATAACCTTTCTGAGAGTGCACCCACAGAGCCATTTTTACTTCTGTGGTTATTTTTTGAGTGTTTGATTTATAGAAGCATAGATCCCTTAGGTCAAGAAAGACTTTTAGGATCGAGTCCAACCATTAACTAAAAGCTACCAAGTCTACCACTAAACTGTGTCCCTCAGCACCACATCCACACATCTTTTAAATACCTCCTGGTATGATGATTCCTGGGCAGCCTGCTCCAGTGCTTGACAGCCCTTTCAAGGAAAAAAAAATTCCTCATGTTCAAACCTAACCTCCCCTGGTGCAACTTGAGGCCATTTATCTTGTCCTGTCACTTGCTACTTGAGAGAAGAGCCTCACCTCACTCCAAACTCCTTTCAGGGAGTTGTAGAGAGCAATGAGGTCTCACCTCAGCCTCCTCTTCTCCAGACTAAACAACCCCAGCAGACACTCATAGGACTTGTTCTCCATGACTTTAACCAGCTTTGTTGCCCTTCTCTGGACACACTCTAACACCAAAATGTCCTTCTTGTAGCGAAGGGCCCAAAACCAAATATGCAGTCTCAGCAGTGCCAGGTACAGAGGGACAATTTAGTCCTGCTAGCCACACTGTTGCTGATCCAAGCCAGGAAGCTGTTGGCCTTCTTGGCCACCTGGGCACATGCTGGCTCACGTTATGCTGGCTGTCAACCAGCACTCCCAGATCCTTTACTGTGGGGCAATTTCCAGCCACTTTGCCCTAAGCAAAGAGGTGGTTGCGACCCAAGTGCAGCACCTGGCCTTTGGCTTTGTTGAACTTCATAACTGACCTCATGCCATAGATCCAGCCTGTCCCTTTGCAAAACCTTCCTACCTTCGAGCAGATCCGCACTCCTGCTCAGTTTGGTGTCATCTGCAAACTTACTGAAGTTGCACACAATGCCTTCATCCAGATCGCTGAGGACGAACAGAAGTGCTGTCTTACACAGTAGAGCCACCCAGTGAGCTACTGTTCAGTGAAAGCACATTAGGAATGGACAGGCTGCAACATTTCAAGGTGTTCAGGTAGCTTGTAGTAAAAACATAAAATAAATTCAATTTAGATTCTTGTGGAATTTATGTTGCCATGCAAACTCATGGGCTGAAACTGCTGTCTTTTCATGTGATACCAAGGAAGAAACATCAGATGAAAATGAACATTGAAGTCGTATAACAACTTGCAAGTAAGGACAAGGTAAAAATACCAAAGTACAAGATCTTCCTTTTGCTTTAAGCCTCAGCAGGGAGTGAGGTTCAATTCGTGACTGTGAAGATTTTGCAGTTCTCTTTGTAACAGGGATGGATGTGGTTATGGTGACACTTCTACAGAGAGAACTGACTGAACACTGGCTTTAAGGTCACCATCACTTGTGTATTATGCAGTCACTGAAAGAAACTGCCAAATGAGTTGAAGAAGGTAAAGCTCTAGTAATTTGCATCATTCTGAATGGAATTCTTAGCCAAAATAAGTCTTAGTATCTGTGCTATAGATAGTCATGGATTCTTAAATATAAACTTTCAGTCTTTTCCTAAATGGAAGAGAATATAATGGGTAAGAAAGCTATTGTGCATGGAAATCATGTCAAGTATCCATTTTGAATGAGACTTTAAGATGGTTTAGCTGGATTAGGCAAAGGCAAAAAGCTTCTTTGTGGATTCTCCAGGCTTTCAGAGTGGCTTTTTTTCCCCTGGCATTTGTGTTTACTTGTTCTGTGCAGGATGAAAGTGGCTGAAGCATTTGACAGCTCTCTCTCAGTTGGTGACAAATGGAGTTTCCACTGCTCATTGTGCCTTCTAGTAAGATGGACATTCATGCTATCCTGTTGGGTGCAGAGCAGCAAAGCACCAGTATCTCCTGAAGGGAGAAGTGCATCATCTGTGCTTGAGCTTAGCAGGGCCATTGGCCACATTCAAACCTATGTAGAATACAGAAGAAACTAAAGTCATTAAGGCCCTGCTGCCTGGTTGCCAAAGAAATTGCTTTGTTCTTCAAATCATTGAAAGAAAATTCACTGGCAGTATAACTCACTCACTCAGTGTCTGCTGTATTTGCTTACTAAATGCATCCATGTGGTGATTGCTGCTGTTGCGACAAGCAGCAAGACTTGCAAGGAGAATATTTGAGGATTCTACTCAAATTATTGACCACATGTCTAATTCAAGTCACCATCATCACTGTCTAGAAAGGTGTAAACTAACATGAAGAGGCTCACCAGATAAATACTCTGGGATTTGAATCCCGCTTCGTATTAGTGATGCGGCAATTCTGTGCCATCTGCTCGAGTCTTTTCTGATCTCGCTTCATTGAGCAAAAGCAGGAGGTGCCCCACTGCCATCAGTACCACTCTTTAATTTCTCCAGGGTTCTGAGAGTGATCTGTAATACTCCTTTCCAGCCACACCAGTGTCTTGATACCTTCACAATCTCCATATTATTTGCATTCTCAGCATGGTTTTGGACTCTTTACCCACAAACTCATCTTACATGCTCCAGCAAGAATACTCCAAAAGGACATTTTCTTCAGTTGTGCATGCTTCCTGCTTGTACATTGGTGCTGTGACATAGCACCTCAGTACAGCCCACATACACTGCAGGCTTCCACTGCAGATACAACTGACATGTTTGTAAGTCTGATAGCAAGATTGTGGAAGTGAGTTTTACAAATGACATTTCAGTGTGACTTTGGATGCAGTCTGTATGGATCCACTGCTGTATTACCTACCTAAGGGTACAGTTCTAAAATTAAATCTCTCACAGAAACCAACAATTGCTTTTCTCATAATTTTATGTGATCTTTACGAACATTGCAGTAACCATCTGGAAGCATTGGAAGTTGCTGCAGATTTCTGTATCCAAGAACTATGGCTGCAATTTCATTAAAAGTTATTGGTGGGAGACTGCTTTAATATTTGCAATTACAATACTTCTCATTAATGGTTTAAATTTTCTAAATCAAAACTTGGCCATGTGTTTGTTCACTTCATATATGGATGTTCCTCTAAGTCCAAGGCCAGCTCAGGTAAGCACTCAGAGAACTCCATGGGAGATTTGCCAGATCAGGGTCTGCAGATCTGAGCTCTAACCAGAGCAGTCCAGATGGCTCAGTGCAGTAGGTCTCTTTGTGTACCAGAAGAGTGAAGAGCTGCTGTGGAGCTCCTTGACTCTGGCTGGACAAATGCCTACCCTGGCACCAGATAGTGCCAGATGGCGACAGCTCTTGAGGGCCTATGGACCCAGCTGCAGGCGGCTGGAGCAGCAAACCCCAGGCGGGCTGCTCTGTGCCCTCCTGTCCCTCTGCTCAGACTGCAGAGGCTGTGGCCCCCCATGAGGTGGGCAACTCCAGAGTAACTCAGGGACTCTTTTATATCACAAAAATCCTCAGCTGGGGAGCTGCAGGTGGTTTTCACTCGCACTGTCTTTTGTGCAGCACAAAAAGGGGCAGGCCAAGCCAGAGAATATGTCCTGCCCATTTTGGCACCTAGGCTGATTCTATCAATTAATATTTTCACCTGCTGTGCAATGATCTGTCTAGAAGTCTTGTAAAACATTACATTTCCATCCTACGTGACTTCTTTCACCTGATCCTTTTAGCCTGTTTCTGTTTGGCTTTTGATGGCCATGGCAAAGAAACTCTCATTTTGGATGTTAAGTTTGGTCCATAGGCTGGCAGAGGATTGAACTGCTGGAAAAACATAAAATCTTCATGTTATATAGAACAGCATTTCTTGTCTTTTAATGCTTCTAGCTGCTGTATAGCAAAATTGCCTTCTCAAAGGGCATTGGTCTTCATATGCTCTACTGCTGACTACACAGTGCCAGGTGATGACCTTCAGTAATGATTCACCAAATCTTTGTTTGCTCTGAACGATGACACCAAAATGGAGAGAAGTGAGACAGGAAGTACTAGAATATTGCTTTATTTTTTTTACTGTTTGCTGAAAAGTGGTACTTTGGGTTTTCTTATGTATTTGTGTGGGAATTAAGTAGAACTGCCAGGCAGAGTGTACCTTGCTTTTTAAAATTAATGTTTAATGAGCAATATTTAAGTACATGACCTCTCTCGTTAAATTACCAACATCCCAAGTTGGAGCAGCTGCAAATCCCTTTTAAAGAGGGTGCATATGTCAGTATGTCACAGATACTCACCACACAGAGAACTTTAAGGACATTAATTAGACATTTTGGATGTCTTTTATTTCTATGGTAGAAGATTTTTATGGATTATAGCATTTTGCAGGTTTTTAACTGAATAATTTCAGGGGACAGCTGAAAATTGTTTGTGGTGGTTTATTTTGTTTGTTGGTGGGTTTTGTTTTTTTCCTCAAGTAAAACTTTTCCCAAGACCATAACAGAAACATTCTTTGGAAATTTTAGGTTTCTAGCAACTACTTCAGCTCTTTTTAGGTTGTAGTCTCCAGGTAAGAGTAGTGTTATTTTTTCCCAATTCGATCCAATAATAACTTTACTTCAGATATATTCTAAGTTAACTCTGAAGAGATATTTTGAGGTGGGGGAAGCAACAGAGTTGGAAGGAGGAGTGAAGACAGGTATTTGCTCCAGAAAGGCAGGCTGGTTTTCTCTGGTTCTGAGTCTGCTGAAGGTTAACTACCTACCGCCTCGGTGGGTGGCTCTGGAGTGTAAGCTCTTCCTTGCTAGCCTAGTGTCTGCAGGTGTGTAAGCACCCAGGAAGACAGAAGCATCCATTCCTGTATGAAATGTGTCTGTTTTCTAGTGTGTGGCCAGCTCTGCTGAGGTAGAGGCAGGCTTACATCAGGGGAAAAGAGAACAGAGTCCTGTATCACGCCCAAGACACAGGACCTGTTAATAACAGCAAACTAGGCTTGCAGCATCACAGATAATGTGAATGTATTGGAAATGTAAGCATAGAAATCAACAGGTTTGCAATCACTGGAAAGCAGCAGTGCTGCCTCTCTAGAAATACTTTGTATTTTACTCTTGTGATTGCTGCCATTTCTGTTTGTGAGGAAGGCAAGGGATTTAACATTTTGGCTTGGTGGAAGTGGGATTTTTTAGCAAGGGCACAAGAACATTCTCATAATCCATTCTGAGAGAGAGAAACATGAAAATCCAGTGTATGATTTATGTTTTTTTTTTCATGTGATGGATGAGAAGTCTTAACTTAATTCAGTCAGTCGGCACTCATGCCACACAGTCAAAGGGCTTCTACAGCTTGCAAATCCGTGGGGAATAATTCATTAGTTAACTGCTTCCATATTCTCAGATTCTCATTTTGCCATCCTACAAATGTTGTGATAATGAAAATCAAAGCACAAATAATTATATATGTTATGGAAATCCTCTCATCTCTCTTAATTTTGTTTCAGGAAGTAAAATTTGCATTATATTATCAATGCCAAGTCAGGCTACCACCAAAGGATGAGGTATATCTAAAAATGCCCAAACCACCAACAATTTGTGTGGGACCATCCAAATCTAAGCCTTATTGCTGTGACATGTTACAGTAGAATTCTCTTAAGCCTAAGGACTTGGGGAATATTTGTGTAAGGCTGATCTGAAATGTGTTTAAACTCCATTCTAAGGGCCAATATACATGCAACTCATAGCAAAGATCCAAACCTAAGTTTCAAACCTCGAGGGAGCTGGGAAGAGAGTTTATGACCTCCATAGTTTGACTGACTTTGGAATACAGCCATTTATGCTTCTATCTGGAGCAGTTTGTCTGGTCTAGAAGGGCTGAGCAGCAAACTCCTATCTTTATGGAAGCCCAAAAGAAAAGTGTCATGAGCTTTGATACAGAAAGGATTTCAAGCCCCGGGCTTTCAGCATACACTGTAAGCTATGCAGTATTTACTCTCACTTGGCATACATTAATTAATAGAGTTGCCAGATGGTTATTTTGAAGAATCAGTCTTCAGAAATCCCTTCAGTTGCCCAAATATTGGTAGATATGTATATATATAGATGTAGTAGATAGAAAGTACTTAGCTCTGATATCCTTTTTGCATATGGATTTTGCCTTGATGTGACTCAGAACGGAAAACAGTGTGAGGTCTTATGATACCAGCTGGGACCTGGTTCATGTAAGAGTAAATCTAATGAGTCCATTTTTAATGCCACTGGCATTGCTGGTTTTGTTGGGCTGGGATACTGCTCCGCTGGCGTTTACTCCATGTGGTTTAAGTTTTCAATGCGTTTACAGGTTTTGTAACCACATTTTCCTATGAAAACATTCCCGAATTCATTGTGATGAACAAAGCACATGGGAAAACCAGGGGAAAAAAAAAAAAAAAAAAAAAAAAAAAAAAAAAAAAAAGTAGGAAATGCAGAGCTGATTTAACCTAGCTGCTTTCAAGTAGGGGAGTCGGCAGAGGAAATGATCAGGGCTGGCTCATCGTCACGTTGCTGACATTGATAACTGTCAGCGCTAGTAACAGCATGTGAATTACAGAAACCGGCACTGCGAGCACCATGCCAGCGTTGCGTTCTCACGAAACGTAGCGGCTGTGTGACCATCTCCCCCGGACCCGCGCCGGGAGGGCATCTACCACCTCACCGGCATTCCCGGAGCGCGAATCGCATCTCGGCGCAGCTCGGGATCCCCCCAGCAGCCCTCAGCCCCTACCCGCCGTGGGGCCCGGGCGACCGCCGAGTCTCGGCCTGGCGTATGACGGGCGGGATCCCCGCAGCCCCTTGCCTTGCTTGCTCCGGGGGGCGGCTTTGTTAGCGGCTCTCGGCGGAGGGCTGCCCACTCCCGGCGCCGCCCAAGCCTGCGGGGTTGCGGTCTCGGCCCCGTCAGAGTCGTGCCCGCCGATGATTGAGGGGAAGATGCCGGCACGGAGGCGGAGGCCGGCCGAGGGGCGGGGGGCCCAGCCCCGGCGCTGAGGGGGCGGGGGGCGGCGCGGGCAGGCGCTCGCCCCTCCGTGGGCGCGGAGGGGCCGCCGCTACCACCGGCAGGAGCTGCCTGCCGCAAGGACGGGGTGACTCCGACCGCCGCCCGGCTCCGCAGCGGCACGGCGCGGCGCGGGAGCCGCCCTCTCTCTCTCTCTCTCTCTCCCGGAGCCCGGCGCGAAGCCGCAGTGCGCGCCTCTGCGAGGTGAGTGGGCGCCGAGGCAGCCGCGGGGCCCCAGGGCGCAGGCGGGGGCCGCCCGCGGGGCCGGGGACGTGGCGGAGCGTGAGGGGCAGCCGGCGGCACCCTGAGTGGGACCGGGCCGCGGCAGGTGCGGGGCCTCGACCGCGGTAACCCCGCGCCGGGCTCGACTCCATCCCTGCCCCGTCATGCGGGAGGCTGAGTCTGCGGCGGAGCTCGGTAGGCTTCCCTCCGGCTCTATTTTAATCGCGTTTGGGCCATTTAATTGCCACTAGTTTCCTGCCCGCGGAACGCGTTGGGCACTCTGCGCGCCGCGCTTTTTTCCTCCTCTCTTTCCCCCCCTCGCCATTGATTATGTTTGTTTATGTATGCATGAGGCTGCTCTCCGGGTCATCTAGCGTGGTGTCTGTGGTGGGAGGAAAGACCACTGCAGGTTTCAGGCGTCTTAATTTCAAAACAGTGGGGTTTAATGTGTGCTTTTCTTCTGTGGACAAAACACAGGACAATGACTGCGGGGACAAAACCAGGCTTAGCTTCATGTGCACAGTATGCTAGAGATTGTTTGCTTCTGTGGAGAGAGCTTTTTTTCCTTAGTACACTTAGGGGTTTTTTGTTTATTTGTTTTCCTCCTAACCTTTTCAGTGCACATCAGTACAAACCATAAAGGTTTTAAACAAAACCACAAAACCAAACTGCAACAAAAGGCACAATAAGATCATTTGAGGATTATATGATGTCAAAATACAAGGACTGTGGTGTGTGTGGATGGTAATAGTTACATAATTTATTATCTCTTAGATAGATATCAGGAGCATGGAGAGTATTTATAGCATCCCTTTTTTGTCTGTTTCTGGGGCGTCGTGTGAGGGAGTCTTTGGCCGATGCTGTATTCCGCTGGGATGTTTGGAAAAGCCCTGAACACCTTTGTCTACCCAAATCCCAGCAGGGGCCTTACCTTTCTGCACTTCATAACTGCCCAGGCTGCTTCCTCTACGCTCAAAAACTTCTGTTGTGATTTTTTTCCTTTCTTCCTTCCCCAACAATTACTTTTTTAAAAACTTATTAGCAAAAGGTAAGTAAGCCCATTATAAATATTTCAGCTGTAATTATTCACAGCACTAGGGAACAGGAAGAAATCTGTGTCATGAAAGGATTAAAACCCTTTCTCTCTGTGCAGGTGAGCTGCTTGCCCAGTTTTTAGACTCCTTTGGAAGAATTTTCCTTGTCAGATAACAGTGTGTGGCTGCAGCATGAGGTGATAGGGTATGATGTCATTATTAGCATAGCAAAGAAACAAACCAAATGCTGCCTTTCAGTCTTTTTGCTTAGACTGCCAAAAATGTGATTGCTTTCATGTCACCTGGAGATGCCACAGTGCATGTTAGACCCTTCATCCATCTTTCTCTCCTGATTTATATTTTGTACTGTAATTTTAAACCAGAACACTCTCTGAGGTTGTGTGGAGCTCATATGGTTGACTGGAGACCATTTTAGAAATTAAACTTAGGAGTAGTTGAAACCTTTCCTTCAGTTCACTTGTTTTATGAACAACCTTCTGGTGATGCCACTGCAAACTCAGGGTGTGTCACAGAATCCCAGCGTGGTGCTAAAGCAGGGTCACCCGCAGCAGCTTGCCCAGGATCACAATGTCCAGGTGGGCTTGGAATCTCTCCTCTGGAGGAGACTCCACAGCCTCGCTGGACAGTCTGCTCCAGGGCTTTGGCACCCTCACAGCAAGTAAGTTTTTCCTCTTACATAGTGTTTTTTCCTTTCCTGTCTTTCGATCTCGTTGCCACTAATGAATTGGTTTGGCTTGGAACATTTGCAAGTATCCACAAGGTCCCTCTGCCTTCCTTAGACTTATTTACTATCTTACTGTTTATCTTAAAAGCCAATTTAACTAATGGGCATTTGTGTTTGTTTTGCACTTCAGTGCTTTTTCAGACCTGGTAGAATTCTCAATGTTTCGGTTTTAAGAAGCCCTTTGATAGCAGGGTGGCTGTCATCCAGAAACAATATACTGCTTTATCACATTTCCTGAGGAAAAATGAGAATGAATATTGTGTTGCCCCATTTATAAAGTTAAATAGTAATACCTAACTGAAAAATTAACTTGTTTTTTCCCCTTTATGTGCCAGCATTCTTTAAACTGTAACTAAAGCTCCAGGAGGCTGCAAAATAAGGGGCCTTACTGTGTCTGGAACTCAGTCTGCAGATTACATTCTTCTTGAATAATTAAGTGCAATTCCTGTTCTATTTTTTTTCTTTTTCTAATAAAACTCAACATTTTGGGTTTTTAAAACCTCTCCTCAGTCAGACAGCAGCAGGATTCTTCTTAAGTGGTTGCATTTTACTTTGTTAGTTATTGTGTGCTGATACAAGGCAGATGGAGATGAAATACCTGTTTGGGTAACGTTGCTTACTTATGTCAGTATGTGATTCAATTTGAGCAGCATGTCCAGGCCCCCTTGTTGGAGACCATATCCAACTTCACTGCCCTTTATTGTATTGGGTGCTCTGAGTAGATGAGCCTAATTTTGTATGATTCTGCTATCATCCTGCATGGCACAGTCATAGTCTTTGTCCTCACATCCTCTGATTTTTTGGGTTGTATTATGAAAGGGGAGACGCTGGAGTGAGGTTACTCCCTCACCAGCAGCAAGTGTATCTTGTTTCCCAACAGATGGAATGTTTTATATAGACATCCTCCAACCTAAAAGGAGAGGAGATGTGCTCTTGTAGCCTGTATTTTGACTCTTTGAAGCTGATGGTGGTATACAAGGTGTTTATCTAATTGGGTCAGAGCCCCTTGTGGGGTAAGAATGGAATTAACTCTTACTGTAACAAATTGATATTTGAGTTAACATCTTAAGAGAAATTGCAGTCATTGCCATGTAAATTGAGTTAAAGGTACATAGTTTATACAGACACTGATAGAGGACCTGTGTAGTGATTGTGAGCAAGTAGAATATCAGTGATACCAAAGACAAGTTGGAAAATGCCCATTTCTCTAGCAGTAAGGTGATAAAACTCTGTGTAGCATGGACATGTGTTGCAAGGCCATCTCCTCCTGGGGTGAGATGCCAGGTAGGATGTGATCCTAAAATATTGTGGTGCTTGTAGAAGAGTTCAAGTAATACTTCTTTATTTATTTTATATTGTCTGTATTTCTGTTAAATAATATATATATTTATATAAACACACACACACATATATGTATAAAACAGTGCTTGAAACCTCTGCATTATTTATCCAGAAGACCCAGTTAGTATAGTCAAGCTGAACTTAGTGGTTGAAAATAAATACCATTTGTCCTTCAGAATTAGGGAAGTACCCAAAAGTGGATGATTGATGGGTCATCTGAACTGTTTGCTTTTGGGGGGGATTAAGGAGTTACTGCAGCATGTTTAATAGCTTGGGGTTTTGCTTTTTATATTGATGCTGGAAATGAAGAAAGCTATTGAAAATCAAGAAGATGTTGACACTAAATTAGCTAATGTTGGGATGGTGTGCTTGATGCTGTCATGAGCTCAGCAGACCAGCTGGGAGCTTGTTCAGGTATTTTTTTGGCTTGGATTTCTTGGTGTGTGTCTCTTCATTTGTGAAGCTGTATATACACATGTATAAAGTGACTCCTGGGTTTGCAGACTCCACAGCTTCAATAATATTGTCAATATGCCTGCATGCCTTGTAATGACCACCAGAAAAAAGTAATTAGGTAACAGAAATTAACATTTCAATAATAACTCCACCTAAATATTGCATGGAAGACAGTCAGATGTGTTTTGTTAAGTGCTGTGGTGGCCAGGATCCATTGGCTGGAATCCACTTAGAAAATCATATTAAAAGTTTCTGTGCTTGACAAATACAGTGTCATTAGTTTAAAAATTCCCTAGAGCCTAGTATGGAATTAGATGAGTCTTAAAGCATGCAACAGTAGAAGTAATTTTCTTCCAGGAATGACCAGCAGCATCTTTCAAACCAGAAAACATTATCAGATAGAGTAACCTCAGAAAAAAATGAGTTTGCTAGGAATTGGTATGACAACTGAAGCCACAGCAGCGAGTGGCGTGGATGAGCTGCAGCCTTCTGGGAAGCAGCAAAGTCTGCAAGGATGCAGCTGAAAGAATGTTCGTAACAAGAAGGTGCTGGGGCAGGTCCAGAGAAGGGCAGTAAAGCTGGGGAGGGGTCTGAACTGGGCTGGTAAGGAGTGACTGAGGGAAGTGGGGTTGTTTAGCCAGGAGAAAAGGAGGCCGAGAGGAGACTTTCTAATTGTCTATAACTCCCTGAAGGGAGTTTGAAGCCAGGTAAAGTTTGGCCGCTTCTCCCTAGTAACAAACGATAGCAGCAGAAGAAATTGCTGAAGGTTTCCCCAGGGGAGGCTTAGGTTGGACACCAGAAGAAATTTTTTCACTGAAATGTTTCTCCAGCTGGAACAGGCTCCCCAGGGAGGTGTTTGAATCCCCATCCCTGGAGATGTTTCAGAAAAACAGAGATGTGGCTCTGAGGGACATGGTTTAGACCAGCCTTGGTAGAGCTAGATACTGATTGGACTCAATGATCTGAAAGGTCTTTTCCAACTGTAATGATTTTATGATTCACTAGGTGCCCTGTAGCAGTGAGTTCACTAAATTGAATATTACAGGTGCTGTGTATTGACAAAATAGCAATAAAAAAATACAAGCCTAAGCAGCAGCCTTTGGATCTTAATCGTCACAAAAAGACATATGCTCATCTTTGTGTGATTCCTTGACTTTGTTTCTTCAGAAGCGTGTGAACTTTCCTACATCCCAGCTTCAGGAGGTATGCTGACTGAACTGTGTGCTTTCTTCTGTTAAGATTCATTTTAACAACAGCTAATCTGCTTGATTGGTCTTAGTGTTACTGATTAGGAATTAGGATCAAGCTCATAGTTTGATAAAGGAGTGTTTTTCTCCCACTAGAAATCACGAAGAGTTGAGATTGTGAAGTTGTCATCTCTTTCAAATGTAATCACAGGTACATCAAAACCATAGTTTATGCTTCTTGATTCACTTCTGTGATTAAAATGTCAACATTATCTTGAACATAAATATTGTTGTCAAGCAAAGAATTTCCCAGGTATTTGTGTTGCATGGGAAAATGAGCAATATAGTGGTGGTGGATTCTCTGAGATCTGCAGAGATGTCATAGAATCATAGAAGCAACCAGGTTGGAAGAGACCTCCAAGATTATCCAGTCCAACCTATCACCCAGCCCTAGCCAGTCAACTAGACCATGGCACTAAGTGCCTCATCCAGGCTTTTCTTGAACACCTCCAGGGACGGTGCCTCCACCACCCCCCTGGGCAGCCCATTCCAATGCCAATCACTTTCTCTGGGAAGAACTTCCTCCTAACATCCAGCCTATACCTACCCCAGCACAACTTGAGACTGTGTCCCCTTGTTCTATTGCTGGTTGCCTGGGAGAAGAGGCCACCCCCCACCTGGCTACAATGCCCCTTCAGGTAGTTGTAGACAGTAATAAGATCACCCCTGAGCCTCCTCTTCTCCAGGCTAAACAACCCCATCTCCCTCAACCTCTCCTCATAGGGTTTATGCTCCAGGCCCCTCACCAGCCTTGTCACCCTTCTCTGGACATGTTCCAGCACCTCAACATCTTTCTTGAATTGAGGGGCCCAGAACTGGACACAGTACTCAAGGTGTGGCCTGACCAGTGCTTAGTACAGGGGCAGAATAACCTCCCTCGTCCTACTGGCCACACTATTCCTGATGCAAGCCGGGATGCCACTGGCTCTCTTGGCCACCTGGGCACACTGCTGGCTCATCTTTAGCCTGCTATCTATCAGTACCCCCAGGTCTCTTTCCTCCTGGCTGCTCTCCAGCCACTCTGTCCCCAGCCTATAGTGCTGCTTGGGGTTGTTGTGGCCAAAGTGCAGAACCCTGCACTTGGCCTTGTTAAATCTCATCCCATTGGCCTCTGCCCACCCATCCAGCCTGTCTAGATCCCTCTTCAGGGCTCTCCTACCTTCCAACAGATCAACACCTGCTCCTAGCTTGGTGTCATCTGCAAACTTACTGATGCTGGACTCAATCCCCTGGTCCAGATCACCAATAAAGATACTGAACAGGACTGGGCCCAGCACTGATCCTTGGGGAACACCACTAGTGACTGGCTGCCAACTGGATGTGGCACCATTCACCACCACTCTCTGGGCTCGGCCATCCAGCTAGTTCTTGATCCAGCACAGAGTGAATCTGTCCAAACCATGAGCTGTCAGCTTGGCTAGGAGCTTCTTGTGGCAGACAGTGTCAAAGGCTTTGCTGAAGTCCAAGAAGACTACATCCACAGCCTGCCCCACATTCACCAGGCAGGTAACCTGATCATAAAAGGAGATCAGGTCCTTGGGGTAGTGAGGCTGACCTGCTGGACCTGCTGCTGAGTGGGCTTAAAGCTTGGTCTTGGACACTATCATGGAGTTGCGTCACTGTTAATTGTTAGTGGGCATCTTGGCATGCTTTTGGCCAGTGCCAGCAGCCCAAATGAAGCCCAGCTCAGGGAAAGCCATAGACGAGCCCAAAATAGACTGGCTATAGGTAAGACAGCCAGTTTGTGAGAGAACATTCAACTTAAGTGTTTGCTGTGTGGCTGCAGCACGTTTCCTGACCTGTTCTGCATACAAGTGCAGATGGAGCCATGAACATGCTGCTGCATGGTTTGGGTTTGTGGCTGTTTATCTAGAGAAAAAAACAAGAAGCTGCTGTCATTTATGAGAAGGTAACAGTTAGGATGTTGCAGATTGTTGTGTAGTTGTGTGTCTATATTAAAAAAATATACATATATATACACTATTGTGTGACTGGCTTCTTAGGATTTGCATAGTGCCATGTGGAGTGATACCCAGATCTTCTCAGTGTTGTTAGGGTCTTGTAAGCATCTGTAGCAAAGTGTCAGAACTAGATAAGATTATTAGGGTTATGGCTGTCTTTATGTCATGCTGTTAAGTGTGACAGGTTGGTATTTTTGCCTTCTGAAACCTTTTGTTAATGTAGAGAGCCTTGCAATGCCATGGTGCTGCTGCTCAGCGCTTATAAATTGCCACACTCTTTAAATGTTCCACAAATTCTAACAATTGCCACTTCTTGCTTTTGTTTCAGTGTCACCTGTATAGGTACACTGAAAAGTTTAGATGTGTTTTGGTTCCTGATACTGAAGATGTAAGGGTTTGAGATTTTTTAGCTAAGGAAGGTTTTTCCTCCTTAAGCATTGTGTGAAATGAATGTGGCGAATTATGGGAGATTGTTTTTCTTCTAGAGTAGATTTTTTTTCATAACTTTATAATAAATAGGTAAAATCAAACTGTCAGACTTGAAATTCTCAGAGGTGGATAGATTGCTGGTTTAAAAGGTTATCCTTAGATTCCTTTGTTGAACTAGAATGGGTGATTTTTGTTTGTTGACTGTGTTGAGGTGAGCGTTGTGTTAATTTAGCCTTCTGTTCTTGGAAATACTAATTCCCAGCAAGATCCTGTGTCTGTTAAAAACTGACTCACCGTTTTGGAAGAAATCTTTGCTTTTATGTTGTTTATTTTCCTCTTGATACTGATACTGACTGTGTGCCAAGGCATAGACTGAAGTTCTGGGATTCCTAGCTAAGGTAAACTAATATGTGAAATGGTTTGGCTTAGATATGCTAAAAGAAATCTGGTTTTGACTTAGACTGAACTTAATACACAATTGCCTCATCATCATAGGCTAAATCACTTAACTGAAACAAGTAATTGCCAAGGCTCTATGAAGTGAGGAGGTTTTTCAAGCTTGCTTATGCTTATCTGGATCTGTGAGGAGTGTGAGGCTCTATAGACGCACAAAGTATGTTCAACACCTCTTGGTATAACTTCATCAATTGTCAGCTATGTGGCGACAACCCTTTATTGAGGGGGGAAAAATAACAAGTTCTGTTTCTTGCTTCTGTAATAAAACTTATTTCTATTACATTTCTTCATTGTAAGTGGGTGGGGTAAATCAAGGCACTATAAGGAGGGCTAACACATGTATTTTTTTTTCCTGTTTTAATGGGAGAGCTACCACATGTTGGTACAAAAGAAGCCTTTGTTTCCACCTTGAAGCTCTTTTTTTTCCTTCAGTGTACATTGGTCATTCCTCTTCTGCTGGTTGTTTTTCACATGGCGCAGTCCATTTTGAGTCTGTTCATAGCAGAAAATGTAAGCCTCAGGTCTTGTGTGTGTCACTATTTCTCCTTCCCAAGGTCTGTTGTGATGTCCTCACCATTCAAGTGCTTTTCTTTCCAGTGCTTTGGAAAAGGCCTCCCAAACAAACAGAGTGCTGTGGGGGGAGCAGAACACAAGCACTAACAGACTCAACTACTGAGTTTGGAAAAATAGAAATACTTTTCCTCATCTACCTTTCTGTGTTATTTTCAGGGATTTTTGGTGAGACTCTAATACATGAAAACTATTTTGATAGATTAATGTGGTTCTTAAATTAAGGACATCCCTTTACTAATGTGTAAGAGTGTTGGCTGTCTGTATACCAAAGACTTCTAACTAAAATATGCCTTGCTTAACCACATGTGAAGCATTTTAAAACAAAAAAGAAACAATCTTCCTATGTGTGATTGTGATGAATTCACTCTTCCCAATGCCTCAGAAATAAGAGAAGTCAGGAACACATCATGCACTCCAACTTAATTTCTGAAGGAGACTTTGTGTGGCCTTGGTGCCTTAGCTGATTGTGTTTTATTTAGAGAACCAAAAGCAGTGAAGAGTAAAAGATTTAGCTTCCTACTAAATGTGCTTCGTGGCTTGCCATGTAAAATGTAAGTCATCTGCAAGCAAGGCTGATTTGTCAGGACAATCAGGATCCATCTAGTTTCACAACAGGCTCTGATAGTGTGTGTTCTTGCTGTTGTGGATGGCTTATCCTTTTGTTCCTCTTCCATCCGAAACAAAATTTAAATGTAAACCTCATTCATTACCTCTTAGGAAATCAGTAATTAAGTCTTTTGAGATTGACAACCTAAGTCCCATGCAGATTGTTGAAGCTTAGGAATTGTGTCTTCTAAGGAAGAAGAAATTACAGAAAGGTTTGGATCCTGTGGGGGAAGAAGACCCCAAAACTTCTTTGCAGCTGAGGTTTCTGCTTAATGGAACACAAGAAGTTGGTCTTGTGTATAATACAATTGTTACTTTTGAATGTTTGCAAACTTACTGAGCTTTACTAGAAAAGGAGAGCTTGCAGGCCTTATCCCAGCTAGCATAAATTGACATAACACTTAATTGGGCTACTGTGATTTACACTCCTTAAATCAGGCCAAGTACAGCTTAAATTAAGTGGATTAACAGATTGTAATCAGCTTTGTCTGATGTATCTGATCAGTTTTTCCTTCGATCTGTGCAATGTACTTAGAAGCTAGTTGAAAAATTTGGTACAATGTAGTTTACTACAGAAAAAGAGCAGAAGTAGTGCAGGATACATTCGTATTTCCTGTACCTGGAGAAAAGTTCTCTCATGTGAATATTCTGCTTTACAAGTTACTTACTGGGTATCTGTATCTTAGATATTCCTGTCTTATTGATATTGATTGAAAACATTTTAATAAAATGTAAATGTATGTCAGCTTTTTACTTAAAAGTTCAGTTCTTCTTGTTAGTTACCTGGAATTATAAACAGCCCATATCTCATCTCTAGACCATGAATATTCTAAGCTATAGTTAGGTGCTGTAGCCACGCTTTCATCTGCAGGTGGTATTAAGTAGCATGTCTAGAAATCTGACTGAGGTGAATGCAATTTTACAGTTACTAGGGACTCAATGTTTAAGAATGAGAATTGTCTGCTTGTTTTCTGGAGGGAAAGGAATATAGAGCAGATTTAAGTATTTATTCATTATTCATATGTGGAAAGAACCCAAGGAATAGAGTTGCAAGTGTTTATAGCACTGTTCTTGTTGGGCTGTGCAGCAAAAAAGCATTTGCAGAGGGAGGAATGAGTGGGCCTGTGAACTGTGCCCGAGCTGTGCTGTTATGGCAGCATGCAGTTAGCAAAGCCTGGGATCATAATATCACAGACTTACAGAACAGATCTGCTTGGAAGAGACCTCAAAGACCATCTAGTCCAGCCCTTGACCCAGCCCTGAAGGGTCAACACTAAACCATGTCCCTAAGCACCAGGTCCACATGCTATACAAACACCCCCAGGAATGGTGACTCCATCACTGCCCTGGGCAGACTATTCCAGTCTTTGAGAACCCTTTCAGTGAAGAAATACTTCCTAATATCCAGCCTGAGCCTCCCCTGGTACAGCTTGGAACCATTTCCTCTAGTCCTGTCTCTTGCCACCAAAGAGATGAGACTGTCTCTCTCCTCATTCTAACCTCCCTTCAGGGAGTGGTGAGAGCAATGAGGTCTCCCCTCAGCTTCCTCTTCTCCAGACTGAACAACCTCATCTCCCTCAGATGCTGCTTTCAGGCTATGTGCTCCATTCCTGCTGGCCTCAGTGTTTCTAACACAAGCCAGGATGCCATTGGCTTTTGGCCACCTTTTTTGGCACACTGCTGACTCCTATCAACCAATACCACCAGGACGCTCTCCAAGTCACAGCTTTCCAACCGCACATCTCCAAGTCTGTAGCTTACCAATGGGTTATTGTGACCCAGGTGAAGGGCCTGGCACTTGGCCTTGTTGAACTTCCCACAGCTGGCCTTGACCCATTGGTATCACCTGTCCAGATCCTGTTGTAGTGGTATGCTGATTCAGCTATGGAACAGTCTTCCAGGCCACATCAATGAATATGAACCCCTGCAAATGCTTCTAGACTGCTGTCTTTGAGAAAGCCCTTTCATGGCAAATGATGTTTTAATGCAGAAAGCTTTCTCTTGCCACACTGACCTCATTTGCAAAAAATGAAAAATGCAACCTTAAAACTGCTTTTGTTTCTTAAATGTGACACTCTCCGTTCACTCTGCTAAGGACTTTTTCTATTGCTTTTGATTTACAAGCACTGTTTTTGGTGGTGGTTTAAAATCCAGAGCCATAGAATCAACCAGGTTGGAAGAGGCCTCCAAGATCATCCAGTCCAACCGATCCCCCAGCCCTAGCCAGTCAACTAGACCATAGCACTAAGTGCCTCATCCAGGCCTTTCTTCAACAGCTCCAGAGACAGCAGCCAGTCACTCTCTGAAGAGCTTCCTCCTAATATCCAGTCTATACCTTCCCCGGCACAACTTGAGACTGTGTCCCCTTGTTCTGTTGCTGGTTGCCTGGCAGAAGAGACCAACCCCCACCTGGCTACAGCCTCCCTTGAGGTAGTTGTAGACAGCAATGAGGTCACCCCTGAGCCTCCTCTTCTCCAGGCTAAACAACTCCAGCTTCCTCAGCCCCTCCCCATAGGGTTTGTGTTCCAGGCCCCTCACCAGCTTTGTTGCCCTTCTCTGGACATGCTCCAGCACCTCAACATCTCTCTTGAATTGAGGAGCCCAGAACTGGACAAAGTACTCAAGGTGTGGCCTGACCAGTGTTGAGTACGAGGGGAAGAATAACCTCCCTCGTCCTACTGGCCACACTGTTCCTGATACAGGCCAGGATGCCATTGGCTCTTCTGGCCCCCTGGGTGTACTGCTGGCTCATGTTCAGCTACCATCTACCAGCACCCCTAGGTCCTTTTCTTCCTGGCTGCTCTCCAGCTACTCTATCCCCAGCCTGTAGCTCTGCTTGAGGTTTTTGTGGCCAAAGTGCACAACCCTGCACTTGGCCAATGGGATGAGATTTAACAAGGCCTCTGCCCACCCATCCAGCCTGTCAGGGTCCCTCTGTCAGGGCTCTCCTACCCTCCAACAGATCCACACCTGCTCCTAGCTTGCTGTCATCTGCAAACTTAGCGATGATGGACTCAATCTCCTCATCCTGTTCAAACTTAGCATGGGAGAGTAATGCATCCCCAAAACACCATCAGGCTTCTTAAGTGTCACACCTTTGCAGAAATAATGTTGTGTAAGGTGTTCTGCCTGAGTTACACTCCAATTCTAGAGTGATACTTCAAGCATTATGGAGTTAAACTCTACTTACTTGGACTCTGGCAATTTTGTGTAATGTCATAGCACAAGATTCTTTACCCCCTTATTACCATTAGTGTGTCTTTCTTGTGGCCTTTTAGTTACAAACCCGTAGAACTTTAATCAGTTTAGCTGCAGAACAGGAACAATTTGAACTTTAAGAATATATGTTCTGAAATGTCATGTATCCATTATCTTTAAATTACTCTTTTGATTCATTTCTTTGAAGTTTTCCTATCTTATCATCCTTTATGTCCCAAAGTGTTTTATCTTCTGATTTCATTCCTTCACCCATTTCTGTCTCTCAGTTTTGTCTTCAGGCATCTCTGTAATTCCCTCATCACTCTCATCCCTCCCCAGACCTCAGTAATTTGGGATTTCTGTGATTCTTTGCGTGCACATTAATTCTCATGGTCCTGGTCATCCTTTTCTTTCTGGTTTAGCAATAATGGGAGACTGGAAAGCAAAGTTTGATCACCTTTTTGAAGGGTAATTAAAAAAACCCAAACACCCACAGCCTTTTAGAAAGGAGATATTCTAGCTGTTGGGGAAGGATATATTCTAGCTGTGAAGGATATATTCTAGTTGTTGGAGGCAGCCATGCTGGCCAGCCATGGGACTGGCAGAATATCAGCTGAAAGGAGAGTTGTGCCCAGAAGACAAAGGATGCAATTAGGATTCAGCTCTCTCTCCCTGCTGCCTGGTCTGTAGCAGGTGCCTTAGGTCACCTTTTGATCAGCTGCTGAACTCTGACAGTCTCCTAAAAAGGTACTGCATCTGAAAGCCTACCAGTCCTTGACATAATTGTTTTTTTTCCTTGTGTCAGGAAAGGGTTGGCATGTGCTAGTTTTCGCTTTCACCTCCACAAGCTCCACTGTGTTGTCTATTCGGAAGAACCTTGACTTGAGGGTTTTTTTCCCCTCTCATAATGGAAAAGAGGAGTGCTGCCTTCCAAAATATGCAACAAGGCAAATGGAGTGAGGAGTGATCGGGATCAGTTTACAAATTCACTTGCTGCAGGTACACATATGGGATTTCATCACATGGAGCGAGCTTTACTGGTATTTTTGGGGGTTATACATATAACTTAGCTATAAAAGACTTGAGTTAGTGCACAGATTTTTTTTCTTAATCTCTTCAAAAAATAGTGATGTGCCCACACACAGAATACTAATTTTAGGTTAAGAAAAAACTTTTTTTAGCAAAATCATGAAATATTTAGAGCTGTTTTGGAGCTGAGAACAAATTTGTAACATTTTTACAGTGTTTGCTGCCTACAGTCATCTTGAGGCACCAATATAGAAGTGATCCATGATGCTTTATTAAGCTTTGAAAAGGAATTTTATCAGAAGCCAGGAGTGTGAGTAATAAGTAAATGTAGGTGACTTAGATGTACTTGTGCAGGCATTAAGTGTTGCAGAAATAGCTTCTGCATGTTAGTAGTGCTTCTAAGATACCCGAATAGTAAAAACCCTTATCTGCTTCTTTTGGGGCAGTGGTGCATTAATTGCATGTGCTTTTGGAACTTCTTGGCAATTATATTTGTTCAAATTACTGGAAAAAATAATTCCTTGGGTACTTAGGATGCCCAGAAACTTGCTGTACTTTTGTTTGCTTTCTTAGCTTTGAATATTATGATTAACATCAGCTCTTAAAAAGACTCTAGGCAAACTTCACTGTGGAGATTGATCCTGATGAAATGTGTTTGTCTAAAATTCTGATGATTCTTTTGACCTTTCTATCTAAGGGTCTTGTTGGAATCAGTTGCTCACAGTAAAGAATTTGAAAAGCTGATGGATAAGGATTTCCAGTCATCAGCTTCTATCAGTGTTCTCTGTTCTTTTGCTCTGCCTGAGTTCATATGTTGTGCTTTAACTGTGATTGTCTCATTTAAGGCACAGAATTGTAGGTTATGTCCTTGAATATCTGTTGTACTTGATAAAAAGTTTAGCTTTAGTTATGGTTACTGAGCTGCAAAATACCATATTAACAAGTTCTAACAAAAATATCAGTTAGTAAAACAAGAATACCCTTTCTTTTGGAACTCTATGGAGTCAAACAAGCCATTTGATGGGAGGTGAACCACTTCTGCAAAATGAAAGGCTCAAGTCACATTTCAATTGTAAATATTTAGTCTAGCTTGTATCAAGCACTGTGTTGCTCTACAGTTGTATCAGTTGCCAATTAGTGGCTTCTTTTCAGTGTTATTAACACATTCAGCAAAAAGAGGAAGAGCAAATGTATGTGTGTTGAAATGCAATAAATAGTTAGTGATAATGATTTTGACTGGAAAAGACCTTGGGAATTGCATAAACAATGTGTTGGCTGTGTATCCAGCAATAGCTGTACAGCATCTGACTAAAAAGTGTCTGGTAGAGGGAGGCAGGTTAACCTGTATAAGTGCTGGGTGTGGCTTTTTCCCCCTACTGTCATCAAAGTAGCTGCAAACCAGCAGATTGGCAGTTTTATTAAACCTATCTGACTGCTGTTCCTGGTAGAGCTATCACTACTGTTTCCCCCCACATTTTCTTTCTTCTCCACTGATGATCTGTGAGGAGGAAATGTCTCTGTATTGCCTTTACAGTTCAAATCCATTCATGCAAGTGCAGCCAGCCAGTAGCCTTTATAAAGAAATCACTGATCCATGCTGGACATGTCTGCTCATCGCCTAAGTACCATAGCTGCCTACACGTGTGCTCCTTCTGCTTTTCAAATGCTAAGGAAAAGGGTTCTTGCAACCTCCTGTAAGCATCTTCTTAAATAACAAAAAAGATCCCCACTGAAAAACTGCAAATGAAATCCAACCCCCACCAAGAGATTTGCTGTGCTCCATTGAGAAGGATATCCAAGATGGGCCTGCTGTAGTTTGGTAGGGTAAAAATGCCACCTTCTGAAGTGGCTTCTCTGCATTTCATCCTTCCCTTTGAGACCTGTGAGTGTCCAGTTGAGCATAGACCTTAACAGATTCCAGATAGAAAGGAGATTCGCTAAAGCAGCTTTCTCCTGGCTCATTAGTGGTGATGAACAACAGGAGCAGAGTGTTGAGGCGAAACTGCTGCGGTACATGGGTCTTCCTGTGTTACTCAACTTCTCTCTTGATGGGCTGGGGGTGGTTTTGAAAATATATTTGGGGCCTGGGAAATATAAATAAGGTGAATGGGAGGAAAAGAATTTAGAATATGTAGTTAAAATGGATTGAATCATGAGGATTGCAGAATAGTGCAGGCCCATTGGAGAGAGTGGCAGTTGAAGCAAGATGAAGTTCATTGCAAGGATTAATGAATCTGTACCTCTGCATTTGGCTTCATGGAAGTCCTGGAGTGCAAGACAGCTTTGTAAAGAAAACACTGTGTTTTATTATTTAACTTCTTAGGAAGTGGCAGCTGCAGTTCTTTCTTTTGGTGGGTGGATGGAAGGTTTGTCAATTTTTGTGGTTCAGAAAGGGCCTTGGAGATAATGGGATCTTGAAACTCCTAACCAGCCCCAGAAGTTACAGCATCTTAGCCTGCTATGTATTCATTGAACAGAAGTAACAAGTTTTGTTATTCTTTTAGCAGCTGAAGAACATCAGCATTAGCAAAATAGAGACTCAGGTAGCTTGTTATTCTAATTCAGATTCCAGAAGGTTTTTATACTGTGTATAAAAGGGCAAAATCACAAAGATATTTAAAAAATGTAATGTCTAAATCTGTAGTAACTTCAGAATGACAAAAGAAGAATGTAGTAGACCTATCTTTGATAAAACCAGGCTGCAAATAGATTTGAGTTGTGGGTTTGGTTGTTGTTGGTTTTGTTTTTTTTTTAATATTATTATTATTGTTTCAGTTAATACAGAGTCTAGGAGGCATCCAGCAATGGAACAAGCTTTAAGAAGACATAATTAATTAATGCTTGGCATAAAATATTGTGGGAGCCAAACCAGATACATTCCATGACAGCAGTACTTAGAAAAAGGCTCAGGGTGGTGCACAAGTGTGCCAAGATTTGGGGGTTATCAGAGATGGAAGGTACAGTTTATTCCGGCTGGACTGGTGAGACTGAGGTGGGGGGGAATAAAGAGGTTTGTGACCATAGAAGTCCTTTTTCAGATCTCAGATATCAACACCGTCTTTTAAATTAAATGCACAATGGAAGTAACAGCTCTGAGTTTATCTAGAAAGATAAACTAGTAACAGAAGGACATGGAACTGTCCAGGGGCCATGAAGATGATCACAGGGCTGGAGTACCGCTCCTGTGAAGACAGACTGAGACAGATGGGGCTGTTCAGCCTGGAGAAGAGAAAGGTCCGGGGAGACCATAGAGCAGGCTTCCAGTACCTGAAGGGGGTGCAGGAAAGCTGGAGGGGAACTTTTTGCAAAGGCATGGAGTGATAGCATGAGGGGTAATGGCTTCAAAATGGAAGAAGTTGAATAGAGATGAGACATATTAGGAAGAAATTCTTCCACGTGAGGGTGCTGAGGCACTGGAACAAGTTGTCCAGATGATCTGTAGAGGCTCCAAGCCTGCCAGTGGAGAAAGCCATGTTAGATGGGTCCTTGAGCAAGCTGTTCTATTAGGAAGGTGTCCCTGCTCATCGTGGGGGTTGGAACTAGTTGATCTTTAAGGTCCCTCCCAATCTAAGCTGTACCTGAGAGCAAATGTTCTCAGCAACAGTAGGAGGTATAAAATACACCCGCAGTTTCATTTCTTTGCAGGCTGAGCTCACTGTTTTATTTGTTATTAAAGTGAAAAAGATTTTATAATCCTGGCACTAACAGTGTTTAGTTCCTTGGTTTTTTGTGCCTGGCTGGTTGCTTTGTGCTTATTAATATTTCATAAGACTGGTACTAGATCATTCGGCGTGAGTTTTTTTCTGAGCTGCTGGCCCTCCACAGGCAGGTAACAGGCCAGAAAACTCTTGGGTTTTGCTGGTGACAGAATATCTGCATAGCTGTACACTTCTGGAATTGAAACTGTGGTGAGTATGCTGAAGGGTACAGGAAATATCTGTAGTAGTTTACAATTAGTCTGTCTTATGTTGTGTGTCTGTTAGTGTGTTCTCTGTGCGATTTCAAGAGCATAGTTCAGTAACAATGCTTTGAGAAACACCAAGGAGGATGCACCAGTTACACTTGCCAAATATCTGTAATGTCTGATAGCATGCAGTGGTTCTTGTGATGAAGGCTACAGGAGTAGATTAAACTTTAACTCATGGCTGTGCTGAAGGCTAGTCCTTAATACAAAAGTGAGGGGGGAAGGTAAGAGGCAATGTGACCAGAAGTGAGTGTAACTGTTCCCCAAAGTTGCCCTTCAGAAAAAGCCCAGGAGAGGACATTGACTGCTGTTATGCTGAGAACCTTTTATTCTTTGTGTGCTCTGCTTTCAGCATGGAAGCTAAATGATATTTGCTTTGGAGATACAGTTTTGTGTAACTGCATTTGTGCAATATTTCTATGTAAGGAAAGACTTTCCTGCTAAGGAAAGGCGTTGGAGAGCTTAATCTCATTTCAACTCACTGACAAGTTGCAGGTGGTGCCGTGGCTGCTCTTCCAGAAAACAGTGAGTCATTGTGACCTACGGCAGGGTCAGACCATAGGTAGACCCACAGTGTGCTGAGCTGTAGTTGAAGAAGTACATTCGGGTTTTTTCCACCATGTTTTCTAGACAATTAAACAGAGTTGTGATTCAATACCTGTTGGGTTTTGGTTTTGACAGAAATGGTGACTTGTTAAAATGCTTTCAGATTTTTTTTTCAGTTTTTCTTTTCATTTAGGAGAAGGCTTTAAAGTGCTGTATGTAACACACCACAAATTTTGTGAGGTGTTTCGGAATAAGGAATATAATTGAGAAAAACTCTGTGGGGTTAAGAGGCTGTAGTACATAGTCAAACTTCCTTTCATTAAATAAGAGCAATCCTAAACAGTTTTAAAACTGATTTCTGATGTAATTTATCTTAGGCATGAGAGGAACTGCAAAGCAGAAGTTAAATTTTGTGTCTGATTCTGATTGAAAGACATCTGACACCAAGAGGGCCCTTGCACACTGAATTTGGAACTGTATCTTTTATTGCTGTCATTTCCTTCTAGACCTTGCATCTGGAGGCTTAGTGCAGTGCTGGGTTTTTTAATAAAAAAGGTGTCATGTACTTTTATCAGCCTTCACAAGGTGGTGACTTCTATGGTAGAAAGCTGGGACTGAAAATTGGTAGCATTATGACAAACTCTGGCCCACACTAAAGGTATTGTCTATGTCCTGAAAAATGCTGCTAAAGAATTTTGGGCCAAATTTGAACAGTAAGCAAGAAATATGTATTTTATAGCTATGTGTATTTGAGACCTGAACTGTTTTGAAGATGAAATCCCAAATCATTCAAGTACTGAATCATGTTTTTCAGTCCAGTTTGGCAAAATGCTAAAGTGCCTACTTAATTTTCCACAGATGCTTAATGAAATGCCTGGAAGGGGAGCTGTGGTTGCAGATGTGGAGGAATTTTAGTCAGCATCATTATTCTTTTGAAAATCAACTGTTTTTACAAAAGAGAATCCTTAGATTACCTTTTAAAATCAGATTCCTATGAAGGTTTATTTTTCCTCTAGAAGGAAGCTTCCTAGATCCAAAAAGCTGGGAGACCTTTCTGTTGGAATGGGGAAATATAGGAGGTTTTAGATTAAATGAATAGTGGAGCTTTCAATCTTTAACACTGCCTTTGAAGACAAACTCAGGTAATTTTAGTGTGTTAGTACTGAGGATGTTTTCTTATTTCTCATGGTTTGTGTTGCTCACACTGTATTTAAACACTGATATTTTTCCCAGGTAAAGCTTTATTCACACTGCATGTGCAGTTTTTGATAGACTTGTGCCTTATGTGTAACTTTCTGAAAGTAAGTGAAATGCAGGTGAATGTTCTTTGTGATTTTGAAGCATCTAGGACCCAATGTGATTACTGGGACTTTATCCCAATCTTCTGCAGATCAGTAACCCAGTGTCAGTTTGGGTTCAAGCTGGTACTGTGCTGACAAGTGGCTGGGTACCACCTTCTTCCTGTGACTTGTGAAGAGCAAGTAAGGAAAAATATTTGTAGATGAAGCCTGGAAAGAAATGCTGCTCATGCCACAACCTTTCTATAAATCCTTCCAGAGATAGATTAAAGCTTTCACTTCACAAGCACAGCATGTGACAAAGAAGATGCCTGATGGTAGGCCTTGTGTTTTTGACCTCCATCATTCCAGTAAACAGTTCCAAGGTTCATCTGCAAGGAAATTGCAGCCTGCTTCAAGGTTGAATTGATCTGGCTTTAATTGTTAGCTGCTGGATCCTATTGCATTATTATCAGCAAGGTTGAAAAGGTCTTGCTACCAGATCTGCTTCTTGGTAAGTGCTATGTCTGGTAATCAGACGACCTGTGAGGCTTCCTCTAGCTGATGTAGACAGGACTCCCCAGGCCTTCAGAAAACGAAAAAGTAAATGGCAGAGGAAAATAAATGGTGAATGATGACAAAGGTGCAGGAGGTAAAGCCAATAAAGTGACATAGTTGAAACATCTCCTGCTGCAGAGACAGAAAAGTTGTCTGAGGAAATTTCAGTACACCCTGAAGTTTTTTTTTTTCCCAGGTCCTTGAAGTCCTTCAGTATGCAAAATAATGCCTGGCGCGGCCAGTGGTGCCAGTGTTGATCTTGGCCAAGTATGGCATTGCATTTTTCAGTGACTGCCTTTAAAGCAATTCTCACAAACCAGGAAGGGTTAGGGAAGTTGAGATACTGGCAATGATGCTTCTCTCAACAGGTATTGAGGGTGTTAATTCACATGTTTCATTAAGAAAAGCAGAAGGAATACACACAGCGTACAAACATTTCTGGAAACTAGTTCCCCTCCAACATTAACGACTTCCCATTTACATCTGCATCCCGTGGGGATTGAAGCTCTTGGTTTGGGTCTGCATCTGTGCAAATTTCCATTGCATTTGTTATGGATGTGCAGAGTCTGCTTTCAAAAAAAACCCCAACAAAACAAGAAAAAAAAACCCAACAACAACAAAAAAAAAGAGCTGCAGTGCTGTAATCCTCTAGGTTTAAAGACTTGTAAGGTAACAGAGGAAGGGCCAAGAATAACTCTAGGAAAATGGAAACTGAGGGTTGCTACTACCAGGAGCATTCATCCAGCCTGCAGCCTAGTCTCTCTGTGTTCTGTGGCTGCACCAGGAAACATGCACCAAGGACTATTTGGACAGCTGTGGCCTGCTCCCTGTTTCTTGTCTCCAGACCACATCAGGTGGTGTGCATGCTCTCTGGTAAAATACCCTTTTCAGAGGTGCTGGGGCAGAGTGTGGAACTCAGCCACGTGTATGGACAGACTTGGGCACTCACAGGTGGAGAGGAGACTCAGGATTCTGCTGGTACTGGAAGGACCTCAGGTATCTTGCCTGGCCAGGAAAACTGGGTGTACTGTGTTTTCCTGCTACTACAGATGAAATTTTTTTCTAGTCTGGCTGGATGAGTTAATACACAGCTTCCATTGAGGTGAAGTGCAGGACTTGATGGGTGAATACTCCATCCTGTGCCATTCAGGGAGGCAGATAAATTAGACTGAATTCTGTCCTGAAGCTAATGCTGTGCTGGTTGCTCTGTCTTCCAGGGTCAGGACCTGTCTATGGCCTCTATATGGTGTTTCATTGCATTAGTTTTTTTCTGTTTGTTTTTTTTTTTTTCAGATCTATTTACTGTATTCCTTTTATTTTCCTTGTCATTCCTTCTACAGGCTTGCCTTTTATGTCCTTTTAAGCTTTTGCCAGTTTATTAGCTCTGATCCTTTTGGTGTAACTTTTTTCCATTTGTCAAAAATGCAGCCTGGCTGATGATGCCTGGAGGTGAGCCAGGGACAGCTAAAGAACGAGTGGTAAACAGTCTGCTGAAGTTTCCTCATTTGAGGTGAATCTACCTGAGTAAAATCTTGTTACTCTGATTTTTTTTTTTAATGGAAGATAGATTTTTGACTGTAAGTTGATATTGGTAATGATGTCCATACAACCACAGCCCACACAGATACCTGAGTTTTCTTGGCCTAAGTGATTATCAGCGAACCTTACCATATAGATCATACAATCCTTAAGGTTTGACAAGGTCCCTAAGATCAGTGAGTCTAACCATTAACCCATTACTTCCAAGTCACCAGCAAACCATGTCCCTCAGCACCCACAGGGCTTTTAAATCCCTCCGGGGATGGGCATTTCACCATTGCCCTGGCGAGCCTCTTCCTGGCACATCCTGAGACCATTTCCTCTTATTACTTTGGAGAAGAGTCCAACCTCCACCTCGCTGCTGCCTCCTTTCAGAGAGTTGTAGAGAGCAATGAGGTTTTCCCTCAACCTCCTTTTCTGAGCAAACAAACCCCAGTTCCCTTAGCTGCCCTCCAGATCCTCCACCAGCTTCATCTCCCTTTTCTGGGCTCAGTCCAGCCCCTCAATGTCTTTCTTGTTGTGATGGGCCCAAAACTGGACCCAGTATTTGAATGTGGCCTGAACACTGTTGAGTGCTTAAGTCTTGCCAGTCTTCTGGGTTTTATTGTTTGGACATCAGTAGGGAAAACGAATGTCCTTCAGTGTACTGTGCCAGCTAAGTCAGTGCAGAGAAGTCATCTTTGTATCTTACTGTGTTGTTTCCAGAAGAATTCAGATTAACTTCTAGGTTAAAGGTAATACTATAGAGATAGTGCAAATAGGAGAGAAGTAATAAAAATAGGTGTTTATGTTATGAAATCAACTTCAAGGTTTGGTCTATGAATAGTTTTAAATCCAGCTGTGCGTAAGCATTAGAATGCAATGCAGATGAGTGTGGGACTTTACACAGGGTTGAGCTTTATAACCCTTTAACTAAATACAGCCATCTGAAAGGTTAAGTGAAATGTGTACAGCTTCATACAAAAGAGCTCTATAATCAACACACTGGAGTTTCATTTACTTCCAGAATCACAGTATCACACAGTATCACAGTATCATCAGGGTTGGAAGAGACCTCACAGATCATCAAGTCCAACCCTTTACCACAGAGCTCAAGGCCAGACCATGGCACCAAGTGCCACGTCCAATCTTGCCTTGAACAGCTCCAGAGGCGGCGACTCCACCACCTCCCCGGGCAGCCCATTCCAGTGTCCAATGACTCTCTCAGTGAAGAACTTTCTCCTCACCTCGAGCCGAAATTTCCCCTGGTGCAGCCTGAGGCTGTGTCCTCTCGTTCTGGTGCTGGCCACCTGAGAGAAGAGAGCAACCTCCCCCTGGCCACAACCACCCTTCAGGTAGTTGTAGACAGCAATAAAGTCACCCCTGAGCCTCCTCTTCTCCAGGCTAAACAATCCCAGCTCCCTCAGCCTCTCCTCAGTTGTGATTTGTCAGATTTCTTGTGTAGAGAAACTGGGGATCAGTTCTGAATCAGGATAATAACGATCATTGACCTGGCTTAACTAAATATTGGGCTCTCTTCAGGCCTGAAAAGTGCAGAAAAGACCTCTCTGGGTTTTTGTACTATACATTTTTTTTCTAGGTAAGAAATCCTGTTTAGCTATATATTCTTGTTTCCAGGCCATAGTAAATTCAAGGGTTTCAGAGTAACCAGGCCAGACAGTGAATTGAAGACATTCTTGCTTTGGGTTCTTTTGCTACTGCCAGTGATGTGGCTTCTAATCCTTCACAAAAGATAAGTTCTGCTTCTTTTATCACTGAGGTACTAGATAATTATTTCTGACAGATCTCTCTTCATTTTTGGCCTGCTTTGTTTCATTGAATGAAAATCTGCATTAACCCTCACTGCCTCTTATGTTTGGTACATGTTTGCAGTTCTGCTGTATTACTTAGATCTCTCATCTTGCTGCTTCAGCGTTTGTTTGGGTTGATAGGTAATGGTAGTCTTGCAAGTATAGCTGCAGAGTCTATACAACATAGAGTGAACTAGAACTTGACCTAGAACAGCACTTTTCATTCTGAGGAAGACATTCTTCAGGGCAGTGATTGTGTCTCACTCTGTCTAGGCAGAGCATATTGCTTGAAACCAGCCTGGGGGACCTCACACAGTGTTGTGACATGAGAGCCCACTCTTGCAGGATACTTGGAGCTTTGGTGTTTATTCCTGAAATGTCAGAATGATTCTTGTTTTGTTGTTTTTTTTGCCGAGTCCATTAAATTTGGGTAGACCAAGTGAAATTGAGTGTAGCCTTCTGTGAGGAAATCCAAATAGGAACATTCTCAGAGTTGATGGCTATTGGACTGTTTTCAGTCAGTAATGATTATGTTGGATAGAGATTTCCTGTAGTGCAGGCTGTCTCTTCCCAAGCATCCAAAACATCGTGGGTGCCCAAATTTTGACTTCTCTTTGTAAGAGAGCACAGCTAGGGTTTTAAATTTGTTACTGCTCAAGGTGTTGCCATCTTACTTCTGTCACTGTGGGGGATGTCTAATTAAGGGATGTTTGCCCTGTTTTTTTCTGGCTGCAGGCTAAGTACAGCCTTGTGTGCAGTCCCACAGGTCTTTGGCAGTTGTGCTACTTTCAGGGTGTACGTGGCTTAGGAAGTTTTAGGATAGCTTTGCAGTCAGAATATAAATACAGTGTGAGAGTTGGAGGCTTTCGTCCATTTTTACCATGGCTACAGCAAATGAAGCTTGAGATGCACAAAGAGCAAAGTCCACCTAGAATTCTGTGTAAACAAGTAAGCTTACCTTTGCAAATGCAAGAGAAAGAACAAGAGTTGGCTTTTTTTATGCGCAAGAAAGGTTTGCATCTCAGTGGTTTGAGAGTGAAGCTCTGCTGTGGATAGGATGTCAGTGGAGAGCAGGAGTCATTACTCACACCGAACCTGACAGCTTCTTTATGATTCCCGTTGTGTTATGGGCTTCTGTGATGAGCAGCCCTTTGATCTCTCATCTGCACTGAACTATGGCATAGGCAAGCATTAGAACACTAATCGTTCTCCCAGAGGTAAAAGTTAAAGTACCAGGTCCTTATGTGCAAACTGGCCTAGGACTTTGACAATTTGTTGGTAGTTTTTTTTTTTAAAGTCTTCGGAGGAGACTCCACAACCTCATTCTGTAGCATTTGTTATTGTTAGAGGACTTAGAAAAACCAGCAAAAGAAGCACGAAGAGAAAAACCCATAGGTGTTGGCCTGTAACTGTTACTAGCAGGTTTTTTTTGCTTGTCAACAGAGTTCCTCTGTTTCGCCTTGAGTGACACTCATTTTATTCAGACATCTCTCATTCCAGCATACTTTGGTGACGTGCATGTTCTGTATCCTGTTCTGCTGCAGTAATGCCTCTTCAAGGCATGTCTGTAATTTTGAGGTTCTTCTTCCTTAAGGAAGATGTGGCCATGACACCTGTCTGTTTTCATGTGGGGTTTTTGTGCCTTCCCTTTGTTTGGTATAAGCTCTAATGAGTGACTCACTTGTGGTAAATGTCTAATCTGTGTCTCTGGAACATTAGTGCATTGCAGGCTTTGTAACTAGGTAAGATAGGTGTTGCACCATGTTCTTGTAGAGATCTTTCACACAAAAAAATACTGTTAGCATGTGGTAGAAGTTAAAAGTCATGTCTTCTGCAGAGATGAAGAGGGAGAGGGAGGGTTTTAATCCATGTCATGATATGACAACAAAACTTCCTAAAAAAATAACATTAGGAGAGTGAAATAGCAGCTCTCAAAAGTATTTCTGTGTTAGTCACTCACTGAAAATGGTTTTCCATTTAATCCTGCAGAAAAAATACATTTGCTTTCTCAAATGTGATAAATGTATGGGTAATTCAGGGTGAAGGCATATCCCTCTTCAAAAGGAGTAAGTGCTTTGTTCTCCACTAATGTATTTATGAACCTAAAAAATAATCTTTGTGTGGGAGGAATGACGTAAATTTCTATGAAAGATTCTCCAAAATGCTATTAAAGATTTTTGGAGGCTCAACTCTAACAAATAGCTGTGATAGAATCATAGAATGCCAGGGGTTGGAAGGGACCTTCAGAGATCACTGAGTGCAACCCCCCTGCAAAGCAGGACCACTTAGGGCAGGTCACTCTGGAAGGCATTCACATGGGTTCTGAAGATCTCTTGAGAATACTCCACAACCTCTCTGGGCAGCCTGCCTCAGGGCTCCAGCACCCTCACTATAAAGAAGTTTCTCTTTATGTTGAGGTGGAACTTCCTGTGATTGAGTTTGCCTGTTGCCCCTTGTCCTGTCGCCAGGTGTCACTGAAAATAGCCTGGCCCTGTCCTCCTGACAGCCACCATTCAGATATTTGTAGAGATAGATAAGATCCGCTCACAGTCTTCTCTTCTCCAAGCTAAACAGCCCCAGATCTTAGAGGACACAGCCTCAGGCTGCACCAGGGGAGATTTAGGCTTGAGGTGAGGAGAAAGTTCTTCACTGAGAGAGTCATTGGACACTGGAATGGGCTGCCCAGGGAGGTGGTGGAGTCGTCGTCCTTGGGGCTGTTCAAGGCAAGGTTGGACGTGGCACTTGGTGCCATGGTCTAGCCTTGAGCTCTGTGGTAAAGGGTTGGACTTGATGATCTGTGAGGTCTCTTCCAACCCTGATGATACTGTGATACTGTGAAGAGAGATGCTCCAGGCCTTAACCATTCTCACAGCCTCTGTTGGACTCTATCCAGCAGTTTCCTGTCCCTCCTGGACTGGAGACCCCAGAACTGGACACAGTATTCCAGATGTGGTCTAACTAATGCTCAGTAAAGGGGTAGGACAACCTCCCTCAACCTGCTGGTCACACTTTTCTTTATGCACCAAGTGTACTATTGACCTTCTTGGCCATCAGGGCATATTGCTGTCCTATGGAGAACTTGTTATCAACCGGGACTCAAAGGTCCTTCTCTGTGGAGCTGTTCTCCAGAAGGTCAACCTCTAACCTGTACCAGTGCATGGGGTTGTTCCTCCAAAGGTGTAGGTCCTCTACACTTACCTTTCAACCTCATGAGGTTTCCCTCTGCCCAGCTCTTCAGCATGTCCACACCTTGTTGGATGGCAGCACAGCGTGACAGGGTGCCAGCCACTCCCAGTTTGGCACCATCAGCAAACTGGCTGAGAGGCCACTCTATCCTCTCACCCAGGTCATTGATGAAGATACTGGACTGGACCCAGCACTGACCCCTGGGGAGCACCACTAGCTGCAGGCCTCCAACTGGACTCTCTGCCATTGATCACGACCCTCTGGGCTCTGTTGCTGAGCCAGTTCTGGATCCATCTTGCCATCCACTCATCTAAGCCACACTTCCTGAGCTTCCCCACAAGGATGTTACGGGAGACAGTGGCAAAAGCTTTGCTGAAGTCAAGAAGACAACATCCACTGCTCTTCCTTCATTTACCCATTCAGTCACCCCATCACGAAAAGCTATCAGATGAGTCAAACATGATTTGCCTTTGGTGAATCTGTGCTGACTACTGAGAAATTTCTTTTCTTGCATGTACTCAGAGATAACCTCCAGAATGAGTTGCTCTCTCACCTGTCCAGGGCTGGAGGTGAGGCTGACTGGTCTGTAGTTTCCTGCATCCTCCTTGTTCTTTTAGAACACTATGGGAATTGCATATTTCATCTCAGTTCAGATTTGAAGCAATGGCCTGCCATCTTGGTGTAGATGGTAGATAAGATAAATGGAAGTGTGAGCAGAAGGAACAAGGGAGGAACAAATTCCCCTCAGCACAAGGGGGGACTTCTTTACTGTAAGGGTCACAGAGCACTGGCACAGGCTTCCCAGAGAGGTTGTGAAGCCTCCTTCTCTGGAGGCTTTCAAGGCCTGTCTGGATGTGTTCCTCCATGATCTGTGTTAGATAGTATTGTCCTGCTCTGGCAGGGGGTTGGACTGGTTGATCTCCTTGGGTCCCTTCCAACCCCTAGCATCCTGTGATCCTGTGAATGCGGGCGTGGGTTTGATGTAATTAACCAGTGTAATTAGTATGCATGGGTAGTACAGGATGTGATCTGAAGACTATCTGTAGATTGCCATATGAATGGAACTGGAAGTGTATGTAAGAAAAAGAAGTTGTGCAAATAAATGTCTTCATGGGAGAAAAGCCTTCTGGAGTCTTTACGCAACCAACTGCTACAGAGTACTGGAGTGATGTTGGCTTTTTTCCAGTTTTCAGGCACCTCTTCTGTTCTCTGTGATCTTTCAAAGATGATGGAGAGTGGTAGAGCAACATCAGCCAGCTGCCTCAGCACTCATGGGTGCATCTCATTGGGGCCTGCAGATTTATGCATGTTCAGATCACTCAAATGATCTCTAACCTGAATCCTCACTGACCAGTGAGTCGTCCTCCTTCCAGGCTTTCTCTCTTAATTCCAGATTCTGAGGTTCCTTGGGGCTGGTCCTAGCAATAAAGACTGAAGCAAAGGATGCATTTGGTAGCTCTGCTTTCTCTGCCTCCTCAGGTACCAGGGCTCCTCCTCGTTCAGTGGTAGACTCTCATCCTTCCCTCCTTCCCTCCCTCCTTCCTTCCCTCCCTCCTTCCTTCCCTCCCTCCTTCCTTCCCTCCCTCCTTCCTTCCCTCCCTCCTTCCTTCCCTCCCTCCTTCCTTCCCTCCCTCCTTCCTTCCCTCCCTCCTTCCTTCCCTCCCTCCTTCCTTCCCTCCCTCCTTCCTTCCCTCCCTCCTTCCTTCCCTCCCTCCTTCCTTCCCTCCCTCCTTCCTTCCCTCCCTCCTTCCCTCCCTCCCTCCTTCCCTCCCTCCCTCCTTCCCTCCCTCCCTTCTTCCCTCCCTCCCTCCTTCCCTCCCTCCCTCCTTCCCTCCCTCCCTCCTTCCCTCCCTCCCTCCTTCCCTCCCTCCCTCCTTCCCTCCCTCCCTCCTTCCCTCCCTCCCTCCTTCCCTCCCTCCCTCCTTCCCTCCCTCCCTCCTTCCCTCCCTCCCTCCTTCCCTCCCTCCCTCCTTCCCTCCCTCCCTCCTTCCCTCCCTCCCTCCTTCCCTCCCTCCTTCCCTCCCTCCCTCCTTCCCTCCCTCCCTCCTTTCCTCCCTCCCTCCTTCCCTCTGCTGTATTTGGTGATTTTATTCCATGCACTAATGCACTGTATTTTTATAAAATATATAGAGTTCTGAACCCATGTCCTGCAGAATTTGAAGACTTGGCTTGAGTTTGCCTAAGGGCTGCATAAGAATTGTATAATTTACCATCCTAATACTGTAGTAAACATGGATCCATGTCTGGTAGATGAGCTTCACTGGAGCGAGAGCCTCTGCTCACAGATACAAAACACCTGAATTTTGTATTTTTTAAGCTTTTGCATTTGAGATTTTAAAAATGAGCCCTCCAGCCCTGTTAATTTCCATTCCCATGCTTCTCTGTGTCTGTATCAGTATGTGTGTGTGCACACAGTGTACATATCATTATATACACAGTGTATATAATGATATGTACTGGGTGAGCCTGTGTGTTTGTGCCCACTCAACATAATCCTCCTTTCCATTTTGCCACAGAAAAACTGAACATCCAGTGTTTACACAGAGTGGGATGAAGCAACTTGGCAGCTCCTGCTGCCATGGCTGCAAAGGGGCTAAGTCTCCTCTGGTCTCTTTGCTCCATGTATAGGATTTAAATAGGAAAACCATAACAGTTTTGCTCACATGTTGTCCTGGTGTATCAGAGCATGCTGCAGCTAATAATTCATTCCAGATCCCTTAATGCTAAAGTTATGAATGATTTACTATCCAAGGCAGCAGGAGCTGCATAATTCAAGAACAGTGTTGAGTAAGGATGGCTTTCTGCTCAGTGCAGTAAATATTACTCCTGCATAAACCAATCTTGAGATCACACTGGTTCTTTTTTTTGCCTTCTAGAAATACCTTTTAGAAGTGGGAATATAAATAGGGGAGATGAAAGGAAGCTGGAGTTGAGCATCTTTTTTAGTGACCATCTTTTTTCGTTGACAAACTTCAAGGGAAATACTGATTTCCAGTTCCAATCAGTGATGAACAAATGAACTGATAAGTTTTAATGCCTTCCTCTTTCTCCTGCCTGCCCTAAATACTTGTAAGAAACTAATGTTTCTATAAAGTCAGTTTCTTTACTGAGAAAGGACTAAGACAAAAAAGGACACCAGCTAAGAGGCAAATGACTACTCTAACATAATACATCTCTTCTACCACCCATGGATAAAATTAAATTGTTGTTGATTTCCTCTTGCTGATGAGGTTCAGTTCCTCTCTTAGAGAACAAGTTCATTAGGTTACAAATTCACCAAAAGCAAAAAGTCTACCTAAATCCCAGCTACAATCTAGCAGAATTTTAACTGCACTGGAAAGGGCTATGCAGATTCACAATAAAGACTTTGAATAGGCCATAAAAAATTACTTAATTCTGAGGAATTTATCCAGGGTAAAATCAGTTCCTGTACTCCTTGAACATACTGTGTCTGCATAATGATCAGGTTTCGAAAACAGGGAAGAAAGTGGTTTCATTGATAAAAATTGTGTAAGAGTGTTTCTGAAGGATAATCACACATGTACAGTCAAAATAGCTAAGGTTTGTGAGGCTTTTCCTGCTTCAAACCAGTATTTTTATCCAATAATGGTTAGCATGAGACTTAACTAAATTCTGCAGGCTTCTGCTAACAAATCTATTTGATACCTTAACCTGCTGTACTACCCATCAGCTTTGTGCTTTTCTTAGTTAATTTCAATCAAGATATTAAGTGGTATGTGGCTGACAGTAGGATGCCAAAATGAATATTCCAAAATGTTATTTCCTCCAAAGAACGCTTACAGGTCACTCTTCCGTGTTTTCAAGTGTGAGGCTTAAAGGAAAGAAAAGCTACCTCAAACTCAAAGTGGACTTGTCTTTCCCTGTCCATTTGTTGGTTTTTTTTTTTTCCTGTTTATTTCCTTCAATTTACTACTTCTAAAATCAAAAGTAAGCTGAGTTTGCAAATAGTGAGTCAGAAGAAACAGTTTTCTTCTGCAGCTTCCACTTTCAGTGACAGGGAGTTGTATTGCCTTTCTGCAGAGAGAAACAGCATGAGGGTCCCCATGTTCTGTGAGGAGTTAGGCACATCCATCTGGTATTTACGAACTCTAATTGCAGACCTGTGGCTCTGTGCTGTAAAAGGACTGGGTCAGAGCAGGACTCAGGCATTCTTTCTGATGGTGAGTTTACAGAAGGTCTTACCTTTCCCTCTGGAACCACCAGTTTGATAAATGCTTTGAAAAGGATAAATATACTTAAGTTCTTCTCCTCGTGAATGCATCTTCTGCCACTTCGATATGTCACCAAAGAAAAACCAAGTATGAATTAGCACTGGAAAGTCTGGAAGAACCTCATATCTCAATGTTGTGGCTTTAAAGTCTGAAAGGAATAATATTACTGAAATCATTTTACCACTAATGAAAATCAGTGGTAAAAGTCTTCAGAGCTGCAATCTGTCTTTGCAATTGCAGTGTCAGCATGGAAGAGAGCAGCAAAGTTTTTGTTTTCCCAGTGATGCTGGTGAGATGTTGTAAGCTCAGTCCATTGTGTGTAGTTGAAATTCATTCTATAGCTTGTGTTTCCTCATGGTACTTCAAAGTTATGTTGAAAGAATAGAAACTTGCTTTGTGAAGTTTTTTGCATAAATGTAAACCCTCAGGAATTGGGAGCTCCCTGCATTATGAATAATTCAAGGTACTGTATTTATATTGAGCTCTGGCTTGTGTCAGACATGTTTCTATAACAGTTGTCTTGAGAAGGGTAGTTTTGGTTTGTTTATGTTTTGTATTAGTCACCGAGGTTGGGTTGTGTTAGCAGACACAGAAGTGTGCTTCAGTAACTCTGTGTGACAGGAGTAGAGGAAGGTGGCAGAGACAGGCTGTGAGAGGAATAGAAGTCACAAATGAAAGAACTGAAAACATAAGAATGTTCAAGCTTCATTAAATACACTTCTACTGTTTCACCTTGGCAGCAAAATGTTACTTGAGTCTGCCATTTGGCATGATGAGCTGCAACTCTTGCTCTGACTGCAAGCCTTCCTTAGAGGCTTGGTGTGGAATAAAAAGCACTGATCAGTTATGAGGCAGCAGCACTGAGGTCCCTTGAGGGATTTGGGGGTCCATTTTTTAGGAAGTTGTTATGAGTTATGCAAAAATTATAACCAATATTAATTTTTATATCCAGGCAAAGATTGTTAACAACTATGAAAATGGTTTATTAACATTAAATCTTGCCAGAAAACTTATTTACAAGGTTTGAAATGTACAGTTTGGATACTTATACACACAGGGAACAGGCAAAACTAGAACACTTTAGAAATAACTAGCAAATGCAAACATTATATGGGAAGAGAAGGTTCTTGTGGTCAGTATACTGCTTGTGGTTAATTGTGCTGCTTGTCCGCTGGGTGGACTCAGAAAGCCCCTTTTTGCTTGTGGCAGAAGGCTATGGTGAATTACAAGAGGCTTTAAGTACTTGCTCAAAAAATATTAGTCTCCTGACTTGCGGGGCTAGCTACAGCTTCAAACAGTACCCAAAACATTTTCAGGGAATTCTCTTACTGTCTTGTCAGCCACTGAGGCTTCTGATTCTTCCCAGGCTTCACAGGCTGGTGAAGAAAGGAAGCAGACATCTCTGACCTGATCCTGGTTTCTCTGGATGATCTATGTTTCAGGGCTTCCTGCCAAGGCAGGAGACTTTCAGGTGTAGGCAGGATGTCTTGCGATGTGTGGTCTCAGCAGTGTCACACTGGCTATGCAGGCTGATCGCGTGGAGGTGTTTGAAGCCTGTTTGTGATAACCTCAAAATAGGCAGTTTCCAGGCAGTTCAGCAGAGCTAGCTTATAGCTTAGCTTCTGTTGCAGAAGGCAATGGCAGAATCACTGTCAGAGGCAGAGAGCAATGGCGGCAGCAGGCACAAATACATCAGCAGAGCACATTGAATCACCTACTCATCTCTTTTTATCAGTACAGCCAGAGACTAATGTGCCTTTTGACACAAATTAGCCAATCAGAATGGCAGTTATCTTACATTGACTGTATTAGATGAAGCCATAGGCTTGCTTTACCCAATTTGGGAAAACATAGGCCTTGCACAAAGCAGGCACAAGCCAAACGTATGTACCTTGTTCACCACAGGATGTAAACAGGAGCAAAATAAGTCTGGGCAAGCCACAGTCCTTAGACTCAGTGGCTCCAAATTCTTTATCCTCCTTCCTGTGATTGCTTCTCCCCATAGCAGAAAGAGGGAGAGCAGAAAAACATTCCTTGGCAAGCCAAGGCATCTGTAAGCCTATGTTGGCCTACTATGACAGAAGGTGGCAGTGTATGTGGTTGAATTTGATGAAGAAGGTCAACAAAAGAGCAGAAGGATGCTTTATCCCTCCTCTGGGGAGCTGGCTGAAAGCTGGTGCCACTGGCCTGAGAAGGAATCTCCATCTGATGTCCATGCTGATAGAAACCAACCTGCCAAAAAGTGGAGGAGATTGGAGACAGGTGGGGTGCCCATACACCATACAGGGTTTGGGGTGTTAACATGTATTTTGCTAACTTTTTCATTTTTGCTCTTCAAAAAAACAAGGATCTGCTCAGGATGTGCTTCTCAACACTGACCACAGCTTTAACAGTAGGTGTAATTATTGTTGGGGGAAATCTGATAAATATTTTTACACCAAAATGGAGAATATCAGCCACTGATAAACTGTGTAGAGTTTGGCTCCCTTTCCAAATTAAACAATTTGAACAACTTTTCTGAGATTTCTGGCCAGCTTGGTCTGGCATTGGACTGGCCTATCAGAACCAGCCTAAATAGTTTTATGAGATGGAATTCTTGGAGAAAAAAAGAGGGTGTATTTTGTGTGGCAAAAGGTCATTTTTGAGAGACTGACCTATGGTGACACAGATCTTCCTTTTACTTGACTGCAGTGAGATGGTGTCTTTGAGGGCAGGAAGGCTTGTGTGCTTTTTCTCCAACTTATACATTCCCTTTACTGGGCATTAAAGGGCTTGAGGAACACACAGCTAGATGTGCAGTAACTTTTAAAAAGGCATGGAAAAATGCTGTTCCTAAAAATTGTGTAAGAAGAGTTGAGACTGTTACCTTTAGGGAGAGAGCAAAATACAGAGAATGCCAAAAGCATGCCAAATGATGGCTGTGCTTAGTGACTCTGGTTCTATAACTTAAACTCATAAATGCATAAATACCATAAAGATCTTGGTAGATAAGGAGCTGGCTAGATGGATGGACTCAAAGGATTGTGATCAATGGCTCAGTGTCCAGGTGGAGACCAGTGGCAAGGGGAGTTCCTCAGAGATCTCTCCTAGGTCCAGTGCTGTTTAACATCCTTTTTAGTGACATGTACAGTGGCATTGTGTACACCCTCATCAAGTTTGCCAATGAGCCCAGGCTGTGTGGTGTGCTGGACCCACCTCAGGGCAGGGATGGCATCCATAAGGATCTTGGCAGACTTGAGAAATGGGCCAGTGCCAACAGCATAAGGTTCAACAAGTCAAAGTACAAGGTCCTGCATCTGCCTCCAGCCAATCCCAGGCACAAATCCAGGCTGGGTGCAGAATGAGTTAAAACTAAGTGAAAGGGACTCGGGGGTGTTGGTTAAGAGAAGCTCAACGTGAGACAGCAGTGCACTCACGCAGACTGAAAGGTAGGCATGTGCTGGGCTGTATTAAGAGTTTGGCCAGCAGAGCAAGAGAGGGGTTTCTGCCTCTTTACTCTGCTCTTGTGAGACCTCACCTCGAATATTTCATCCAGTTCTGGTTTCCCCAGCATAAGGACACAGAGCTGTTAGAGTGAGTCTGGAGGAATTTCACAAATATGATCCCAAGGCTGGACCACCTCTGCTGTGAGGATAGGCTGAGGAAGCTGAGGTTGTGCAGCCTGGAGAGAAGACTTTGGCAGGACCTTAGAACTGCCTTCCCATATCAGAAGGGAGCCTACAGGAAAACTGGAGAGAGACTTTTCATAAGGGCGTCTAGCAACAGGACAAGGGGGAATTATTTGAAGCTGAAGGAGAGCAGAGAGCACTTTTAGGCTGGATCTTAAGAAGAAGTTCTTGAGTACAAGGGTGGTGGGACTCTGGAATAGGCTGCCTAGAGAAATTAGGGATGTCCTCTCCATGTGGATGTTCAAGGCCAGGCTTAATGAGGCCTTGAACGGCCAAGTCTAGTTGAGAAGTGTCTCTGCCCGTGGTGGGGAGCTTGGAGTACATGATCACTGAGGTCCCTTCCAACCTAAGCCATTCTATGACTGTGAGAAGAAGTTTGGGCAAAATAATGATGCTGTTAAGCTAGAACCAATTGCTCATCCAACAGAGAATGGATTACTTTAAGCTTTTCTCACAAGAAGGACTGGAGAAGAAAAGTTATTTGGAGTAATAAACTGTCTTAAGAAGAGTGAGTTTCTTGTGGTAAATAAATTGGGCTTTCTCAGAAGCAGCACCATATTTGAAAGCAGTGCAGTCAGAGTATTTAATTTAAAGAAATTTTGGCAGAGTTATAATCTTAGTCATTGCTGAAATAAACTTTAGCCTCCTTATTCAAGTGCTTACTCTTGTACTTCTATGTCCCACAAGGCACAGATGACTGTTTTCCACAAGACAAAGAAGACTGCTAAAAGTAACGACAGGCAGCAAGACTTGTGCCTTTTTCAATGTAAAGATGTAGTTGGAAAACATTTACATTTGCTGCTGCTGCTTCTGGTTTGAAGACAAAATCTGCAAAGATTTCTGCGAGAAAATACCAGAAAACACAGAGTAGGAGCAAAAAGCTTAATGAGAAGGTTTTAACAAAGAGATCTCTTTATTTATGAGGTGCAGGAGAGCTCACCCCTTTCTCCTGTGTGTTTTAGGACATGAGTTATGACATTTTATCTGCTGTTACTGAACATTGGCCATGTTCTTCATTGGTCCTGCGCCTGGGTCAGTGCAATCCCAAGCACAATTCCAGGATGGGTGGCAAGTGGCTGGGGAGCAGCCCTGAATAAAAGGACCTGGGGGTCTGGGTTGATGAAAAGCTCAACGTGAGCTGGCAGAGTGCATGTGCAGTCCAGACAGCAACCATGTCCTGGGCTGCATCAAGAGAAGTGTGGCCAGCAGGGCAAGGGAGGGGATTCTTCCCCTTTACTCTGCTCTTGTCAGACCCCACCTGAAGTACTGTGTGCAGCTCTGGAGCCCCCATCACAAGAAGGACATCAAACTGTTAGAGCGAGTCCAGAGGAGAGACACAAAGATGATCAGAGGGCTGGAGCACCTCTGCAGTGAGGACAGGCTACAAGAGTTGGAGCTCTTCAGGCTGGAGAAGAGAAGGCTTCGAGGAGACCTTATAGTAGCCTTTCAGTATCTGAAGGGGGCCTACAGGAAGGCTGGGGAGGGACTATTTACAAGGTCTTGTATTGATAGGACCGGGGGTAATGGGTTTAAACTGGCAGAGGGGAGATTCAAACTAGATGTTAGGAAAGGGTTTTTTACAATGAGGGTGGTGAGACACTGGCACAGGTTGCCAAGGGAGGTTGTGGATGCTCCCTCCCTGGGAGGTGTTCAAAGCCAGGTTGGATGAGGCCTTGAAGGACCTGTTCTAGTGGGAGGTGTCCTTGCCTATGGCAGGTGGTTGGAACTGAATGATCTTTGAGATTCCTTCCAACCTAAACCATTCTATGATTCTCCTGGTTGGCACACTCCCTTCCCTGAGCTGATTTTGTGTCCCTGGGGAGCATGTTGCCCTGTTGTTTAATAGCCAGAATAAGTTGCTTGTGCACATTGCTTTAAAACGTCATACTCGAAGTCCACAGATTTCCCCCTTCCCTTTTGCTTTTGTGCTCTGCCATGTTTCCTTTGTTAGACAGTGAGTCACAAGCTGTCTCATCCTATTGATCACTTGTTAATTTTTAATTTAAAGCTCTCCTTTTGTAAATGCACTGTATTTAGTAACTCACTGGGAGTGCTTTGCTTCTCTGTAATATCTGATTTTGCATTTTAGGGTGGTTTTATCAGGTTAATTCCTTGACTACATACAGCTTGTATGGATTAGCGAACAGCCTGCTAACAAAATCCTCCATTTATTGGAGTGTTACAGTTATTCAGACGTGGCCAGCAGGTCGAGAGAGGTGGCTCTGCACCGCTGCTCTGCTCTGGTGAGACCCCACCTGGAGTACTGCCTCCAGCTCTGGGCTCCTCAACACAGGACAGACATGGATCTGATGGAACGGGTCCAGAGGAGGGGCCACCAAGGTGACCGAGGCTGGAACACCTCTCCTGTGAGGACAGCTGAAAGAGTTGAGGCTGTCCAGCTTCGAGAAGGCTTCAGGGAGACCTTGTATCAGCCTTCCAGTATTTAGAAGGGGCCTATAAGAAAGACTGGGACAGACTCTTTGTCAGGGAGTAGCAAAAGGACAAGGGATAAAGAAAGGTTAGACTTAAATTAGCTGTGAGGAAGTTCTTCACTTTGAGGGTGCTGAGACACTGCAACAGGTTGCCCAAGAGAGATTGTGGACAGAACAAAGACGACCATTCTATGGGCCATGGAAGTGAGCAAGGAGACCAGGACCCATCCTGGAGATATTCGAGAACCATCTGGATGCGTTCCAGTGTGACCTGCTCTAGCTGATCCTGCTCTGGCAGGGGAGCTGGACCAGATGATCTTTCGAGGTCCCTTCAAGCCCCTGACATTCTGTGATTCTGTGATTCTGTTTAAAGCATGGCTCTGGGTGACTGTTCCTGGCAGCATGGCATGTGCCTAGTGTCTCCTCATTCAGTTTTTGAAATCTCAGCTCCTCTTGGTATGTTTTAAAGATAAGGAATTGTTAACAAGATCAACACTGTGAACTCAGCTGGTGCTTGTCAGTCTTCTCTCATAAATATTTTGAAAGTGATTTAAAATATTCCCCATGTTAATGGCAATACAGGACCAACATTTCTCAGGTACCAATTAGAGGAGCTGTCAGGGATGTTGCGAAGGAGAAGGGAGGAGAGCTTTATCTAGCAGTTCTCTGCTGAGTGTGTTGGGACAGTTTGAACCCTTTTCTTAGTGTATTGCACTTGGAAAGGTGTTTCAGGGACAGTTAAGATGATGTTGACACATTCTGATAAGGAAGCAAATGGGGGAAGAAGAGCCTCAAACTCAGAAATTCTGTCATAAAAATAACTGCTTTAAAAGCAGTGCTTTTCATATTTAACATAATAGCATTAAGACTAGAGATTTGATATTGGAACTCTCATTACTTAAGAATTCAGATTGCCTCCAAGCGGTTCTTGCTACTTCACTCTGTTTTGCTCCCCCTCCTGCTCCCTATTGTAGGTCTTAGCACCTGTCTGGTAAGAATTCAAAATCCCTTAAAAAAATGTATATTTTATTCCTATGTAGGGTGGATATTGGATGTAAAATAAGTTTTGTACTTCCAGTATCTCATTACTTCTGTTTTCATCCTTAACAAAACCCATGGCATGTTATTAAATGCAGGGTGTCTGCTCCGTTGTGGTGACTGATAGGAAGTGGTAATGCTTTAAAAACACCCAAAAGCAAACCACAGGACAAAATTCAGAGAGCTGCTGTTTAATGCCCATGAGATAGTTAATGGTGTGAAGCTGAATCTGTCTATCTATAAATAATAGAAGAGTTTAGTCATGTCTGAGTGATCACTATAGTTGAATAATGGGATCATTATTTTCTAGGTAAGCAGAAACGACCACCTTGGCAATTGGCTTTTATACTGTTTCGGTGGTTGACCTTAGTGTTGGTGCTACAGGAAATGATATCTTTGACTTGGAAATTGAAAATGTCCCCTATATGAAATGTATTTCTGAACTTGTTTGTTCTGTGATTTAGAAGAGCGAAATCTCAGCTTTGTTAAAACTTTCTGTCCTGTTCTTACTGGAAAAACCTAGGGCTTGCTGTGTTATAGGGTTTCCATGTGGTCCTTGCCCCAAGCCCTCTGATGTGGCAGAGAGTTAATTGAAGCAGAACTGAGTTACTCTTTACCTGGTCAGCATGTTTGTGTGTGCTTGGATTCATCCACTAAATGTTGGGGGAAACATCCTCTGGCCACAGTTACAGCTGAGATGTTTCCCTGGCCACAGAGAACATTAAATTGCATATTGCTGAATGTCCCACCAAATACATCTGGAACACATATTTCACAGAATCATAGTATGGTTTAGGCTGGAAAAGGCCTTTTAGATCGTAGAGTCCAGCCATTAACAACGCTACCAAGTCCACTGCTAACCTTGTCCCTCAGCAGCACATGAACACTTCTTTTCAATCCCTCCTGGAATGGTGACTCCACCACTCCCCTGGACAACCTGTCCAGCGCTTGACAACCCTTTTGGAGAAGAAATTGTTCCTAATGTGTCTTAATCCACATAACATTCCTCAGTCTGAAGGTAGACTGTGAGCCAGCCCTAAAGCCCATGTGGTATGTAGAGTTGTTTGGTTATTGCTAATTATATTAGAGATGAGCCCAAATTAGACTTCTTAGCATTAGGAAGTCATGGATATTTCAGGAATTGTTTTTCTGGTTTCATATTCTTACACCACTCTGTTTGGTTTTATGATGCTTTTTGACACTCTGTGGCATTCCACAATCTCCAGGAGTTTCAGTGACCAGGACACCCCCTGCATTCTCTGTGCACACAAGAGAGGCGATGAGGAGTGCAATGAATGAACTGCAGGTTCTGGGTCTGAAGGGCCAGTGACATGGCACCTAATGGGAACAATCTAATTCTGTCACCTGCTAGAAAATTCCCTGATGGTTCTGTGGCAGTATTTTCTGATCTTTTAATTACCTCCCTTGCAAACTGCTTTGTCCAAGGGCTAAGTAGGCTATTAACACTTCTTAAAGCTCCTCGATTTACTTCTGTGTGACCTCTGCTGCACGTACAGCTCCTGGTCAGAACTAAACTCCAGGCGGTCAGCACTGGCTGTCCCTTGGCTGGACAGTTCCAAATTGAGTCCATCTGCCTTAGAGGTGCATGCGTGGGGACATGCATGGGTGTGTAGGTCAGGACCCAAGGAGTTAGCTGCATCAGGGGCACTCAGAATGAAGAGAGCAAGTTTGAACATCAGCTTTTGAGGTGGTGCAATACTTCAGTTTTTAAACTGCTTATTGTTACTTGTGCCAAACCTTTGTCTGTCTTTGTCAGTTTGCTTTGAGGACTGGCGTGTTACCTTGGAGTTTTCCTTTACATCAGAAGGGTGGACAGTATCATATGGAAATATGATACTGTCCACCCTTCTGATGTAAAGGAAAACTTCTGATGTAAATGGCAAAGGTGTGCTCTGGCACTCTGTGTACCTTTACTAGATCTTCTCTTAGCATTTGCTCCAGGAACTGTGGCTCTAAGGTAAGGTGTTATGGGAGATGCACAATTACAGTGGTGATCCACATTTGTGCTGCTGATACTCTGCAGTGCAGATTGGTTTTGCTATGCCAGGACTTTCGTTGCTGTGTTTCTAAAAAACACCAAGGAAAGCAGTAGGTTTCAGAAACTTGTTTTTTATGGAAGAAAGCCATTGCCATGAGTGTGTGTTATATCTACTCAGCATTGATCACCATGCAGAGATGTGGTGCTGAAGGACATAATTCAGCCCCAGACTTAGTTGGACTCAGTGATGGGACTTGATGATCATAGAATCATGGAATAGTTTGGATTGGAAGTAACCTCCAAAGATCATCTGTTCCAATGCCCCTGCAATCAGCAGGAACAGCCTTCACTAGATCAGGTTGCTCAGAGCCTTGTCCAAGCCTGACCTTGAGTATCTCCAGGGATGGAGACTCAACTACCTTCCTGGGCAACCTGTTGCAGTGTTCCACTGACCTAATGCTGCAGAACTTGTTCCTAACTTCCAATCTAAATGTCCTTTTCTCTAATTTCAAACCATTGTTTCTCATCCTATCACTTAAAGGGCTTTTCTGACTGAAAAAATTCCATGACTTCTGGTCAGCTGCAGTGGGATCTATTTTAACCTCTGCATTTGTTTGGATGCAACTCTGAAGCAAGTTTTTTCTTCACTGATAAGAAGAAATAATAGAAAGTGTGCTTGGGGAATATATGTTGTAAATTGGAGCTGCTCTTGTTTTAGGCAAGGTGCAGCATGGGATAGGATGGCAGCAGCAGCACTGGTCTATATGTTCCTCTGTGGCCAAGGAAAAATGGGTTTACAGTAATTATATTTGTGTTGGGGGCTTCAGAAATAGCCTGCTTTGGTTCCTATGGCCAGCACTATAGAAACTGCTGAGTTTCCAGTTAATTGCTTCTGTTAATGATACTTGGTTACTTAACGACACTGTTAGGACACTTGGACTCAAAACTTTTGCTATGTCCAGTAGAGATATTAATTTGAAGTGAACTAATAGACTCTCTGTTATGTTAGTGCTAGAGGCTTTCAGCAGTCAGCTGGTATCCCTGATGTCTATTGGAATCTTGCAGAATGTTATGAAAGGCTTTCAGAGGAGTGCTTTTCATGAATGAGTGATCTAATTCCTCAGTGTCTATAAAGCTACAGCATTTCAGCAGCAGACCTGTGCTGTCCTCACATGTGGTTGTGGCAGTGAGAATAGTTGATGTCTTCTTCTGGTGGGTTTGTGACTATTTAAAATGTTTGGGTTCTGGCTTCTAGCAGCATGGTTCTAAATGGTGGGTTTTTTTCTTGTATCACTTCTTTGTCTGGTAGCTGGAGTTCTTTTGCAGTCCCAGTATCCTCCCTGAGTTTTGATGTTGGCAGCTGTAGGATTTGTTTGCAGTTTAATCTGAGGTCGGTGTATATATTATAAGGTAGGGTGGGGTTGCGAGTGGAGCATGACTACATCCTCCTCTTGTGTGGGCTGCTACTGCTGTTTAGGAAACACATCTTAAACTTACTTCTCTGGAACCCAATGGGAGGATGATTGCCTAAACCTGGCATACTTTATCATTGAGTTACTGTAATCACATCACAAGGAGAAAGAAAACAGTTCAGTGGTGATGAGATAGTCACATAAATTATTAGGGAAAACCAAAGCAGGCTCAAACTACATAGAAACCCACCAGCAGTGTTCACAGTTGACATTGTTCACATGCCTTAGAATAACAACATTGTGCTTTTGGCAAAGTGTGGAGTTGAGTCAGTATGCAGAGGTTTGTTTCTGGTGATTTCTCTTGAATTCTGCTTAGTAATAACCTACAACAGAGGCTGTCTGTGACAGTTTGGCACAAGTGGAAGCCTGACACAGAGGCAGTGGCATTATCTATCCAGAAAGCTGCATTGCATCTTACTTTCTGGGAAGGTCACCCTGTGAACTTCCAACTGCAGGAAAATTCAGGTACATTTCCCTTACCAGGGAAAAAAACCCAAGCAATGAGGACAGGGTTGCGTCATCCTGGTCCTCACTTTCTTCATTGTTTTCTTTCATGTCGTGGGGTTTTGATAGAGTTATATGCAGCTTTTTTTTTTCAATCAAATTTGTTTCTAGGTTAAGCCAAAGCATTTTCTGCTGTTTATTTGACATTGAGAGGCAGGAGGTTTGTGTAGGCAATGTTGAACAATGATAAGCTGCTCTCTACTCCACTGTACAGCCCCAGTGTGAGTTGAGCATCTGGCTGCTAGCTGGTTTGGTTTATTTGCTCTCTTTTTTTTTCCTCTCTCTTTTTGAGGGGAAGAGGTTGCTCTTTCTCCGCATCCTTCTTCTCGCTTTAAAATGCATGAAAAAAAAATCATAGATATTGGAAACCTCATAGATGAGTGTGACAACCATTTTGTCATGCCAGGTTCTGCCCAAGATAGCAAAATGGCATCCATAAAGTAAAGTCCTTTCTCTTGTCACTGGGCTGCAGCTGTCTAAACCACTACCCAAATCATCAGTCACAAAGTCACTCTCCCTGTTAAGGGTCCCTGATTTTCACAGGTAAAAAGCTGAAGCTTTTCCTGTAGATTTTTGTGATGAGAGAAGATATGAAAAATATTGCTTTGGATACCTTTCACCTCTTGGAAATGGATATTAGACTGCAGACATTCCCTTGAACCTCTGGCAGGTTACCTTTGCTGCTGTTGTGGCTGTCCCTGCAACGTAGGGGTTGGAGGTATTCTTGTGCTTGATGCAATTACTCTTATGATAAAATTTGGTATTCAGAGGGTTCACATGGACAGATTGCTCTGGGACAAGTGGGATTTTTAAGGCTGAACTATGTTGGAGGAAATAGGATGTTATTGGATCTTGCTCCAACAGACTCCTTCCAGGGTGCTTGGAAGGGCTTAAAAAGTCCAGAAAAAAGAAAAATAAGTGGGCCTGATGTTGTCTCCCATGAAAAATCCCAAACTGTGGCATTAAAAAAAAAACCAAACATCTAACCCACCAAAACCTCCCCAACTCTGGTTCCTTGATGGTCAGAGAGGGATAAAGGCACCTAAATAACCAAATCTGTCAACCTTGTTATTGTTTGTGTTTTTTGTTTGGGTCTTTCTAGTTGTTTGTTTTGTTAGGGTTTTGTTCTTGTTTTCATTTGGTTTGGTGGTTGTTTTTTTTCTGGTTCTGTATATTTCTGTAGCTGTGGTAAAAGATTGGTTGTTGCTGAAACATCTGAAAAAATCCCTGCCTCTGACCACTGGGACTAAAATGTGTCAGAAGAAAAATAAACAGAAATCTCTGGTGTTTACTGGGCTGAAGCTGGAAGGGGGCAAGGAAAAGATGCTTTGCTCATGGTATTTTGAGCTTCCAGAAAGTCATGCCAGTTCTACATTGAACTGGAAACTGTAGGTCTATGAAATCCTCAAATTCTAAAATGGTCTTCCTAGAGACTACATCAGGGTCATTGCACTGAAAATCCCTGTTGTGTTATCCCACCTTTTGTACTGAAGCCCAGAAAAAAAAAAGATGAGAATGGTAATAGGTGACACAAACACTTCTGTTTTGATAAACTGTTATGAAAACTGTGTATTTATCCATAAAGAGCTGAATGTTAGTTCTGCTGTAAGCTGATGGGATTTGTTTGGGTTTAATTAGGAGTATATCTGACATGGACTAAATGACTTTCTGCTGCTGTATGCTGACAAACAGAACGTTCAGACCAGAATGTTTTTATAATAGAGATTTCAGAGCAGCTTAGGATGGCACTAGAAGAGCAACATGCTCTGACTTCTTTTGGGTTTGTTTCCTTTTGCCACACAACGGTTGGCAGCAGCTACCCCCATATGTGTGCTTTGATTTAAATACACCGAGGTTGTTTTAAAAACATAAGCACACAACCTAACATGTCTTTAAAAAAAAAACCAAAACCAAGACAATAAAAGATTTCTCAATGTAAATAAGAGTAGGAAACGTAGGCCTCCAGATGAGATTGCCTTAGCCTCTGTTTATGTATCTGGTGGTGCGTGTGCTGGGTTGGCTTGGTTGTGTTTATAAACACTGATTTCAATCTCCTTCCGTTTCCTGCTGCTGTTGCACCTACGCCCTAGGGTGGATTTATATAGAATTGTGCTGCCTTCCAGAACACACAGCAGCCAGAATTAGAGCAGGCCTTACTGAAATCTTCTGGTCAGAACCTGGCATGGCGTGGGAAATAAATCAATGTTAAAATCCAGACAGAATATTTGGGTTCGTTGTGTTTAGCTTAATTTGAGACTTCTTTTCTTGGTGGACTGCTAAAGGAACAAGGGGAGTATTTGTAAAATAATCAGCTGCTTCTAAGCCCCTGCCATGCACAGGAACATCTCCTACTAGAGCATCTTGCTCAAGGCCACATCCAACCTGGCTTTCAACACTTCCAAGCTTGGAGCCTCCACAGTTTCTTTGAGCAACCTATTTCAGTGTGTCACCACCGTCATGAGGGGAAGAATTTCTTCCTCATGTCTCATCACAATCCAGCTTATTCCAATTTGAAGCTGTTAGGCCTTATCCTCTCACTACGTGCCTTTGTAAAAGTGCCCATCCAGCTTTGCTGTAGCCAGCTTCAAATACTGAAAGGCTGCAGTCAGGTCTCCCTAGACCTCGACAGCTCCAACTTTCAGCCTTTCTTCACAGGGGAGGTGTTCCAGCCCCTGGATCATCTTCATGACCTCCTCTGGAACTTGTCTAGCAGTTTGATGTCTCTCTTGTGTTGGAGACTCCAGAACTGAACACAGTACACTAGATGGGGCCCCACCAGAGCAGAGGAGCAGAATGCCCCCCCTCGACCTGCTGCCCACACTGCTTCAAATACAGCTGATGATACAGCTCTACTGCAAGAGTCTTCTTTCAAATGGATTCATTCTGAACATACCAGTCAGGGATGGGACTAGGAAACTGAGAGACATGCCTGTTGTTGATGAAAACCCACAGTTTGCTGCAGATTCCTTCAGATCTTATGGCACAGGGTCCTTCATACCTGGATCCCAGAGGCTTTTTCTTGTGTGCAGTGATGAATTAGGGCCAATGACAACAGTGCAAAAGTGCTGAGAGAGAGCCCTTTTAGCAATGGCCCATTTCTTCATGGAGTGAGGATGAATGAAAATTCTACAGCCTGAAGAAATCCTGTAATGCACGTCTCTATTTTTAGCTCTACTTATTAAAAACTCATGCATATTGAATAGGAAAAGTATTAATTCATAATAGGCCTCATCTCTATATAGCCCACTTGGTATTGTTGTCTTTTTCTTAATTGTTCATTTGGAGTCTGAAGGATTTCTGCTTCATTTAGTGCAGAAGGGCAGCAGCAATTGCAGCAGCAAGCCCGAGAGAGAGGGAACTGCAGTATGTGATCGCTGAAAGAAGTAATGGATTGTGATGTGTACTTAGGAGGAGAGGCAGCATGGGGGGTGATATCTTTGAGATTTCCAACTCCCTTGTGGGCTGCAACCTAGCTCAAATAATTTTCTCACGTGAAGAGCACAGAGCAGACACAGAGATGTGTATGGAGTATGCTTGCTCTATGGATTTACTGCAGGAGTGTCTTTTTTTTGGTCACAGTGGAGTTCCTTAGGGTTCTTAACTATGTTTTCTTATTCTCTGGAATGTGGCTGCAGGTTGTGAACTGTAAATCAGTTAGAGAGGAAGCTTTTCCTATCCTTTTAACTTCTAGTTCTCAGTTTGAAGTGCACCATGTATTCCTATATCCTTAGCCTATTCTCTGAAGTAGACTGTTTTAAGAGTCCTCATCTCTGACATCTTCGCTGCAGCTGTTTAGCTTTAACCAGATAGGGACTTTGTAAGGCACAGAGTATGTCTTAAGTGTCCTGCTGTTCTTGCTCTGCTGTAACTGGTAACCAAATGCAGGTATCTACTATTAATAAACTTCTGATACAAACTAATCAGCCTCAGGCATTTGTGGAAGAGCATTTGTCCTGAACAGGGTAACTAGATAGCAGTCTGCCTGCTCGGTCCTCAAGTGATGAAGAGCTGTTTCTTGATTCACTCAGCTAAAACATCTGCTAAAACTATTGAAGTGTTTTCAGAGAAAGTGAAGCAGCTGATGCATAGGAATTCTGTCACAAATTTTGAACTAAATTCTGTTTCTGGGGGAAATCTGAAATAAGATCTAAAAAATTGCAATTTGCATTCCTTTAACACAAATTGTTAGTCTTGAAAATGTTTGTATGGTGGCATTTACTAGTTTGTAAAAGACAACCATCAGAACTGGTTTGTTTTAGAGCCAAAATGTGTTGGGCATTGGAAGTCCTGGACCATGTCAGTTCAGAGGGTGGTGCTACCATCAGCACAGTGGTGTACAACTCTGCTTACTGGCCGCTTGGCTTCAGTGAAACTGAACATCTCCGTGTAACACAAACAGCATGCAGACAAATAGCTGTTTTGTTATTCCCTGCTCTCTTATGTGGGTTTTAAGGAAACACTTCGGGTGAATATAGAGCTGGTAAGTGTTCTGGAAGGAGACATCTTTAGGGTATGACATCTCTAGTTCCTGCAGAGATTCTGGACATAGTCCCTAATATTGCAGATAATCAACTTAATACACTGAAGGTGATCAGCACTGTGGCTTAGTGTACTACTTACTGTGGTAATGCTGCCAGTGCTGCACAAAGAAAGTAAATGAGTATGTGGCATAGTTTTACCTTTTAGCTGCACATTCTTATATGTTTGAAAGTGTTATGACAACAGGGAATTAAAGAAGGTGATAAAAAGAAATTCCTAGTGGATCTTGGAATGCTGTTAGGCAAAGTACAATAATATTGAATTGTTTCTGCTGGAGGCACCTCCTTCTTAAGGACATATCTTGCATTGTCAGCAAGCAGAAGGCATTGCCTTTGAGCTGACCTAACAGTAGTTCTGCTACTGCTGCCAGTTTCAGGGAGATCTGTAGAAGCTGATTGCTTTACTGTATTGTCAGGCAAGTAGCTCTGTTAAACTGTAGGCAAGCAGAAGTGCTCTAATTTCAGCCAAAAAGTCTCCTCAGATCTTTATGGAAATGCAGTCTGTTTTGGGGGAGGTTTGGAACTGGCCAAATGTTCCAGACTGACAGGCCAGGAGGGTGAGAGGGGCAGGAGGGTGGAAATTTGGCAGTTCAATATCATACTAATCGCAGTTCAGTACAATATAAATGGCAGTTAAAAGCACTTAGCAAAATGTGTCAGTTTCCAAAAGCAATTATTTCCTATATTTCTGGACTGCTGATTGTAACTGGAGTTTATTTGTAAGCCTTTGGGTTACAAAGCTCTGGGTTGATTTTGGTTTTAATTTTACTTTGTCATTTAAGGAGACCAGCTGAGTTTGTTTTAGACATGTTGCTGTGCATCTTTGAAAGATCATGGAGAACAGAAAAGGTGCCTCAGGACTGGGAAAAAAGCTAATGCCACTCCAGTATTCTAAAAGGACAAGGAGGATGCAGGAAACTACAGACCAGTCAGCCTCACCTCCAGCCCTGGACAGGTGAGAGAGCAACTCATTCTGGAGGTCGTCTCTAAGTACATGCAAGAAAAGAAATTTCTCAGTAGTCAGCACAGATTCACCAAAGGCAAATCATGTTTGACTCATCTGATAGCTTTTCGTGATGGGGTGACTGAACGGGTAGATGAAGGAAGAGCAGTGGATGCAAAGCTTTTGCCACTGTCTCCCATAACATTCTTGTGGGGAAGCTCAGGAAGTGTGGCTTAGATGAGTGGATGGCAAGATGGATCCAGAACTGGCTCAACAACAGAGCCCAGAGGGTCGTGATCAATGGCAGAGAGTCCAGTTGGAGGCCTGCAGCTAGTGGTGTTCTCCAGGAGTCAGTGCTGGGTCCAGTCTAGTTCAGTATCTTCATCAATGACCTGGGTGAGAGGATAGAGTGGCCTCTCAGCCAGTTTGCTGATGGAGCCAAACTGGGAGTGGCTGGCACCCTGTCATGCTGTGCTGCCATCCAACGAGGTGTGGACAGGCTGAAGAGCTGGGCAGAGGGAAACCTCATGAACAGTAAGCAATGTGCCCTCGTGGCCAAGAACACCAGTGTTATCCCGGGGTGCATTAAGAAGCATGTGACCATCAGGTTGAAGGGAGTTCTCTTCCACCTCTACTCGGCTCTGGTTTGACCACGTCTGGAATAGTGTCCAGTTCTGTGCTCCTCAGTTCAAGGGGGACTAGAGAGAGTCCAATAGAGGCTATGAGGATGATTAAAGGACTGGAGCACATCTCTTTTACTAATCAAGGCTGAGAGCCCTGGGACTGTTTAGTCTGGAGAAGAGGGGAGACCTTACCGATGTTTACAAACATCTTAAGGGCGAGTGTCATGAAGATGGGACCAGTCTCTTTTCACTGGTATCCAGTGATAGGATGAGGGGCAATGGACACAAGCTGGGACACAGGAAGTTCTGCCTCAGCATGAGGAGAAATGTCTTTATAATGAGGGTGCTGGAGACCCAGAGTAGGCTGCCTAGAGAGGTCGTGTGGTCTCCTCCTCTAAAGAAATTTACAACCCATCCGGACATGTTCCTGCACAATCTGCCCTGAGTGAACCTGCTTTGGCAGAGGGGCTGGACTCAAGTCTTTACTCTTCCAAACCCTACCATTCTGTGATTCTGTAATTGTCCATTCCCACTTCCCAGTCCATTGTAGCAGGCTAGAACTTGTTAAGAATGGGGAACGGTGGAAATCACTTATCTGTGGAGCAATGTGCACTCTCTTTCATTCTGGTTTTAGTCTGCTGGTGTTTTTCAGTTGCAGAATTCTTGGATATAAATAAAGTTTTACAAAGAAATGCCTTTCCCCCCCCCCCCAAGTAATGTCCTCTTTATGATATAAATGATGTGATAAATTTGTGTGCTGCTCTGAGAGGAGCAGGGAATTCCTGTTTCCTGATAACATGGGAATCTCTGAGCGTGAGAAATGTACCTGTTTGTGCTGGTTCAGTACTACTTCAGTGAGGGAAATCAATTTTACATGGTATACACCAGCTTATACAGGCTTGATAATGGGAATGATTGTGTTGGATTTGAACTTGGATAGGGGAACAATGAATGTTCATTCTGATTTGTTGTATTTTCCAGGGATTTCTGTCAGTACAGAATGGATTTCCAATGTAGAACTGAATTTAAAAAAATGCATAATTGCTTGTAGTATAATATATCTTCTAGCTTTTAATGACTGCCAAATCAATACTGCAGTCAGGCTCTGTGCAGCATTGTTGAAATACAGCTGTCACTTATGAATGTGACACTGGATAGTACCAGCAGCGGCATGGTTTGCAGAGACTTGGAATGAAACTGCAGAGCCTCTCCAGTAGTGAGTAATTGTCCTACTTCTTCTGACCAGTGTGCTCTTTTGGAAATGGCTTTTTGAATGGTGGCTTCTTTGGTCTGGCAGTTTCCATTTCTTTCTGTCAGAGGAACTCATCTTTCAGTTGCTGTTTGTCAGGCTTTTTGGCGTTGTGCTCTTTCCCACAGTTGATTTACTTCTCTGGGCAGACAAAGGCTAAATTCTGTTCTGTAAATGTTCTGGCTTTTGGTCATTACTGTCCTGTGTTGTGAAGAAACCTTGGGGGAGGATGTTGGAGTTGAGGAACTCTGGGCTGGTTCTACTAGTGTTCTGGCAGTCTTTAGGCCAGAAGGGCTGCCCATTTTTCTAGCATGTTCTCTCAGGCTGTCACATAGGTAAGCACTGTGCACCTGCTCACACATCATTGTGACTGTAAACTCATTGCAGTTTGTTCACCAAATGATTATATTTACGTTACCTCATCCTGTGACAAAGTAGCTTCTTGCAGAGCTTCTCTCCAGTCTTTCTGGTACAGACATTTGAAGGCGGTTATATTTTAGATGGACTGTGTGACCTGATGTCAAGAGGCTAAACTGGGAGCAACTGCATCAGTTCCTGAAGGGAAATTGTTCAGGACAAGCAATCAACAGCAACTAGCAGCAGATAGATCAGTGTCATGGAGACTGAAGCTCAAACCTCTGGCAGTGGGGATTCTGATTGGAAAGTTTCTAAAGAGAATGTATGGTGAATATCCAGGGCCATAGAGATACAGCAGGTGTGATGGCTACATGGCTGTACCTCTGTGAACTCAGCTCTTTGAGGGGTGCTGCTGTGGGTGAGATTCCTGAAATACATGAACTTGGCTAAGTAGTTGTTCTGCTGCAGGAGGAGGTTAAGGGGGGCTGTTGTTACACATACAGAGCATAGCCTCTTGGCTATGAAATGACATTTAAATTTCTCATCGGATTTGGTTTTCTTAAGTGAATAGTGCAGAAGATAAGAGCATACCTGGTAGGTTTCTCTTGAATTTATGAGCAGTTCCTACACTGCTACATCTGGTGAAAGGCAGGTATGAGTTTTAGCCCACAGATATTCTCTTAATATCTGCAGAGCACTACTAAAATTCATCTGCAAGCCAGGCAGGTCTCACAGCCTGGTATCTGGGGCAGAAGAAATTGTCAGAACCCTCTGTAACCTCTTCGGTGCCAATTCGGAGAGGTTTTGGTGTTGAACACTATAGTTCACTTGGCTGAGTTAGCCTAAACTGTTTCAGGGCTTGCTTACTTCATTTGGAAGTCAGATGGAGCACCTCTCTTTTAAGGGCTGGCTGAGAAGACTCCAGAGAGATCTTAGAGCAGCCTTCCAGTATTTGAATGGGCTACAAGACAGCCTCCAGCTGTCCTAGGGGCATGTAGTGATAAAGTGAGGGGTAATGGCTTCAAACTGAAAGAAGCTAGATTGAGATTAGACATTAAGAAGAAATGCTTTCTCATGAGGGTGGCAGGGCACAGGATCAGGTTACCCAGAGAAGCTGTGAGGGCTCCCAAGCCTGGAAGTGTTGAAACCAGGTTGCATGGGGCTGTGAGCAAGATGGAGGTGTCCCTGCCTACAGCAGGGGTTGAAACTAGCTAATCTTAAGGTCCCTTCCTACACAAACCATTCTGTGATTCTGTGATATTTATGATATATTTGACTTTTTCCTCTTCTGACCAGTGGCCAGATCACCTCTGTACCAGCTAGCTCCATGCTGAGGCTTTTGCTCGAAGATTAATCTGATAATTTGTGCTGAAAGCATAGAAGCCCCTGACAGGCTGCTGGGCATGATGTGTAGACTGTCAAAAGCAGGCAGAACCCTTCAGACTGTTGATCTGCATGATAGGCTTGAGCAGCAACTTCTGCCTGATGTAAGGGAGTCACAGTCGGATGGAAACTGTGAACCTTCCTCAAGTGGCTCAGGCAATAGGAGAGTGGCATTTGTTTGCCACAGTGTACAAGACTGACTTTACAACAATGCAGTGGGAAGGTCTGAAGTAGATGTTTTGTTACAATCTGAGTTAACTGAGATACTTACTGGCCAGATAATATGCTGCCTGGGCTGTTTTAAAAGGACATATATTCATGATGAACTATATGCTTTGTCCCCCAGGGAAGGTTTTCAGCTAGTCTAAATTACATGGTGGTTTTGTAATCTGAGATGATGTTCAGCATCTGAGATGAGTCACCAGATTTAGTCTGAAGGAGACTATGGTATGCACATGCAGTTCTTTTTCCCATCCCTCTCTCCTCCTGTGGCAGCATCTCTGGGAAATTTTAGCACAGTCATTTTTAGCTTTACCTTGAAACATCCAAATACAGTTTCCAGAAGTAAATTCCAGTGGCTGTTCTTTCTCAGCAGTGAGCTCAGAGGATGAGTTAGGATGACCAAAGGCAAGGGATTCTCAGTACTCTTTTTGGTGTGTTTTTGTTGTTCCAAGCCAGTGGCTTGGAATTGTTTCAACTTCCTTCACAGATCATAGAATCGTAGAATGCATTGGGTTGGAGGGGACCCTTGAAGGGCATCTTGTTCAACTCCCATGCAGTCAGCAGGAACACCTCCAATTAGAGCAGGTTGGTCAGTGTCACAGCAAGTTCGACCTTGAATGTTTCCAGGGATGGGGCTTCCACCATATCCCTGAGAAACCTGTTCCAGTGTCTCATCACTCTCTTTGTGAAGAGCTTCCTCCTCGTGTCCAACCTAAATCTGCTCTGCTCTGCTTGGAAACCATTGCCATTGTCCTATCACTACAAGCCTTTCTAAGCAGTCCCTCTCCAGCCTTCTTGTGGTGCCCTTAAGGTGCTGGAAGACTGCTCTAAGGTCCCCCAGAGCCTTCTCCTCTCCAGGCTGAACAGCCCAAGTTCTTTCAGACAATCCTCACAGGAGAGGTGCTCCAGCCTCTGATCATCTTTGTGGCTTCCTCTGGACTTGTGTCTCCCTTGTATTAGGGGCTCCAGGTGAGTTCTCACCGGAGCAGAGTAGCAGAATCACCTCTCTCCATCTGGTGGCCACTCTTCCTTTGATGCAGCTTAGGATGCCATTTGCCTTCTGGGCTGCAAGTGGTGTAGAGGGAGCGATTCTTGTTGCGCTGAGTTGCTTTTTGGAGAAGTTTCTGACTCTTCCCTGAGGAGGCCAGCTACCTAGCATAGCTGCCTGCCCAGGCTAGGGCAGTTAATGTCATCTGGCACTCCTGTGGAGATTATCTGAATGCAGAAGTCGAAACAACTCTCTTAGGAGAGGATTTACCAAGTGCTGTGTATTTCGAGATGTTTCTGTTGACTTTCTTTGCAGTTTTACTGGTTAAAAAGGAAGTCTGCTTAGGCAGTCCTGCCTGTTCATGTTCATTTCTGGCAACTAGCAAGTTCATTAAATTCTTTCATCAGCACTGCTTAGAGCTAAGCTGCTTCTGAGAGTGTCCAATAATTGCTCCATTATGAAAGTCTGGGGGGACTTTGCTGGAGGAGAAAGTGAGTGAAGCAGCAGAAGAGTGAAGTGTTTGTGAATTTGTCTCTTTGTACTTCTGGTTAGAAGAATTTATGTTTGAAGGCAGTTCCTTCTGATTAATTTAAAGTAGAATTGTAGTATTTATGAATTTTACTACATGAAAAAAAAAAAGGTAAATAAAAAAGCATCAAAATACTTAAACTTGTCTCAGTCTCATGTCAGTTGTGATGGTTGTCTCCTGTCGTTTTGTTATATCTTTTCAAGAGCACCCCAAGTGAAAGAAATAGCCAGACCTGGCTGTTCAAAGGAAAAGCAGTGAATACAAATACACCATCAATTGTCAGTGGTACAGTGATGTGATCTTTCAAGTGGTTGACATCTCTTTTGCTTTTAGTTCAATCATAGATTCACTAGATTTGCAATGCTCTCTTCTCCCCCCCTTCCCCCTCCCCCAAAGATATCTGTCACTGGATACATTTGTGTCACTTACCTGTATAATTAACTATTTAAACCAGGCAGACCTAATGAGCATGGAGACACTTTATGGAACAATATTGAACAACTGTGATTGTCTTTTAGCTGAAGCATGTCATCAGTTTCCTGCCTGATGTCAATGCTCAGAACTGTGCAATTGTGTAGTACAAATGTGGTTTTGTTTCTGAATAAGCCTTAGGATATAGCTGTGGGCATGCAAGTAAAGAGGCCATATTACCCTCTACTTGATAAACAGTGGAGGAAAATAGAGATCCTGAATAGCTGATTTTTATTGGCTCTTGGGTAACTGTGGCAGCTTCTGTGTTCATCCTTAACTGGGTGGCTGAATAAGAAGCATCCAGATGTGTTAGCAGCTTAAACTGAATCTGTTAAAACATAAGAGAGAAAAATCCTAATAGACAGTAAAATACCTTCAGAGAGAAATTCCATCATGTGGATCACAGGGAACTTGGTGGGTAGAAATTCATAAAATCACAGAATCAGTCAGGGTTGGAAGGGACCACAAAGATCATCTAGTTCCAACCCTCCTGCTATGGGCAGGGACACCCTACCCTAGATCAGGCTGCCCACAGCCTCATCCAGCCTGGCCTTAAACACCTCCAGGGATGGGGCCTCAACCACCTCCCTGGGCAACTCATTCCATCCTCTCACCACTCTCAATGTGAAGAACTTCCTCCTCATTTCCAGTTTGAATCTCCCCACCTCCAGCTTTGCTCCATTCCCCCTAGGCCTGTGACTACCTGATAGCCTAAAAAGTCCCTCCCCAGCTTTTTTGTAGGCCTCCTTCAGATACTGAAAGGCCACAATAAGGTCACCTTGGAGCCTCCTCCAGACTGAACAGCTCCAACTCTTTCAGTCTGTCCTCAAAGGAGAGGTGCTCCAACCCTCTGATCATCCCAGTGGTCCTTCTCTGGACACACTCCAGCATGTCCACATCCTTGTAATGGGGGTTCCAGAACTGGATGCAGTACTCCAGGTGGGGTCTCAGCAGAGTGGAACAGAGAGGGAGAATCACCTCCTTTGACCTGCTGGCCACATTTCTCCTGATGCAGCCCAGGCTCTGGTTGGCCCTCCAAGCTGCAAGTGCACACTGCTGGCTCCTGTGGAGCTTCTCATCCACCAGCACCCCCAGGTCCCTCTTGTTCCACTCTTTCCAAATTCTTGGGAATACTCTGAGAGGAGTAGCAGTACAAGAGTGATGTCTGAGCCAAAAGAGGAAGCTTCTGCCCTGTTTCTTTCTGCATGGAAAACCATGCTTAGTGGCAGCTTTATCTGATTTTAGCATTTGTTTCACTTTTTTAACAGAACAAGAATGTGTCTCTAAATAGTCACAGAAATACTAGAAGGTAGATCTGGAAGGAAATTTACAGTTGTCAAGTTCATCTCCTATCTTGCTGAGTAGCCAGTTAGGAGTGACTGCTCAGTCCTGCTGGCTGAAGTACACAGCAGCTTTAAAGGGGCTGAAAAGCTCTTAGGTACTGAGACCTGGGTAATTGTAGGCTGGTTAAACACATGAGTGAACCCTCTGGTTAATCATCACTCAGCTCCTTAGGCAGGTTTTGCAGCTGGCAATGTTTTCTGACTGTTCTGCTTTTGCCACAGTTCCTAGCAAGTTTGAAGCTGTAGATGGACTGTAGTCATACCTTATCTCAGAAAATAGGCTAGTTCTGAGTTCTGTGGGAGAATAATCTCCAAATTCTGAATTTATTCAAGAGCTGGACACTTTGAGCTCTTTATTGCAGCATTTATAAATCTGTGTACTGAACAAAGCAGTGTCACATAGTTTTTAGTTGGCAAACCAGTGTGTTTTCTGTTCCTCATGTTCTGCCTGTACAATTCTGTGGATTGCTGATCTCGGTGTGAGAGAGGCTTTGAGAGATACCAAGTGCCCAGTATGTCCAGAGAAGAACTGTGAAGATGGCAATACTCTGGAGAAGGAGTCCTATGAGGAGCAGCTGAGGGAACTGGGGTTGTTTAACCTGGAGAAGAGGAGGCTGAGGGGAGACCTTCTGGTTCTCTACAACTCCATGAAAGGAGGTTGGAGCCAGATGGAAGCTGGTCTTTCCTGCCCAGTGAAAAGTGATAGGATGAGAAGAAACAGCCTCAAGCTGCACCAGGTGAGATTTGTGTTGAACATGAGGAAGAATTTCTTCCCTCAAAAGGGTTGTTGAGGGCAGACCCGGGCTGCCCAGGGCAGTGCTAGAGTCCCCTTCTCTGGAGGGATTTCAAAGCCATGTAGATATGATGCTGAGGGACACAGTTTAGTGGTAGACTCCAAAGTGATAGTTTTATGGTTGTACTCTGTGGTCTTGAATGTCTTTTCCAACCTGAATGATTCTGTGAATGGAGTGGGGGAGAAACATGGGGACTGTTAGGGATGAACAGTTTTTTCCTGCCCAACTGTTTTACAGTGCCAGGGAGACTCAGGTGGAGAGCACTCTCCAAGGGCTTCCCCACTGCCCACTTCCTCATGTTGCCACTCTCGTGGGTGACTGAGTTTTGCAGTATGGTGATGTCAGGCCAGTCTCCCAGTGAAAGGTGTTACTGGTCACCCAGCCACCCAGTTCCAGCACAAGCCTTGTCCAGGGTGTGACCAGCCCTGCTCTTGGGACCAGACCACTGGGGCGGGTTCCAGTAGATGCTGCGGGAACAGGCTGTGGGTGAGCCCTGTGAGCCACCTCAGGGCTTACTGCAGAAACAAGGAATGAGTCACTCCCAGGAGTAAGGTAAACAAGGTGGTTTGTGAGCTCTGGCTGGTTTTGTGCACCAGGGTGGAGTTTTGGTGGTTATTCCTGCACTCCCAGACTTACATTCCTATGTTTTTTTTAAACCGTTGAGTGTTTGGGTGCCGGTTGAAAACAGTTTGCTGTTTCTTTTCAGTCTCCTTTAGTGAAAAAGGTTGGGCAAGAGATTTTTCCTGTTTGTATTTTGTATATTCAGTGGAACCTTTTCCCAGTTTTGGTTCCTCTATGATTAGTAAGTGAGGAGTATATGTCAATAGAAGTAATCCTGAGCTTGTGCCATTTAGACGAGGGGAAAATTCTTTCTGAGCTTCTCTAAGCATTGAAGAAAATGCTGTGAAACTGATAAGCGGCTTTGGTGCAGGTTTTACTTGTCAAGTGAAGTTAGTACCTGACCTGCTGACTTCTCAAATGCCCACATTTCCCCTTTGCTTTTGATCCAGTTTCCACATTTCAGCTTGCCTCTGCTAAACAATATTTTTTACCAGCTTAATTTGATAGGTAGTGAAATCAATGCTCTGATCACATCCAGTTTGATTAGCCAAAGCTTTGTGACGGGGCAGCTGCCCACAGCTAACCATGGGCACTGGGTTTTCAGCATAGTCAGGGTGCAAATGATGTTTTAGTGGCACTCAGGAGTGAGAGATGGGAGGATGATTCTGACTTTCAGTCTGTGGTGGGAAGTACATTCTGGTGTACTGTTAGTTATGTTATTAATGTCAGACACCAAGAGTTGTTAGCCAGATGGCAGATAAGCAATTTCTTTTATATGCAGGGAGAGATTGTGCATGGTTTTCATCTCAGCAGGGAGAGATTGTGCATGGTTTTCATCCCATCTTCAGGCTGGATTTTCAGACTACAAATATTACAGCAGTGGCTCTTTCCCTTATGGTTTGAGGTTCATGGCAATCAGCTTTCCCCCTTTTGCAATACAAGTGTTAGAGTCATTTCTCTACTAATCTTGATTGACCTCCCAGCTGCCTGGGAAATGTACATAGCAGAGCACCATTTGATACAAGAGCCTCTTCACAACCTATTTCACTGGATTTAGAAAGTACTCTAAAAGATAACAAGTCTTGAATGGCCTTTTCTTCATAATAGGAGCTTATCTGAGTGTGAGTTTAATGTCTTTGTTACAAATTGATTTCAGTTGCCTTTAAGTTCTGTAATTTGTTGGGATCATTGTTAAATTAAGGCACTTGGGTGTATGAGTGGGATCAGAGCAGTTACCCAGCACACAGATCTGTGGTTTGATTTACTTCAGAGACTTCCAGGATAGCCGCGATTCGCCAGAGCAGTAACAGTTCACGCTTAGGAAAATGGACTGCTGCAAAGGAGTTAATGTTTTTTCTCAAGCTGTTCTCATCTCAAATACCAGGATAGTACTAGCTAGTACAAGTTAGTTCTCCTGTGTCCTTAAACATGGATGGGTTTGTCCATCTGCCTCATAAATTTTCAATATGTTCCAACAAATGCTAGTACTGCCCCGGGTACCCAGCACTGCTCTGTAGCAGAAGGAAATCTTTTCATCCCTCCTATTAGAACTTGGATTAAACTTGTAGTCCTCCTGCTTGGCCCTTATTTCGTGGTGATTTTACTGCTAAATACAACAGTTAAAAGTGACATAAACCTCTGGTTGTGGAACAGAAGAGAATTAACTCAATATCATGGTGTTGGCCTGTTAATGAATCCAGCCCTGGCTCCTGGTGCTGAGTGCAGTGGCACCCAGGCAGGTAAGTGTGTGCTGTCTGTGGAGGGCAGCCTGGGGTGCAGATCGGGGCTTGTCCTGGCTAGGGGTACAACCCCTTTCACTGTGACATTTAACACTTTGCTGTTGGTGTGTGCTGGTGCCCAGATCACAAAGGAAAAAATGCGGACAATAAAAAAGATAAGGGGGAGATTGCAGAGCCTGGGTGAGCCTTGAGTATTTCACTGGCTTGTAGGGAATTTGGTGGCTTTTTCTGACATGCCATTTGAGTCTCAAAGTCAGCCAGGACTCCCAGATCCAGTGAATACTATGCCATACAGAGACACAAGATACTAACCTCCATGGTTTTCATTTCAGAAAGCCCTTCATAGCAGTTTCCTTTTTGTCACTAATACCAGTGCACGGGAACATGATAGAGGAGGAGTTAGTGAATGATGCTGATGTCTAGCACTAAAAAAAATGCTTTCAGTACCCAGCCAAAACATGGCCTGTGTCAGGTACTTGGTGATGTGAGTGTGCTACTCTCTGTGCCCCCATTTAAGAACTGCAATTCTCTTTCTTTTTCTGCAATATTTAGTGCAGCATGTGATAAATGACATACAACCAGCTGAGTTGAACTTTATTTCTCCCCTTTGTTAGTTCTTAGTATTTCCAAATACCTCAAATTTAAGCAAAGATGAAAAATAGTATAATCTGTGATACACTGGAAGAGTGCATGTGTTGAAATGCTACTGACGACTGAAGATGAGTGATAGCAAATAGAAGTGAAGAGGCAGTTTCTGGAGATTCAGCATGTTGGGAGAGAGGAGTGAATAGGAAAAGAAAACCTTCAAAATAGGAAAATACCTTTTTAAAAATACAAAAAAACACAGATTTGTCTTAATCACACAGTCTTGGGATCTCAGAGTGCTCTGCTTGTTCTTGTTCTTAATAGTGAAATGTCTTTTGACCTCTCGAGGCAGAGGTTTCTGTTCCATAAACCATTTGTCAGACATTTGATTGATAGCAGTTGTGTACTTTAGGTCTACTTACAATTATGCTATGGAAGTGGCCAACCAATACATTTGCTTCTGTCTGACAGTGATTGGGTTATTTGGAGAGAACAAATGCCTTTGTCTGGTAGCTGAAGGCTATGGCACTGAGAAGAAAGCCCAAGAATAATGCACAGGTACCTCAGTCTGGTTTGGGCTTCTATAGGAATGCGTTTGCACTAAGGCCTCCCCATTTCATACCTGACTGAGTAACCTGCTGTCTGTCTCTAACACTTTCTTCTCTTCTTCCTCACCACAGGTCTCTGAACAACAACTTTTTCACGTGAGTTGACAAAAGCAGAGAAGAAATGGCCAGCTCAGCCCGAGAACATCTACTTTTTGTGCGACGTCGCAACCCACAGCTACGTTATACCCTGAGCCCAGAGAACCTGCAGAGCTTGGCATCTCAGGGCACCATGGCTGAAAACATGAACTTGCAGCGTGCCAACAGTGACACTGACTTGGTGACCTCAGATAGCAGGTCTAGTTTGACAGCCAGTATGTATGAATACACCTTGGGCCAGTCTCAGAACCTCATAATTTTCTGGGATATTAAGGAAGAAGTAGACCCAACTGACTGGATAGGACTTTATCACATAGGTGAGTCAGAACCACGTTGTGGGACTTTTGTGTGTTTCTTTCTCTTTTGTCGCTTGATATTTCCCTTTTCTGCTATGTCTGGCACTCTGCATCATTAAAACATAGAGACAAAGCTGAGGTGGGACTGCAGAGTATTACCTTAGATTTCTCTTTGCTTTGGTTAATGCAGTGAGCTATGTAAAAGCACGATTCTAACTGATGCAGAATCTGGTTCTACACTGACTTACCAGAAGATGAAATGCATTCTTCTTAAACAACAGATGTGTATCAGGGTTCCAGTTCTCACCTTTTGCTAGTGGCTTACAGTCTCGAAGACTCAGAGTGCTGTATTTGCCATGGAACTTTGCATACTTGCAGTGCTTCTACAGTTTTTTTGACAAGTCCATTCTTGCCATTTGTGGAAAGGTATTTTTGTGTAAGTCTTTGCTTTTGTAGAACTCCTGATCTTTGAGTTCCAGTCTTTGTGTAAGTTTTTGATTTTTGTGGAACTGAAATTATGTTGATGCTAAGAGAGTGAGAATTTCTGTTTGCAAAGAATTCTTGTAAAAGAAGTCCTCTCAAAAGCTTATTTTCTGTTGCTTTTTTTATGCTGTACAGGATATTTCATAGGAGGAAGCTGGAAAGGGCTCCAGGCTGGCACACAGTGGCCTGTGGGCAGTGCGTGCAGTATCAAATAATGTGGCTCAAGAGGAGTAGCTCAGAAGGTCCAAGCATTGTTGCTAACAACCTAGAATCAGCAGTATATTTGGGTTGGGATTTTCAATTGTATTCTGCTTAATCAGGTTTCTGGATTTGAACATCCCTGCTGCATTTTTGGTTTGGAGCTGTCCAAAGGACACTAGGAAGTGGAGTGTGGCTAGAGTGGGTAGCTGTAGTGGCACATGGGATTTTGTTGTCTTCTCAGGCAATCTGGTTCACATGCACTGAAATTATCCTCTGGCTGTAACCAGCACTTAATGAGAGGGACTAACGTGTTCATTTGTGTCAAAACTCCACTGTTTCTCTGAATCTAATTGCTAATGTAGAAAGGACCACCAGAAACTGGTGGAAGGGGACCTGCCCATTGGAATTTTGTCTGTGCTGGAACTCGGCTTACTGCAGTGAAATCGGTCTCAGTGGCATTTCAGAGAAGTTTGCTGTTTTCCATCTCTGCATCACTTAACTGTAGAAACATTTGGGCTGGAAGAGACCTTGAAGATCATCAAGTCCAGCTGTAACCAAACACTGATAGGTCACCATTAAACCACATCCCTCAGTACCACACCTACACCTCTTAAATCCCTCCAGGGATGGTGACTCAGCAAGCTGTGTAGATGTTGTTTCCAGTTCGCTATCTTTTTTGACTGATATATTTTTCCAGTATTACTGCAGCTCCACAAGCTGGACAGTATTGGCTTCTGCTTTTGTAGTGCTTACCTGGTTAATGTGTGAACTGCAGGCTCTCCTGGAATGAGCTGTGGATATGTGCCAACACTTAAGCCACCTAAATTAAGTGTCTCCACAAGAAGGAGAAAGGAATCTCCCCAACAGCATTAGCAACTGAAGTGTGATCTGTGCTGTAAAATGCACAGTTTGCCGAATGAAACATACAAAGAAAAGTTTGACACCCCCTCCTGTTGGTTTTGTTGTGGTTCACAGCACCTGGGGCTTGATGGTCACGATCCTGAAACACAGCATCTTCCTATAATGTATTCATTGGTTTATTGTAGGCTGTAGTGATTTTTATCCTACTTTCATGATGAAAAATATTTCCATGTCCAGTTTGTTGAACTCCTAAAGTACGAAACAGTCTGAAATTAACATAGGGTAAGAATCCTACCAGGAACAGTAAAGTTTAAACCTTCTTAGACCTAAAACCCCATCATGCTACTATGTAATACCAGTGTTTGAACTGTGTTAGGCTTCCTGTTTCCTTGTTAGATCGTGAAAGATCCTGGGTCTCACTCATATGGAGCTTTTGTGTCCACTGCTATTTGAGACCTTTCCTTTAAGACTTTCGTTTTCATCCTTCTGAATGATGGCATCGTGTGCCAATTTTTACAACAGAGAGGTATGGGTGTACCAGCCTGATAGACATGCCTGTCTATCTTGGATGGAGGCTTTTTGATGACCTCTTTCAAGTATCTGGCATCTTTCAAAAAAAGATTAAAGAATTGTAAGAATAAAACCTAAAAAAATTTCTTGCAGAATCTTTATAGACATAGCTAAAGTAACTTAAATCCCACAGGGTATAATCTGGGATTTTCAGTCAGCTGTAAAATGGCTGTGAGCTACTCCCAGTTCCTTATCACTTGTTTGGACAATGAGGACACTCTGCCTACTTTCTCAGGAGTATGTTTGTAGGTGGATATATTCAAAAAGAAGAGCTCCATCCTCAAACACATTACGAGTTGCTTGAGGTTATCTGTCCTGATTGTTTTTTGAAAGGAAAACCATTTCACTTCCAAAACCTCTCTTCTCTGGCAGTAGAAACTGTGTGCTCAGTAACACAAGACACCAACCTGCTGCTGTACCTCCACCTTCACCCACATCTTCAGCTAAAATGCCATTTTCCAATGAGCTTGGGCACAGCATATTTGGCTCTTATTTTAAAAAATACTTGGTATAACCAAAAGCACAATTCTGTGGCTTTCTTTTTTAATGGTAGTTGTACATTTAACTGATGAAAGCTGGATTGATGTTCTAGGGTGCGTGTGGGGAATTATTGTTAATTCTACAAATAAAAAGATGGTGAAATCCTAAAATTGAGTGCCATTCTGAGCAGAGGCATTAAAACATAGAGATCTGGCAACAGTCTGAAGCAATTCAGGTGCATTTTCACTTCAGAATCATTTTCTAGAATGTGCTCATTGTAAAAGGAGTTGAAAATGACACACTGGGAAGTTGTGTTGCCTCTTCACTAATTTGTTCAGTTTATACTCTTTGGAAGAGACTCTGAACCTCTGTCCACATTCACCCAGTTGGTGCAGTTTGTGTGCTGTTGGTCACACAACTGTCAGTAAACAGTCACCGCCTTTACTACTGAGTAGTTTGCAGATGATTGGCTTACACTAGGGATTAGTAGATGGAGCTTTTTCTAATGCCTTACGTCAGTGAAATGTTTGCTCTGCTAAATGGTTATGAAAATAGCTGTTACCTTCTTGAAAAGAGAAAGTCTGTGGGGAGAAACAGAGTCATCATACTCTGAAAGGCTCTTCTAAAGTGCATTTGATTTTTTTTGTTGTTAAAAAACCTCACAAGCTAGGGAATTCTGTGAAGGCAAACATCCCTTTTCCTGTTTCTGGATCTGTACTGCCTAAACTTCTTATAATATCAGTGGCACCTCTTGAACAGTTGTGTCCATCAAGTTTTGTTGAAGTAGCTTTCTAGCTCCAGAGGCAAGAGACATAGAGAATGTATCTAGCATATCTATGAAAGCACATAGGGGTGTCCCAGTGAGACCACTAGCCAGGGAGAGCTGTTATTTCTGAGTCTTAGTGCTTCACTAGGTAGATCGGGCAGCATGGCCTGAAATTGTCGCATCTGAAATGGAGGTTTAGCACTTGGAATTCAGCTGTAAGCTTTGCTAGACCTGTGAAGTCTTCTTGTGTAGTAGTGACTCAGCTTTTTCTCTGTACATGTGTGTTTTAAAAATGTTTATTCCAAGCAATATTTGAACTCTTGGAATACTATAGACTTTTTCTTAGTCTGTGTCTTAAGAGGAAGCTGAATCTTGCTCTGACATGAGTGGTCAGGCTCTGGAGTCCTGTAGTAAGCTCTTACTGCAGAAAGTATTTGACCCAGGTGGAATCAAACAAGAGAGTTTAATATTTGGATGGAAGGAACTATGAGACATCCTAGTTCTATGCTGTTGTGTTATTATAGCATCCCTAGAAGTATTCAAGAAGCTGTAGATCCTGTGCTTCAGGATATGGTTTAATGGTAATGCTAGATGGGTTATAGTGTGATTCAATGATCTTAAAGGTATTTTCCAGCCTTAGTGATTCTAACTGGTTATTTCTTCCTTGGGAAGTTAGAGCTGTTCAAGAAGATGATCAGATGGCCTCTCCACTGCTTGTGGAATACTTAGGGCAGTTGAGTCTTGGTGTGTTTTATGTGTTGCTGTGAGGCCCCCTCATTTAAAGGAATCAGTATGAAATGAAGAACACCAAGTCAGGAGAAGCAAACACTACTTTTGGTTTAAATAGATTAACTCCCATGGCCAAATTGCTGAGATTGGCCTATTTGTGCCCTCATTTACAGAGTCCTATTTATGAGATACATGGCCTTACTCTAGAGATCCTCAGCACATTTAACATGCTAACTATCAAGGGGCATTTCCATCAGCTTTTTACAGGCTGCTTAGCTTTTTGTTATATCTATAGCATGAATCCATAATAACAGCATAAACCCAAAACTCTAACAAAAAAAAGAAAAGCCCACAACTGATGCACAGTTATATAGGTCTGATGGTTTGGGTGTTACCCCTACACTTTAGAAATCACCCAGACTAGACTTAGCCAGCTCTAGAAATTGAATGAAGCTTGTATTTACAGCTTAGCAGAATATACAACAGATATTTACAATATATATACATATATATATAGAAATATACAAGGTAAAAGGTAATACAGGAACACAACTCCCCTCCCAGAAACCTGGGTCCCCAGGAGGGGCTCCCAAGCACCCTACCTCCTTCTCCCACCCCTCTCAACCTTACCCCAGATGTTGCCTTTGCCCAAGGAAGAGTGGAGGGTTGGCCAGGGGGGCTAGGAAGCAGGTGGATTAATCAGAGAGATGGAAGGTGAGGTTAGAGAGAGGCAGCCCAGACCCTGGACAGAGAGCAACTCCTTTATCTGTGTTTGAATTCTTGGTCTTATAGCTCTCAGCAAGCCTATGAGTGAAGTAGGCATCACCACTGTTTCTCTTTCACAGCCTGTACTCTAGTTCTTCTCACCAAAACATTCTAGCTAGCTTCAAACTTGCACAATAGGGCAATTAAGATGGCATCTAGGCTTATACTAAGCCTTCTGTGTTTGGAGCATTTCCATTTCAGGTCAGACAAGATTAAAAAAAAAAGAAGCTTTCACATCAACTGCCTTTAATACACTTAAAATAGAGGCTTACATTGGACAGAGAGATTATAAAACGTTAAGATACTTTGTTCCTAGAAAATTTCCCTGCTTTCCAGCACAGAAAACATGCAAAGTAATAACTTTATTATCTTCCAGAAAAGCCTGATTATTTGCTTGATTTTTGTCCTCTTGTTTTAGCAATATGAGTACTTTTCTGTACTTCAAAATCTGAGCAATACTTCTGGTACCTACTGACTACTTACTAGGCATAATAGTATTAATTTATAGCTGCTACTTATTTGGGCTAATGCTGAAGACTGCAGACCAGGGACTTGGTTTCCCACATAGAAGAGTTTTTCTTTGCCCAGATGGATCCATGGTAGAGTCTTCCAGGGTGCTGTCGTTGCTCTCTGTCATCTGTTGTTGGGGAACTTGTTGTTTGGGCTTTTTTATTATACCATCTGAATATTTAAGCACTGTGATGATTTTGTTCTCTGCAAGAAGTAAATAAAAAGACTAGATGTGCCTCTGAAGCTGTGGAAGAGCCATATATGTATGCATGTGTTGAGATGAGGTACTTGGTGCTGTGGTCTAGTTGATTGGCTAGGGCTGGGTGCTGGGTTGGATGTGGATGATATTGGAGGTCTCTTCCAACCTGGCTGATTCTATGTTGATGAAACTTCCACTGGAGATGTATGCTTAAATAACAAATATGAGAAAGCCAAATTCATAGTTGACATTAAGAGAAAGTGAATTCATCTTGGCCCACATCTCACACTGGTGTTGGTTTGTGTCTGAGCTTGATACCTGTGATCAGCCAAAGTGTCTGGAAAAAGCTGCCTTGAAGAAAAAAATTAAGCTTTCCATCCAAGTTTTACATTTCAGTCTTCACTTCTTCCTGTGTCCTAACCCACATGTGAGGCTACTTTTCCCCCTTCCACAGAATGTGGTGGTACTTCCTCCTCAGTTCTGAGCTAGTTCTCTCCCTGTTGGAAAGCAGGATAGGGGAAAGAGACCTGGGGATCCTGGTGGACAGAGGGATGCCTATGAGACAGCAATGTGCCCTTATGACCAAGAAGGCCAATGGCATACTGGGGTGTATTAAAAGGGTGACGATTAATAAGTCAAGAGAGGTTCTCCTCCCCTTTTACTCTTCCCTGGTGAGGCTGTGTCTGGAACACTGCGTCCAGTTCTGGGCCCCTCAGTTCAAGAAGGACCTCAAGGAACTGCTTGAAAGAGTCCAGCACAGAGCCACCAAGATGCTGAAGGCAGTGGGACATCTCCCTCATAAGGAAAGGCTGAGGGAGCTGCATCTGTTGCTTGGAGGAGACTAAGGGATGACCTCATTTATATTGATGTGAAGAGCAGTGCGAGGAGCACAGAGCCAGGCTCTGCTCAATGATCTCCAATTGAAGGACAAGGGGCAGTGAGTGCAAGCTGGAACAGAGGAGGTTCCACATGAACATAATGGAAAACTTTTTCACTGAGAAGGTGAAAGAGCCCTGGAACAGGCTGCTCAGAGAGATTCTGGAGTCTTCTTCTCTGAAGACATTCAAAACCCACCTCAGTGTGTAATCCTCCTCTGGCAGGGGGGTTGGACTGGATGATCCTTTGAGATACCTTCCAATCTCTATCATTCTGTGATTCTGTGACGGTGAATTTTGCTCAAAGATCAGTGTACAGACAGCATGATGCCAAAGTTAGAAGTCATGAATAGAAGGTGCATGCTCTCTGTATATCCTTGCATGCAGCAGATACCTTAAAAGCTGTGCTTACTACTTCTAAAATACAGTCATCATACTTGTTTTGAGATGAAAATAATTACTACCCTGCTAAAAAAAAAAACAAACCCCAAACCTAGAATCACAGAATGCCAGGGACTGGAAGGGACCTCAAAAGATCATCCAGTCCAACCCCCCTGCCAGAGCAGGATCACCTATACCAAATCACAGAGGAATGTGTCCAGACAGGCTTTGAATATCTCCAGAGAGGGAGACTCCACAGCCCTCCTGGGCAGCCTGTTCCAGTGTTCTGTCACTCTCACAGTGAAAAAAAATCTTCCTTGTGCCTCAAATCTTGTAGGTTAATATTTTTGCCTGGAAGAAGTTCAAGCTGTGACAGAGGTATTGTTGCCAAAACATCCAGGCTTGCCACTAAATGGTGGGTTTTTACATTTTTGAGATAGCCATGACCTGAAAACTAGACAAACGTAGCTGCAGGGAGGACACTTTCAGCTGTGTTGTCAGTATCTTTCTTCTGCAAAAGGTTTTGGCATGACAGCATTTATCATTCCTTGGATGGAAAGCGATGTTCTCCCCACCCTGCCTTTTTGATATAAGTGGCTGTTCCAGCAGGTGGGAAGACAGCAAATACAAACACTGGATAATGGCAAACAATGTACACTGGGAAATGGGTAATATTCCTTTTTACCATAAAGCTGCCTTGTGTCAGCTGGGGGTTTTATTTGTTTGAAGGGGATTGGCTTTCATTTATTTTTTCAAGGCATTTGCTGAGCTGCTTTCTGTCACCACATCAATGTGCCACATGCTGCTTCCGAGATAATTTGGGAAAAACAAGTACTCCAAATCACTTACAACTGGACTGAAGAAGTAGTTTCATTAATTCATCTATTGATTTGTTTCATGTAAGTAAAAGATTATGGATTCATTTTGCAATATGCGTAGTGTTAGAATTCCTCCTGTAAATTTTTTATTACCTTCTTGGCTCCTTCTTCTGCATGGATTTGTTAATGACTGTAAGAAACTGAATGAATCAAAGAATCATAGAATGGTTTAGATTGGAAGGGACCTCAAAGATCATCCAGTTCCAACCCCCTGCCATAGGCAAGGACACCTCCCACTAGAACAGGTCCCTCAAGACTTCATCCATCCAACCTAGCCTTCAACACCTCCAGGGAGGGAGCATTCACAGCCTCCCTGGGCAACCTGTTTCAGTGTTTCACCATCCTCACTGTAAAGAACTTCCTAACATCTAGTTTAAGTCTCCCCTCTGCTAGTTTGAACCCATTGCTCCTTGTTCTGTCATTACAAGACCTTGTAAAAATGCCCTCCTCAGCCCTCCTGTAGGTCCCCTTCAGATACTGGAAGGCCACTGCAGGGTCTCCCTGAAGGCTTCTCCTCTCCAGACTGGACAACCCCAACTCTTTCAGCCTGTCCTCATAGGATAGGTGCTCCAGCCTTCTGAGCATCTTCATGGGCCTCCTCTGGACTCATTCCAACAGTTTAATGTCAATGAGGACTCCAGAACTGCACACAGTATTCAGGTGGGTCCCACAAGAACAGAGTAAAGGGGGGCCCTCCCTTGCCCTGCTGGCCTCACTTCTCTTGATGCAACCCAGGACACAATTGCTGCCTGGGCTGCATGAACACTTTGCCAGCTCATGTTAAGCTTTTCATCAACCAACACCCCTAGGTTATTTTTCCTGAGGGCTGCTGTCCAGCCATTCTCCACCCAGCCTGGAGGAGTGTTGAATACAGAACATTAAGGATGTGACTGATGTAGTTAAAACCAGAAAGATGTTTAGAGAGATCGGAAACATGCATAGTGAAACGCTTTACTGCTGGTTGTGTCAAATAGAACCTTTTCATCTGTCCTGATACTGGACACACAGTGTCTTAAGTTATAACCAGAGGAGGTTACTGAGAGTGTCAGTATTGACCTTAAAAATCACAGAATACTTTTTTTTTTTAATTTAATGCCTTTAAGATCAAAGATCAGGCCTTTCTCTACTAAGCCTGATGCTGAAACATTATCCTCAACACCACATCTCTGCCTCTCTGAAACTCCTGCAAGGATGGAGATTCAACCACCTCCCTGGAGAACCTTGTTCCAAGCTTTGAGAACTGTTTTAGGGAAGAGTTTTCTTCTAATGTCCAATCTAAAACTTCCCCAGTACAACTTAAGGCCATTTTGTCTCATCCTATCACTTGTTACTAGGGAGAGGATACCAATCCCCACCTCACTGCAACCTCATTTCATGGCATTTTAGAGAGCCAGAATGTCTCCCCTTAACCTCCATTTCCCCTGGCTACACAACTGCAGTTCTCTCAGTTGCTCCTCCTAAAACCTGTTCTCCAGATCCCTTCACCAGCCTTTTCTGGACTCCCTCCTGCACCTCAGTGTCTTTCTTGTAGTGAGGGACCCAAAACTGAACTTGCTAATTAAGGTGTGCCAAGTACAGGAAGATGATCCCTGCCCTCATCCTGCTTGTCACACTATTCCTGATCCAGGCCAGGATGCCATTTGCTTTCTTGGCTGTCTTGACTGATCTCTTATTCTTGCAAATCTCATCAAAGTGTGTCTTGCAATATGCTACTTAAGGAATCATAGAATCAACCAGGTTGGAAGAGACCTCCAACATCATCCAGTCCAACCTAGCACCCAGCCCTAGCCAGTCAACTAGACCATGGCACTAAATGCCTCATCCAGGCTTTTCTTGAACACCTCCAGGGACGATGACTCCACCACCTCCCTGGGCAGCCTATTCCAATGGCAAATCACTCCCTCTGTGAAGAACTTCCTCCTAACATCCAGCCTAGACCTACTCCGGCACAACTTGAGACTGTGTCCCCTTGTTCTATTGCTGGTTGCCTGGGAGAAGAGGCCACCCCCCACCTGGCTGCAATGTCCCTTCAGGTAGTTGTAGACAGCAATGAGATCACCCCTGAGCCTCCTCTTCTGCAGGCTAAATGTAAAAGGAATGTAAAAGATCCAGAGAATGGCCAGACAAGACCATCTTAGAGCTTGTCTGGTACAGGAAAAAGCTTAATCTGGGCCTAAGTGGTACTCAGCCCCTTGTACAGTGTACCGGTTTGGCATAGAAGGGACACTGATGTGGGGTGAAGATGCTGCAAGATAGTAATTAAACTGACTGTGCTTAGCTGTCATTCACTCCTTGGGGAACAAGAACACATACAAGCGCCCAGGTTAGCAGCAGCTCTTGGCTCTGTCCAGCAGCATCCCAGGCATCATCGCTCTCAGGGCAGCCAGTTCCCAGGCAAGCAAATACCGTGCTCTAGAGCTCTCTTTAAAGGTCTGATCAAACTCTTCTGAGATCTACCTCCTTTTGCCTAGAAGTCATTCAGGGAGGGTTAATGTCAGCCTGTTCAGTCTCTGGCTGTGTTTTCAGTCACAAGTCACTCAGCTGTCACTCAAGTGTCAACAGTTCTTAAAAGTTGCTAAAAAGTAGTGTAGTAATTGCCCTTGTAATTCCTGCCCTGCCCTTGGGAATAAATGAATGTTTTATATGCCAGGTGTGGTAATGAAAACAATGAACCTAAAATCTACATTAAAATGATGCAGTCTTTTCCCATGTACTATGGTAAGGAGGGGACAGCAAGATACAACAAGGCTTTGTCACTTGGAAAGAGCAAGATCAGTATTGTGAAGTGTTAAGTAAAAGAGGTAGCTTTGAAAATGTATAGAGTATATTCAGAGTAGCCTGCAGAGTTACGTAGATCTACAATCAGTTTGTAAGGGGAATTGAAACAGGATTTTTATTCTTAAAGCACACATTAAAGAATTTAATTTCAGCATGATCTCTTCCTGCTCATCAGTGCTAACATCCAGCCCTCTTTAATGAGACTTAGAAGTTTTGATAGATACAGGTCACTGGTTTCCAACTGTCTTGTAAAAAGTGTGAAAAGAAATTCTGTTTCTGGTTTTCCCTGACACTAATTTTCCAATTGTTGCTGTTGAGTTGCGATTAGGCTTTTTCATTATCTGGTGTGGTATGAACTCTCATGCCCCATGAAGTGCTTCTTTCCCATAGAATTTAAACTCTATCTGATGGTCATTAAGTGTGCTTCACGTGAGGGTAGTTGCACCTGAGGATCATTTTTGATAGATTAAAACTGAAAGCTTGAACTACTAGGCACTGAGTGCCTTGGAAGACCAGGACCTTAGTCAACGTTTTACCTTTGCCATCAAATGTGGAAACATTTTCTTATGAGAAACCAGTTATGCCAAAATGGATTTTATCTTTGTAAGATTAAATATGCATAGAAAAATCTTATAGCACCGTAGCAGGATGTGCTGTTGTCACTAAGATAAATATCCAGCAATGACCTCTTAAAAGAGGAAAAAAAACCAAACAACATATTTCTGTTTATTGGAGTTTAATTTGTACATAGACTTTCATGCATGACATAGCTCAGCAGATGGTAGCCTGCAGGGAGAAGAAAAATTTGTTGTGAGAAATATTTCACCAGAGATGCACCTCTGAATTTTAGCAGTCATATAGCTAGGCAGTTGCTTTCAAGATGCTGAATGAGGCTGCAACAACCTGCTGAAGTTAAAAATTAGTAAGATTTTTAGGAGTCATTGATGGGACAGTGCTGAATGTACAAGCAGCAAGACTCACTGTGATGTGTTCTTTGAGTTGTAAATTATGTGAGCAGTGTGATGAAAAATGCTTTGTCTAGTTCCTTTAATAAACAAAACCTCACCTGTGATGGGCCACATAGATGATCAGGGGGCTGGAGCACCTCTCCTATGAAGACAAGCTGAAAGAGTTGGGGTTGTTCATCCTAGAGAATAGAATCAACCAGCCAGGTAGGAAGAGACCTCCAAGATCATCCAGTCCAACCTAGCACCCAGCCCCATCCAGTCAACTAGACCATGGCACTAAGTGCCTCATCCAGGCTTTTCTTGAACACCTCCACGGATGGTGACTCCACCACCTCCCTGGGCAGCCTATTCCAATGGCAAATCACTCTCTCTGGGAAGAACTTCCTCCTAACATCCAGCCTATACTTCCCCCGGCACAACTTGAGACTGTGTCCCCTTGTTCTATTGCTGGTTGCCTGGCAGAAGAGACCAACCCCCACCTGGCTACAACCTCCCTTCAGGTAGTTGTAGACAGCAATGAGGTCACCCCTGAGCCTCCTCTTCTCCAGGCTAACCAACCCCAGCTCCCTCAGCCTCTCCTCATAACGTTTGTGTTCCAGGCCTTTCACCAGCTTTGTCACCCTTCTCTGGACACCTTCCAGTGCCTCAACATCTTTCTTGAATTGAGGAGCCCAGAACTGGACACAGTACTCAAGGTGTGGCCTGAGCAGTGCTGAGTGCAGGGGCAGAATAACCTCCCTTGTCCTACTGGCCACACTGTTCCTGATGCAGGCCAGGATGCCATTGGCTCTCTTGGCCACCTGGGCACACTGCTGGCTCATCTTCAGCCTACTGTCTATCAGTACCCCCAGGTCCTTCCTGGCTGCTCTCCAGCCACTCCATCCTCAGCCTGTAGGGCTGCTTGGGGTTGTTGTGGCCAAAGTGCAGAACCCTGCACTTGGCCTTGTTAAATGTCATCCCGTTGGCCTCTGCCCACCTATCCAGCCTGTCTAGGTCCCTCTTCAGGGCTCTTCTACCTTCCAACAGATGAACACCTGCTTCTCGCTTGGTGTCATCTGCAAACTTACTGATGCTGGACTCAATGCCCTCATCCAGGTCATCAATAAAGATATTGAACAGGACTGGGCCCAGCACTGATCCTTGGGGAACACCACTAGTGCCTGGCTGCCAACTGGATGTGGCACCATTCTTCCTGGAGAAGAGAATTCTCCAGGGAGACCTTAGGGTAGCTTTCCAGTATTTGATTTGGGCTCCAGGAGGGCTGGAGAGGGCATTTTTACAAAGGCCATGGGGTGACAGGAAAAAAGGAGAAACTAGACAGAGATCAGACGTTAGGAAGAAATTCTTCCCCATGAGGGTGGTGAGGCACTGGAATAGGTTGCCCAAAGAAGTTTTGGAAGGTCCAAGCCTGTAACTGTTGTAAGCCAGGTTGAGTGAGGTCTTGAGCAAGCTCTTCTGGTAGGAAGTGTCACTGCCCATGATGTGAGAGCTGGATCTAGGTGATCTTTGAGGACCCTTCTAACCCAAACCGTCAATCTTATGGTATGTTTTCAGCAAGTAAATCCAAAGACAAGCCACATGATAGAAGTGGCAAGTAGCTTTATGACTTTTGTTGTCCCTTTGACTGGATGTTCTGAGTCATTAGCACATGAGATTTCAGATTTGAAGAGCAGCCCTAATGACAGTACACTCACTTGCATACACTTCTTATCTCCTCCTAAAGCAATTAAATAAAAATTATCCTCCTTTCAGATCAGCCTATGGTACTGACTTCACTGCTGCTCTGTCCTGCCCTGGGCCGGGTAGCACTAAGCTGGCTGACCATTGACTCTCCCAAGAATACAAACAACTCTATGCCAATTTAGCATCTTGAGTGGGATGAGAGCGCAGCAGGGGATGTGCAGGGGACGTGCAGGAGCATGTAACCAAGAGGAACGGTCTCTTAAGCAGTCGTTTCCCACTCAGCCTGCTTAGCTGCAGTGCAGCAGTGACTCCAGCAGAGAGGGTACCATAGAGTGTTGTTTGGAGGCTGCTGTTACAGGATAGCAAGTTTGATTGTGCTTTTTGTAATCACTTGATGCTCTAGGCTTACCGAGAGTTGGTGAGCCTTTGTTTCTAGTTGTGTTTGATTCTAGGTTCTGTTCTTTGCTGCAGAGTCCCAGGGAATTACTGCTCTTTAAAGATACTCTGCTAAGAATGTATAAGTCATGGAAACGTTGTTATCTGTAGGTGTTTTCATGATACCTACACACACTACTAAAGCTTTTTTGACGTTGTTAGTCACACAGTTTTGTGGTCCTTTTTTACTGTTACATGCTAGCATCATGAGAGAAATATTTTTACTTTTGAGATTTCATGCAAAAAAGTTAAATAACCAAATTGTTTATCTTTTTTTTTCCTTTTACTTCTAGTGATGATTTTAATGTAACTGGCTTTGATTTTTGTCCCAGTAGAGTAAACCACTTCTAAAGTACTGCCGCATGACTTTTGCAATTCTTTTGGCTTTGTTCTCATCTAGTTTAACCTGCAGAGTCATTTAGTACCTGTCATAAACAGTGTTTGGCTTCCTCTGCTCTCATCTTCATGACATGAGCATCAAGCTTTGAGATTGGAAGTAACTATTTTGGCATCCTGTTTGTTTAAGAAATAAATCTTAACCCTGAAGAAACAAATGTATTACAAAAATTAATAAAGCACATTAGTGAGGAAAAAGATTCATAGGTAATCAATTGAGGACTGGCTTATGATGCTGATGTGTTCTGGGAGATTCCATACCACATCTAGGCCATGCTATGTTCCCAAAAGCAGTATGTGCATATGGAGTGAGCGTCCTACACAGAGGAAAGGCTGAGCTCCTTTACCAGCCCAGGACAAGGACATACATTGTCACTTGGGAAACATCTATCCAAAGGTATCTGCTCATTGTTGTCATGCTGCTAAATTTGTGTCTAATAGACAATGACATAGAAAAGCTTTAATGAAAAAAAAAATCACATCTTTTCACTTAATGATAGAGAATGCTCAAAATACTTGATTTACACTCCTCATGCTTCACAAGCATGTGAGAGTCCAGAGAAAGGCAAAAGCAATTTTTAGTAACTACTACTTCATTAAATCTTTATTATTTGGCAAATGGATTTTTCATTTCTTCCTGTCATGAATTGAGGTAGTCAGGGAGATGAAACACGTTCTGGGAATGCATGGTTCTTGGAAAGGCTGTGAATAATTTCTGGTTCTTTGCTTTTGTTGTTGAAGAGCTGAACATTTGCAAGATAGGGTGTTTGATTCTGTAATCTGCTGGAGACCTTTAAAGTTAGATCTCATTTCCTTGCCTATGAGCTCTGTGATGAGGTGGTTCTGTGGTGCATCTTGGGATGGTTAGCCTAGAGAGGAGGCAGCTCAGGGGTGATCTCATTGCTGTCTACAACTACCTGAAGGGACATTGTAGCCAGGTGGGGGTTGGCCTCTTCTCCCAGGCAACCAACAATAGAACAAGGGGACACAGTCTCAAGTTGTGCCGGGGTAGGTTTAGGCTGGATGTTAGGAGGAAGTTCTTCCCAGAGAGAGTGATTGGCATTGGAATAGGCTGCCCAGGGAGGTGGTGGAGTCACCGTCCCTTGAGGTCTTCAAGAAAAGCCTGGATGAGGCACTTAGTGCCATGGTCTAGTTGACTGGCTAGGGCTGGGTGCTAGGTTGGACTGGATGATCTTGGAGGTCTCTTCCAACCTGGTTGATTATATGATTCTATGTATAGTTTGTGACCACAGGGCTAACACCAGGGATCTGAAATAAAGTTCTCATGAAGCATAATAGCAGCAATATTTCTATTTGAAATACTGGACACAGTTATTAAAGTATTTCAGAAGAGTTTTCTTGTCCCCACAAGTTTAAAATAAAATGAAACAGACTTTGCATTCCTGGTTAGCTATAGCACATTGTTTTTGAAGTGAACGTGAAGAGAGTTACGATGATGAGAAGCAAACATTGTATTCAACAGAAAATATTCCAAGTTCTTTCGGAACTTACTCCTCATTTCTTTAGAAATCTAAGACTGACTTATTTTACTCTGTGCCTGTGTGTATTGGATGAATTTCTTCCAGGATGTGTTGGCTCATTTCCTTGAGTACTTCTAAATTTTCTGAATTTTTTTCAGTAACAACAGATAGCTGAAAAAGCTTTAAGGAAATGAGTCAACCTCCTGAAATAAATTGCTTACTGAATAGAGGATGCTGTGTTCGAAATCATAGACGCCCTTGATAGTTCTGTGTGTACTTATTTACACATGTTCTCTGAAAATCTATTATATGTATACCGAGAGTCAGAAAGATGTAGGAGAAAACATCCCCAAGAAAGCACCAGAGCTTTCCTATTAGAAAGGTAGGGCATGCTGTCAGATCCCCAGGTATCAGTGCAAGAGGTGTGCAGTTTGGGAAGTGACAGGCAGAATCTCTAATGAAAAATTAAGGACTTCTCACTGAACTGGAGTGTCAATTAAGGGGAATAATGTAAAGATGCTGAGTTGAGGATAACAAAGCTTTCTTAAAATATTATCCCCAAATCCAAAGACTGTGTAGGAAATCTGCTTCTGTATGGATTTCGTGACTTGCAAACAATTTGCATTCAGATTTTGGAGCCCTTTCTGCTGGAATTCTGCATGTCCTGCAGGCTGAGGCTGGTGTGTTTGCTCCAGGAGGAAAGGTTCACCGCGTGGCCTCCCTCCCTTCAGGGCTGCACAGGCCTTTGCTGAGTCACAGCACTGGCAACTCCCAGGAATCTGACACTCTTAGTTTAAAAATAAGCAAGAAGACAACATTTTAGTAACAGATGTGCCTTGCAGAGGAGGTAGACAGGGCTTTGGGATTTTCTTTTCTTCCCACAATTTACTCAGCAACTGACGAGCAGGACTGAGGAAGTTAAATGTCTTGATTTGGGATTTTCTGTCTGAGGAATGAAACTAAAAGTAAAACCAGATGAACCAGGATTCTTAAAGAGTTTGACATCTGGATATGAACTTCAAACTTGGATGCAGCAGTAATTAGCCAGTTTGCTGTGTCTTAGTCTATTGCACAGAAGGTCTCTGATGCAGGCAGTAAATACCACACCTCAGGAGCTTTCACTTGAACTTAAGGAAAAGCTTCTTTGGTGTGAGGATGCTGGAATACTGCAGCAGGCTACCCAGAGTGGTTATGGAATCTCCTCTGGAGACTTTCAAAACCCACCTGGACATTGTGATCCTGGGTAACCTGATATAGGCAAACCTGTTTTAGCAGGGAGGTTGGACAGAATGATCTCCAGAGGTCCTTTCCAGTGCCCAGCCTTCTGTGATCTCAAAACAGCTGGCATTTGCTGTCAGCTTATTAGGCCCTGCAGAACAAAGGTGAATGCTTGCAGATCACAGCAGAAAGATCTAAGTGCAAAGTAACTGCAAAAGTATTGACTCTGTTTGAAGTGTCTCAAAACCTTGAAAGCTGGGTAAATTCAGATAGAAAAATAAAAATCCAGCTGTGATGCTGTAAAATCTTCCTCCTCTGTAGAGGGAGGGAGGGAGTCACAAGATGCTGCCAGTTTCTGCCTCTGGTGGTAGAACTGTCCTCAGTGTTTCTCTGTGATTTGCAGTCACGAACAATTGGCTTATTATTTCTTAACTGACTTGAAATTTCTCTTGTTGGGGGGTATGTGTTGGCTGTGATAGTTTGATACTGGAATTCTTAAGGTTTTTAGTGCGACCTTTTGGAGCAAAGTAGCAACAGGTACTAGGAGTTGCAGCTGCAAGTACCGTAGCTTTTCTGAAAGAGGAACACAGATATTTCTCAGTTATTCTGAAGAGGTTAAAATGTGAAGGAGGTGATGGACTAAACCATCCAAAACCTCCTAGCAAAATCCTATGATTGTGAGCAGTTGTAAGGCAATCCCATTTCCCAGTGCTGAGAGAGCATTTAAGAAAGGGGTGGCCTTTTCCCCTCAGTTTTTGGACTATTTATGTAAGACTATGATGTGGTGTTTCTGTTACGCTTTCCTCTCTAAGCCTTTGTGAATGTATTTCTAACTCACTCTGCTTTCCTGGTATAAAATCTGACTACTTGGTTTTCTAGTTATGTATTGTAGCTTTTTATTTAATCATTCACAGTTCTTCTGGTGGTGGCAAGGCCTCTGTGACTCTGTGGGGATGGAGTGGATGCTGCATTCCTCATAGCAAGAGTGAGCAAGAGTAGAACAATCATGGTTTATTTAAAACAACAGCAGCAGAAAGTATTGCATTATTTGAAACATCCCTGTTGAAGAATCTGAAGAAGTTATCGATTGTAATGTATGTGACAGGAATGCAGGAAAGGAAATCAGTGCTTGCTAATTTGCAAGCCAGCTCCAAGTTGAGGCCGAGGGAGTGGTATCTGGAATGTGGTAGAGAAAAAACAGTACAAGTATGTGCCTACAGCCACCATAAGATGAGGCCTGCACCTTGGGACAAAATGGGTTTGATGTCCTCAGCAAAGAACTGACAAAAACTTGTGTTTTTCTGTCAAGTAAGCAAGCCGCAGGCAACAGCTGTCTGAGGGAACCTCAGCCAGGTCAGGGATGGCAAAGCAATGCATGCCCTGGGACAAGCAAACACATTAGATTTCCCATGCCTGTGTGTGCAGATTTAGACTATGCTGTGCTCCTGAACCGTGTCTGGGTTATCCTGTATCTGCTGGAATGTGTGACCATACAATATTGTTTGATGGAAATGACTGGGGAAAAAAAACATAGAATCATAGGATGGCTTGAGTTGGAAGGAAGGTTAAAGATCATCGAATTCCAACCTCCCTGCCATGGTCAGGGACACCTTCCACTAGATCAGGCAACTCAAAGCCTCATCCAGTCTGGCATTCAGCACTCCCAGAGATGAGGCACCCACAGTTCTCTGCACAGCTTGTTCCAGTGTCTCACCACCCTTGTATCAAAGAACAACTTCTTCCTAACGTGCGATCTAAATCTACCCTGCCTGAAGTCCTGCCTCTCAGAGAGAAAATGTTTTTTTTGGGGTGTGCTGCAGAATTCAGCAACAGAAGTAAATATTAAGAATTTTAGTCCTTGTTCTGGGTTGCTTTGTTTTTCCATTGAAAGATAATTGGAGCACCACAGTTAATAGGAAGACCTACAAAACAACTTACTAAGGCAGTTCTATTTCTAAAGACATTAGGCCTGTATACAGTGGTGCAATTTGCAAAAAAGAAGCAAACACCTTCAGTGATACATCAATAATCCACTGGTTTGCATAAGAAGGTATGATCAGATTTCAGGTAAGGACCTGATGGCAGATTCAACTATATAGCATGATACAACGTAAAAAACACTACCATGATGTGCTTTTGAAAGGTGAACTGAGTTAGCCTTCAGTTATACACTTATTGAAAAACTCCTGCTGGTGTCCATAGTGTTTCCATAATTGTGCTGTTAAGTTCTGCAGTGTCAGCATGCTGGTGCCAGATCCTAAAATGGGATAATCTGTGTTTGCAAGTAATCAATGGCACACAATATTAAATTATGTGGAATTGCCAGAACCGTGTCTTGTCTGAAAATCATGCCTGGGTACTGAGTTCATAAATGTCACTAATAAGATTTTCAGGATCAGGGCTGACTTTATGAAATGGTGTGTACTTAGGTGTAATATAATCAATAAGAGCAGGGTCTTTGTTTTTAAGGAAGCATCTTAATAATTTAATAATAAATTATTGATAATTAGTAATAACTGCATTAGTTTAATAACAAATTAACAATAATAATAAACTTTATAATGTTATAATTTTAAGGCCCTAAGTTTCTTTGTTGTTGTTTTTGTGTATGACTGTATTTGTATGTTACTATATACTCTGCTGATGTTGTCTGCAGTAAGGGAATAATACATGTCTCTGGGAACAGTTGAAACATTTTATTTCAGATGCAACATTAGTATTAAGTGCTCACAACTATAACTTCATTTGGCTTTGTAATGGACTCAGATTACCCTATATAATGTATTAAATCTGCTGTTTATTAATAGCCATATCAAATCTGAAACGAATCCTTACAACAAAAGCTGATGGTAGGTAAAAGGAGGAATCTGATCAGTGCTAGGAGTATGAAATACATCTTGCAACCATAAAGAATCTCAGCATATTTGAAGTGAAATGACAGCAGTAGACTAGTGAATAATGTTTAAAGTACTGTCATGTTTAGATCTTTTATGCAATTCATAACAGGGTTTTTTGAATAAACTAATTTCAGGTGAGGGGACTGTAAAGACCCTGGAAGCACTTTTTGGCAGTGGAGTCTGCCATTCGATCTTGCCATTGTGAGGCACTGAGGGGGAGGTGGAATGTGTTAGCTGGCTGGGAAAATGAGTGGTGATGGTGACAAAGGTAGTGAGAGATGTGATTCAGCATATTCCTTTAATAGCCTTCCTTAGAGCACAGCTTGCATGGTTGTCTTTATGCTGACTTATTATTGCTATGTATCTGCTGTAGGTTTTCCACAGCTCTACTTATCAGCTGTTTGGATGCCTTAGCCAACTTACATATATATAAATAAAACAGCAGGACCTTACTGTTTACTTAAGTTAGAGGTTATGTGGTTTGTAGAGACAAGAAATGGTTTATGCAGTTAATTGGTTCACTCTCTAATACAGGCACGAGAGGGAAGCATTTGGTACCTTGATTTGGCTTAGATTACTGAGAAGTTGAAGTGTGGCAAAAGCATATTGTTCAAATACAAGTATTCTCCTGTCTTCCAAAGCATCAAGCTCTCTGACTTTCTAATAAATTCCCTCAGAAACCTATTAGTGTCAGATGACAACAATAGGCTAGTTTGCATTCCTGCTTAAACAGCTCATAATATTGAAGATAATCTTCAAAAATAACAGCTGCCAAGGGAGCATTAAATCCCACAAGATCCTGAGGGGATGTGTGCTCCAGAGACATATTTTATTGACAACTTTTAGAAGCTAGAAGGATTTCTAAAAGGCAATGAGTAATGACTTGGAACTGGCAGGAAAAAACACACATTTAGAAAAGTATGTTTCTGTATTAGCCATGGGAATGGACTTGAAAACTGAGAATAAAATGATAACTGCTATTGTGACTGTCAGAATCTGGAACAGCTGAAGAACATTGATCATACAACGTTAGAAACTGCAAGCCATAATCAAGGGCAGTCAAAAACGAAGCTGAGGAATCTGAAGGCAGTCTTTACTTTCCTTTCAGAGGTGAATCTGTTTCCACCCAGTATTGAAGGATGCCATATTGCCATTATTGAGATTCAGAGCCATCACAATAATTCAGGCTTCAAATTGTCAACCATCTGAGAAGGCAAAACCCAAACTAACTCCCTGGATCCCTGGATGTTAGCCATTGTATTTAGGAAAATTCCTTTTCTGTGCATTTATTTCCTGTTCTGTGGGTATATTGCATTTAGAGCTTTATTGCCCTCCATCCCTATCAATAATTAATTGTTTTACACACACACATAAAAGTGGGGGAAAAAAGAGGTAAACCAAGAGCTGAAAAAATGCAGGATTGAGTGGTTAAATGAATCTCTAGAGGACCTTTGGGGAGCACGCCTGGCACTGACTTTCTTCAATGCTGGTTCATTCCAGGAAAGAAAATGGAACTTTGGGAAACCTGAAGGTGGGGCTTACTGCCAAAAGCAAAGTAAAACCATCCGTGGCTGGATGTTAAAGCAGCTGATGGATCATGGTGTGCAGAGACTGGGTCAGCTCTTTGGGTGATGCTGTCTCTGTGGCTCTGAATGTTTTGTGCTCTGAGTTTTTTACTCCCTTTCTAATGATACATTCAGCTTTTTTTTTTTTTTTTTTTTAAATAAATATCATATGGAAAACATTCAGTGATCCTGGCTGAAACTTTCATCTGCACAAATGCCACTTGTGGTAACTGGTGCAGGGTATGCCTATGTGGGCAGTTAAAACTTCAGTTGTTTTTGTGGTCATGCTCATTCTTTTGGCTGTCAGCAGAATGTGCCATCTGCAAGGGAACAGTTTCTTTGCATCACACACATCAGACCTCCCCACAAATGAGATTTAAGTTCATTAGGATACTTGATGGGAATTTAAGAAGAGGTACACATCTTTTGTCTCTTCATCTTTCTTCTGAGTTGCATACTGTTTGTTCAGTTCCAAAAAAGAAATCTATTTGCTGAACCTAGACTTTTTGTTTGCTTGCATTTTGCATATAGCTACGTAAAGATTTTTTTCCCAGAATTTGTCCAAGTTATATATGTGTATAAGGAGTCTTTTTGAATCAGCAGCTCTTTCATTCATAGTCGTGAGATGAATTGAAGATTAGAAGTGAAAGCTCTTGCTGAGTGGCCACGGCTCTTGTGCTGATGGGGATTCCTTTATTTTGATGACTGAAGATCATGGAGTTACTTGTCAGGTAAAGCTGCATGTGCTTGCTTGGTGTTTGTATCTCTGCAGGGCCTGGAAGGTCTTGCTGATTAAAATGCTGCACATAGAGTTGGTGGCAGTTGCTGATCTGCAGTGATAAAGCTCATCCTCAGTGCTTTATGACATTTTTGCTCTTTACAGTTACTCAAAGGAAGGTTGTAACAAAGTGGGTGTTGGTCTGTTTTCTCAAGTAGCAAATGACAGGGTGAGAGAAAATGACTTGGGCATTAGGAAACATTTATTCACTGAAGGGGTTGTCAAGTCCTGAAACAGGCTGCCCAGGGAAGTGATGGAATCATCATCTCTGGAGGGATTTAAAGGAATTGTAGACATGGTTCTTAAGGACATGTTTTAGCAGTGGACTTGATAGTATTAATGGTTGAACTGGATGATCTTAAATGTCTTTTGCAACCTATGATTCTGTTTCCTAACTGTTGCTAAAATGTAAATGTTTCTGCTAGCAATATGTCTGTTGGAATAAGAATGGGGGGAAAAGCCCATCATGTGAATTCATGTGACTTCAGGGCAGTTTCTGACAGGAGATAATTGTATAAACTGAGGAATTTGTATCACTTGAGTAAGCTATTGCTGACTGCTGTGATCAGTAACTAATTGTGGCTTGGCAGTCATCTCTCAGGTGAAGATTTTGACCTAATGAATTTGTTAATCTGAAAGCTTTGTTAATAATTTACAGTTTCTCACAGTAGATCATTATCTTGATCTTAGGACCATATGATGAAAATAAGACATAAGCAAAATACTTGTGAAAAAGTGTGTACAAAGTGTGTGTGAATTTTTAAAGCTTTCATATCATTAAAAAGTTGTGGGGCATGGAAAATATGATGGCTGCTGATAATTAGGGCTGGCTCTTAATTAGGGCAGGAAGGTTTTTAGGTTATTATGCAGGTAGCAATGGGCTTGAGAGTTAGATTTAGTGCCGTGGTCTAGATGACTGAATAGGGGTGGGTGATAGGTTGGACTGGATGATCTTGGAGGTCTCTTCCAACTTGATTCTATGATTCTATTAGGGAACCCATATTACCATTGACAGGGTTTCTGTTAATAGTGTACCAGTACTGCTGTAAGCTCCATATAAAGTAGGGTTGTTTATTCTGCTCTGCAGACTGAAAAGGAGAAGGGACCAGAAGGATGAACAAAAGGAAAGAAGGAAACTTGAAAATGTTCTGTGCGAACTGTAGATCAATAACAGCAAATACGCTGGTGATAAATGTAACTGTGCTGCATGAAGGCACATTGCTGGAGAAGGACAGAGCTGAAGCCAAGTGTTTCAGTGGGCTTTGATGGACAGTTGCCAAGTACTCATTTGCTGATTTCTGGTTTTCAAATTGTATAAATGTAAATGGAACAAAAGCTACTCTGGGTTTAAAACAACATGCCTGTGCTTTGACAATCTCTTCTAGCCCGTTGTGCTTTTACACGTGTATACTTCAGCAGTGGCTACAGTCTTTAAAGAGCAGATGTATATTTCATAATGCTTCAAAATAGTGCTGTATTTTTAGATTTGCAAACAATAATAACAACAACAACAACAACAGAAAAAAAGTAAAAATAGCACACAGTCATCTTGGTGCTATTTTAAGACCTCTCAGTTGACAGTTACACAAGAAAAAAACTCTTTTTGAAGGGTAAGTCAGTTACAGGAGGGATTGCATGTGAAGTGTACTTAAGGTTAGCTTCTGAGGTAGTAATGCTTTTCAAATGAGCCACAATCTTACCGAAGTTAAGTAGGGAAGAGATCATTATATGATTCAGTCAGCTTTCTTGTGTCAGCCCAAAAGGCTTTTTTTGCTGCCCAAATTTTAGCTAAGCTTGACTGCTCCAGTCCTCAGAAGATGTAAAAAAAAAAAAAAAAAGCCTGGCTGAGGCACTTAGTGCCATGGTCTGGTTGATTGGATAGGGCTGGGGGATAGGTTGGACTGGATGAGCTTGGAGGTCTCTTCCAACCCAGCTGATTCTATGATTCTGTGTGTCCTGTTGTCAGAGAGCAGTATCAGCCTGAATTGTAGCAATGTTTTTACTGCAGAGGAGGCATTGTCCGAGCACATTTTGAGGTTGTGGAGGTTAGAAAGGGATGGGCTTTCTTATCTCAAGAGGAGACTCAGCAGAGCCACCATAACCATCAGGCCCTTCCCGAGGGGGTTTCCACTTCAGAAACGTTTGACCAAAAAAACCAAAACACAAAACAAACCCCACAGTTTTTGTCAGTACATTGAGATCTGCAAACATGACCAGATGCTGCTGCTTCATGAAGACCATGACATAAATGACCCCTCATTTTTTGCACGGACTAGTAGATTACTTATGGTCAGCCCCACCAGAGAAAGGCCTCTCTGTGCCCACAGCTGCACTAGCAAAATTGTGCTTTTGTTGGTAATGTTTATTTACCAACAGAATGTATCCGGGGGCAGGATAAGCTGTGTTGATACAAGCATAGCTCTGCTTGAATCATGTCTTCCACAGCAGGAATACTTTGGTGGATTTTCTAGTTTTTCTGGCAAAGATTTGTGCTGGGAAGGTGGTCACAGATAACAGTGCCTACCCTTTTCTCATGAGAAGCTGCAGTCCTCTTCTGTGTGCAGTTCCAGCACGCACAGCAGCTCATGCAGTGCCAGAAGTGACTGCTTATCTGACACCATATAAGGTTGTGATTGAGAAGGAAAATGATGAAAACCATTCCACAGTGAGCACAAGCTGGCAGAATAAATATGGCACAGGAAAACTTAGATACAACTTGCTTTTTTTTTTCCCTTAAATATAGTTCTGACTGTATTTACTCCCCAAATGACCCTTTGAGTTAATTAGAAAAAATAACTTGTGTTTCTAGATGTGCTGAACAGTCCTTTCCCAGAATAAAGGCCTGTGGCATACAGATAGAGGAGTTTATGCTCTTCTTGTACTTCCTAAAGGCAGGAGATAGTCACCTCTAGACTACAAGGTTGTGAGAATGTGTAGACTATGAGTGGGGGATGAGTTTAGGGATATACTGGGGAACTTGATATTGTAGTTTATTGATAAGGAACTGTGGCTATGAAGATGGATTTGTTGGTGCTTTAACAAGGTGTGAGACACAGAAAAGTGATGGAAAAAGTGAAATCCAAACGATTTCTACAATTGTCAAGGTGGATGCTACAAGGGAGAGATAGGCCTCCCTTTCCCTCAATATATTGCTTGCAACTTCTCCTCTAATATCTATAGTATGATAGCCCACTGAATTAGTTTAATGCTTCAGTATAAGTGTGGTCCAACCTGAGTAGCCACTGGTGGCCTAAATGTGAACTTCCAAGCTGTTCCCTGCCTGATGACCCCTGCTTTTGATTTTCCTCATGAGAAACAGGCTGTTTCCATCATCTGAATATGTCACATGCCCCAAACCATCAGCAGCTGAGACCATTGTGAGCTGACATTAGAAGTGGTGCTGCTCTTGCCTCAGCTGTATGATGCTTCCTTCAGGAGAAGGTGGAAGCATCCTGCACACTGTATTTACCCCCACATACAGCCAGCCAGGCCTCAGTAAACTCAGTGGTAGGTGTTTTATGAGTGTGTTGTAAAGATGTAGGGACCTTCCTGCAATATGATGAGTATCTGGTGGTCTTTATGGCTAAGGTCATACTGTGCCATCTGTCAGGAGTTCACTCAGTGTGGTTCTGTAGCTTTGTTTTTTGTCTATCATTATACCTCTCTGTCAGTATCCAGCCTCTCGTGGTGCTTTACAGCCTTATGTACTTGAGTTGTGTAGGATCTGCCTTCCAGGCCAGCCTGGTCAGCTGGTTGGTGGCCCACTACAGGGAGCCCTGGTGCCATGTGGCTGACACATGTCTGAAACCTGAAGTGTATGTAGATGGGAAAGAAATGCACATTGTTTTATGGAGAAGGATTAATAAGATTTTCAGGAAAGAGGTTAAGCTTGAGGTCATTTCCTTCCTATTGTTAATGCTTTTGAATTTTTGCCAGTGAGATGGGTGAAAGGATTTATTTTTGTCTTTGAATGCTTTGAATTTCAGTGATGTCTTTACTTGGAGTACAGAGGAGTGGAAAAGTTGGAATTCCACTTTATTTTTGCAATTGTACTGTGTCATATGTCTGACAATATTACTTGTGCCTTTTTTTTTTTTGCAGTGTCTTTATCCTGCATTACAGTTAACTAATCCTCTGAACTGCTGCTGTGCCTTGAAATATCCCCTCCTGTGAGGGCACATAGAATCATAGGCTTGTTTCGGTTGGAAGAGACCTTTAAGATCATCAAGTCCAACTGTTAACCTAGCATGGCCAGTTCACCATTAAGTCATGTGCCACAGCACCACATCTACACAGCTTTGCAACCCCTCCAATCCTTTTCTCAGGTGAAGATTTCTGTGTAATGTTTTCATTGCCATCCAAGTTTTCCAAAATACTAGGAAGTGCAAAAAGATCTATGATAATGTGTGGAAGGATCTAGTAGCTGCTTAGGCAGCTTGTTACACTGGCAAGTATTTTGTTCTTAACTTTTTGGTAGGTTGCTCTGATGGCATTCAAGGGAGAACAGCTTCCAGCTGTTCAGCACAAAGCAAGGTTTGATAGTTTTCTTGCTGCAGCCCAGTTCTGATGTTCATTCTCCTTCTGCTCTTCAAAAACACAGTTCCTAGAGGTGCTCAAGAAAAGTCATACAGCAGCTTTTTGTTCATCATTACCAGAGAGTCCATCTTAATTTCTTTGACTGGAAGCATTTTTTGGGAAAGTCTTCAAGCCAAGTATGAATAAATATTCTTGTAAGAGGGGCTTTTGGTACCTGATCATTACTAGGAAAACCAAGATCTGTCTAGAGAGCCTGAGTGTTGTGATCCACAAGCATTTATGTTCATGAGATGTGTGCTGTGATGGATTTCGACCTCAGCTGCAGAGATACCTTTAAGTACTCTTTTTATTCCTACAGTGCTGGGGCTGCTTTGGCACAGTTTGGGCCCTTGCCGTAAATTGAAGGAGTTGTAGGTCAACCACCAGCACCCCTCAGAGGGCTGGTGAGCAGTTGGAGCACTTGACCATGTGGAGCTCTGTCTAAGCCTCTGCATTGAGGTAGCATTTAGCAGCAGTAACGGTAGCTCTCTGCCACCTGCTTATCCTCCTGCTCAGCAGTGCCCAGTGCGGACTTATGCTGGGCTGGAGGCAGCTTCATCTCAACCGAACGTGGCAGAGCAGTCCTGCCGCTGCTACAGCAGCTGGGTTTGCGGGGAGGCCCTGTGGGAGAGCAGGCTCCTGCGTGAGCAAACCCCAGCGCTTCCAGGCAGCTCCCGCTGTGCTGCTCTGCTGGGGCTGCCCTGCTGTCAGTGGGAGCGTTTCACGACTCTCCTCTTCGCGGCAGCCCGCCCCACGCTGCGGGCCGGGGCTCTGCTTAGGAATCTTCCCATGGACAAGGCAAGGAAGGAAGTGGAGGGAGGATGGGGCTTCAGCATCCTGTACCCTTCGGAGGGGAGTGGCTGCAAATAGCTGAGCTTGAAGGACGTAATACTTGATGTGTTTTAACACGGGCTGTTTGAACCAAGATAAACCCTTGATGAAAGGAGAAGAGGCAGACGATTGTCTGTAGCTGCTAGAAACTGCCTGGGAGTTGGAGAACATCCTTCTGAAAACCTTTCCTTGAAATGACAAGAGGAAGGGAGAGGACAGCCTCGTGTTGCTGAGCTTATGCAACAATGCTAACACAGAGCTAAAGCCTCCAAACTTGAACTGCACAGGCTGGATCCAGAAGGATTTTGTGGGAAACGCCGTTGGCAAGTGGGAAAAGAGATGCTGTTTTCAGGATTCATCCTGTAAAACATTAATTTATTTGATTCTTCAGTTTCTTAATTTGACTCAGATGGAGGAATGCAGTTTAGGATCCACAGACATCTTTTGGAATGGCCAGGTAAGGCTGCAAGGTGCAACTAAGTATTGCTCTTTAATGTCAGTAATGTGATGGGAGCACTGGTGCTGTCTTCTATGAGAGATGCTTTGGCTCCAGTGGAAGGCCTGTGAACAGTTCACAGACTGAGGTCGAGGGCCTGAAAATCACGAGCTGTGTTATGGGAGTTAAGCTGTGTTTGTGTGGTAGTAATTTCTGGGTACTGTGTTGTAAATGGGTTACCAAAATGTGATTAGGTATCATCGTTGCTTGCAATGGGAGCTCTGCCTTGACATGGTTCATTTATATACTGACTTTCCATGCACCACCTCCGGTGGTAAAGTTCGTCTTCTCCTTCAAATATGTCCTGATGCAGTTTTTATTTGCTTTTAAGCACATTTTAGATATAAAGGAGAAGTTTGTTTAGTTCATTAGTTCAGTGAACATTGTGCTACTTTATTGATTAACCATGGATTAATAGTTTTTTTGGTGTCTTTTAATATAGTTAGAGATTACCAAAGTGAAATATTGCACAAAATTTAGTGTTCTAGACATTCCCAGTCCATTGCCTGAAATCCACAGTAAGTACTCTTTGGATTGTTGTTTCTCATGGTACATTTTGCTGCTTGACGAGTCTGTGCTCACACTGAAAAGCCAAGCGTGCTCATTGGCACTCAGGCTGAGGCTTTGGGAAATGTGCAGTAAAATGCACCTAGATCAGGTTTCTGTGCTACATAGGTAAATGCCACCCTAGAGATCTTCTGGTGGTTGGCTCCAAATTAAGTTCAGAAATGTCCTCCAGCACAGAGTAACTACAAACCTTCTCCTTTCAAAGGCTGAGTCAGAATGACAGAGTAAAATAGCTATAAAATTACCATCCTCACTGGTGTGCTTATGAGAGAAGCTGCTGGCCGATCACCAGCCTCAGCCTGAGACAAAGCTACATGTAGCATTGCTGTCTATCAGCCTTCCAGCTTCCCTGGCACAAACTGCAAGACAGTATCCAGTCAGAGAACCAACATTTAGGCTGATGCTTCATAAGCTTTCCTGGTCTGACTACAAACACTTGTCTTAGTAATTGGCTTCATTGCGCACATCAGCGTCAGTGCCCAAAAAAATATTGAAAGGAACCTAAACCCCTATGGAAATCAGCACTCCAACAAGCTTCATTTAAAATTTTAAATAGAAAACAACACAAGCAGTTCAAAAGATTCTGTGTAAAACATCTTTCCAGAAAGGGATGAAAAAATGGAGATGGGGATATAAATCCCAAACGAGGACCACAAAATAAAGCAGAGGTACAATGGTGTTACCAACACAATTGATCTTTTCTGAACCAAGGTGCAAAGATTTTTCAAGAGCTGCAACCTGGAATACCCGTATTTGATAGTGAAAGATTAAAATGTTAACATTGGATATAATTAAAGCCATTCAGGGATGTGTGGAATCTGTTAAGCATCACCTTCTCTCTGAGCTGTGTGTAGAAAAGATCAGAATGCAGAAGTCTGAAGCCCTTAGATTGCTATAGGAGACTTTCAGTTTCTTTCCTATCCAGTAAGCTGTCTTTGATGTTCCCACGCTAGAGGTTTGTGACTTCAAAATGGTTTGGGGTTTGAAGATTTATATTACATGGAGACAAGACTTTATCACATAACCTAGCACTACTGACCACAGAAACTGGGACCAGAAGGTGAGCAGTGGTTTGTATATCTCATATGCAGACATTAATCAGTTGTTTAACTGCCTCCTCTTACTTGGTTGGTTGGGTTTTTCAAGGTGATTGTAAGGTAGTGGATTTCAGGTAGTTTGTCTAAAAACAGCAATAGTGAAAGCAGTAAGACATACAGAACAATCATTAACTCCACAGAAGCCTCTCAGCTCCTGATGTCAGGTATTGGCTTTGCAGGATTTTCAACACTCCACAACATGCAAAACTGGGAGTAACAATAGATAAACCAGATGGTTGTGCTGCCATTCAGACAGGCTGGAGGAAGGAGCAGACAGGGATGTCACATGGAGTTCCAAGGGAAGTACTGGGTCCTGCCCCTGGGGAGTAATAACCCCTGATGCCAGAACAGGTGTGTGGGCTGTGACTGCCTGCTTTGCAGAAGACATGAAGGTCCTGGTGGACAAGTTTAACAGGAACAAAAAGTGTGCCCAGGCCACCTGCTGGCAGTCCTACTGGAAGAGCCTTAGTCATCAGGCTAAGGTAGGTGGTCCTTCCCCTTTGCTTAGCACTAGTGAGACACCTCTGAGTGCTGTGTCCAGTTCTGGGCTCCCAGTTCAGGAAAAGCATGGGCATATTGGAGCTTCTGGTGGCACTTACTGTTTTATGACTATGATTTATTGTGCACTGCAGTTCTGTAAGCTTCTATTGCACTGCTCCTCCGTTTATTCACCACTGCTGTATTGCTTTGCACACAAAGAAGCCATACGGAGTTGAGCCCTGCCAGTGAGAGCTCTCCCCTCTTCCCTAGTACCTCAGGACAGAACTGTGGACACGGGTGGGGAGCTGCAGTGCTGCCATGAAGATCACAAGCTGTGGGCATTACAGATGCGGTTGTCACCCAGCTGTGACCTTAAAAGATGTCGTAACTATGGTGAAGCCTGAAAGTGGAGAAAAAGGAGTTTTGTCTTCTTCAAGCAGGTTCAGCGAGTGGCTTAGAGTTAAATAAAGAGAATGTAGTTGCTCGGAACACATTGCTTTACAGTGATTTCAAAGAGCACTAGTCAGTTCCACAACGTGTTTTTTTTTCCTTGTTACCCATTTTTCATGATAGAATGTCTCATGTACATCCATCTGTGCAGTGATTGCAGGTCTGAGAAATAAATTCGTTTCTGTAGCATTTTGTGTCTATGGCTTATTGAGGGCAGAGGGATACTGTGCATTGTTTTCTTTCTTTCAGCGGTGTAGACTCACTGGGCAAGATAATGCAGTAAGACAGTATTTTTGTTGCATATTTTATGTTCTGGGAAAGGATATTTATATCTACTCTTTGGCCCAGATTCTGGCACAGCCTCCAGTTTCCCAAACAGCAACAATTATGTGCTGAAAGAGGATTAGAACTGCTTAGATTTTATGTCCTCTATGGAATATATACATATATATATATATATGAGTGGGTATGCATGTACATATATAAGCTATAGAAAAGAAATAGTGGCAATTCAATTCTGAAACTGCTTTTTGTGCTCTGTAGTGCTTGTACACAGGTCTTACTGAAATTATCACTGTTTATTTGACTGCAGCGTTGAAGCAAATTCTGGCAGTATTGTGTCCTTAAATAATTCTGTGCTATTTAAGTTCTAATTTATTTTTCTGTTCAGTTTGAGTTTTTTATAGTCCACAAACTGAGGTATAAAGTAATTTTTCTATCTGCTTTGGTAATGTTATTTTTCCCCCTGTGTAAGTAACATTGTAAAAGTAGGGGAGGGGAGTACATTCAGGAGAAAATCAAAGCTGTCTAAACTAAATCCTGTAATTCAAGACAATTGCTGACATGCAGTGGTCTGTCAGCACTCCTGATCCCTCTGTCTCCGCCACCTTCTGTTGCAGTGGCGGTGTGCCTGTGGGCAGAGCATTGGTGGTTTTATCTTCACTGCTGCAAAAGAGACTTCCTCCATAAAAGGGCTGAAAATGCACTTTCTTAAATGTTGGATTTTATGAAATAAGGTGTAAGTAAAATACAACTGTCAACTCAGAGTTGGAGACTGTTCATGCAGGACCTTTTCTGAAGTTCATGAATGGTCCTGTACAACTTACCATGTACTTCAGTTACTGATCTTCAAAAAATAAAGAAGAGTTGCTTGTGCCTTCATATTGGGAATCTCACTGTTAAAGACATTTATTTTACTGCTTCAGAGTTCCTTGATTTGTTGAACAAAAAACAAATTTTTCATGTATCTTGAGGCTATGAAAAAACTCTCTTTCAGCTGATTAAATACAGAGATCCAGAAGAGTTAGATGCTCAGGAAGGTGTTTTTCTGCCGTATAATACATCTTAATTTACCTAGACTTAGCCAGAACACTGAATAACTTCAGACTTACCATTTTAAGATAACCATGGAATTTTTTAAGTGTCTGCTTGGTTTTGGTAGTACTGGTTTGGACTTGTGGTGAACCAAACCAGGCACTACTGAACATTTGCTGGGAGTTAAGTTACATAGAGTTATGTCTGGGGAAGATAAAAGTGAGGCCTTGGGTTAGGCAGGAGCATCAAAAAAAAACAAAGTAAAGAAGTAGATCAGCAGCGTTTTATGTTGATTAGAATGTCTTTGCAAACCACATACTCAGTTTTGGGGGTGTTTTCAGGCCTATGGGTTGATTTTAAGGGCTGTACTTTCAGAGTTCCTCTTTATAAAGCTTTGAAATAAATACATGGATGAGATACAGCTCTCTGTGGAAGGTTTTTTTCTGTAAGGAAGAATAACTCTGCAGACTTTAAGTTCTTTATGCCTCTGTACCTGACTGGTATTGTGCAGTTTATGTGCTATTATGAAGAAAGACTGAGGGCATTTAAGTTCATCCTGGAGAAGAGGAGACTTAGGGAAGACCTTCTGGTGGCCTTTCACTACTTAAACGGGCTAGTCAAAAAGCTGGAGATAGGCATTTTAGCAGCATTTGTAGTGACGGTCTTAAAGTAAAAGAGGGAGATTTAAGGTAGATAATTTTTCGCACTGAGGCTGCTGAGACACTGACCCAGGTTTTCCAGAGAGGTGGTAGGTGCTCCATCCTTGGAAATATTCCAGGTCAGGTAGTTTGGGGCTCTAAGCAGCCTGCTCTAATTGCAGATGGTTCTGCTGACTGCAAGGGAGTTGGATTAGATGAGCTTTAAAAGTCCCTTCCAACCTCGTGTATTGTATGATTCCATGTTGATTCCACACACAGAGTAGGATCACAGAAAGTTAGGGATTGAAAGAGACCTCTGGAAATCATTGAGTCCAACCCCTTCCCAGAGCAGGGCAGAGTTAGGCCTGGGAGTATTATATACTTGAGGATCACAGGTATTAGGAGAACCCTCCTGTCCCTTCTTGTTGTCATTGAGATAATTACAAACCTAGCTTGGATTTATCATGTTGCTGAGGCATTCAAATTTCAGCTTTCTGAAAATTCTCAGTGTTTCCCATAGCTTGAGGCATCAAAACGTTGGTATCTTGCTATGGCTACCTCTTGACTCTCTAGAACTCCTCTAGGTTGTGGAGAGAGTGCCTAACTTAATCTTGAGTAATCACGGAAATCCAGCATGTGTCTGATGTGCTGAGTGGGACCTTCATGTGTAGACTGCACCAGTCGTGGTTCAGTAGAGTTACTGTGCAGTCACTGAGTTAAGCAGTGAGAATGGGAAGGAGAACAAGAAGCTTAAGCATAAGTTTATATTTTTAAGATAAGAGGAAGAAAGCTGCACTGCTTATTACTTCTTTATCAAGAGCATATGTAAATGCAGGTGACAATTCTGTTGCTCGTGGGAAATCCTATCAAAGAAAAACTGCTTGAATGGAAAGGGAGCATTGTGAATTAAGCCACAGTGGTCCGAGTTCTTGGTGAACTCTTTATAGATTGCACAAAGTAGGTAACTTTTGTTCCAGTGTAGATAGTAAATGGGGATTTTATTAATTTTTTTTTACCTAAGACTAAGGGATGTCGAGCACCACTGGCAAGAATGAAGATGTTGTATTTGTGGTTGCAGGTCTAATTGCCTAATTAAGAAACAGCTGCCTAAATGCACTTGTAAAATACTATGCTGCAGAACTTCCTCTACCAAAGAGTGAAGCTGGATTTACATAAGCTTCCTCTGGATCATGGTAGCTAACCTTTCTGTCCTGTCAAACAGCTTCTTGCTCTGCTTTTCTTTCATTCATTCTGTGTCCTCTGTGCCTCAGTGCAAGCTGGTAAATGAAACTCAAGCCCCGGGACCAGTGTTTGTTACTGTTAGGACACAAAGCTTAGCTTGAGAGGGGAAAATAATTTCCAGATAATTAACCGTTTGCTCCTCTGTTTTCTCCTTTGAATGTATGTTGCTGAATCTCTCACTTGTGTATCTGGTTTAAAAGTGTCAGTTCTGTGCTTTGAGCCTCTACAACTACCTGGTTGTGGCCAGGAGGAGGTTGCTCTCTTCTCTCGGGTGGCCAGCACCAGAACGAGAGGACACAGCCTCAGGCTGCGCCAGGGGAGATTTAGGCTTGAGGTGAGGAGAAAGTTCTTCACTGAGAGAGTCATTGGACACTGGAATGGGCTGCCCGGGGAGGTGGTGGAGTCGCCGTCCCTGGGGCTGTTCAAGGCAAGATTGGACGTGGCACTTGGTGCCATGGTCTAGCCTTGAGCTCTGTGGTAAAGGGTTGGACTTGATGAACTGTGAGGTCTCTTCCAACCCAGATAATACTGTGATACTGTGTCAGCTCCACTGGTAAGAAAGAATCCTGTGCCTGCCAGAAACCCGAAAGTGCTATTTTTTTTGATGCATGTATAAAAATATTCCCTCTAGTTTCTAAAACACAGGAATAGATTAAACACTGAAGTAAATCTTGATACCGCTAGCTGTAATTCCATGCTTCCTAGCTACGGAATCAATGCTAGATCTTCACATCAGAGAGCAGGACCACTCTGTAATTGGTATGGTAACTCTGTGATTAAGTTTCACTCAGCTGTACGTTCCCAGTAGCACCTCTGTTGAGTGCTGGAAGTTTGGGAATGTAATGCTTTACCTTGGCACGTCATCTCTTACAGGAAACCATGTAATTACTTTGGCTGTATGTCTGTCTGCTCAGTCTGCATAAACTGATCTGCCAGCTGTAAAAAAATCTTTTTCCAGTTTGATTTTTTTTTTTTTTTTTTTGCAAGAACTTTATTTTTTTTTTTAAAACACAAGGTATTTTCTGTATCTGGGCCTCTTGAGACAGCAAACCAAGAAAAAGACTAGTATAAATCCTACTTGACAAATTACTTTTCTCTTTCCTTTTTCAGATGAGAACTCTCCAGCCAATTTCTGGGATTCCAAGAATCGAGGAGTGACTGGCACACAAAAAGGACAAATTGTCTGGCGAATTGAGCCTGGCCCCTATTTCATGGAATGTGAGTACACGTTTCTTCACCCCATATCCAAAAGAAACATGCTTTTGTGTCAGGACAGGTCAACAGGGTACTGTTTGATACACAGTTTCCTTTGACAGACTGAAAAACCTGATCACATTGCTTTAAGAGACTGCACTTCCCGGTATGTTTTTTGGGCACGATGAAAATGGAGTTGAGCTCAGATGTACATCTGTATTCCAGGAGTGTTCTTAGGCAATGTGCTTCGGTTCAAGGGAGGAGGAAATTCCCTTGCACAGTATGTGCGATAGCACATATGTATTGAAAGATGAAGTCCCTTCCCCATGTGCTATTTTGAAGTGGGGAGTTAAGCTTCTGAAGGAGTTTGCTGTGAAGGAAGTGCTTTATGGAGATCATGGTACACATGAGCCTGATGACATTCCTCTTGGAACAGGTCTCATGAAGAAGCTCATTATGCTTGCTCCTTCATCCTATGCTAACATCTTGGCCAGCAAGTTCCTTTCAAGGAGTGATAATGGAAGGTCTTTCACTGTTGGTGAATTCACTGACCAGCTCAGGCAGATAGAGGACAGCTTGTCACATTCTGCCCTAGTCTCTGCCATAAACACTATGACTACAGAGGTGAAAGGGATAAAGGATGATATTAAAGGTAGCATCTGTGATACTGTGATAGCATGAAAGAACTGAAGGAGGATCTTAAAACCTCAATTTCCAATCTGGTAAGGGATACCATCCCTGCATCATCTGAATGGGTGCATGTTTCTGCCATCAGGAACAGATGCCCACCTCCTGCAAGGCTATTCCACCCCAGGAGGAGACAAATTCCACCTAGACATCAGCAATCACGTGTGTCACTGTGGATAATTCTGCGTGACAAATATGGTGATGTCTACTCCCCTCAGAGTCTTGCTGAAGAAAGGAAAACATTAGATAACACTCTCGCCATTTTTGTCTCACTCTCGGGCTGGGCTCTGACTGAGCTGCATCTCCCTAACCTCACCTTCCACTCACCTTTACTTCTTAACTTCTTGGCTGAACCTCTATTCTTCCTTAGGACTAGGGTAAGGTTGAGAGGGGCAGGGGGAAGGTGGAAGGGTGGTTGGGAGTCCCTCCTGGGGACTCAGGTTTCTAGGAGGGGAGTTGTGTTTCTGTATTACCTTTTACCTTGTATATTTCTGTATATAACTGTATATACTGTAAATAGCTGCTTGTATATTGTGCTAGCTGTAAATAAATAGCTTCATTTATATTCCCAGAGCCGTCTGAGTCTAGTTGGATATTTCTAAAGTGGGGGGGGGCGGGTAGCGCCCAAACCATCACACCCCAAAAGACAAACATTTCAGCAGGACAAACATGAGTTGTAAATGAAGGAAAAGGTAGTAAGCTGGTAGTCCTTGCTGCTGTTTGTGAGTCTTAGATTCATCTGCTGTCCAGTTACATCAGGATTTCTCAGGTGAAGTTTTGTTGCACCAGGAAATCCAGTGGGTGATTTGAGTTTGAAATACTGAGTCTGTGTGACTGGAAGTCTTTAGCTGAAGACTTCTTTTTCTCCCAGTTTGGAGAGCCATGCCACTCTCTTAGGTGGCCAGGAGTTACAGAAGTTCACCTACTCTGCTGCACGCTTGCATTTAAAAAAAATTATTAGTATTTCTTGCCTTGGTTTTGCTTTTTGATATAAAGGACATCTCTTACTGTGTAAGGTGTATGATCCCCTAAAGAAATCAGTGTTCAAGTCCTAGGATGACAGCATGTCAAAGCTTGCTAGAAGCTCCGATATGCCAAGCATCAAAGTGGCAATCAGTCCCAGAAGAGCTGTGAGCTGCTCTACCACCTGTTTAGCCTCACAGCAATGAACCTCCCTTTGTAAGTCAAAAATACTCCCACTCTGTTCCTTAACTGTGTGCTGCAGTGCTGCTAACTGTAGGTCTTGGCAGAAGTTTTTATTATAATTAACTGATATATCAGCAATACATGTATTTTAAGAGCTGCTGTATACCCTGTGCTATAAATAATTATTGAAACTACTTATTTCTAGAACTCCTCATTGAATCTTGCCAAGTTACCCATTGCATTGTGCAGCACATGTCTTTAGCAACAACAAAGAAAGCTTTCTTAGGATAAAACTAAATTTGATGCCAGTTTGTTATGTGACTGACCTGAAGATAAATGCCAAGAAAATAGCAAAGAACAAGATAATTAACTTTCCTGGTGCCAAAGACAGTGGTACATTAAAGTTGGTGTCTGAAGAACTCATTGCCTCATCTTCCTTGAACATATACTATTGGTGGTGTTGCCAATATGGACAGTTCAACTTGAGGAAGTTTCTTTGTCTTTTAGCTGAGGCTCTTCAACAATACTTTTACTTGATGTGAGCAACATAGGCTAGTACTTCAAGAGTGAGTGGTTTAAAATCAGCTGCCACTGACTTTGCAACTAACTGTACTTAACCAGCTCATTGAACGAGTGAAAGATACACATTTCTTTGGCCATGGTTGGCTCTGTTCATGAGCAGTTCCAGTGCTGTGCAACGAACAAGAGACAAGCAGTTACACAGCAGCTGAGAACTGGAAAAAGGTATGTATATGAGCATATGTTGCTGTAGCACAGAGCGTGGCAGAGAAATATGTCACCAGTGACATTTGTGTTTATAGTATGAGGCCAAAATTGTAGCTAAACACTTAATTAAATTCTGGTGACACTTTTTAAACTAGAAGGCTGCACAGATATGGTAAACATTTGTCTAATTATTGAAGTTAAGGCATCTCTGATGCTTTAATCTGCCATTATTTCCCAAGTTTTGGAAAGAACTTTGCAGTTGTAGGGTTTTTTGGTACTTAGAAATATCTTTGATAAGAGGCAAGGTGCATCTATCAGATACAGGTTGTGGTATTAGGAGTTTGTCATATTTACTCTTCACAGTAATTACTTGCAGCAGACCATTAGCAACTTGATTGTGCTTCTCTAGGAGAGCAAGTGGAGAACAGTCCTAGATTTAGTAGCAACGATCCTGAATTTTTGAAGTACCATCCAGCTAAAAGGTTTTCTTTGGCATCCAATCTGAAGGGTTAAATTTGAAGCCAGTGACCCTTTAAAAAATATTCTGGCAGAACTGTAAAGAGTTCAGTTTGTGATACTTGTCTTCCCTTAGCCTCCCTTTCAGACTAAAGACCAGCTCCTTTAGCCTCGTATATGTCCACTTTTCTCCATCTCAGTCATCTTCATAATCCTCTGCTGTTACCTTTCTATTTTCTTCATGCTCTTGAACCTAGTGATCCAAAGCTAGGCCTGAAATGCCTCACCAGCACCAAGTAGAGTGGGACAGTAGCTTCCATCTGTCTGCTGACCACATACTTTTCAGCATAGCCTGTAAAGATGTGCTGACTCATACTCAATTTGGTGTCCATTCTGAGCCAGCTCTGGCAGTGAGGACTGATGATGCTTGTTAACAGGATTATGTCAAGTAATTACAAAAATGGGCAGTTCAGACTGGCCTGAAGTTGTATTTTTTGCTAGAAGTTGCTAATGTTGAATGATGACTTGAGATCCATCAGCTTGCACCCTGTCCCAAAGACTTCATAGGTTTTTTCCTAGCAGTGTCAGAGCTTATGAAGGTCACGTGTCTTGTCACAAGTCATCTCAGATCTTTGGAGGGTGAAGTATAGAGGATGAGGTCATCACTAAGAAGCCCTGTGCAAGCAGGGAAGGAATATTTCTCGATTAAGTAGTGTTAATCAGTGGAAGTCAACTGGTTTGGCCCTTGGATTCCTTTTGCAATCTTCAGATTTGTGTCTTTTAAGAGAAGTGTCTTAAGCCCTAACTTGGGAAGCCGATTTTCCATGAGCATGATTATAAACTTAGTAATAGTATCACTGAGGTCTGCGGAATTTAAGCTGATGTTTCAAGGCAGGCTTTGGATAAACACTCTTCTGAGTTTCTCATTACTGTGCATTCGCAGTCTTGTAACTCAATTTTCCAGTCATTCCATTTATTCCTCTTAAAATCTTCCCTATGGATTCAGCGTTTCCTATTTCCCAAGGAAGTAGCATGTAAAGCTGTAGTTTGCCATCTGCTCTGTTCAAATCAAGCAACCTGCAGGAAAAAATAGAAAAGGAGAGCCTTGCCATCATACTAAAACTAGACATTAGTTCACCCCAGAGCATCCAGAGTAGCAAAACGAAGATCATAAAAAAAAAACCCACTATCAACTTGCTGTAGACAAAAATCAACACAAACATTTCTGTAGACTCTACCCAAGAAGGAGAATGAAAAGAATTAATAGTGAAATAATGAGAGCTTAACTTAATGTATTCCAGAAGGACAAGTAGCCTCTTGAGGGGAGCAGCTGAGGGAAAGATATGCAAAGGAGAAAGGAAATAGAGGCAAAGCATAGTCCTGCTCACCATCACAACAGCTGGTGTCCTTATGTTGTCACCTGAGGACCTGAGTGACAACCAATACAGAGACAGGTATTCCTCTCTCTTTTCCCAAGGGAAGGAGGAGAAGTGCCACATAATCATGAAAGGGAACTCAGTCAATTTAAAGAAGGTGAATTTGAGCATCAATATCCATGAGATGCAGTTTCCTACTGACCTAGTAGAGGTGGCTGTAACACATCCTGCTCAATAAAAGCTGCTGCATGTTTCTAAAGTGCAGATGCTCAGTCAGCTTTCTGCAGTATAGGGAATGGCAGGTCATGTTGGAGGGGGTCATGGGAGGAAAGTCCTGTAGAGTACAGTCACTGTCATGCCGCAGGTGACTGATGTTTGTGCACTTTGATATGCCCAGTGCCCAGAAGCTTACAGCTGTACAAATTCTAGTAGGTAAAACAGGCCAGGGGCCACTTCCTGCTGCTAGGTAGAAGTGCCACAGCGTGACTTGTGCCCATGCACCCAGCCTTTCCCCTATATCAGGGATATGTGGTCACTGTTCAGCAGTATGAATGGTCCTGTGTTTGCATTTGAGATTCTGATGTGGCCCTGCCTGATTTATCAGTACAGGTCTAGGCCAAGAGCCTCCTTTTGAGACTGTATGGGACTTGGATTTGTAATATACAGCCTCATGTGTATTAATTGCAGTATGTACAAAAAGCATCTTCACCTACTTTACCTGTAGTGTAAAGTCCTTGTTGATGTTTGTAACAATCAGTGTCACAGCCATTGCTGTGAGCAGCATGGAGATACACTGATTTCCATACCTCTCCTTACCAATGCTGTGGCTTTATGTCTTGAGCAGTAATGCACAGTGGCAGCTGTGGGGATTCATCTAGACTGCCAGTCTTGTCACATCACTCATTCCCAAGTCACCCTTGGGATGTTTGTGGTTAAATTACTTCTGGTTCCACACTGCAGTACCTAGATGCAGCAACTGCACAGATACTGTTCTCTCTGCTTTAAAGCTTGGGTTTGTGGCAGGACTGTGAGATGCATTCTCATGAGGTGATAATCTGTGTGTTTGCATTATGCTGGTGACTTGTTACAAAGGAGGTTTTGTGTGGAATTCTCTCTATTCAGTGCCCATTTCCATGAAAAGGATTCACACTGGAAGAAGCTGAATGAGACATTAGGAAGAAATTCTTCCCCGTGAGAGTGGTGATGCACTGGAACAGGTTAACCAGTGGAGGCTCCAAGCCTGGAGGTGTTGAAAGCCGGGTTGGATGTGGTTTTAAGCAACCTGGTCTAGTTCAGGTTGTCCTTGCTCATGACAGGGACTTAAACTAGATGATCTTTAAGGACTCTTCCAGCTCAAACTGTTCTACGATTCTGTGAAACTATAACTTTGAAAAAAACCAACGGTGTATTGGGCCAAGAGAGCCAGTGGCATCCTGGCCTGCATCAGGAACAGTGTGGCCAGTAGGACAAGGGAGGTTATTCTTCCCCTGTACTCGGCACTGGTCAGGCCACACCTTGAGTACTGTGTCCAGTTCTGGGCCCCTCAATTCAAGAAAGATGTTGAGGTGCTGGAACATGTCCAGAGAAGGGCAACAAAGCTGGTGAGGGGCCTGGAGCACAAATCCTATGAGGAGAGGCTGAGGGAGCTGGGGTTGTTTAGCCTGGAGAAGAGGAGGCTCAGGGGTGATCTTATTACTGTCTACAACTACCTGAAGGGACATTGTAGCCAGGTGGGGGGTGGCCTCTTCTCCCAGGCAACCAGCAACAGAACAAGGGGACACAGTCTCAAGTTGTGCCAGGGTAGGTATAGGCTGGATGTTATGAGGAAGTTCTTCACAGAGGGAGTGATTTGCCATTGGAATGGGCTGCCCAGGGAGGTGGTGGAGGCACCGTCCCTGGGGGTCTTCAAGAAAAGCCTGGATGAGGCACTTAGTGCCATGGTCTAGTTGACTGGCTAGGGCTGGGTGCTAGGTTGGACTGGATGATCTTGGAGGTCTCTTCCAATCTGGTTGATTCTATGATTCTATGACTGAAAATGCCATACTAGTGGAATGAACTCCCAGCTTCCTTTTTGTTAATAAAACTAAGAGATAATTGAATGAAAAAAATCTCAATAATTGATGTGCTTTTAGCATTTAAGGGCTGCTGTAGCAAAGAGTTGTTGTTACTAGAGATCTGAGCAGAGTTCAGTGCGTTTTGGTTTTGTCTGAAGCGGTCATTGTTAATTATGCAATAACATAGTTCATTACTTCTACCCAGGTTTTATATTTTCTTGGCCATTTAAATTCAGTAAAGGTCATGGTTTTCTCACATGGAATTTTCTGAGCCTGGAATATGTGTCTCTGTAGGGCTATTCAACCAGTGCCTTTCCAGTGGTCTGTCAGGGGACTGGTGGTTATTGTCCCTACCCTATTTATAAACGCACTCTCTGCATTAGAAACACTTCTGTTGCTCTGCTATTTATAGCTGTCATGTCTTAACAGCTATTTTTGAGTAGCACAAATAACTGAAGCAAGATCAGATCTTGTGCTTTTTTACATTTGTGGCAAGCCTTGTTGACTTCCTTAAGCAAAGAATACCCCAGTCTTTGGTTTGAAGGTTAGTGTTTTGTGTCTTGCCAAACTGGAGTATAATAGGCCATGCTCATGGCTGTAAATCAGAACCTCCACTTGACAGCAAAGCAAGTGGGACTGGCAGTAGACTCAGCAACCATTTGTCTAAGTCCTTTTTCCTGAAGCAGGTTAGCTGAGGAAAGACCACACATGTAATGTTTTTGATGTTAGTTTATCTAAAACCTTTCTGTAAGTCAGCTTAAGTCACTTTCTAGTGTTCTGGTTTTAGCAATTCCTTCTGTAAAATAAGTTCTGTCATGTAACTGATGAGAGCTGACAAATACCTGGAGGCAGCAGGCTTTAACAGTTGGGTTCTGCTGCTTTTTGCTAATCTGTGCTCTTCCCAGTAGAAACTAAATGGAAAGGTACATGGTTAAAATGCTGCAGAAAACAGTGCTAAATGTCCAAACAAAAAGCTTCTGACGACTGAACTATCAAGCTAAGGAGAAGAAAGTCAACTGGCAGCATGTGCAGAGTGCTTCTAAATTTTTGTGGTTGCCCATGTGGTGTTTGGGTTCAGGTAGAAAAAATTGGGGTTTAATGCAGCGCCTCTTCCCTGAACTGCATTTCCCTTTGTAGCTTTGTAAAGCATTCCTACAACTGATTGAATTTGTTCTGGTGGCTACATTTCCTTAATCACGTTTTGCACAACATAAATTAATCTGAAAAGGATGAGAACATGCAATGTCAGCAATTTCCTCACTGAGCGTTGGAGAGCACATGTTCCAAGAATGCAGCTCAGGTTGAGAGCCACCTGGCTTGAGAGCAGCACTGTGCAGAGGGATGTGGAGGCCTTGGTGGACAAAAGGCGTGACATGAATGAAGAGTGTGCCAACAGGATGCTGAGTTTCTTCAGTAAGGGTATTGCAGGCAGCGATAAAGATGTCATTCTCCCACTCTACTAGCACTGGTCAGGCTGCACCTTGAGTACTGTGTAGAGTTTTGGTCTCCACTGCACAGGAAGGATGCATGCAGGCTGGAAAGAGTCCAGAGAAGGGCTGCAAGAATGATCAGAGGACTGGAAGACCTGTCGTTTGAAGGAAGGCTGAGAGAACTGTGTTTGTTCAGCCTTGAGAAGAGAAGACTTAGGGCAGACCTCATAACCATGCACAATTACATGAAGGGAGGGGGACTCCCTTTTTACAAAGAGTGCCATGGTAAAGGCAGGGGGTGATGGGGACAAGCTGTTACTGGGGACATTCGGACTGGATGTCAGAAAATTTTTGTTCACCATTTGATCTATTAGACATTGGAATAGACTCCCAAGGAATGTGGTGGATTTCCCCACATTAGACAGTTTCAAGGCCCAGCTTGACAGTGTTGGACTATCTCATTTGTGCTATATTCTTACCCTGAAATCTTGGACTAGATGATTCTTGAAGTCCCTTCCTACAAATCTATGTTTATCTCTGCAGAGAGGTGTGGATTCAGCCCTAGTAACTTCTAGTATCTAGCTTCAGTGTGCAAAAAGAATTAGCTGCTATGCATTTCCCATATGGTTAACCAGGAGCACTCTTTGCCTCCCCAGCCTCTTACAACCCAGCTAGGGTTTGACTTGTCCTTTTGAGGTGTCTCTGCCCATCCCTTCTTAGTGGAGTCTGGTGGGATTCCACCTCTGATGTAAGTGTTTAATTCACACATAATCAAACAGTATGATAGGGGTTGGAAAGGACCTTTGGAGATCATCCAGTCCAACCTCCTGCTAATGCAGGACCACACAGCACACTGTGATCCTGGGAAACTTGAAGGCAGGTGTGGAATCTCTCCAGAGAAGGAGACTCCACAACTTCTCTGTGCAGCCTTCTCCAGGACTCCAGCACCCTTACAATGAAGATGTTTCTCTGTATGTTCAGATGAAACCTCCTGGGTTCTAATTTGTACCTATTGCCTCTTGTCCTGTTACTGGGCACCATTGACCAAAGTCTGTTCCCAGCACTTTAACTCTTGCTGAGTATTGAGAAGATCCCTTCTCAGGCTGTTCTTCTCTGAGCTAAACATCCCCATAGCTGTCAGCCTTTCCTCCTCACAGAGGTACTGCAGGCTCCTCAGCATCTTTGTAACCCTATTTTTAAAGCAAACACGTTTCTTTTCCTGAGTTACCAGTCTCCTGGAAAGAATACATTCTTCTAGAGTTATGTCCATGTGTTTTTGTATTCCAAGTTCATGTATTCTGAGGATCTTTCTACCCTAAAGCAAGTTTTTGATGGACAATGTTAAAGGCAGTAAAAAGGTAGTTGAAGTAGGGGGACTTTGGGGAATTAGTGATGTTTTAAATGCAAGATGTTACTTGGTGCAAGCTGATCTCTTTGTTCTTGGAGAGGCAGGAGTGCATGGTCCACAGAGGGAAGTACAATGCTGTAATTTCATGCAGGGGTTCTTTTGAAATTCAAATGTCCATGTATGAATCCCAGAAACCTTGCTTAATTTCAGCATTTTTATGTAATGGATCTGAGCTGTAAAACTGGTAATAAAATTATACCAGCTCTTGGCTTTTAAAGGGCATTATAGTTTTACATAGTGTTCATATATATCACTTTTTATACGACTGTGTGAGGACTTCTCAAGAATCATAGATACCTCAATTTCATTTCTGTCTCATTTTTAAATGGCAAAGAACTGTCTTGGTGTCTGTATGATGACTGCAGGAATGTCAGTGACAGTGGGACATATATGATATCAAGAATACAGAGCTAAGTACAGTTGTCTCTCTTCCTCACCCCCTGAAATGAAAACACTTTTTGATCTGATATGTCCTATTTTTCCTTAATGAGACAGCAAACAGTTCTGTGGTCAGGTACAGGATGTCTTTCCCTTGCTGGATTTACTGCTGTTGGCTTTTCCACTACAGATCACATGCAGAGCAAGCTAATTCATTTGCTGAGGGGAGCAGAAATAGGAAAGGAGAGAGAGAAGTGTAGTTTTTTTTTTTTTCCTAAAGGAAACACATGAAAACAAGGTGGCAGGAGAAATGAAAGAAACAGGGAAGATCCTGGAGGTGACATGTGTGACTCTGTGGAGCAGTTCAGAAGAGGCCTGTGTGTTGATCTAGCACTGAACCCAGCTCTCTGTATACTGAAGTCCTGTGTGCAGATAATTGAACTTACTTCTGCAGGTGTCTGTAGGGCCTTACTTACAGGTAGTAAACTGAGCTGTGTTCTGTTGGGAGCAGTGTTAGATCCCTATTCTCAATCTCTATCTGGAGCTCAGGAGTCCACTAATCAAGAAAACTGTTCCTATAAACGTTTTATCCAATAACGTAGTACAAAGATTGTCAAAAAGCTGGATCCTCAGCTCTTTTGACTGACAGGCTTCCTCTGAGATTCCTTCTGCTGGCATTAACTGCAATTTCTGGCATTATTAGCCTTGAATAAAATGGCTTGGGTGTGTCTGATCCTGTGAAAGGAATGTGTTCTTGCTGTGTACAAGATAGTCTGGGCAAACTCCTGCTTCCTTTGGCACATCAGCATGCATGTGATGGGCAGCTCAGTCTTCAATTTCATGATGAATTTCAAGCACAGCTTCTTTTGTGTTAATGCCCTCAACGCAATGCTCACAGCAGGTCTGCCATTCTGAGTATAAAGCTCAAACTAGATCAGTGCTTCTGCTGCTCCTGGGAAGTGGGAGAAACTCCCCACAATGTGGGTTAAAATGCTCTGCTTATCTAATTCTATCAGTTGGCGCCAGAGGTTTGGGTTTTCTTTAATTTAGTTTTTATGAAAGGGACCATCAGACCTGGTTTTTGTCTCAGACACTTTTCTGCTGTCACCAGCCACATACAGGTATTGAAAAGTGCTGCATACTGATAGAGGTCATGGAGGGGAAGAAATCTGAGGGTACAAAGCTTCTAGCCTTGCATTTCATCCTTTTGGGACATGTGCTTATCTGGGTAGTTAGAATGTGTAACGGTCTGCAGTGCCCCATCACGTTAGGGAGTGTCTGGTGATGGAAGCAGCAGGTGATAACCTTCCAGCTGGCAGATTCTTTTCAGAAGGGGCGAATCGAGAGGAGATAGTCAGTGACAACAGACTGAATAAACAGCAGCTCCAGAAACTCCATGGAATGAAATTTGAATTGCAGTGAGGCTGAGCATTGTAGCCAGAAAGCAGAAGTCTTGGTGGAATAGTCTTACCATACTCTCAGGTGGTCATAATACGTTCACACTGCCATTAAGAGACGCTCAAAACCCGAGTCCTCATTACCTAATATGTGCATTTTACAGTGTGGAGAGTTCAGCACTTGCTGTACATCCTGCCAGCTTTCACAAGTGCTGAAATTCCAACTCTCTCCATTTGGATATAAGCACTGTTGGTAGGCTGATAGTTTCTCTCTTTAGGAAGAACATGCAGATCCTGACTTGTAATTTTTAGGTCTGATAAAGTTTTGTAGATGATTAGAAATCCTGTCTGCATTTCGAATTTTGCCCCTGAAGTCTGTGGTAAATAGAGCATGTTTTGACTGCGTGTGTGAATTCAGCTGTGAGGAGGAGGAAGTGGGATCAGCAGCTCCTCCACCTCAGAAGTCCCTGGAGGCACTGTCAGCCAGGCACTATCCTTTGAAGGGTAGTTCTGAGGTGCCTCTTCTTTGTTCTGGGAGGAAGATAGTAAATAAATATTGAGCTATAACTGCAGCAAGTTTTAAACATACATAAACAAGCAATGCTTTTTGGCTGAGCAGGCTTGCAGGATAGATTTCTGATCCTCCTGAGGAGGAAAAGGTTGATATTTTATTACAGCCCTCAGTGAATCATGCCCTATGTGTCTCAAAACCTTATCTCCAACATTGTAGTTTTGTCGAGGCAATCCCAGGAACAAATCTAGGCTGGGCAGTGACTGGCTGGAGAGCAACCCTGAGGAGAGGGACTTGGGGGTGCTGGTGGACAAGAAGCTCAACATGAGCCAGCAGTGTGCACTTGCAGCCTGGAGGGCCAACCAGCGCTTGGGCTGCATCAGGAGAAGTGTGGCCAGCAGGATGAGGGAGGTGATTCTCCCCCTCTACTCCACTCTGCTGAGATCCCACCTGGAGTACTGCATCCAGTTCTGGAGCCCCCCATTACAAGAAGGATGTGGACATGCTGGAGCGTGTCCAGAGAAGGGACACTGGGATGATAGAGGGCTGGAGCACCTCTCCTATGAGGACAGACTGAAAGTGTTGTTGCTGTTCAGTCTGGAGAAGAGGAGGCTCTGAGGTAACTTTCTTGTGGCCTTTCAGTATCTGAAGGGGGCCTACAGGAAAGCTGGGGAGTGGCAGGACTAGGGGGAATGGAGCAAAGCTGGAGATGGGTAGGTTCAGACTGGATGTGAGGAAGAAGTTGTTCAGCATGAGAGTGGTGAGAGCCTGGAATGGGTTGCCCAGGGAGGCAGTTGAGGCCCCATGCCTGGAGATGTTTAAGGCCAGGCTGGATGAGGCTGTAGGCAGTCTGCTCTAGGGTAGGGTGTCCCTGTCCATGGCAGGGGGGTTAGAACTACCTGATCCTTGTGATCCCTTCCAACCCTAACTGATTCTATGATTCTACAAGGGTAGCAAAATACTGTTAAGCTAAGTCAGGAACTGACCTACCAAGGCCAATCATAGATACTATAGATATCTTCTGGTCTGTCTGATCTGGTTGCTGCAGTTTCTACCTGTCTGAGGCTATTCCTGTAGCATTAGTTAAACCCTCATCAACCTTGCACAGGTGAGTTAGCCCAGCCAAGGAAAGCAAGGACATTGTTCTCCACAGACAAAGTCCCAGAGGATCAAGTGCAGCCATAATTCTAACTGTTCTGCTGGGTTGCAAGAATGCAGAGGAAGGACAATGGAAGTCAGCCTTTGGTTCAATTCCATACTCTTCTGCTTGCAGTAAATGCAGCTTAGCAAACAAAACTCAAATCAGTGGGACCAGAAAATTGGTGTAACATTTACCTTCCCTGTGTTCCAATATGAAGTGTTCCAAGCTTCCTTCAGATGTGTCATGCAACTTCTTCCAGGGCTGACCAGAATCATCCTGAGTAGCAAACGTCTCAATGAGCCTTTTTTTTTTGTAGCTGATCATATTGAAATAGAAGCAGAAACACAAATCTGCAGAATTAGGTAAACTACTGCATTTGTCTGTTAAGTAACAGAAGGACTCTGCATAAAGAGGAGATAACCAGCTGCTCTACTCTTAATTTCCTGCTGGGGTATTTCTGGAGACAGATAACTGAATGGTGGATCTTACTCGTATCAAAAGAGCTTTCAGGAGTACTGTCACAACCAGGTATCCCATGCCAACCCTGGGCAGCTGGGGAGGTCGTGCTGAGATTCAAAAACTCCCCTGGAGTAAATAAAAGTGAAGAGAGGCCAAATGACCAAGGAGCTGGGTTTGGTAGACCCAGTGAAAAAACTTTTGGTAACTGTGGTGGTTTGGGTGTTACCTGCACCCCCCACCCCCCCCCATAAAAAAATCACCCAGACTAGACTCAGCAGCTCTGGAAAGTCGAATGAAGCTTTATATTTACAGCTTAGCACAATATACAAGCAGATATTTACAATATATACAGAAATGTACAAGTTAAAAAGTAATACAGAAACACAACAGCCCTCCCAGAAACCTGAGTCCCCAGGAGGGGCTCCCAACTGCCCTTCCACCTACTCCCCACCGCTCTACCTTATCCTAGACTTTGCCTTACGATCAAGGTAGTTCAGCAGGTCGGACAGGGGGTTAGGAAGCAGATGGATTAGTCACACAGACAGCAGGTTAGGTTAGAGAGAAGTTCATGCAGCCCCAAGAGAGAGAGCAACTCTGTTATCTGTTTTGTGTTCTCGTTCTTATACATCTCAGCAAGCCTGTGAGTGAAGTGGCCATCAGCACTGTTTCCCTTTCACAGCCTGTGATCTAATTCTTCTCACCAAAACATTCTAGCGAGGCTCAAACTAGCATAGTAACTGGAGCATAGACTGGAGCAGAGGGAAAATGGGAAGAAAAGAAATAGAGAGAGAGAAAAAGCACACATGAGAGTTGAGAAGTGAAAGAAAGATGGCCCCATCCTTTGTCCCTGCAAAGTCTCATGGGTGTAGTGCAAGTTCTTGGTGGCAGGTATACAGACCCTGGAAGCTGTGGTCCTTTTATACCCTTTGGCAGGAGGGTGATCTCTCCAAGTCCCAAAGAGAGGTGTGCATGGGTGAGGTGCACACAGGGGGTGCCATCGGCCTTCTGAATGGGGCACTGTTGCAGTGGTTTTAGAGGGGATTCCTCTTCCACAGAGATTAGCTCTTGCCAACGTTAAGCCATCTGCCGAGCCAGCGGCTCTCTTCCAGAGCTATGAAGGGCTGTCAAAGGGCTGTATATTCCGACCAGGTAATGTCAGACCCTGTTTGAGACAATAGAATAGTTAGGGGCTATCAGCCCTGTTGTTTTGAGGCCTTAGAGTCGTTGGGCTCTCACAAGTACGCTGCAGAGCATTTTGATAGCTCTTCGCCGTGGTAGCCAGACCTGCACCTCTGCTCCTACCAGAATGTTGGAATAGCTGCAGGGCTAGCGTCCAAACTTTGAGACAGAAGTGAACTCCACCTCCCTTTTCATTGCCTTTCCTTTGCCTGGTGTCAGTCTCGAAGGTTGTAATGGGAGTTTTTGTTTTATTTTTCAGCTGAGATAAAAATCTGTTTTAAATACTACCATGGCGTTAGTGGAGCTCTCCGAGCTACTACCCCGTGTATCACTGTGAAAAACCCTGCTGTGATGGTAAGTTCAGCCTCTTTCTTCCTTGTTTTCTTATAAGATGGTAATATTAACTCTCTGACAAACTTACCAACATGAGGCTCCTAGTTTTACTGTTGGCTGTAATTTGTTGCCAAAAAACCCCGTTATGTTGCCTGATAAAAATCATCCAAGTTGGGAAATGCTTTTCTTGAGTTTGTGTTATTCCTGATAAAATAGCAGCAAAACGTCACAGAGCTGAACCGAGATCTTTCATGCCAAGAATTAGTTTTGCTTGCTTTCAGCTCTGAGGCTTACAGTTAATACCATAATAGAAATTTTTCACACTGGTTATATAACCTAAAATGAATCCTTACCAAAGTTCTCAGTTTCTTCTTAGTCGATAATATAAAACCCACAAGCATTGCTGAGATAGCAGTTGTTAGTGCAAAAATGAAACAGGACAAAACTCTGCTCTGGCAGAGTCTTTTTGGGTTTGTACCATTGGAATTCAGTGATTCTCTGACTCCTGAGAATGATTGTTGTCTTACTATACGTCGATTATGAGACTTGTTCTTTGAAAATGATAAAAGTTGTGATGGTGTAGTTTTAGTTATTTAAATAAGTAGTGGAAGAAGAGCCTTCCAAACTTGTATCCAAGGGCTTTGGATCTAAAGTAGCTTTATATGATAGACTTGCTCTTCAACTGACACAGAATTCCACCCTTCCACCCTGTGTTTGACTCATTGATACTGGCTGACAAGTATTCAAGATCACATCTGTCAGGATCATGTCCTTAGAGCTGCAGTGTTGAAGATCTTGTAGAGCACAGGTTGCCCAGGCTGAATGGCTTTTATTCTGATCTTGCACTTTTCCAAGTGCTTTGGACAAGCAACTGACATTCTGCTGTGTTCATTTGAACTGGTGTAAACTCAGAGCCTGGTCTAGCCTGCAGAAGCGCTGACTTACACCCAAAGGTATAGCCTGAGTAGTGCAAAGATCTAACTATGTGTGCCCACAAGTTTTGTATTTGTCACAGAGAAACTGAAATTGCAGTTCAGAATGTAATGGAACAGGAGAAGGTTCTGTAACCAGTCATGGACTTGCTGGAAATCTCTGTTACAGTCCATTTTGTTACAGCTGGAGCATGGACAAATCCTGTTTTCTATAAAATGGGGTGATTTACAGTGTAAACAATATTATTCCAGCAGTCAGTGATCCAGCAGTAGAACAGGTACAGAACAAGGAATGCCATGGTGATGGTGAGTAAAATTGCTAATAAGAAGGCAATGTATATTAGAATAAGCCCAAAAGAGTAAGCTGGAACAGATGGCATTTCTCTAGCCTTACCTGGGCTGAGTCACCATCCCAGCAGCATCCCTTGGGAATCTGTCTGTAGATGAGAGGACACTTGCCTGGCTGGAATGAACCCATTCCTTTTGATACCCTCATCGTTGCACTACCAAGTCTCACTGCTTGTTATGTGCAAATCACTGGTGCGGTGATGTCACCCTGAGTGGGAAAAGGATCGTTTTGAGCACTCTGGTGAGAAGTGTCTTGCCCCGAGAGCTAAGGCTCATGAAGCCAGCAGCATGAGTTGGCAAGTGCTTGCTGGCACGAAGTGTTTCTTCATGAGACGCATGGGGACATCAGGCATCAACACCATTGCTTATTCTCTACCACTTTGTTACCTATGAAGTACTTGAGTTTTACAGTGGGAGAAATTCCACCTATCTGGTAATTGTGTTGAAATCCCAGTGTGCTTGCTGATCATCAAGGGAAATATTTGAAAGCTTCATACAGTTAATGCAAAGCAGGTTCAGTGGCTCCAGAATCATTTGCGAAACTGGTAACTTCAAACCCTTCAGCTGCTCAAAACTACTTCACATACTTCATCTGCACATGTAGCTGCATAAGTTTTACTGCAGCTTATGTTTATATTGTTCAATGCACCAGAAGCCTTTCTGTTCTATCACAAGTGTTTAATCCTCAAAGCCTTGTCTGGCTGGAGCTTTTTCATCGGGCTGTCACCTCTTCTGCCCTGGAGTGAGTGCAGTGCCTACTTGGAGAGCCTTTGGACCTGAGAGCTCCGTTCATGACAGATTATTCAGCTGGATGCACCTCTCTATGTTGCAAGACAAATGCTTCTGCTAGTTGAAAGAACCAGGCATTGATAAGACATTAATACATGAGAATTTTTTTATTTGAAAGTGGTGCTTTGCCTAATGGGGAATTTCATTAGAAACCCAGTCTGAACACCTGTGAAGCTAATCTTTTATGCCACATTTGTATTTAGGTATCTGATGTGGTTTTCTGTTTAAAAGGAATTATCACTCATATAACTGAGGGCTTTTGTTAGTCTCTCTTTGATCGCTTTAGTTTTTTTGTTGCACAGTAAATTATCTATTTGTGGAAAGTGACAGAAGTTATGTGTGCTGTCACTGGCCGCCTCCAGTGCTCTATTGCCAGGCCATAACACTGGCTTTTCTCTTACAAAAGAGAAGCCTATAAGAAAATACAACCTACTTTGCTTTGATTCACAGTGTCTGCATGTCTGTCAGCCTATACATATTCCACTTGGAGGATTCCGAGTCCTGGTGAATTAGCAGTGCATAAGATAAATCATAGATACTGTCCCAGAAGCAAATACTGTCTGCCTGTAGTAACAGTCAGTAGCTGGTCAGATTCTTCCCTGCAAACTACTATACGACTACACTATCATCCTGAAGCATGCACACAGCAGGCAACAACTTCTGTATTTTATTTACTTTTTTTTCCTTCTCTTCAGATGGGAGTAGAAGGCACGGATGAAGGTGCTTCTGGAGCCCAGCACTCGAGGAAGTTAGTCAGCTTTACCCTGTCAGGTAAAACTCCAATACTACTCTATTTTATAAATGCTAGTTTTAAAAATACTCTTTTGACTAGCATCAAAGATGTGTTTCTTCATTAGCCTCTGTATGAGCACACTCTAGTGGCTTCAAAGAGGTGAGGTCTTTACAACTTCTGTTTGAAAACAAACCAGAATCATGAATTTCCAGGAGTGGAAGATATGCATTAGTAGCACCTCAGCATTAAAGAATTTGGAGAAATATGCAGTTTGCACAAGAGACAGCTCACCTCAGATTAAAAAGTGGAAAACTTAGCCTCTAAATAAAATGCAGACTGGTTCCATCACATCGAAGTAGTAAAAAAACAATGGCTGAAAATAATGGTTTAGAAAGGGAAAAAAATCTTGGAGCTTTGCTGTCACTACAGCAAAGCAGCTGTAGGGGTGTGGTGTACCAGCCTCACTTGTTTTGATTAACACTTTATTCCATGAGAAATCTTGTGTGAGACTGAAACACATTCAGCTTGAGGAAAGAGAGAAAGAACACGTTTATGAACCTTGAGGAGTTGACAGTGAAAACATCTAGAGACTGTAGAGGTGGAGGAGAAAAAAAACCTGCTTTTTGAGATGAACATTGAGCAGTTATCTGGGAAAGAGCTGTTTATGTAGAGTAGCACATCAGAAACAATTTGTGAGTTCTGAAAACCCTGGTGTGTTTTAACAGAAGGTTGTGACTCACCCTGAAGAGCCTCCTAAAGGAATCATGGAAGGTGTATTGATGTAATATATCTCCCAGGACATCTTTTGATCATTTGCATGTGTGAAGTTGTTGCTTTTAAAGACAGTTACCCTTTCTTTCGTGGTATTTCTACTGTGTAACTGAATTTTGAACATTGGGTTTAAGCGTTTTTATTGTCTCCACAGGCATGACGTTTCATCTCAGTGCAGTGAATTTTGCCTGCATTTGTAAAGTGCTTACTCAAGTGTGGAAGTGCCTGTTGCACTAAAGTCGTGAAACCTGCGTGCAGAGCATGTCAGGGTGCCTAAAGAGGCAAGACGCAAATCTTGTGCTTCAGCAAACCTAAACAGAGTAATACCTAACATCAGTTACACTGCATTATACTAGATTACCAAACACCTTTTCTTTGTTCTTGTTGAATCTTAAGCTATAATTACAGTCCTTGGATGTGAGAATATGCAGTTGAGAAAATTAGTATTTATGGTTGCAAGGGCTGCAATACTGAGGTAAGAATCATTTTAGGGAGCATTTTGGAAGAAAGAAGCATTATCAGAAATCTTTGCTTCCTTTTATGTGAGATAGTTCACCTTCTAAATCGTGAGAAGGTGCACATCACAGTTCAAAGCAACCTTAATAATGAGTATTTGAAGTTGTTTATGACAATCTCAGCTTCAACAAAGTGTGAGTTCAGCGTATTACCTCCCATAGAGTTTTTTATCTTCGCTCCTTCCCCTTACCTGGAAACAAAGCAAGTCTGTTTGTGAGGTTTTCTGTTTGAGTGTAAGTACCTTACACATTGAGAAGCCTGTTGGCAGGTGAGCTACAAGTTCATGCTTTTTGTTTTACAAGTGACTGGAGGCTCAGAAAGTAAATGAGGATGTTGAGAGCTATCCTCCCTATATTCTCATGGGAAAAGACTTGACTACCTGTTTTAACTGTCTTCTGTTCACTGGATCCGGTCAACATCTGGGTAATTTCAAGCTGCTTTACTTAGTAGTTTATGATGAATTGGTATCCTGGGAAGTATTTTAGGAACGCGTTGCTTTGTGAACTGGCTTTAATTCTCTTAATTCCTTTCTTCATTCCTTCTTTCTTTGTAGATATTAGAGCAGTTGGGCTTAAAAAAGGCATGTTCTTCAACCCAGATCCTTACCTAAAGATGTCCATTCAGCCAGGCAAAAAGAGCACATTTCCTACTTTTGCTCATCATGGCCAGGAAAGAAGGTCTACTATCATCAGTAACACAACTAACCCTGTTTGGCACAGAGAGGTAACGTATCACTTCTGAGAGCTGTCTGCCAGCTGATGCCATGAACCAGCCTTGTATTTTCTCTTTATGTGTTAGTCCTTTCTCTCTGAAGGCTGTGGGTTTATTTTACAGCTATTTATTTAAACTGACACAAAAATTGTAGTAATTTTAGGAATCCTGTTGTGAGATAGAAGCAGCTGTCATCTGTGTATTTCATCGGCGCTGCTGTGAGGTTTTCATTCTCTTCCCTACTAACGAGAGTTGAACTCACTCAATAGCCCTATGGATTTCTTGAAACTGCAAGAATAAAATAATTTAAATGGATTATATGTTGTGAGAAAACTCTTCCAAGAGGAGGCATTTATGCTCAGTGATTGCAATAGCTGCTCATTTGGAAATGATACTCTTATTGTGCACAGCAGGTTGCAAACTTTTTGTTCCATCAAGCAGCGTGGATGGAGGCTGATTGGTGTAGCTACTGTGTGTAGATTTTTGCCCCAAAGGTCACAGGTTTCTGAGTGACCTTCAGCAGACCTTTTTCCTGTACTTGGTGAGCTCCAGCAGAACTTTTTCCTGTACTTGGAGCCATTGAAAGCATTTCTTTGTGCCTGGTATGGTCATTTTCCCACTTTTCCCTGCTTTAGAAAGGAAAGTCCAGGGAGTTGTTACAGCAGCACTCAGCAAGGAGGAACAAAAAAAAGCAGTTTGACAGAAGGCATCTTTCCAAATTAGGTAAGCTGCACAAGGCTTAAGAGAAGGAACTTAGTCTCACCAAAGTCTGAGTGCAGAAGAGTCAGGCTGTGCCTTTGGAGAGAAACGTTTGTGTGGGAGACAAGGTGAAAATACTGACAGAAGTCCACAACCCTCCCAGGCCCAGCAAGCAGCATCCTTGGTCTGAGCTTATTTTGTAATGAGCAGATGTCTGCACTGTGTTTGGTGAGTGTTAATGTGTTCTTTGGGAAGAGAGGGAAATTGAGTGGGCTTCAGAAAACGTTCTCACAAATCACAGTCAAACCAAACAAGCAGGAAAAAGCAGAACAGAGCAGGGCCAGCCTTAGCGCTGCTCTGGAGTGCTTGGTTGAGGGAAAAAGTGTAAATGTGTGGATGTCATAAAATCTTACAAAAAATCTGACTTCCATGCTCTAAATAGATTCTTGATCTTGCTTTCTGTCCATCCAGCAGAAGGAAAGAAAACTACTCTCACTTCCCCCCATTTTTTTCTCCAGTTCTCCTTCATTGTGAAGTTTATTGGAGAAGTGATAAATATTCACTGGCACAGGCATTGTATTGGCTTCCTTTAGCAGCTGCTTCTTCCCTGTAGCCACAATTTGACAGCAGCTCATGATCCTATTATGTATGCTGTCCTTCTGGTGCAGAATTGATCCTGGTTTGCATTTACTCCTTCCTGCAAAATAATTTGTGATTTTATGGTAAGCTGCAAGTGACACATTTTTAAGTTCAGTTTATCACAGGATCCCAGCCCAGCAGTTGCCCAGTATAAGGAGCTGTTTTCATTTCTAACCCAATTTAATAGCTGTTTAGCTGGTCTCTGCAGATGAACTGAAGAGTTGTTCTTTAGTTAGTAAATCTTCAGCTCTCCAGCCAGATGTCTATTAGGCATTGTACTCAGGATGTGATTTGCTCAGGCAGTTTTCAAGGTGGCAGATAGTAAGAAGTATAATCAGGTGATCTCATCTTTTCTGATTAGGTTACACCATCCTTTTTTCCTTGTTTATTTGAAACATCCCCAAATCTAGAGGAAAACAAAAAATCTCTGGTTTCTAAGCTTGCTTCCTAAGGGAATTTGTCACCACACTCTGTACATGTGTGTGCATCTGCCAGCGTGCTGGCTCGTGTGTTTGCCCTGAACCATTTTTGAGTCTTTTAGATGTCTTCAGGCAGATTTGACAGAGCAGCACAGATATCAACGACAAAGTATTCATAAATTGCATGAAGTGGTGCTAGACTGAAGAGAAGAAGGGAAAGGTGGAAGAATGACCTTACCAGGCATCAACCAATCTTTTCAAAGTTAGCACCATGTTATTTAAAGGCTTGAAGCACAGAAAAAAGGCTCTGCTGGAGCTTGCTGAGAAAATTTGTAAACCTGAGGGTAAAAAAATCTGCAGAACATTTACTTTCATTGGTTGCAGTGCTCCTAAAAACACTGAATTGCACTTTGACCTTTTGACTCCCTCTCATACATACAAAAAATGCCAGGCATGGTGTTGGAAGGGAAGCTCACCAAGCACAGCCTAGAGTAAGACCCTGTTCTTCTTCCTCCTGCATTGATGTGGCTGTAACCTGACAGAATATAGCAAGGATTCCTTCTCTTTTTGCTTGCTACTGTCCCAATTGAAGGAAGCACTTGAATAGAATAGATTCATAGAATAGAATTGTTTCAATTAGAAAAGATCTTCAAGATCATCAAATCCAACCATTCTATAACTCTACCAAGGCTGATGCTAAACCATCACAGGATGTTGGGGGTTGGAAGTGACCCAACCATGTCTCTCAGCAACACATCGCTGCCTCTTTGGAACACCATGATGGATAGGAATTCAATCAGCTCATTGGGCAGCATGTTCCACCCTCAAGGTGAAATCCATCTCTTTCTCCTTTCTGACATAGCCCACAAAACTGCTTTTATGGGGTGCAACCTGTTACTGAGCAATTGATTTCAAAGAGCAGTGACAGGACAAGGGTTTTCCAAGAGGCTGGTTCCATGTACAGCCCCACAGTGCTTAATGACTGATGATGACATCACTGCAATATGGAAACAGCTGTCATCAGGTGTTGCTTTCAGAGCTTGCTGCATGCTAGTAGTAATTACCTGCATACTTGCTGGATATAGGTGTATTGATATGGTGTCACATATGTTCTTTCCTTCCAGAAATATTCTTTTGTTGCACTTCTAACAGATGTCCTGGAAATTGAGGTTAAAGACAAATTTGCCAAGAGTCGTCCCATCATCAAGCGCTTTCTTGGGAAGTTAACCATACCAGTGCAGAGGCTGTTGGAGAGACATGCAATTGGGTAAAGGAGGGCACTCTTACTGCTGACTTCTGCTCATCAGGGGGACTCAGCACCTAGGGAACTGGTGCTGAGCAGCCTTTCTGCCTTAGTGGCACACAGCAGTTAATTTCTGCTGCACCTGTAGTAAGAAATTCCAAAGGAAATGTAATAGCCTTGAATCCTGTCTGGAGGAGAGCAGCATTTCTGACCCTGTTCTGGTGCCTCTACCCACCTCTGGGTACACACATGTCCAGAATTAGTTCTCAGCTTAATCTCTTTAGACAAAAACATTAACCTCACAAAAAGCCTTCTTATCTTCTGGCTAGCTAGTCTAGAAGCAAGGTATTATCACAGGACTACAGGGTGGTGTGCAAATCTTTTAGAAGTAGATCTTATTGCATCACTATTTTACAGTTCAACTATTTTTAATTATCAATTTGAGAATCAGATTTAATACCTGTTCAGCTAATTGCCCAGAACTGCAAGGCTGTGACTCCTTATTTTCAGAGTGCTCGTTGTATTGCACTATGGAAATGGCTTTTTGCCATGAAATGTGCACTGCTGAGGTTCAAAATTCACCTGTAGCAAAAAAATCTTCTCACGTTCTCATAGCTGACTGTTCTGGTATAAAGATGCAAGTCACATAGCATCTTTTAAGATGTTTGATGCTTCATGATTACTGGTTACTGGAGGGGACCATAGCATAGAGAAGTGGATAAGCCAATGAGACCTTTGTGTAGAACGTGCACTGAGAAGAGCCTGAACTTGAAATTAGGCAGTGATACATTGAAGGTGTGAAGCAGATGGCTGGAGCCCTGCATTTAGTTGCAGAGTACAGCATCTCGTTCCAGTAATGACATTGTATTTGTTCTAGTCTGTCACTCATATTGCAGTAGGAGTGCTCCCAGTAAAGGAGAGATGTTCATACCAATATACATTTATTTGCATAGATAGCAATAATTTCTTGTGGAGGTCTTCAGAAGGTCATTCCTTCAGCGTTCCCAGCTGTGCTGTCAGTCCTGGCTGTGCCTAGTAGGAATGTATACCCTAGAATGTATAGCTTAGGATTTGATCATGAGTCTCAAACTGATGCAAGTGCTTAATCAAGCCTTGAGTCCCAGTGAATTCAGTAACTCTTAAATGTACTTGAAGTTAAATCCAAGAATTAATAGCTTTCCTAAACAAGAATTCAGAAGTGCTTTATTGACTGAGAAATAAAATGTGAAGAAACTGAGTACTTTGTCTTTAGTAAAAGTGACAAGGGGGAAGAAAGATTTGCAAAATATAAGGGTTTATTAATTATAAAACGTACTTTGGGCTGGAGGAAGGAGGAGGTGAGGAGAAAGGGTTCCCTTACAGTTTGATTTCTTTAGGACTTAAAAAGAAGTTTAGGGATATTTAAGAATTACTGGGGTATGGTCTGTGTTTTGCAATGGTCAAAAGTAGTTTGTTAGGTTGTTTATCTGTTAACTAAGGTGATTTTACACCATCGTGGGTGTTTGTGCTTTTCCACACAAGCCCCAGAGTTTGTGGCTGGTTTTAAGACTGTAATAGAAATTACTTTCTGCCATGATGACTTTTATATGAAAAGAGCCTCTGATACAAAATAGTAGGAAAATAAAACCAGCTAAAATGTCTTTGGTCTTGCAGAGACCAGGTTCTCAGCTATAATCTTGGCAGAAGGCTCCCAGCAGATCATGTAAGTGGATATCTCCAGTTCAAAGTGGAAATCACATCTTCTGTTCATGAAGGTGAGAATTTGCCAATGATGTGCATCTCCAGGCAGTCGTATGGAGAGAGTCTTTATCTGTTTCTATCTGTGGGACAGCATGTTTTCTCTCTGTGATAGTACACTTCATGTACAGGGCCTCTACTAAAGATTTTTCTCTTGGGATTCCAGGTTTCAGTATGTCGGCACTGCTTTGGAGGTAGTTCCAAAGCATCAACACTCAGTGTATTGTTTTCCTGTTTTGTTTGACAGATTTTCAGTTACTCTGCTTGGAATGGGTGATTAAATGTGTTATTTCTCTTCCCATTGTAATGTCTTTGCTCTTTATCACCTTTGGCTGAGGTAAGCAGTTGCGAGTAAGATTCCAGCTGTGCTTTTGTATGGATTGCTGTGTCCTGTTTCTCCCTCACAGGACTCTCCTGCTTAGAACCAAGAATATCTGTTTTGGTTGTAGAATACATGCTTCCTTTAGGCAATTCTTTTATTTACCTTTTGTTCCTGTCTTGAAAGCAAATAACAGAACGTGGCTGGTAGTTACATGTTTATCACACCATATGTGTCTGTTGAGATGTTTGTGACATTACATTCTCCTCCATTCAGGTTGTCATCTCTTTGATACTGAGATGCTGCTCTGTCTTTTAACTTGCTACAAACTTATTGCCTTTCTTGTAGCCATGTATTTCTGTATTTCATTCAAGTTTTTGCTCTCTCACCATTAAAAAGTGCTTCTGTCCACAGTCCTGTTTGTTTCCAGGCACTCTGGTTCACTGACCTCACTGTTGGGTTTCTTCTAGATGGTTTCAGGCACTTACAGCTTATCCAGCTCTTGTGCCCAATTAATTTCCATGTGGGGAGTCTGCATTTCACCTCTCAAATGAGATTATCCTTCCTTGTGTATTACCATAGCATATCCACCATCTCATGGACTTTACTTAAGGAGATTCCCATTCTTGGCAGTGCAAAGTCCTACAAATGAACTCAAAATAAATGTTGTGTATAGAATTTGATGTCTATACATAATTTATGATTCCTCTTGTGATCTCAGGTGGTGGTTTGCATGCTGCTAGGTAGGAGTGTAGTGACAGCTGATGGCAGTGACTGACTGAGTAAATCCTGCTTTTGGATACAAGAGAGATGCTTTAGAAAACAGGGTCCATGGTTGTGAGGCTGGTTTTATTGACCCTTTCTCCATGCTCTGGCTTCTGAAAGGAAAATAGGAGTCCTAAAGTCATACTTGACATCCCTTAAATTTTCTGTATCTTACAAATTACTCTGTAATTGCTGTTAAATGCTTCTCTTGATTTAATGGCGCTTTCTTCTCTTAGTTGTCTGATTGAAGTAAGTGAACATGTCAAAAGTTGAGTGTTTTTACATTGCTTCTGTGATGCAAAGAGGAATGAACTGTCTGCTGCTTTGTGTTTCACATTCAGGATTTGTGTTTCTGCAGATGCTTCCCCTGAAACAGTTGGCACTTTGCTAGGAGTGAACTCTGTAAATGGAGACTTGGGAAGCCCCTCGGATGATGAGGACATGCCAGCAGGACATCATGAAACATCCACAGTGTGTTCCAATGGTCCAGTCCTCGAGGAATCTTCTGGAGAAGCAATCCTGAGACACTCTTTAAGGACTAGTACAACTTTGGAAACAGACCAGGATGAGCTGACCTCTGGTACATCAAGATCATCACCGACCAGAGGTCGCCAGGACTCCCTAAATGACTATCTGGATGCAATAGAACACAATAATCATGCCAGACCTGGGACCTCTGCCTATGGTGAGCGTCCACGTGGAGCCTCCCCAAAACTGAGGAGTAGCTTCCCTACTGACACAAGACTTAATGCAATGCTTCACATTGACTCAGATGAGGAAGAGCATGAGCTGCATCAAGACCTTGGCTTTGCATCTTCCTTGGAAGATGACGGTGGCTTGGTGATGCTTAACGGTGCTACAAGAGGTGTTGAAAGGGACGGTTTAAGTTGTTCATCAGATCAGGTAAGGCAAGGGCCTGCTGAGAATGAGAATGCTTTAGCCTCTGAAGCTCCTTTGTCATCAACAGATGACCAGCAGGAGACTGCCCCTGAGCTTCCCCCAGCTCAGCCAGAAGAAGATGAAAGCCTGCAAGGCTCCCAAAGTGAAGCGGCAGCTGAGGCTGGGAGCGAGTCGTGTGCTGCTCCAGAGGCAGGGCAGCCTCCTGGCAGTGCGGACATGGAAGCTGCCGATGCTGCTGCTGGGAGCAGAAGGGGCGTTAGTGAGACAGAATCCATTGACCAAGGGTCTGAACCTTCCCAGATGTCTTCAGAAACGGAGCAGAGTGACCCTGCTCGCACGGAGAGCGTCAGCGAGGCGAGTACCCGGCTGGAAGGGGAGAGCGACGCGGAGGGAGCAGACAGCTCCTGCAACGAAAGCGCCACGGTGCGGCGCTCGTCCGTCGAGATGCGGGGCTCTTCCTCCGAGAGCGCCCGCTTTGCAGAGACCCCTGCCTCTTCTTCACAGGAGGAGGAGGAGGGAGCTTGTGCCACCGATGCAGCTGCAGTTGAGCCGGGTGCTGAAACACAAGGCACTGCAGGAACTTCTGGTTCTCTGCCTGCAGTGCAGTTACCCCAGGAGGACGCTCAGGAGGCTGAGGCAGGCGAATTACAAGACCAAGAGGAAATCTGGCAAAGAAGAAGCCTGCAGACGGCAGCTGCCAACAGCCAGTCTCAGGATGAAGAAGTTGAAGGAGCCCAAGCAGCTTGTGAGGGTGCCACAGCACAGGTGGAAGGAGCTACTGGAGGTAACAACTGCAGGAGGAGCTTTCTGAAGTGACCTTTCTGTAGGCAGTAAAAATTATTTTAAAAACAAACATCTGAAAATAATGATACTAATTTCTCAGCTCTTGTCACCCAAAATTGTGTTTTGGTCCTTTGGTATTTATTCCCTTCTTAAAGAGACTCTTGGAGAAGGGTGGATTAAACAAAAACTCAAATTGCCAAGACATGCTTATTTAGAAATTTGATGTCTTTTAATCCTTGAGGGAATAGTGAGAAGGAGGACGAAGAGGAGGAAAGAACTCCACAGTATTACCCAGCTTGCTAATCAGAGTGGTAATGAGTGGGACAAAAATCCCAAAACTATAAAGTGCCAACTAGAATTTGTTTGAATCTTTACCTCTGCATGTTTGCATATTAGCATTAAAATATAAGGGGAATCAAAAGAAAGAGGGGATTTAAAAGAAAAGATTTTTAGTCACACTTTGGGCAATTTTATCATCTTTCCCAGTTCCTTATCTGTACAGACATATTCTAGCACAGCAGGAAACGTGGAGGGAGGGGACTGTGTTGCTCAGGTTGACACTATAGAGCTTACCAATTGTAAAGTAATTTTACCAGTTGAGAACATTATTTCTCATTGAAATCACTGAAAGTAAAAATATAGCCCTAACAGGTTGTTTCCAGCAACTTTTTCTGTTCCACTCCAATTCCTGAAGAATTTGATCTAACCACATGGGTCTCTGAATGTGTCTGTCTTGTAACATTTCAGAAGCTTTGGGATCTGTTCAGGCCTTCTCTTTGTTTTGGGAAGAATCACATAGGTATTTATTTCAAACACTGTCACTACTTTATTTGACAGCATCTTCTTGACATTTGGGACTCTCTTTATTAGGTGGCAGGTTGCACCAGCACAGTGTGGGTGCAGCAAGGAAGGTCAGTGGACAATTTCACCTCTCACTTGCAGCAAGGTTTCTGCAGAGGCCATCTGAAGCTTTGTCCTCATCCCTTGCTGCAATGTGGCACAGGCACATGCTGTTGTTTCTGTGCGCTGACTTCTGCTGGTCACAGGTGCATGTGATGCATGCCGAGTGGTGACATTTCAGGAGTGTACCTGTAATTTATTTTGCCCCTCAAATGGATGACTGTTAGATCCTAAAATACTGTAATCCTGCAGGAGCTTTAGCATGTCTTGTTCACTTTAGAGACAACTCTAGGGCTTCACCACAACGACTGGAAAAATAACTCGTGGGCATTTCATTTCTAGGTTCTCAAGCTAACGGTCATCAGCCCTTGAGGTCGCTGCCTTCGGTACGTCAGGATGTTAGCCGGTACCAGAGAGTGGATGAGGCTCTGCCACCAAGTGAGGTTCTTTATACTTTACTGGGAGAATAGACTGCCTGGATCTCATTACTGAAACCTCATTGTGTTTCCTTTTGAAATGCAAGGACTGAGAATGTACAGCTGAGAAGTTCTGAGTGAGGAGTGCTGATGATGAAGTCTAGTGCTGTGTTGTACAAGGCATTGTGCTCAGTCTGCAAACTGTCAGGATGTGTTAGGATAATTACACCTGGTGAATCCAGACTTGCTAAGTGGCATCTGAGGGGCAGCAGGAAGGCACTGTGCTGCTTTTTCAGCATGCAGTGCAGGTGCTAAGCGCTGTGAGGCACATGGAAAGAGAAGTGTCAGGCACTCCAGAATCTCTGAATACTTCCTATATGGTGATGATTTACAAAGAAATATTCAGCATTTTTAACTCTGCATACTATGTGAAAGGTGTCTGTCTCTGGCTTGCATATTTGAGGCATGGTGAAGATTTTTGAAATAAAATAAACCTGCACACTTAGAGGAGCCTAAATTGGCAGATAAAGTGCAATTTCTCTAATGCATTATGACAAATATGTTGCTCCCACTTGTTGGGCTGATTGCTTTGCTTAGACTAAGGTCAGTGAAAACCTATTTAGTGTTAGGTACTTAAAAAAGGAGAAAAGACTGAAAAGCTGCACAGCTACAGGGCAGACATTACTTTAAAAGTGTCATGGAGGGGATTTCTCTGTTCCTCCCCTGTTAGGGGGAGGTGAGAAATTAATTTGAGGTGGTTTTGATTTTTTATAAAATTATTTATTAAAATTAATATTTACAAATTTACACCACCCCCAACCACTATGAAATCAGGTTCGTTTGCAAAGTTATGAAAATAGCTTTGGGATATATTTACAGGGATTGATTATTAAATGGAATTATCAAATTATTAACAATTATTGACAGAGAGAAATATTTTCTTAGGCTTAATGTCTCTTAACCACTCCAGTGTTTGCCCAGCAAGGGCTGTAACTGTGTGTGCTCTTCAGACAGAGATAACTTATATTACAGAGGAATTGAAGCTTACTTAGGTGTGCTGCTCTTGAGTATTAATCATTAATCACCCTCCCAGGAATCTGTCTCAGCGTGTGCCCAGTGTTTGGGGTCTTGAAGTCTGTCCCAGCTTGCAGGGGAATGATAAGGGTTTTCCCAGTCTTCCCAGTCTCTGGGGTAAATAGAGTTTCTCTAACCTTCTCTCCTGGGGTGACCTCTGCCGCGGAGCTGTTGCTTCTTCTGGATGCCGTGTCCAGGGATGATCAGCCAGCAGGAATTCCAGGTGCAGAAGAAGGATTTGTCCGTGTGGCCTCTGACACGGTCTGGCAGCTAACAGGCTGCGTTTGCAGGTTTGCAGACCATCTGGAAAGGGGTCTGCTGGCTCTGGGTCTTTCCAGAGTTACAGCATAGCTGGCAAGTAGTATTTACGCCGGGCAAGCAGGGTCTATGCCGTGCTGCAGGGAGATTTAACTCCGTAGATGAATCAAGATAGCTCTAGGCTTAGGCAGGGGGCTCTTGGCTCCCCATATATGTATGGTGCAGGCATGAATGTGCTCTGCTTCTCAGAGGGCTCGCAGATAGCTTGACTGCACCTTGAGATCAATGCATGAGGTCTGGGCCTCGGTAATGCTTGCAGGTGAGTGAGGCCTGATCCTGTGTCTAGGCCAATGCCAGCAGGTCAGGGCAGCAAGGTGCTGCTGTGGATCAGAGCTGAGTCTAAATGCTCTAAGCTTCTGAACTGGTAAACAGTCTGGACCGTCTGAACAGACTGAACCTCTGGACGGGCTGAACGTCTGACTGGACTGAACACGTGGTGCTGCTGTGCACCCCTCTTTAAAGGCTCTGGGCCGAGATTCATGGCTCGTTGGACATCTAAAATGACCAATCAGGTTGGCAGTAAGCCAAACCTTGCCCCAATAGGCAATAGAGACATGCCTGGACCCTCCCAATGGGGATTACCTGCCTGGACCTCAGGGGTACACGAGCTGGGCGTGTGTGTGTTACACAGTTTGTTTGCTGCCTCGTGTGTCCCAGCAGAAGAACATGTCTGGGCATGTAGAGGCACGGTGAAGCCACAGTTTTGGGGCTGCTGCCCCTCCACCACAAAAAGAAAAAAAGCTACGGTTACATTTAGACCAACTGAAGTCCAAGGCAAAGCTCTGTTGCTTTAAAGGAGTCAGGAATTCATATATTTATTGTAAAATGAATAGATCCTTATTTCACAGTATGGAATGCCTGCTCAACTGTGATTGGAGAGGGCAACTGGAAGGAGTCTGATAGCAGAACACATGTAATAACTGTGTCTTGGAAAGCCAGAGTGATGAGAAGATTTTGCTCCTTGCTGCTTTTGTTAGAGTCAGTGCATACAACAAATAAGTTCTGTCTGCAGATCCTGCAGTTAATTACCACCACCTCACTATCACACTGTTATGTGTCTCCTGGGCACAATTCTATATAAAATGTTTCAGTTGCATTTTTGTCACTTTTTATCCTGAAAAGACAGAGATCATTATGGGAAGTACTTATGGTAATGAAGCCTGAGGTTTAAATGCTTTGCAATAGACATTAGCTCTTCTTCACTGTCGTGGAGCAGCAGTTGTTAAGGGTTTGTTAAAAAATGTTACTGCAGTGACTAATGTTTTTGCCTGGACTTGCAATATAGAAACCTCTCAAAGACTTTTTCAACTGATGTGCTCAAAGATTTGCATGTTTTCTCCAGTTGCTAATGTCCAAGAATCAGCATGACTGCCCTTACATGAAATATTTTAGTATTTTATTGTTATGTGGCTCCCAGACATGGGCTTCGGATGCTGCTTATTTTATGAGCAGTGATTAGGCAGGCAGTGTTTCTGACTCAAAAAGCTGATTATTTAAGTCCTGTTGAGATGCTGCTGAGCATTAAGGAGCCATATTTGGTTGGGGAAAGGTCCCTCTGCTCTCCTGGTGTGTCTCCATGGTCTTCATGTCCAGTACAGTAGCTGATATTGCAAAATCAATGGATGGCATGATTATTACCACTGGTACAAGGACAGGAAATTTCTCTGGTGTTTTCATAGTTGGCAGTTCTGGAACATATATTTAACAGATGAAAGACTTTGCTGGAGGGATCACTAACCTGTGACATAGGTGCATGTAAATCTAGGATTGGCATCTTCTTTATTACTGTTGCTATTAGCTGGGGGAGAACAGTGACAGGTGCCAGGCTTTGCAAGATGTTTTATTCTTATCCATTGGCATCTTGCACTGGAACAAGCCTTGTGTTGCACCTTCTAGCTATGAGAACTAGACTGTGTCCTGGGATCTTTAAGGGGCTTTTCTGAGACTGTGACTGGTTAGTGTGAAATAGACCAAAAAAGAAATTATTAGATACAGATTCTCCAGGACCTTACCTACAGTGGGGAGTTTTCTTTATGGGATAAAACAGGGAGGAAAGCCATTTCTCTTCAGTATTCAAGTTCTGTGCTGAGCTTATCTTGTACAAGAGAAATAAAAGTTGAAAGAATAGATTCAGTTACAGAAGTAGCAGAGCTAAACTAAAGAATTGAATGAACCCACAGCCCTCCAGAGTTCATGGTGGTTTATTGTTCCTTAGACTGGGAGGCTCGAATTGACAGCCATGGACGGATCTTTTACGTGGACCATGTGAACAGGACAACAACATGGCAGCGACCCACAGCCCCCCCAGCTCCCCAGATTCTCCAGAGGTCAAACTCCATACAGCAAATGGAACAGCTGAATCGCCGGTAAGGATTACCCTGGTGTTGGAGGCTGTAAGGAGTGGTCCATCCTGTGCTTGCAAAGCTGTGCTCACCATGGTAGAGTGAGCATGAGGACAGGGTCACAGCTGCTACTGGCCATGTCTGTTTATTTTAATATGCCTGTCTTTTATTTTGCATAGAGGTTTCTGGGGCTTTTGTGTCCCACCCATGGTCAGAAGCTGTGTGGCTAAAGAAAATCCCCAAGAGTGCTTTTCTGTCGCTGTATGCTACCTTTCACGGGAGAAAAGATGGGCAAGCTCCTTTGGAGCCAGAGCTGGATTGTATTTGCCACATCCTATATATAAAGTTCAGTCTTCTAACCCTAGGTACCAGAGCATCCGAAGAACAATGACTAATGAGAGGCCTGAGGAGCATACAAATGCCGTGGATGGAGCTGGAGAAGAAACTGACTTTCACCATTCTAATGCAGGTTAAGAAAAAAAAAAGAGAGAAAATATTTTTTTCCCCTCTAAAGCAGCTCTTACTTCATAGATAATTTAATGAGAGTGGCATAAGGCAGAAACTGACTTCTGCACCTTGAAAGTCTATCTGAAAGAGTTCAGTGTTGTAGCAAGTGTCACTTAGTGTGTATCTTCAGTTCCTGGTACTGTTGAAAAATCAGTGCACTTCTAAAGTTGCTGGGACAAGACCCAAATGTTTTCTGAGGGTTGAAATGTGGAAAGTACTTCCTTGGCAACCTGTTTCTTCCTCACATAAGCTACTGAAATCTGTGCCAGGATTAGGGCTATGTTAATGGCAGTGATTTTATTTTTAATTACTTATTTTTTAGAGGAGGAATGAAACATTTTTAAACATACCATGACTTTTATATCCATTACTTAGCACTTAAAAAGTATCTTACCTGACAGAGCTGCGGTACAGCAATATAGGCTTGCCACAGGGACCTTCTTCCATCTTATACAGAGGCACAGATTTTGTAACCCAAATAGTTGGCTGTGATTTTTTGTTGTTGTTAATGATTGTACACCAAAGCAACAAGTAGAAGATAGTAAACTAATACTGTGTTAGAAGAGATTTGGGTGCGCTTCCGTGGTGAATACTTAAATCTGAAATGCTTGTGTACCTAATGCTTGGCTTGCTTGTGTGATTCTCATGGGCAGAGTTGTTTGTAGTGATGGTAGTTATTAGAAGTAACTGCTAGAAGTCTTTGTTGTTCACTTTGCTGTTAGATTTTCGAAGAGAGAATGTGCTGCCTCACTCTACCTCCAGATCCAGACTTACTTTATTGCTCCAGTCTCCCCCTGTGAAATTCCTTATCAGCCCAGAGTTCTTTACAGTGCTGCATTCTAACCCTGTGAGTATAGCATCTACAGCTGAAAGACTTTGATAAATGTGTGCTTGAAAATACAAGTGTCTGTGTGCAAAGGTATTGCTTGCATCTTGATGCTAAGATACTGGTAGTGCTTCAGGGAGGCTAGGTAAATTCAAACACCCATCATCATTCCTGGGGATTTTTGAGCTGTGCTCCTGGCTTCTTCAGGTTTTGATTCTCCCTTAAATCTTCATATTTCTTATGACACAAAAATAATTTATTAATCAAAGTAGTAGCCTCTTTGCAGAGGGTGAGAGACAGTCACTGGTCTCCATTTGGACACTGAGCTGTTGACTACAGCTCTCTGAGTGTGGCTATCCAGCCAGTGGCCCACCCCTCAAGTCCATACTTTTCCAGTTAGGTGACCAGGATGTCATGTGGGACAGTGTCAAATACTTTACACAAGTCCAGGTAGATGCCATCAGTTGCTCTTCCCCTGCGCACTGATGCTGTAACTCTATCATAGAAAGCCACCAACTTCATCAGGCATGATTTGCCCTTGGTGAAGCCATGCTGGTTACCACCAGCCACCTCTTCTTCATTGTCGATATGCAAGGCCTTAGCAAGGAGGATCTGCTGCATGACTCTGCCAGGCACAGAGGTTGGACTGACTGGCCTAGAGTTTCTGGGATTCTTCCCTGTTTCCTCTGTTGAAGATGAGGTTGATGTTTCCCTTTTTCCAGCCAGTAGGCACTTCATCAGACTGCCAGAACTTTTCAAGTGTGAGGGACAGTGACTTGAGAAGTTTGTCAGCCAGTGCCCTCAGACCCATGTGTGATGGTTTGGGCTCTTACCTGCCCCCCCACGCTTTTGAATTTGCCCCAGCTAACTCAGATGGGCTCTGGGAATATAAATGAAGCTATTTATTTTACAGCAGCAAATACACAAGCAGCTATTTACAATATATACAGTTATATACAGAAATATACAAAGGATAAACAATACAGAAGCACAACTCCCCTCCCAGAAACCTGAGTCCCCAGGAGGGGCTCTCAAACCACCCCAACACCTGCCCTTGCCCTCTCAACCTTACCCCAGTTCCCAGGAAGAAGAGAGGTGCAGCCAAGAGGTTAGGGAGCAAGGTTAATGAGATGTGACTAGGTCTGAAGGCAAAGGCAGAGTGAACGACAAAATGGAGAATGTTTACTTCTTCTTCCCAGAGTTCTCAGCGTGACTGTGAGCGAAGAGACACAATTGTTTAATTTTTTCACTGCCCATTATCTAGTTCTTTTACCAAAACATTCTAGCTTGCTTCAAACTAGCACACCATGGGTGGCTCTTGTTGGGCCCCATGAACTTGTGCAACTTCAGGTTCTTTAGATGCTCTTGAATCTGCTCTTTGCTTACAGCAAGCAGATTTCCTTTACCCACTCCCTACCTGTGTTCTCTGGAGCTTGAGTGGTACAGCCAGAGCCCTTGCTGGTGAATGCTGAGGCAAAATGGTCACTGAGCACTTCTGCCTTCCCCCCTGTCCTGTATGTGACTCCTTTTATTTAAAGTTTTCTTTTTTCTCTGCCACTTTAAATATGTTACCCATGAGCATGCAACGACAGGGCGTTTTGGACAAAGCAGTAGGTGGAAACAGCCTTTCTCTGTAGCTGTGATCCGTTCTACCAGCTCTCCTGGAGGAACCTTCCAGCATCATTGCTTTCTTCTATGGCTGCATTTAGCTCATTGCTCCAGAAATAAGAAAATCCTTAGGAGATGTCTCCTTTGAAAGTACTTTTAATGTTGCAGGATTCTTCACAGTTCCCAGGACAAGGGCGGTGAGTGCAGTCTGTCAGGCTTTGCAAAGTGAGTCGGTTACCAGCTTCTGTACATCTGAAGCAAAATTAGAAACACCAAACATTTATCTCAAAATCTTCTCCCAAAGAACCACATTTTCATGCCCTTATGGCTTAGTTGGAGATAACGTCTGAGGTTTTACAGCCGATGAGGTGATCTGTCTGCAGTGGAAATCTTGCCCTTTTGTCATATGGAGCACCACCTCCTTTCACAGCATCTCCTGTTGTCTCCTTCCCAGAGTGCCTACCGCATGTTTACAAACAACACGTGTCTGAAGCACATGATCACCAAAGTCCGGCGGGACACCCACCACTTCGAGCGCTACCAGCACAACCGGGACTTGGTGGGCTTCCTCAACATGTTTGCTAACAAACAGCTGGAGCTGCCGAGGGGATGGGAGATGAAACACGACCATCAGGGGAAGGTAACTGTAATATATCCGTAGCTGTCACTCTTGAGCGCTTGGTCGTGGATGTTGCCATGTCAGGACTTGGCTGGCTGCTCTTAACAAGAGCATGAGAGTGCACAGTTCTGCAGGTGTAAAAGGTGTGCATGCTCCTCTGCTTTTGCCAAGGGAGGATTGGAACTTCTCATCTCTGCTGACAGCATTATCTGAAAGGAGGAGATCAATAAGTGGATACTGATCAATATTCACTTAATAATAAGTAAAACTGCTAGAAAAATTACAGCCATTTCACAGTTCTATAACTTGCTTAATTCCCTTTAGATGTTCAAAACTTCTTTGGAGAAAAGTTGCCTCCTTGTGTCAGTGCAGGCACTCAGCAAAGTGCTGTCGAGTTTTGCCTGTGTGCTCCTGAGATTGTCTAGATCTGAAGTTACATTATTACTGTTTTCTGACTTTTACTTAGTTACTATTCAAACATTTGTATCAGAATTTTTTCTTAACAGTCTGTGTTTCCTTTGAGCTCTTTTTCTGTCCTTCTTCAGCCTCAAAGTCTTGACTGGGATTTGTTAAGGTGCATTATTTGCATGTTTTTTGCTTAGAGCTGTTTTACTAGGCGAGTCCTCCATTCAAATGCTAAGTAGGTCCAGCCAGTTTATGAGATAAAATGCATGCACTTAAGATTGGGGTAGCTCTGGGAGTGATCATTCTGTTGGCTGTGTGTATAATATCTAGAATATCATCTATCATCTTCTTTGTGCACTAGGAGGGTTAAAAATAGACTGATTACCATGTGAGGAAGTGATAAGGCCATCGGTTGGTGTGAGGAGTCTTAATTAGGATTATAGGCCTATTAAGCTTCTCAATCCTTATGTTATCAGTCTTGATATGGTTAGCTGTGAGTGTGCCCATAAAAGGTGATCTGGATGTTTGAAAAGATTACAGACAGATTCCAAACTGAAGAGTGGGACCAGTGCCTGAGACTTGTTTTCTTCTTGAGCTCATTTCCTCTGGAAAGCACTGTACTTTCTCATTAGAAACACAATTAGGAATGTGCACTTGTGCAGATCCTGTTCTTTGCCTCCTCACTCTTTCCTGGATTAACTCATCCTTTCTCTGTCCAGTTCTTCAGAGGCCAGTTTTCTCCTGCAGAATACAGCAATTTTCGATAGGCACTCTGTAGAGAGAATGAGAATTGAGTTTTTGGTTACAGTGATACCACCATAGCAGTAGTCAGCGAGAGGAAGTGCTGAGTAAATCCCCCTTGGGTTTTCTTCACTGTGAATTCGGCTAGTGGTGTTCATTTTGGTTATGTTGAATTGTCTGTGTCACAAATAGCACTTGTGGCCATAGAAAACCCTGTTCAGTACTCAAGAGGTGGTGATTAGTACATGGTGAGACTAGTGCTTGGAGAGAACAAATCTGAACTCCCTTCAGAGTAAAATCTGGTTGTCCACCCCTCTTTGATTCCTCAGTGTATTTGCTACAGTAGATAGAAATTCATTTGGCATGCAGTTCTCCCTAGAAAGTCCATCATGACTAAGATGTAGTGTCTGATTGGCATTACTGATGAGCCTTCATCAGACACTGGCCACAGGGAGGCAGGAGACTGCTGGAAAAGACAGTGACAGGAAGCAGAGTTGAGGCCAGAGAGATCTAGTCTGCTAGCTTGGAAGCTCTGCTCACATGTACTATACAGGTGGAGGCCCCAGCACACGTGGCACTATGTGAGAGCACAGGTTTGTATTTTAAAGCCAGATGCAAGTGTCTGTACTTTTTAATGGTATCCTTGCAAGATCTACCAAGACACAACAAAATATTTTAGGACATTTCTCTCTTTTTTTTTTTTTTTTCTTTCTACAATGAGAGAATCTCTCATCAGTTACTGTGATCTTCAGGCTGAAGAGAAGATATTTTAGCAAGCTTTGTAGGCTTTAATTGGGAAGATAACTTGGGAAAGTATCTGTGCTTAACAGGCCAAATGTACTTTTGGCACTACCTATCTTGTGTCATCCTCCTTAAGCATCACAAATGTATGGCTCATAGCTAGGCAGGAGTTACAAGAGGAATCTTTTTGAAAGGAGACTGAGCCACACATTATTTTGACCTGTGGGCCAATGTCCAGAACTCAAAGCCTTGAAACTCCAGTGATTGCCTTCACCCAAGCTTTCACTGGTGACACATGCTTTATTTTGCTGGCCTGCAAGCCTTCATATTTAATGAGACACAATTTCTGTAAGTTAATGTTTACACCTAAGTGTTTATATAAATGTAGTGCTGAAGAACACTGCCTGCAATGTTAGATTGCTGTGTAAACTCAAAGGGCTGTGAAACACAACTCTAGGTAATACTTTCTCCTATACTGAACCACTGTCTTTTTCTTTCCAAGTGATTTTACAGCATAATGTTGACTTAATGAAATCAACCTGTGTTTTAATGAAAGTACTTCACATCTTACAAGTAAACGTAGACCAGACTAGAGAAAATAGCAGATAGAGGGATACACTTGTACTGCAGGTGATGTCATGGTTTGTCAAGGTGAACATGTCCTGCACCAGCCTCAGTTGTTGCAATTGAAATTGCATTTATTGCATAGAAATGATAATTTCTGACCCATGGAGCAGTCAGTTTCGCTTCACGTCTGTGACTATGTTAGATGATCAATCCAGAGTTCTGCCTTAAGGTTCTGTTGGTGTGATTCCTTGCTCACAGGCACAGGCTACAGGTATAGACAATCACTGTTAGGGTTTTAGGAGGCTTCCTGCAGTGTTACTAAGGTTTTACAACTTCAGTGTCCCTTCATATGCTTTTCCCTTGGCAATATGAACGTTTTCTCCCACCACAAAATATAATATTTAGTTTCTGCACAGCATGACACACTGGTCTGTCTGCCTACCTTCATACTGGCCATACCAAGCAGCCTGAAACAATCATTTCATGTGTACTATAAGCTGGCGTAGCTGCCAGAAGAACCAGTTCTGCTTTCCTCTTGTCCCTGGTGGGCTGACCAGGGTTAGAGGAAACAGCAGGCAGAGGGCCAAAAAGAGTGATTTTTTGCCTGAACCAGCTGCCCAGCTAGGTTCACTGCCTGGATACACAAACACTTGTGCCAGTACAAAGCAGGAAGGGTGCTCAAAGGCTGGGACAAGTGGTCAGAATGGGGGAAGGTGAGGATGTTTCTTTTGCTGGTACTGCAGGCCCAAATTATTTGTGAAACTGTGGTCAGAGTACCTCATGGATATCCAAACACAGAAGTAGCTCCCACAGTCCCTGACCACCTCTCTGCTGATCCAGAGCTCTTAATTCCTCAAACCAGATATCACTTTCCTGTAACTTGCCTGCTCAAAACCAGAATCTTTTTTTTGGCCACTTGTACATTCCCAGAACTGCGACTGAAAAAAGCCAAACATGCTGAAATAGAGCAGTGCTGGTTTCCAAGTGCAACACTAACACTAGAAAGAGCTTAAATTTCAGTGCTTAGAAATGTTTTTTTTTTGTATGGATTGGACAGAATTGGATGAGATTTTAATTTTCTGGTATACAGTCTCCTGTGACCTTGCTGTCAGCAGCTGTCTGGCCACTCTATGGAAGTTCTCACCAGCTGCCTGGTTTGAATGTTTGTTGGCATCATCTTTGTACCCCTGACTGACCTTCTTTTGGTTTGAAGGTTAGGAAACATAAGACAGCAAAATCACCTGCTGGCCTGCAGTCGTGGTTCATCACTGGCATATATACAACCACTTCTGTTCACGGTTATGTAGTGAATAGTTCACAAAAGGGACTGACTTTGCCACTTAATGCCATGGGGGAATGAAAGGGACAATACATCAGGGTTACTGCTATTAACATTTCAGTTTTCTTGACAGTCTTCTGATGCTTGTCAGCTGAGAATTTCAAAGGGCATGAACAAGGCATGGCATTAAAGAATCCATTCGTTTGGTGAGATGGAAAACTCTTATCCCTGTTCCACCAAAGGGAAGCCCGAGGCACACTAATGTGCATAAGATCTTTCCAAAGCCTCACATCAGCAGAACAGAACCTAGATCCTGAATAAACGTTAACCTCTGAAACTGAAAATTAGTATTTGCTCTAAATCCTTTCTCCCCTTCCTTCTCCAGGCTTTCTTTGTTGACCACAACTCTCGCACCACCACGTTCATTGACCCCCGGCTCCCCTTGCAGAGCAGCAGGCCCACTAGTGCGTTAGTCCATCGGCAGCACCTAACGAGACAGCGCAGCCACAGTGCTGGGGAGGTAAGCTGAGTCTATGTCTTCTCTGCCAGTATCTTCCTCTTTCTTACTGTTCTGCTCACAACTCCATCTTGTGAAGAGCATGATTCCTCTGTAGGCATACAGCACTCATCTATAAAGATTTGTGGCCTTATTTGCTAGCTGTTGAAATGTCCAACTGCAGAGGGGAAACACCAGACAGTGTTCAGTAACCCCATCAATTAGAGGAGAGCATCTGATGACAGACTACCAGTATCTGTAGCCTGCCTTTCACTTTCAGACTGTGTATTGTTTTCTGCTCAGTATGTTGATAGAACTCTGCAAAGAATTGTGAGAAGTGCACAAGTTGGTGTCCACCCAGATGTGCACCTTTCTGAACTACTCCCATGTAGAGACCTGTCAGACTGTTGTATGCATTGGCATATGTACTTGGTCTCTGCTTTCTGCTTTTTTTTATCAGTTTGGTGATGTGGTGCAGGCCATGATGTCTTACAACATTACAGTGATGCAATGGTGCTCATATGCATGCATCTGAACACTACTTTTCCTTCTGTGTTTGTGGCTTAAGTATTGCAAGAAATTAATCCTTCATGAAAAGAACGCTCAAGATACTTTCTTTGGATTTACCTTGCCACGAATGTTGGTGTTCTGAAGCCACTGACCCAGTTTTGACAAGGAGATGCTCTAAAGCAACCACAACCAGTGCAAGGAATGCCTTTTTAGCTGAAGCTGAGCTGCAGTGTGAAGCTGGAGCTAAAAATAATGGCATTCCATTTCCAGCACAGTGCCTGCAGGGAATATTTCTTCATTTTTCAGAGAGTATTATCAGGGAGCACAAAGATCTCAGGAGATATCTCAGAACTTTTGCCCCTTTGTGATTTCAGATCCTGGATTTAAAAACAACCTTTGTATTCGTTGATCTTTTTCAGTTAGATATTTTAGAGTTCTTTGAAGCTGAAGTGCAGTTCAAATGCTGACCGTTAACATGGCAACAGAGGAACTGAGAAGTGAATACAAAGGTCCAAGAGGATGAAGAGAGGTTGAACACAATGTTTTACACAGAAATTACTGACTCTGTGGAAGTGACTGAAGCCTCAGCACACAGAAAACTGCAGGAGTTGCCCTGACATCACAGATGCTACTAGGGACGATTTTACATTGTGGTTCTACCCTAAAAAGCATTTCTAGGCACTATTTTTTTTTCAATCCCGGTAGATAAACACATGCTCCAGCACCTCAATGTCCTTGGAGCAAGAGACCCAAAACTGAATGCAGTATTCAAGGTGTGTCCTCACCAGTGCAGAGTACAGGGGCATGACTGCTTCCCTGGTCCTGTTGGTCACAGCGTTCCTCATCCAGGCCAGGATAATGGTGGCTTTCTTGGATGCCTGGACACATTGCTAGCTCATGTTCAGCTGCCTGTCACCAGCACGCTCACATTCTTTTCTGCCAGGCAACTATCCAGCCACTCTTCCCTAAACCTGGGGTGTTCATGGGGTCGTTGTGACCCAAGTACATGACGCAGCATTTGACTTTGTTAAACCTCATACAATGTCATGGAACACAGCCTCCTGCTGCTGCAGTGCTTACTGGGGACAACAGTGTGTGTACATGCTCAGTTTGAAGCCATGTGAGTTCTTACTTTCATGTACCAGAGAACATCTGCTGGCATAGAAATGTCGATTGTGGTTGTTTGCACTTTTTCAGGTTGGAGAGGACTCTCGTCACTCAGGACCACCAGTTCTGCCAAGACCATCTAGCACATTTAATACAGTCAGCAGAGCTCAGTACCAAGATGTGGTTCCAGTGGGTATGTCAAGAGACAATCTCTGTGACTCTATGGTGTTGCTGTGTGCTGCTGGGTTTTTGTTGGTGAGGGTAGAAGTTAGCAATTTTTATGATTTACTTCTGTCCATCAGCACTTCTCAGCTGCCGATTTGCAACCTGCAGCAATAATACTGAAAAGTGTCTGTGCAGACCCAAGTAACTGCTGTAAAATTACTACCTCCCTAGCTTCACTTACTTCATGCAGTGACAGGAGGAGTTGAAACCAGCAAGGCAAGTTGTGTCCTAATTGGACTCTGTATGCCCAGTGATTTCTGTACAATTTCTGAGCATCTATTTTGGCTGGATTCCAGAAGTGTTAATCAGCTTGGAATTAGTCATTAGCTTAAATTCTGTTCTCAGTTACATACACACAAAGTTTTAGTGGCTTTTGTGCCACCAAGAGGATCATTGAGCTTATTGAATCCAACAGCTGTCACACTGTGCTGAATCAAGAGAAGTGAATCCGATTGACTCTCAGGGGCTCTTTGTACTGTGGTGTGTTTAGGTGGAAATCTCTGCTCACTGGAATCCTTCCCCTTGCCATGAGCAGGGACTATATACAGCAGTCTCAGCAATCAGGGAGGATTTGATAAGGGTGTTTCAAGTGACTGGTTTGAGAATGGATTTTTGTGCAGTGAAAACCAAGGTCCCTGTGATTTTATTGTAGCAATGACTATTCTAGTTCCACCTTAGCTAGTGTGAGTGAGAAAATAGAAAACACAGTTTGCTGAGAGAATTAAAGCTGTTAACAGTAGGAGGAATGTGTCACAATGAGATTCATTTCATAACCAAGAAGCATATTCCTGAAGTGATAGTAGAGTCAGTAGCCTTACATGAAAAAGCATTCACACAATACTGCTAAAATTCGAATTGAGGAGCTGAAGTCTGTTGCCATTATTGTTAAATGCTCAGGAGGAGTGCAGTCCTCTCTTTTAACATCTCCTTGTTTCAGCATGGTGTTTTTGTTGACATTTTCAGCTTACAATGACAAGATTGTTGCATTTCTGCGGCAGCCCAATATCTTTGAAATTCTACAAGAGCGTCAGCCAGATCTTACCAGGAATCATTCACTCAGGTAACAAAGTCAGTGGTCCCATTTCACACAAAATGCTAAGGAGAATTAGCCCTTTCCTGTAAAATTAGCTATGGAACAAACAAGTTGTAGACTTGTAGCCTATGAGACTCAATCTGTCAGAAATAGTTTTGTACTGTGTTCTTGTGTAACTGCCTGAAGTCAAATATAGGAGAACAGAAGTAATGTGTTATTACCAAGTAACGGTGCCCACAAGAAGGTGATTGGAACAACTGGTGTGGGAGATCTGCTGGTCCTCAGAATGTGCCAAGGGAGCTGGATGCCATGGCACATGTGCTCATCCATTGGAGTGTGTGCATAGCTTGGCAGCCTCAGGGGGAATGGAATTTGGTTTTGTCCTGCTCTTCTCAATGCACGTTAACAGAAGGGCTGTCCTGATCGAATAACCTTGGAGGCAGTTTGACATCAGTCAGAATTTTAGTGTTTCTCCACAACATACAAAATTAGTATCTGTGAGTTTTTATGTAGCCCAATAAGATCTGGGGAAAGAGGATATCTGACTGTTACATAGTTATTGCACTTCCCAGAGAGTGATGAAAAGTAACATCCAACAAGTGGCAAGATCTCTCTTAAAGTGTATCCCGTGCAAAGCTGCTTTAATTCATACGCCTGAATGTAAAGGATGGAGTCACTAACAATTTCAGTACTTGTGACTAGGTTGAGCAGTCTGGTCTAGTAGGAGGTTTCCTACTAGACATGGCAGAGGGGTTTGGAACTAGGTGATCTCTAAGATCCCTTTCAACCTAATCCATTCTATGATTAGGCTCATATGGGGTGCATTAAGAAGAGTGTCAGGGGAGGTTCTCCTTCTCTCTACGCTGCCTCAGTGAGGCTGCACCGGAAATATTGTGTCCAGTTTTGGACTCTCCAGTTCAAGAGGAACAGGGAAGTACTGCAGAGAGTCCAGCAGAGAGGGCTGTGAAGAAGATGAAGTGGCTGGAGCATCTCCCTGACAAGGAGAGGCTGAGAGACCTGGGGCTGTTTAGCCTGGAAGAGAGAAGTCAGAGAGGGCATCTTCTCAATGCATATAAATATCTAAAGGGTAGAGGTCATGAGGATGGGGCTGGGCTCTTCTAAGTGGTGGCCAGTGATAGAGCAAGAGACAAGGAGTACAAGCTAGAACACAGGAAGTTTCACTTGGCCTGAAGGAGAAACTCCATTACTTTGAAGATGCCAGGCTGCCCAGAGAGGCTGCAGAGTCTCATTCTGTGGAAAATTTCCAAACCCACCCAGACATACTGATCCTGAACAATCTGATCTAGGTGTACCTGCTTTGGCAGGGGTGTTGGACTAAATCATCTCCAGAGGTCTCTTCCAATCCCCACCATTCTGCGATCATATGGTTCTATGACTACATCTATTCCTGCACCCTTAAGTTAGATGCTGACATTAAATTTGATGCATAGCAGCCAGGACTCAGTTTTTTTCCTTCTCATAGTGTGACTTAATGAACTTACAAATTCCCAGAATTCAGTAGGCTGCCCTGTTTTGCATTTTCCTTAAGCATCATGTTGTAACAAGTTTTGTGATGAGGCTTCTGTATTAAAGTTTTGGGTTACCCTCTAAATAAATTGTAGCTGTCTATAGTGACATACTAGAAAAACACACATTCTCTAGAAAGTAGAGAGAAAAAGAGGGAAATAAATCTCTGGGGTTCTTGGCCTATCAAAACAGTTCTTGTGCTGCACCTGTGCTGCACCTGTAGCACTATAGGCAAGTTTGTCACACCAGACTTGGTTTGAAATGTGAGCACATGAACCTCTTGGGAAATGGCATACAATTTCTGATTATTAGTAGTTTTGTTATCCTTTTTGCCTAAAAATCTGTGTTTTACCACGAGTTTTGGATGCCTAGAGATCCCATCAAAGTTGACTAAATGGGATGTGGGAGCAAGGGTGTCTTCATGTGCCTTAGTGGGGCAGGGATGGTGAGAAGTAGTACAAGGGTTTTTCTGAAAGAAAATGCAATGTGGTACAACCTCTCTCTCTTTTAAGATGGCAGGTGTCCATTGTAAAATATGGCTTGCATTTGTACACAGGCTCAGAAAAAAGCAGTCCCTCTTTAAACAGCTCACTTTCCAAACAGCAGTGTCCTGCAGGGCTCAAAATATTGCTTGGGGTTCAGGAATATCACTAGTGAGAGCTCGAAGGATTATTTGGTTTATTAGTAATTGCATGGCTGTGCTGCCTGAAGCAGCCTGAGGATGGAGGAGATGAGAGCAGCAGGAGAATCATTCCTCAGAAGAAATTAGATGTTTGCTTGTAGTGTTTTGCTGCTCACATGGCCATGCTGTGGCAGGGGAGAAGATGGTTTCTGAAATGCAAAAGTGTAACTCGGAGGTTGGTTCTTTTTTGCGTGCGTAGGGAGAAGATCCAGTTCATCCGGACAGAGGGAACACCTGGGCTGGTGCGTTTATCCAGTGATGCAGACCTTGTCATGTTACTCAGGTAGGCACTGCTACTCTCATCACACCTCTGGAACATGCTGTGGCAGCTGCTGAGGAGCCTTTCAGTGAGAAGTGTGTGCTGATTTAGCGCCCTCTTAACTACTTGGCCTTGCAGCTGGGACAGCTACAGCTCAAGCATCAGGTTCTTAATTGTCATCATATTCAGTCTGTAGATGGTAGTTGGAAGTCACAGATTTTTTTCATAGGAGTGCTGGGATGTGATATTTTGTCTGAGGAAAGTCAAGTGCGGGAGTGCTGTGCTTGTGATGTATATGAGTTTCCCCAGACCACCTTCTCTTGTCCTGTTGCAGGCAGCTGGATAGTACAGTTTAGACCTCTCAGCAAGAATGTGCTGCCTTCTGCTTTAAGAATGCATCTTCTAGAGATGTGCTTTTATTACTTAATGCCATGCTGTGTCTTCACTGCCCTGAAATCAGGAAGGGGTTTTGCTAGACTTCAATCCTTGTGTCTCTGTGTTGTTTTCCCATCCATTTTAAAAGTTCACCAAGAAGTTAAGAAGTACATTAAGAACAATCCAGTGGAATAGGATTGGCATAAGTAGTAGTATTCTGAGGTCAGGTTGCGTAATGACTATTTGGTCCTTAAATATCTGAATTAATTAGAGCTCTAAAAGAATCATTTTGAAGCTGTGCTGAAGCTTTTTTGAAACATGCATATTGTTTCTTAAAAAAACCTTTTTAAGATTTTTATTTTGATCAGTAACATTTGGGTATGACACAGGTTTTACACAGAAAAAGATAGCTTCAGCTATTTGCTCTTCAGATTTTATCACTGCTCTTTGGTTTTTGTTCCCTCAGGTGTTCTATTAACAGTAAAGACTGCAGATAATCCTTACAGTGAAAATAAACCAAATTCAAGATTTTGATTGTGATCTTTCTTTTTGTGATGGTTTGGGTGCTCCCTGCCCCCCCACACTTTGGAAATCACCCAGACTAGACTCAGCTGGCTCTGGAAATTGACTGAAGCTTATATTTACAGCTTAGCACAATATACAAGCAGGTATTTACAGTATATACATTTAGATACAGAAATATACAAGCTAAAAGGCAATACAGAAACACAACTCCCCTCCCAGAAATCTGAGTCCTCAGGAGGGGCTCCCAACTGCCCTTCCACCTTCTCCCACCCTTCTACCTTACCTCAGATGATGCCTTATGCCCCAATGAAGAATGGAGGGTCTGCCAGGGGGGTTAGGAAGCAAGTGGATTAATCAGAGAGACAGTAGGTGAGGTTAGAGAGAAATGCAGCCTAGAGCCCAGGCAATGCCCAAATGCCTTATCTGCGTTTTTACTCTTGTTCTTATAGCTCTCAGCGTGCCTATGAGTGAAGCAGACATCACCATTGTTTCCCTTTCACAGCCTGTAATCTAGTTCTTCTCACCAAAACATTCTAGCTAGCTTCAAACTAGCACACTTTTGTGGCAAAACAATAATAAGCATAACTGATTTTGAAGGGGAAAGTAGTAGCCAGTGCCTCTTTGGAATAACTTTCTCATATTCTTCAGATTATGTTTCTCTTAATATATATACTTTCCCAGAAAAATCTGTAGTTGTGTAGTCTCATTTAAGGATCTTCTTCCCATTTCATTAAGAATCTAATAGTACTGAGGACATATTGTTGATAAAAGGTTATCTGTCCATCCATTAGGTTGTGAAAATGTTGGATGTTAAGCCTCAAGACTAGATTGAGTTATTGTGAGCTTACTGCAAGTACATATTGATGTAAACCCAAAGGTGGGTCAAGTTAAAATAGTGTTGCACTGAGATGATGGAATCTGTTTTCTCACCATCATTCAGACTTGGTGGGGTTTTATTTTTAGCAGTACCTTCTAGCAGGGTGTCACTGTGACCCTTCTCTGAGAAATCCTGAACAGCCAGCACTCTAATCATAATGACTCAAATCTTCCTGGGGCTCGGGGCAGTTTGGTTCTGTATATAGCTTGACTGGTTGGGTGACCCATTTGCACACCTCTGTTCCTTCAGTTCTGGGGAATGATACAATTATCCTGTAAACCATTCTGAGATGTAGTAAACATGAGGTGTGTTTTGGATATTTTTATTGCTTGGGAATGTTGTATGGTTTTCACATGCTGCGGGGCTGGGTGATAGGTTGGACTAGATGATCTTGGAGGTCTCTTCCAACCTGTTTGATTCCATGGTTTCTGAAATATTAAGCTGCAGCTAACTAAAAGTAAGCCAACCTACACTTATGTTTTTAGGGACCAAAGAAGGTACACAATGCACCACTTTTTAAATTATCCTAAGAACAGCATTATATATTGTGCTTCAGATGTTAAGAGAAAGGTGTTCCCTCTAAACATCTTGTTTGACATACAGCACAATTTGTCATTTTAACTCTTAGTTTAGCTCAGGATTGAAACAGTGCTTTAGATTTTACCATGTTTTAATCATAAAGGTGTAACTTGGAGGAAAACAACCCATGGTTGTGAATAAACTGGTAGAAAAAAAAACCTTCTCCAAAAAGAACCTCATGCAAAAAAGCCTTTCTAGTCATTTGTTCAGTGAAATAGCTTAGTAAATGACATCCCTTGTCTTTGGACATTCCTTTTGTTGGTTGAGCTCTATAGTGAAAGGCTGGCTTGTGATTCTTTCTGTGGCTAAACTTATAAGAAGAATTTTTACATATTATCTCTACCTTTTACTCTTATCTGTGTTGTGTTTAACATCCGACGTGGACTTGGATATCAGTCCCATTCTTGTATTACATATTCTGTCACTTTCTGGATTCACTTTTGTCAATTTTGGGAGAACACTGAAACTGTGATTTATGTCCAGACTCTATGTACACAAACGCCGTGATCAGGCTGCAGAATGTCTGTTGTTCTTCTCTTCAAGTTGTATAGCAGTAACAGATAGATGAGGCATGAAGTAACTCAGACTGAACAGGATCCCTGTTCCAGCAACACTGTTAGCAATAGAGGTAAAATAAAGAAATAGCCTGTGCCAACAAGCTCTATGCATTCAACCACTTCAGATCTGATTTGTAATGCTGCTAGCTTGGAAAATTTGTCTCTCTTCCTAGTCTATGTGCAGCATTGCAGAGCTTTCCCCAGGAAGGTGTGACGAATGTTATTTGACACCCATGTATTGAGAACATCAGTGACGAGGAAAAAAGGCAAATTTTAAAGGCCGAATAACCATTTAACTCCCAAAAGAAATACCACATTATGTATGGTGATGTCCTACCAAGGCAGTGATTAATTGCTTTCCTGCACTGTCAAGATCTGCTTGAGGAAATGGCAATAAAATATTTTGTGGCACACTTAAGCGTGCCTAGTGGAAATAGGCAAGTGCCTGCTGAAGAATTCAGGTGGGTAATTAGGAAGTCATGCCTAGAATGTGAAAAATGCCATTCCTTAAAATAAACCTGTTATTTCTTATCTGCTCCTTTTCACCAGCTTGTTTGAGGAGGAGATCATGTCCTATGTTCCACCACATGCCTTACTTCATCCTAGTTATTGCCAGTCCCCAAGAGGCTCGCCAGTGTCTTCGCCCCAGAACTCTCCAGGTGAGTTGCTCAGGCACAGCTTCTGCAAGGGCTGTGCAAATCCATTTCTCTTTCTTCTTGGTAAGGACTGCTTCCATTCCAGTCACACTCCGGCTACCTTACCCAAAGTCAGGGAATAAAAACAAGAGAAAATTTGTTTCAGTATTATTTTTTATTTGTTTTCCAAGTTGAGAAATGTGGCAGCCTAGAAGTGAGAATCTACTGTTTGGAAACTTCATGGTTTCCAGTTTTTTTAACATGGGCAGATTTACATGAGGTGAAGCACTCTCTGAGTGAGTGGTCAGTAATCTCACTGCAGTACTTTCATGATGATGGTATCTGCCAGATACTGCAGTAGAGCCAGTCTCATCATTAACCTTACATTATGCTGCATGTAATGGCTTTCCATCTTTCTGAAAATCCAAGTTCTGTTGCTCCAGCCACAACAAAAATTTAGCCTTTTTTGGAGCCAAGTCAATGAATGCGATTGCATTGGATTGTCAGACCTGAACCTTTGGCTCAAGCTCACAAGATGTTTTGCCAGTAGAAAAGATTGGAGTGTTACAACCTCAGAGGTTGTGATTTCGTTCTGCTTGTAAAATGCACAAACTTGTTTTTCACTGATGTGAAACAGCTAAGTGACTGCTCGTGCCAGGATCCTGATGCCTCAAGAATTAAACATGTGAGATCTAGTAACTAAGCTGTGGGTCGGACCTGAATGATTTCAAACAAGACAAGCTCAGCTTGACCTCTGCAGGCTAAGTACAGCAGTTTGGAGTTCGTAGATGTCACTGTTCTTAGTTTTCTGCAGAAGATAGTAGGTCAGTAAAATAAAAACACTGCAGTAAACTGGAAGGAAATTTCTACAAATTTGAGAGCAAAAGTATACATAAGTAGAGATTATTTGGGATGTAAGCATCTCTAGGTAGTTCCAGATGGCAGGAAAACTTTATTAGTAAAATGCTGTCATTTCCTCACGAGGGTGGTGTGCCACTGGAACAGGCTGCCCAGAGGAGTTGAGGAAGCTCCAAGCCTGGAGTGTTGAAAGCCAGGTTAGATGAGGCCTTGAGCAACCTGGCCTAGTAGGAGTTGGCCCTTCCCATGGCAGAAGGGTTGGAGCTAGCTGATCTTTAAGGTCCCTTCCAACCCAAACTATTTTATGATTCCATGATTTTTATGAGTTTTTTTTTTCTAGTTCACAATCATTAAGACCTTTCCTTTCCTAGAAACCAGATTAAAATAATTAACAAACACATCCTGAGTGTTAAGCTGCTGCTGGACATAGGACCTCTGTAGCACCTATTTGAAGAATCTATCCAAAGACCCTTAATGGTCATACAGCATTCTGCAAAGCAGCAAAATATAATGTTCACATGTGTTGATAGTTTTGTTATATACATGGTTTAGATATAGCCATGGAATAAAGAGGAATAATGAAATCTACATGTATGCACCTGGTTTCCATCTGCAAACCTGTTACTCTTCTCTGAGTGACAAGTTTTGGCTTTCAGGGATACAGTTTCTTCTTGTTCCAAATTCTGCTTGTACCAAAGCGTGCTGGGCAGGGCTCCACGACACCAAAGCTATTTCAAGATCCATTCCGTCTTTAACACAAAGTATTCTCATCGATCCTCAAAGGAGCAACACACAGCAAAGGACCAACAATGATGGTTTGAGTCTCATTCTCCATAAAATTGTAAGCTCCATTCTGTTTCACAGAAAAACAGAGACAGAGAGATTGAATCTCCCCATCACTCTGCAAATGCCCATGTTTGCCATGGTGTACAAATGACTTTTTTGATGAGAAGCTGTAAATAGCCCATCACTTGTATGGAGGCTCTGTGTGTGTTTTATCAGCCAAACTGGCTGCTGCTGTTCCACAGAGGTTGTTAAGGATCCATTGTTCAAACCCATCACAATTGGTTGTACTTTCTCTTTTGGGAAGGATGAATAGTCATGAAGCTGCTCTTTATATCTGCTTTAGAATATAGCCTCTTTGAAAATCAAATATGATTAGCTCATCACTGGTGTTTTTAGCTCTTCCATTAACATCTTTTGTTCCCAAGGCGGAAGTAATCACTGTAATTGCCCAGGAATTTCTTGGCATATGCATCTGATTTGTAATGAGGACTTGTCATGTGCTGACAGAATAATAACACTGCTGATCTGTGAACCATGAAGTTGTGTGTTGCCAGGTTGATGTTCTGTAGTATCTTATCAAGGACTTCCTCACGAGGTTAAGATGAAAGTTAATGTGCTGTGTTTTTTGGTGACTACATTTTGGTACCTACTTTGACCCAAAACAAAATAAACAAATTAGGGGCAGAAAGCCAATAAGTAAAAGGCTGTTCATAGTTCCAGGTTTCTGGAAGTTTTCTATAGAATTCAGGTGAGTGCATCACTAGAAGCCCTTGGTACTCTCAGAAAAAGAGGACAACCATTACATATTAATCAATGGCCAGGGTTCCTTTATCCAGAGAAGTTCTACATGCTCCAATGGAAGCTCTGAAGTTTCTGTGACACTTTGCTATTCCTCCCACACATTGCCCTAAGCCTAGAACAAGTGGCGAGTGTCTTTCTGGTCTGACAGGTCTTTTAAAGACCTGCAAATGGCATTCAGTGTTCATACTGCTGTGGCTTGTTGGCTCTTTCTGCTCTGTGCAAAGCTCAGCTCTGTGAAGCCTTCCAGGAGTCACTTCCACAGCCTGCGCTCACTGCCCTATCCCATTAGACACATGTGCTGTGTGACTGAGGGGGCTGCTCTCCTCCCCCTGCTTCTGCCCACAGGCTGAGCAGATGCATGTTCTCTCTCAGAACCTGACGTTCATGCCTTAACCCAGAATAACAAACGTTTCTGTATGGGTTTAAGTGAGAAGCCAAAAACCCCTCACATGGGAAACTGACTGTCACTTAAAAGACAGCAGTCTTCCTGTAAGTGCTGCTGAGCTGTCCGTTTGTATTTCCAGTGCATTGTGGGCCTGTTCGATGTGCACAGCTGCAGATAAGTGGTTGGCAACCTGTGTGCTGAGGGCAGGAGGAATTTTAAACCTCCTCTGAGGATTTTTTTGGGCATGTCTACACAGCCTGACAAGGGAGGGATGTAATATTAAAAAAACTAGGGGTGAGAAGATCAATGTAGAATGACTGAGACTACTGTCCTGCAGCCAAATCAGATGAAGTAATTTCTCCAAGGAGATAAGTGGAAGTTCTAAAGGTGGTGACATCCAGAACAGATCCGACTAGACTCCTAATTTGTGTGCACGCAGGTGTGGAACTGTGCCACTTGTTTGGCATGCAATGTCATGTCTCCCTGCTTTTAAGACACTCTCAGAATAAGTTTTTCAAAACCAGATCACTTTGACCATTATGGATATTCCTACAGTCACATGTGAATAGTTCCAGAGACTAAAATTTAGAAGACTATCCATTCTTCCTATATTTTCTTCCTCCTGTTTTCTTCCAATATTTTTCTTTCTCCTATTTGTCCAAGGGAAAACCTTTTTTCAGGGAATTTCCAGAAGTCTTTCTTCTTCAGTGTGATATGTTCAACAGGGGCACAGCAGAGTCTGTTTATGCTTCATTTCTTGTTTTTCCCAATAATACTAAAACCAGAACAGAGCAGAACATTTATTGCAGGAACTGTTTTAAAGGTTAGACTTGAAGTGCACTTGACAAACAAAAGTTAGATCTTTCTAGCTGATTGTTCTGTTTTTTTAATCCAGCCTTTGTATTGACCTGGATTTTCTCCTTTTAAAATTTGCTTTAGAAACATGATACTGTTGGAAATGAGCAACCTAAAAGTCCTGGATGCAGAGCAGATTTTGAAGACAGGCAGCTTTTACCCTTTATGAAGGTGCTGAACCAAACACAGTCCATGCCTTTTGCAATCAAGGAGTCTCCTGATAGGTCACTAATCAGGTCATGTCACTACAGCTCTTTCTTCACTTTTTGCTTCCTGCAGGTACTCAACGTGCCAACGCCCGAGCTCCAGCTCCTTACAAAAGAGATTTTGAAGCCAAGCTGAGGAACTTTTACAGGAAGTTAGAGACTAAAGGATATGGACAAGGCCCAGGGAAATTGAAGTATGTTGAAGAATCCCATGAAATGGAATTTGTTGCTCAGGCATCCTGCCTTGCTTTGCATGTCCACAAGCTTCTTCCCATTAGAAGGAATGCAGATACTACATTTGCCTTGTGCTTCTGGAAATAAAGAGCCTGCTATAATAGACACAGTGCCAACATGCAGTTCATAGCAGAGGATACAACAAGTTCTGTGCACTTCTTTTTTATGTGTCTTCCAGCTATGTTTTTATACAAATAACATTACCAATACAGTGCCAGAAAGTACTTTGGGAAGGGGTATGCAGGCATCCTAATTCTTCTGTTGTAGCAATTGCTATGATACAAACAGTTAGACTTCATTTGTGTCTTTTTCCACATAAAAAAAAACTAGATAGGCTTTTCTTTTGTAGTCATTGCCTGTGTTGATCTCACAGTCCTCTTTTGCCAAAGAGGATTCATAAAATGAATTCCAAGGATTGGCTTTTAGATCTTTATGACAATTCCTCACTTTCCCATTTTTTCTTGCAGAAGGTACATTGTTTTCATACATGATATATCAGTCAGCTTTTGGACAGACAGCTGCCATTCTTTCTGGACCATTTGTCCCATCATGCTTATCTGATTCTGAAATCACTGTTCAGTGACTTCCTCATGAGTTGGTGGTTTTCCTTGTTAGGAGGTGGATTTTTGCATAAAAGGTTAGATTATTGCCTACAGTAGGCTGATTTAGAGGCCCAGCCTTACAAAAAGATTTTAATGAAAATGCCCTTTTCAGGACTTTTCCTGTTGAAGCCTTTAATTTAAGGAATAATTAGAGTAGAAAAAACAAACCTGCTCTTCTTGATACAAGAGACATTTTACTGAAATCTAAAGCAGATCCTTAAGGGAGCCAGACTAGCAGACAGAACCTGCCTGATCTGGATCAAATCATCAAGCAAAAATGTCTCTAGGAAAGTTACTCTTTTACCTTGCAGTGTAAATGAATGCTTCCAGCTGTAGCTCATGTTCACAAATTGCTGATTCAAATATATTTTGCTTCTCAGATTAATCATCAGGAGAGATCACTTGCTAGAAGATGCCTTTAACCAGATCATGGGCTATTCAAGAAAAGACCTGCAGAGAAATAAACTCTATGTCACGTTTGTTGGGGAAGAAGGGTGAGTAGAACAGGGAAGTCAATGTGTTCTCAAAACTCTTGTCTTGCAACTGCAGTTTCATCAAGCCTCTTGCGGTCTAGAGTGCAAAAAGGAAGGGTTACAGTCAGGAAATGCCTCATATGTAAGCCTAGAACACACAGCTGTTCAAGATGTGAGCCGTAACATGTCCTGCCTTCACAGAAGCAGTGCCTGTGTTGGTGTGAATTTTAACAATAGTTGCTGTGTGTCTCAGAATCTTACTGGGAAAGCAAAGGAGAAAAAAAAAAAAACAAACAACAAACCACTTTCTGTTGTTTTCTTTTTTCTTTCTTTATTTTCCTGTCAGTGCTGGCATTGTATCTCCAGTACGTAACATTCAGCTGATGTTTGGTGGAGATAGGATGCTTGAAGAGTAAGCTAAAGCTCAATCCTTAAATTAGGTCCTGTCTGAGACAGTAGGAGCTAAAAGCTGTGTGTGCTACAGGAGCTGCTCACTGCCTCTCCAGGTCAGAGCTTGTGTCACTAATGAAAGCAACTAGGCTGTTGCTGGTTGTCAAACAAACACAAATATTCTTTGGATTTCAAAAATCCATTCTGAGAATGCTCAGTCTGTATCTAGTGAAAGTCTAATGTCTTACAGGTAAAACAAGACCACAGAATCATTGTCTGGAAATGACTTTCAAAGGGCACTTAGTCCAATGCCATTGCAGTGAGCAGGGACATCTCCAAGTAGAGCAGGTTGCTCAGAGCCCTGTCTAACCTGACCCAGAGTGATTCCAGTGATGAGGCATCTACCACCTCTCTGGGCCACTGTGTCACCACCATCGTAAAAACTTCTTCCTTTTCTATCTAGTCTAAATATGTTTTAGTTTAAAACCATTACCCCTTGTCCTGTGGTTAGGTTTCTTGGCACATGAAACTGGAATGGTATTTGCCTCTTCCGTCTCTTGATTTGTCCCCTTTGTCAGATCTTAAAGTGTCTGTGTTGAGATACTTGATGAATGTATTTGGAAATATATTTGCAAATGTTACTCCTTGATATTGAGGAATCATAGAATCAACCAGGTTGGAAGAGACCTCCAAGCTCATCCAGTCCAACCTATCCCCCATCCCTAGCCAGTCAACTAGACCATGGCACTAAGTGCCTCATCCAGTCTCATTTTGAACACCTCCAGGGACGGTGACTCCACCACCTCTCTGGGCAGCCCATTCCAATACCAATCACTCTCTCTGGGAAGAACTCCCTAACATCCAGCCTATACTTCCCCGGCACAACTTGAGACTGTGTCCCCTTGTTCTATTGGTGGTTGCCTGCAGAAGAGGCCAACCCCCACCTGGCTACAGCCTCCCTTCAGGTAGTTGTAGACAGCAATGAGGTCACCCCTGAGCCTTCTCTTCTCCAGGCTAAACAACCCTGAGACTGCAGCACTCAGCCCCTGGAAGGCTGGAACATGCATTATTGCCATGCAATGCTTGAGTCTTTAAAATAACCAAGTTGTAACTTAAACATCTCATACAAGATCAGATAAAAGTAATCTGGTTTTGAAGCCCCCTAAGTTCTGCTTGTTTAAAGCTCACTCTGAAGTTCTTAGTGCTAATAAGAACTTGCTGCAGTCTTAAAACAAAAAATGTTGACAGCCGAGAACCAAGTGTGGGCTTGTTCATATAAATAATGCCACTGTGCTGTCTGAGGAAGAGCTCAGAACTGGAATGGCAAGGCTGATGCAGGATAAGATTGCACTCTATTGACAGAGCAGGGTGGGGTTGCAGGAACCAGGTCTCTCTGTCGCAGCCTTTACTTTCCCAGCTAAGCTACAACCTTGACTCCAAGTTAAAAATGAAAGGTGAAAATGTAGAAGTGATCCAGATAGACTGTCTCCTCTCATCAGACATCAGCCTTCTGCATTGCATCACTCAGCAGAGCAAGATGAAGAGTGACCTGGAAATGGTGGTGACTACACATCCTCTTCCCATTATATCCAGCGCCACACAAGGCTCCCTCCTTAATGGAAAATAATTAGTTAATTAAGAGCACAGTCAAATTAACATTACATCAATTGTCTATTTACAAATCTGCTCTGAGTGAGGAAGGAATGTGTGCAAGCAGTACTGTTTCATCAGAGATGGTGCAAGATGATGTATCACCCCAACCTATTCATTTGGCTAGGGGCAGAAAGAAAGGTGAGGGTGGAGGAGAGGAGAACAGTGAGGAGGAGGAGTATTCTGGGTTAATTGTTTCCTATTTGTGCCTCCTTTTCCCTTTTTAAGTGTGAGTTGGCTCTTACATTTATTTTCTGCTTCATAGAGGTGTAATTCTTCATGCAATAGGTAATGAAATCCTCAAAGATGAAAACATTTTAGTGAGTGTTGATTTCTTAGTGTGTAATTTAGTAATGGGGGCAACTTGCACACAGCTGTTGCTGTTCATACAATTTCTGTAATGAGTCTCACACTGTCTGGTATCTTCTTGGGACTTTCTGCAGTCATGCAGAGTTGGTATTGGTTTAGTGGTTTTGCATTTGCACTCTGCGTGGCAATAAATGAGGAAATGTTGACACAAAGAATGTTATGGTTCCTTAAAGTTATTTTCCCTTGGCTCTAGTAACTATGAGCAGGAGCTGCTTTGCGTTGAAGAGTGGTAGATTTAAAGTATTAATGATGCTTCCTAGGAGATGCGAGTCACGTTGCCAACAACACATCTCCTCCTGAATACCCAAATGCCTCACAGTTACAGCTGTTGTGTGGTTGCATACCTCTTGTATGAAGTTTTCTCACCCTTGTGCCAAGCCTTTAATTGTGGGATAAATCTGACTGGCAGTACAGGGCTCTCATGATTGATTTATTTAACATGACTCACAGTGACTCTACGTACAAAAAGGAACTATATAAGAGGGCTTGCAGTCAAGCACACTTTCTGTCCCATCTAAAGATTTCCTAGTGAGTCAGATTATCTAAGAGTCTTACAGATGACCCCTTTACTTCATCCTAGTATGTGTGCTGAGATCCAGCAGTTGTCCCTGATATCAAGCCACTTTGAGGGTGGAATCTGCCCTTCTTGCCAGAGTAAGGATCTGTGTCAGTACTTCACTTCTGAAGCTTAACAGAAGCAAAGTGCTTCCAAATGGTTGAAGGGAAGATGTTTTTCTGTCAGTAAAGAGGCTTTGTCCTCAACTTCATAATGGTATCTAGCCTTTACTGACAACTTCATTCTCAGAAACAACTCTCAAGCACATTTGTCTCCTGCAAAAGTTCATATTAGTAGCAGAAGTCCTAGGTGAAAGCTGTCCCCCTCTGGTACTTTTGGGTGTGCATTCTCTTAGTACTAAAGCAAGACCTTCTTGAAAGTTGAGTACAAATTCCTCAGTCTATAGAAGATCTGTGTTCTTATATTTTTGTTAGAGTTCTCTGTTCCCTGCTGGCAAACCTCTAGTTTTCTGTTTTCTAAGTTTACCAAAGCATTCACTTCATATTGAACTCATTTCACTGGTGACCTGCAGTATAATGTCAAAACTCACTGCTTTGTCAGCAGTGAGTTTGTTTATGATTTGGGAAGAAGAGATTATTTAGATTCCTTCTTCATTAGTACTGGAATCTTAAAATAGCAAAACCCAAACCCAAACAAACAAAGGAAAAAAACAACAAACAAACCACAAAAACAAAGGAAATGCATGCACTCTCTGAAAGACATTTGAAGGCACTCCAGTTTGGAAGGTACACAAGAAAATTTAGACCAAGAAAGATAAATCACTGAAATGATCTCAGATTATGTTGCTAGGGAAAAGAGAAATATTATCCTTCAAATTGTCCTGTTGTTGCAACTCTGCAGAGACAAAATATGAGCGTTTTTCATTGTCATCCTTGATTTGTCAGATGCAGATAGGTCTCTTCTCATATTTCCTCCTCCCCTTCCTGCCCCAAGTTACTTGGTTATATTTCCGTGGCAAAGAGGCCGTCACAGCTGGAGCCACCATTTGTTATGGGAGCAGCCCACACAGAGTTCTTCATTCCAGACCTTGCAGCCATTCCATTTCAGAATAGCCCCGTGAGGATTTGACATACCTTGGCATTAAGCAATCTGCAGGATAAGGGTTCTGCTGGTACTCTTAAGAAATTCTAATTAAGATCTAGCATATGGAATGTAGATTCAGACAAAGCATTTCCTTGCACAGAATGAATGCTCTGTAGTAATGTCACCTTTCTCTCTCAAGGTTGGATTACAGTGGACCTTCAAGGGAGTTTTTTTTCCTGGTGTCTAGGGAGCTCTTCAATCCCTATTATGGTTTGTTTGAATATTCAGCCAACGATACCTATACAGTACAAATAAGTCCCATGTCTGCTTTTGTGGACAATCACCATGAGTGGTAAGAACTATGTTTCTTCTTATTTTTCCAATGTTTTCTGCTGCTCCCATTTGTTTTCAACTGCTCATAACAGCTCAGACATACAACACAGAATCTGGTCTCTAACCAGCAGCAAATAAATTGTGTTTTATTGGATTTTGTTGGGTTTTGGGTTTTGGTTGGGTTTTGTTGTTGTTTGGTTTTTTTTTTTCTCTTGTGGTTTGAAATGATCTTATTTCTCACAAGGTCAGCAAAACTCTGGTTTGGAACATGTTGTCTCACAATACAGCTCTCTGTGTTCCTTGCATATTAACAGTCACTTCACAAAAGCAATATTAGCCTCTTGTGCATTAAAAAATGAATGAAACATTGGCTTCTTGTCAGCTAAGGAGAGGAAGGGAGATTCCAAACACGTGTTACTGCACACTGCTTGTTTGAGTCTTCCTAAAGAGTGCAGAGGTCTCCTCAATGGAAAAAAAAACCCAAACAATTTATCTATTGGAAGAAAAATTGTAGAGGTGTCTTTTTTTTTTGTGGGCAGGGGTAAAGGCTGCCAACTACAGAGCTTTGAAACAAAGTTTGTGCATACACTTCCAAAAGAGTTATAAAAGATTTTCACATAATCCTATGTTCACAATTACAAGCCAGTTTCAGCCACCCTCAGCGGATGTAAGCCATGGCATCACAGTAAAGCTGTGCTGTGAATAGGAACAGAGAATTCTGGTGTGTAGCTGACAGCTGCTTGTCTGTGGAGGAGAGACACTAGGGCCTTATTTCTTGAAACCAGTTAAGAAGAATAAACATCAGAAAGGAATCTCATTACTATCTTTAGAAAATTAAATGGTTGTCTGCAGCCAGTTCAGTTAGGTGAAGCAACCTGCCTCTTGGGCTCCAGTGCTGCATCAACAAATGGCATATGCTGCATTGCTGTAGTCTAGCAGAACAGTGTACCCAAAAGGAGAGGAGAAAACCTGTCTATGCTGTGAAAGTTCTGCCAATATCTTGTATTCCTCCATGGCTTCTGCAGTGCTGAACTGGAGACTCTGAGTGAGGGAGGCATGACCCTTCTCTTTCTGGGAGCGCTGATGCAGGTGACAGTACTGGACTTGTGCAGTCTCAGTGGGAATTCAGGAATGCAGTTATGAAAAGCAGTTATGGGTAGAAGGAGGAGGCTCTGCATGTCACATCCTCTTATTGCAAACCCTTTGTGCTGATGGCTATAATAAAGCCATAATCTTTCCAAGAGAAACACTGCTGAGGCTGTTTAAACAGAAAGGTTAAGAAACATTATTTTCTTCAAAAAACATTAGACTTAAATCTAGCTCCAGAGGTGTGGAGGGTTTTTTTTTCACAAAGCATCTTCATTCTCATGGGACTATTTATGGGGACCCTGCTGTTTCAAAGCTGCTGCCATCTGACCTGACTCACTCCCACCCCAACCCTTACACACGCAGCAAAATGAATGTAGTCAGGGAAAAGAAAGAGGGGAGGAAATAATTTGGATTCCGTGTATAGAGGGTTAGAGAGCACTGTGATACATAAGAAAAGCTTCCAGCCACTGTTTGTGTCACAATCACCAGTCAGAAGAGGGAGCAAGGAGGCACTGGAAGCTGAAAAAAACATGCAGCCAGAACTGCCAGGCTGGGGAAAGGTAGAAAAACTTTTGGGCTCCCACAAACAGAAAGGCAGGGTAATCCTGTGTGGGATGCGTGAAGAAAATTGTCGGTGGCTATCATGTGGAAGGCAAACTTCTTTATGAGGCTGGTCTGGCCGGGCTCCATTGGGCTAACAAGGGTCAGACATCTTTGAGAAGCTGCACCTTGGGTATCTGAGGGATTTTCCACACCCTGCAGACTTATTTTTTTCCTGTGCCTTACTCAGAATGCAAGAGAAACACAAGTTAAAAAAACAAACCAAACAAAAATCCAACCCACAATTTAGACACAATTATCTGATCTAAAAATGATGTTTGGAAACGTATGTAAGTTCTGATGACAGAGCAGTGCACAAACCACAGAGTTTCAGTGTCACAGTTGTATATGATTCTATGATTCTATTTCTCTTCCAGGTTCAGGTTTAGTGGTCGAATTCTTGGTCTTGCTCTGATACATCAGTATTTGCTAGATGCCTTTTTCACAAGACCCTTTTACAAAGCCCTCCTCCGAATGTGAGTAGACTTTTCTATCTCATTTTCATTTGGTTCCTTCCCCGTGGACTGTGCCATTTTGTGCCATTGTGACATTTGATTATCCAAGCAGACAGGCTGCAGTGAAATGCTGTGGTTTTACTCCAGATATTGATAAAGTTCTTACTTCCTTGTCTTGTAATGACTCACAGGGTAGGCTGTGAATCACTTCATAACTTCAACTGCAAGACCCATCTCAGAGGCAGCCTGATTGCTGTCAGTCTCCATTTTGAGGAGCTTTGCTCTGCTGTATTTGAGACTGTTTTCAGAACTACTGCTCCTTTTGTGGTGGAAACAATGAAAGCTGCTCTTGCTCAGTATGCCTGGAATATAAGACCTAATGAGTTTAAGGTGCTTCACTTCTTGTCCTCCCTTTGAAAACTGTTTCTGAGCACTGTGGAGGGATTTTTTATTATTATTAAACATCATACATTCCAGTAGTGTGGAGTAAGACTTCCAGCCCTATTGCAGCTGTATTTTTAAGTACTTCAATCTTAACAGCATCATTTTAATAAGGATGAGGATGTACTCCATATGGCCTTTCATACTAATATGTGACTGCCAAATTAAATTAGTGGTTTAACTTTTACTAAAGAGCAACATTTAAAATGAGGGCATCTTCATACACAGCCTAATTGATGCAACTTCCTATTCCAAGCTGTGAACCTTTGCTTCCTTCAGTACTGATGAGCCATCCAGACTACCTCTGCAGACAAAGCACTGTGCAAAATCCAGCAACTTTCAGTTTTGTTAGTAGAGGCTGTTAATGCAGGAAGGCACTTAAACTACACCACAAGTGTGGTTGCTTGCTTCTGACTTCGTGTGGATCCAAGGACAGAAGCGGGCAGGGGAAAGCACCTCACCTAATGAATAGCCCCAGTGTCCTGTTTTCATGAAGAAAGTTTAAAAATGAAGAATAGCAGAAATTGTCACCACGGCCTTAAGTGTCATTAGCAGGTGTTCAAAGCTGGGAGTGGTAACTGTTCAAGACAGCCAGGGGCAATTAGCCTCGTAAAAGAAGGTCCAGGTTAGGGGAAATAGGGCAAAAGGTAAGCAAATATTTTTGTGGCATGCAGGGTATCTGGACAGGCCTCAGCACCTGAAGAGATGAATGAGGTAGCAGTGTAGTTACATAGGAAAAAAGATTGTGAGTTGCTTTTTATAAAAACTCAGCATTTCTTTTACAATTTGGACTTTCTGCCTCTAAAATATTTTCATAACCCCAAAATACTCTTCAGAGGAAAAATGGCACAGCTCACTGTAAGCTTAAAACACAATCTGTCTTTAAATTAATAAGTTCTATGACTTTGCGTCCTACAGTAACTGTTGTTACTAGGCAAGTAAACAGATGTTTGAAGTAGTTTTGCCTTTATTCTTTTCATTTCCCTCTTGGCTTCCCATTCCCAGCCTGTTTTCAGGACTGTCCTATCTGAGTTCAGTACTTGAGCACATGCTGCTGTCCTCATTTGTGTGTTTTCTTCTTGTTTATGTTAGACTCTGTGACCTCAGTGACCTGGAATATCTGGATGAGGAGTTCCACCAGAGTTTGCAGTGGATGAAAGACAATGATATACATGATATCCTAGATCTCACCTTTACTGTAAATGAAGAAGTTTTTGGGCAGGTATACGAGACTTTTAATTAATAAATTCCCTTCATGCCTTCTGCTGCTAGAGAAGCATTTATTTGGAGAGAAGAATGATTGCCATTCCATGCTGATTTCAGCTTGTTTTTACAAAAAGTCTGGTTGCCTTGAAATCTAAGGAGGAATTACTATTTGTAACTGGTCAAGCATGTCTTTCTGGTTGAGGAGATTTTCTGGAGACTGTCTGCAATACCAATATTTTGGATTGCTCTGCTGGAGGTCATTCACCTGAATTTAAGTGCAGCAAGTTAGCACTCAGAGCTATTACAACATCTTTGTTGTGATACTGTTTAGAAGACTTCAGTCCTGTAGTTGCTGCAAAGGTTATTTCTTCTCAGCTTGTTCCTCATATGAAATACAAAGTTTCTTCAGACTAAATGGATTTTAAATATGATTTTAGAAAGAAATTTTTTGTTTTATTCAAGGTTGTTGAAGTCAGTCTTGGATAGCACTCTTGAGAGATTATTTCAACTTAAAAATTCAGATTAATGCATTTTTTTTAATGTCCTTAAAATATTTTATTCTCATTTGGTTGTCTCTTTTTATAAGATCACAGAACGGGAGCTAAAGCCAGGAGGTGCCAACATCCCAGTCACTGAAAAGAACAAGAAGGAATATATAGAAAGAATGGTGAAATGGAGAATTGAGAGAGGAGTTGTACAACAAACAGAAAGTTTAGTTCGTGGTTTCTATGAGGTACAAAATACTATAATGAAGTTTGCTTTCTTCCTTTATCCTCTCCAGATACTTTCCTCCTCATACACATTTCCCAGATGCAGAGTCTCATAAAGCAGAGACATGGATAATGACACAGTCATGCAAATAAGTTGCTTGCTAAAGTGACCTATTTGTTTCTTCCCTGGGCTTTTGAGGGGTTCTGTGCCCACGCTGTGCTCAGTGTAACATGGTAGAGTGAGTGAGGCAATTCTCTCTTACCTGTTTTAATATGGTCAGCAAGATTGAATGCATTGATCCTAATTTGCCCTGAAATAATTCGATATTGTTTGCCAATAAAATTCTTTCCCTGCTACTGTTACCCTCTAATGGAACTGCAGCCCAAGAAAAAGTTCTTTCATCTGCCATTAAAAAGGAAAAAGCCTTTAATTCTTTCCATTCATGGGGGAAATGCACCTGATAAATATTTAGTAGCTGACAAACCTTTCATGGGCAGTAAAAATACAATACATGAGAGATGTTGCTATGGATTTTATTTCCTTTCACAGGTGGTTGATGCAAGGCTCGTGTCTGTGTTTGATGCCAGAGAACTGGAACTGGTTATAGCTGGAACAGCAGAAATTGACTTGGGCGACTGGAGAAACAATACAGAATACAGAGGAGGTAACCTAAATTTGGGCTTCTTCACTGACAGGGTTGGGGCCTGGAATTACCCACTTTCTGAGACACTAAAGAACCATCCCATGAGATGCATCTATAGTAACTTCCAAATGTCTGTAGTTAAGTTTGTGTTAGGAGAAGGTAATTTATCCATTTTAGTTTGCTTCCTGTCTTCCCCACCCAGCTCTTCACTTCTGCTCTTGCCTGGACAGCATAGCAGAGTCTTCTCCTGAAAAAAAACCAAACAAACTGTGTTCCACTCCACACAAGTGGAGAACCACTCAGATACTGGATGCAATTGGAGATAGTAACCATCCTTAGGAGAATCTGCCTCTTTTCCTCTCTCAAAGATAGCAGGAAGTGAGAAGTGATCCCAGTGTGTGGAGGCTGGCAGCTGAGATCATTCAGGAGCAATGGCAGATTTGGAAGCTGCTTTGGGGAGATGGCTGCAGCATTGTTTATAGCTTTAGCTAGATGAAAAGCAAAGCATTGGAATATTTTAAGAACTGTCATTCCTGCTGGTGATGGATCAGTAGAAGAAACACTTGCAAAAGAGTCCTTTTTATTGGATTTTAAAGCATTTTAGGTGTATTCTCCTCTCACCTCTTGCCTCATGCTGCAGTCAGCTAAGAAATACAGCATAACTGTGATTAAAACTGAAGCAGGGAAAACCTTTCAACCACTTGGTAGCACCTGAAGGTATAAAGGCTCTGCTTGCTTTAACAGGTTATCATGACAATCACATTGTGATACGGTGGTTCTGGGCTGCTGTGGAAAGGTTCAACAACGAACAACGGCTGAGACTTTTACAGGTAAGAAGCCAGCTGATCTGTGCATACAAAGTGTGGTGTTAGAATTCAGTGCTTATTACATCCAAATGTGATGGTGATGATTGTGCATTTGGTTGCATCATTAGGTAGAGATTCTAGTGGTATTTGTACATCTTAGGACAGAGGCAGCTTGGATGTAAATTAAAGTGCATCAGGTGAGAAAATAATGTTGAAAACCTCAACGCTGGTCCAAGTCCATTTTCTGCAGCCAAGTCAAGCTGCAGAATCCTGCTGCTGAAAGACTAAAAAGCTCTCTTTAGAAGAATATTTATACATATGGGATTACTGTTCAGTTTTTATTTTTGATTCAAGTTATGTCTATCATGTCAGTAGGGAGACAGAACCCCCACCCCAAACAAGGCCATGTTTTTCATCTGTTATGAAATCCAATGTTGCTAGCAGATCAGAATTTGCCTCTGAGTCACCTGTAAGAGTATGATGATTTTCTGGGCTTTTTTTAATCTACATTCTTTAAAAAGGTCTGTAAAAAGCAATGGAGGGGTATCTCACTTGATTTAGAGCCAGCTATGTCTGCTTATATGTTCCTGTCACATCTCTTAGTCAAAATCTTCCACCATATCCAAATTCTTAACGCTTAAGTAGCCTCTGCTTTGTCCAAACTCACGTTTGAGCTGTTTATGAGAGATTCGAATTAAATCTGCTCACAGACAGCATTTCAGCCAGTGTTGGTGGGCATTCTACCTCACCTTCAGAGCTCAGTTCTTTCCTGCATACTGTAGTACTAAATGCAGTAATTAGCAATGGTTTCTAAAGACACTGAAATCCACCTGGCTGAGAAGGCAGAAGATGAAGCCCTTAGCAAACACATTGTTACTTCTTAATTAGTTTATCCTAGTAAAAACAGCAGGGAAAAGCTCACTTAGGCCTACATTTAAGTAGTTTGATACTTACAGTGTGTTACTGTATGGTTTTCATGTAGCATAATTACTCTGTCAAGGAGAAACCTTTGAAGGAAATTAATCTGATCAAAGTTTTCTTTTTGGAATCCAATATCCTCCGTTTCAAGAAGCATTTATCTGTCATGCCTCACAAATTTCCTTGGTTTGCTGATGCCTTTAGATAAGGACTCCAGTGGGTAAACTGCTGGAAGTGAGTTTGGGAGCCACACTCTCTGTATGCCCCATGTCCCTGATGTGCTGTTTGCGCTGGCAGTTTGTTACAGGCACGTCCAGCATCCCTTATGAAGGATTTGCCTCTCTGCGGGGGAGCAATGGTCCCAGAAGGTTCTGCGTAGAGAAGTGGGGCAAGATCACTGCTCTTCCAAGGTACAGCTGTGAGTGTGTTAATGCTACAGATGCTTAAGAATGTCATTTATTGGGATAACAGAAGAGCTGTCTGAGAAACAGAACTTTAAACTGAACATGCAGATATATTATCCTTCCCTTTCCCCCTCTTCCTTTCCTCATTCCAGTGCCTGCAGCACCCATTTCTCACTGAGCTCCATTTGCTCTCACGGGAAGTGTAAGCTCGCCTGCATGCTTCTTGTGGAAAGTTATGTAAGAGTGGCTCCAGCATTTAACTTTATTTGATCAAACATGTAGGTATTTGCTTCCTGAGTATGCAGTTCATCACTTAGGAGAAAAAGCTAGTAAGAATTACAACTAAATGGCACTTGTGACTGTGAGTGAATACTAGTATCAAGTTTTTAGCATTAGAGACACACAGCCTTTATAGTGTAGTTTAATGGTGTGATGTTGATGCTCTATGTCACACAAGGAGTGTTAACAGACACAGAAGAGGCAAGTTGTGAACTGCAGAAGAGCTGCATTTTGAGGAGGGTGTCATTTGCCTTAAGAAGTAGCTCAGGGCTTAGAAAAGATGAAGATTTCTAGGTAAGTTCAATTGAAATAGTGAAGAAGGTAAAGGAGCAGTCAGAGGCCAAGACAGGAAAGCAGGAGTAGAGTTCTACAAGTCCTTGCAGGCAAGAGACAGCGTTCAAATTGAATAATGACAGGTTTGGAAGAGTAGAGTGAAAAGATTAAAAAAAGAACAAGTTGCTGTCCTGACTTTCCCAGTTTTGTAAAGACAGGAGAAAGAGTTGCAGAGCTCCATGGAAACAATACCAACACTGGGCTCTTGCACCACTCATGTTTCTAAACACATAGGGTGGCCACGTTGCTGACAAAAGATTACAGGTGCTAGTCTTTCCTGTATGTGATCATGCTGATCATCTTCTAGACTTCCTTTTGGCCACTTCTGTAATTCTGTAGCCTCTAGAAAGAGTTAACAGTAGTAAGACACAGGTTAGTGTGTGGGGTGTGGGTGAACTAACTGTACTTAACCAAATCTCAAAGGTAGCATGATGCTTATACCCTGCAGTGATAGTTTGGGGCTGGGATAAGCCATGGGGGAAATTCAACCCTAATCACAGCCCATTCCTCAAAAAAAGAATTCCTTGGTAATAATTTGTGTTTACAGCCTCTTTTTAGACACAGGGAGGCTATCAGACATACAGTTTCTCAGACCAATGACTGTTAGCTTTCCCCTCCAGCAAAATGTCAGAGGCAGAGATGTCTCTTGGGTTGACTCCTGCCATTTGAACCACACTGAAGAAGGTCAAGGATGCAGAAGTGGCACTGTGAAATCCACAGGCACAGCAGCTAGTAGCCTTTAAAAACAACATCATTCTGTGCAGCTTACATTAGAAATGAGAGCCAGGCAGCTGAGGAGTGATGACAAGCAAATTCTGTAAACTGCTGTTTCAAGTCAATAGTATCTTTTGGGGATCTGGAAATAACATATAGCCTAGTGGGTCTGCTGTATAGTTTGGTTGTTGACTGACCTATAGACTGGTTTTGATTCTGTTTAAAAAGAAAAGCCTTTCACTTCTAATAGTTTCTGACTTCCAAAGACAGGATTTAATATTTTTTTCAAGTTTAAGTAAGAGAAGGTGAGAGTATTTTCATGTATTCTTTAATACTGAAGTTCCTTGTGCCAGCAAGCACAGCTTGCAGCATGGAAAAGATCATGACAATGCCAGAGCAGAATGTTCAGAATTTCCTCTGAGAAGGTTATGTGGAGCCCTGGTTGTAACTAGCTGCATAACAAAAACTGCTTCCTATGGTGCAACGTGGAGAAATGTGTCTAAAATCTTTGCTACAGTAGAGTGCTCAGACAGTGTAAGGGAAACTGAACCCTTAGGAGAAGGTATCATGCCCTTGCCATTTCATTGACGGTTTCCTTGGTTAGGTTTTGTCTCTGTGGATAGTTTCTAAGGTACAAGAGTGAGAATTAAAGTAAACTGAAAACACACTTGTTCTGGTACAACAAATTACCAGAACAAAAGCAACTGTGTATCACAAGTATCTCCCGTTGCCATGAGCTGGCAGTTCCTGGCATTCATACATGGGGAACTTTAGTCTCATAAACTATAAATGGACCTCCATGTTTATGCTTTCAAGGGCTAAGCCCTCATCAGAAAGCAGGATTTGCATTTATACATATCTACTTTCAGTGTGTCTTCATCCTGCACCTTGTCAGTTTCAAAGACTTGCTGTGCAAACACCAGGTAGTGGTGGCTTGGAAGTGAGGCATTGCTAATCGCAACCCCGAGTAGCAAACTTCTAAGGAGGTCAGCAGACACCCCCTGCATGTGTAAAACATGGCTGGGTCTGCTGAGAGTGCTGCCCCAGGACTCTGTGGCTCTGGTTCTTAGGTAACAAAAGCAGATGTGTTGAGGCACTCTCACTTGTAGCACTGTTACACTTTGTGAAATGCCCTTTTGCGTTTGCTGGGTGGCTGTGGCAGTTTGAAGGGACAGTGGCACAAGCTAGAACTCAACCAGTTAGTAGGCCTTCTGTTTCTTCCTCTGTTTCTACAGAAACTGCTGCACTGTTGGTAACACAGAACACCTGTCTCAACCTCTTCTTCCTGATCTTGAGACACAAAAGGCAACTAATCCAGTTACTTAGGTGTGCAACTGTGGCCTGAGCAGCTGTGAATATAACACTTGCCTACTCACTAGGTGTTTACCTAGTTCCTGTTGTTCTGACTGCTGTGCAGCCAGGTCTGCTGAAAGCAAATTAGAGAGATTTCTGTGAGGGTGCATGTCAGGTTGCCTAGCTTGTACCACTGCAGGATGTAAAAAGCCCTGGAAGTTTAGCTTAATTATTGCTATACCTTGCCACTTCCTTCTTTCACGCTGTGGTGGAGGTAGCACTAAGTCAGCAGAGAGACTGCTTCTCTTCCAGTTCATTTACATGCTGAGAAGTTGGTTCCAGGTTCATCACTGCATGTTACAGGTCAGGTGTATCTGATGATTGACACACAAATAGTATTTGTGTCTCACTGCTGGACTTTAGCTCAAAGTCACTCTATTTTGCCACTGTAATCAAATGAAGAGGAGATTGAATTGGAATCTAGATTGTAGGAACCAATATGATTTTTCAGGTTCTCATAAAATGTGAGTCCAGGACGACGAACACTTAGTGCCTATCTGGTGTGAAATGTTGCAATGGGAAAATACTGTTCAGGGAGAAAAAAACTTTCTTCTCATGGACTTAAAAAGCTGCTTGTGAGGCTGAGAGAAGAGTGAATTCCCTCAGAGGACAGAGATCTTGGCTTTTTGTCTTTTGTGATGACTTGGCTTTCCAGAGTAGGTGATTGCATTTTCAGAATTGCCCTCAAAATTAAGATAAAGCTCAGTTCTCTTAATAAATGTAAACAATGTGCTGGCTTCCAAGTAAACCAGTTTGTAAGGAATCCTTTGCTAATTATATAGCATGTGTTTTACAGTCTGTGGTTTTGCAACCCACACAGCATGATCCATAGTTCTAATGAGTGGCTCCCAGCCCCATGCAGCAGAAGCACGTGGTTAGGCTGTTGACTGCCCGAGACTCTTTCATACTCTACACTGAGCTGAAGGGATCAGTGAGCTCCAGCTGCCCATTTGGTGCTTGGTCTAAATCATCTTCTTCCTTCAAAAGGAGAATTACTATTTTTAATGTTTTTTTTTAAATAACTCTGCAGGAAATTCAGCAATTTCATCTTTTTAGTCCTTCCACTGACATGATGTTCCACATTTCACAGTTATTTAAGCAACCTGCCCTTCATCAGTATTAAAAGTGTTCTATTGCAAATGAAGAGAAACCTGCTAAAATGCAAAAAGGTTTTCGTCCTCTGGAATCAGTCTAAAGTGAGGCTTTGGTACAAAGCTTCAGAGCGGAAAAGATGCTTCTTCCAACTTCTCCTGTCATCATTTCCCCTTCAAGAACCCCTCACATTAATAGTTATGGCTAACCACAGTAGTGTTTTAGAAAGTGTTATTCATAGCCTGTCTTGAGGCCAGGCAACGATAGTCATTATTCTGCTATGAAGAGAAACCTTTATTAGCACCTTTTTCATTCCCAGAAAGGTTCTGAGAATCACTTCTAAATGTGTCAAAAAAATGAGATAGACTTCAGAAACAGAGAAATAACCAATGTGGCTGTCCTCTGAAGAAGGCAGGGTGGGGTACTGGAGGGACAGACATAGTTCAGTGTAGTTACAAGGAGTACCAATCTAAAGGTCATTGGCATCCAGAGCCAGGTGTATACGTGGAGTAAATCAGCACCAGCAGCAGCCTCTCAAGAAAACAGTCCTATGCCAAGCAAATGTAGAAGGAAGAGTACCCAGTTTGTCTGTCCTTTACCTGCTGTGGAATTAGGGTGCTTGTTAATAGTTGGTCAGATCTAAGATCTCACACGTATTCAGTGCACTGAAATGCCTCGTTCTGATCACAAACAGAGTATTCAGGTGCCAGCAGCACAGAACAAATACAGTTTCTCAGAAGAAACACTTAAAGCCAGGATTCCAGAGCAGACTGTTGGAATGGTACCATGTGCTATCATTCTTTTCTTGTGCACATTCAATTGATAAAATCTCTCTGGTGCCTTTTGGGCTGCCACTGTGTTTCTAAAGATCTTCAGAAATGCTGCTTATTGGCTGATTTAATAAGAGGAAAGTAGATTAGACCTCACTCCCTGTTCCATTGGAAAACATCATTTGTCAGAACAAAGTCTTCTGAAAGAGTGCTACTTGCCAACCCCTATGCAAGCACACACCACTCTGTGTTCTCTTTTGAATTTCTCAAACATTTACAGTTCTTCACCTCCTCTCTTTTTGTTTTTTACCCTCAGGGCTCACACTTGTTTCAATCGCCTGGACCTTCCCCCTTACCCATCATTCTCTATGTTATATGAAAAACTGTTGACAGCAGTGGAAGAGACAAGTACTTTTGGACTTGAGTGATACACAAACCACAGTGCCCAGCAGACTGGACTTTGGTGGATCTGCCTTCTCAAGGAATGAATGAATATGTTGGATTTCCTGGAGGAAAATTGTGTCATGGTGCAATTCAAATAACGAGGTTCAGTGAAAGAGCTCATGAAGCAATTAAAACAGCATTGTGATAGTGACAGAATTCTCTACAGCCAAACTAGCACGTGCCTGATGTGCAGGGAAACCCAAGTCTTGCAATCCATGTCTTTTCAGGACAACCAGGCTTCTTAGGCTGATATTCAGAGCAAACAAGGAGTGTGACCCCATGTCGTGATTAACCTGGCTACTGCAAAACTGACACGTACACAAACTGGATTTCATCCAAGTGGTCCAAGAGAAAGTTCAAGTCAAAATGTGCAATCACTCATCCCCATACCTCCCCAGTCAATTATCAAAATCCCATAAAGCAGACCTTTTAAGTTTCTTTTTTTCACTCACAGAGGTACATAACTTTGTCCCCCATGTTACTATAGCATATCCAGTACTTCCTTTACCTAGACTTCGAGTGCCTGCATGGTGTGCCCCACAGAGCCCCAGTTCCTGGGGCAGAAGAGGATTGGAAGGAGAGTCAGCAACCGAGGATGTAACAACTAAGACAGACCTGCATTAAGGAGGTTTGTGGAATTGCATTTGCCAGTGATGTGTATGACAAAAGATGAGCTGTTACCATGAACTTACTCACTTATAAGACTGATTTTATGCTTTATACTGCATGGAAACTATTTTAAGAAGAAACTAGCAATTTATCACAGCATATCAGGAAAACAAAAACCCTAACACAGTGACTTCTGTTTATTTTTATAGGTTCCTTATATTCTGTTTCTTAGAGTGTAAACAGGAAACGAGCAAACTAAACCACTGTTTCTGTTCTCATCACTTTCCATGCTTGGACAGACATTCTGCTAATGTTTATTCTTCAAGCACTCTCAAGGGAAAAAAAAGCCTTTTATTTTTATAAGAGTAAGAAGAACTCCCCGAAATCTTTTTGCACTGAATGTACCAAAGTTGAAGGGACATCGTGATCTGACTGATAGCAAACCACATCACTCTCAAGTATCTATAACAGCGCTTAGGATCCAGGCTTTCTTCACAGTGCCATGTCTGTAGCTAGCAGGACTGCACACATAAGTAATAATTTTCTAATACTCTCTATGATCTTGTAATACTATGCATTTATTTTAAATGCATTGGGGTCATTTTTCATGCATTGAGTAACTTAATGCAGCGGAGTTTAATACAGATATTTCGTACACTCCTCACACCTTTTTATTTGTACAGCACCACAAAACACCAACTCCTTTGGAAGCCCAGCAGTCACCTACCTGGAGGTGAGCCACTGGTCATAACACCACTGCCCCCTGTGAGTGAACACCTACGAGATGTAAACTGTTCGTAGTGTCTGAGCTTGCGTTTTCACTGGTGAATAGCTTTCTTATCAAATGTTCTTTGAACGATTTTTTACAGCATAGCAAATGCTGCATGGGCACAGATTTTGTTACACTTAATTTTGCTGGACTCCACAAGGCTTGCTCCCATCTATTTTTGGTCCTTTCCTCTCGCTGGTTTCGTGGAACGTTGGTGCAAGTGTGCCGCGTTCCATGTACAGCTGCTGTCATGCAGCACACCTACCACCCCATGAAATTCCAGGAAGTTGCAGTTGCGTCCTGGATGATGAGAACGTGGATCCCATGTTGTGCTAGCCCTCTTGGGAGCACTGAAGCACAGCAAGCCCTGTTCTGTGGGAAAAGTAGCTTCTGAAGTCATGTTCTCATTTTGGAGACTCTTGAAAGGGCGTCTCAGGGAGGTGTCCTGCATGTTGTTGCAGGAGTGAAGATCTATGGAGATGTGGTCAGCACAGACTGCCCACACCACCCTCCAAGGCAGAAGGAAGGTGCAGCTGTGCTGGTGGCAGTAAGACTGTGAAAACCCTTCAGGCTTGTCGAGAAAGTGTTAGCTGTGCCAAGGAGAACCCACTTGCCAGAGCAGAGTGAAAGCACTCTCTTGTTTCAGGAGTAGGTGAGCTTCTGCATGACATCTGGACTTGCTTATGTAACATAGATTTTCTTAGGCTACTTCTGGCTGCTGTGAAAGTAGCAAAGAGAAAGCCAGACACAGCCCACATTTTACATATATATTTATCAGCCTTCGCTAGGTTTGCATGTCACAGACCCCAACACACATCCCAGGACATGAATGAGCAGTAGGCAAAGCCGACTTCTTAGCAGGTCACTCCAGCATGGCTCATGTTTCATCTGATCCACCTACTGAGTAGCTCAAACTCTGGCTCTCCAAGCAGAATGCAACTTTGGATTGGCTGAAGGACTGCAGAAATCTGATTTTATGATACTGTGTTATCTGTGGTCTAAAAAGGAGATTTCCCAGGTGGAAACTGTATCTACAAGTTCTGAACCAGAAACTCTTTGGAACGAAAAGCTTAAATATTTGGGACAAAGGAAGTTTCTACTAGTCTGCCTTTTAAGTTATGCTTTTGTACAAAACTAAAACAATAAATGCATCTTGTCAATTTTTATTTAACTATCTCTACTGCACACATTTGTTCTGTATTTATGCATGTGAGCATAACTGAAGTCAGTCACGTTGAGCTGGAATTCTCTAAAGAAGTGACAGCCACCAGATGGGGCAGCTGTAAGCTCCAAAACCTTGTATCCTCAGGACCAAGAGAGACTGAGGGCGAAGTTGCTGCTTCCTCGTTTGCTGCCAACATCACATTGGAAGGACTAGAGAAAAAGCTGTTCAAAAATGACGAGTTGGGTGCTAAGGTATGGTTACCTGTGGTGCCTCAAGCACTTGGCTGCTGGCTCTTTGAGGTGCTACAAGCAGTGTTTCTCTGAGAGATTAGCAGGGAGAGAATATAGGAAGGGAAGCCAGAGCTTTCCTCTTACTGCTTGGAATATTCTCCCTTCAATGTGTGAAGCTATTCCACTTAAACGTATCCCAAGTGAAAGCCAACTTCCACGTACTGCAGATGAATGCAACAGGCAGGCATGGTACTTTTGCTTGTAGCATGTTGTGGCAGCCATGAGGGTCCAGATAGAGACCGAGAACCCATTCTGAGTGCTCTGTATCTCCTCAGAGCTCTTCTAGTTGGTGCTGAAGGACCTTTGCATCTAGGGAAGGAAAAACAGTCAACCTGAATTAGTCAAAAGTTTCCTTTCTATTACAGTGTGATGATATCTTGGACTAACTTAACCTGCAGCATCTTCATCAGCCACATCTCGTCAGAAAGGTTCCAACAAGAGTTAAAGTGAGAAACCCACACTTCCTGCTCTGGAGTCATGCACTGCTGGCCAAAAAGCCACTAGCAGGTCCTCTCAGCCTATCTAGTCAGGCTGGCAACATGGCCTGAGGATCAGGCCCACCTTTTCCCAGGCTCTGCTGTCATTGCTGATGTAATCAGGACCCTGTTGGACACACCATAACAATGGGTAATCGGTGAAATCATGCTACGGGCACCCACTGTTCAGAATCTGTGAGCCAGCACTAGTTAGGGCAGTAGTGTTTGTGCAGATCTGCCACCTCTGTCACCTAGCAGCATCTTGCATGGCAACAAGGTAAAGCCTTCTTTCAACCCAAAAATCCCCACAATTTAACATGCAGTCCTGCTGACCAGGAGCAAAAATTTCCCACCACCTCTGCCTACTGTTCTAACAAACAAATTTCATCAAATTTTTGCCTTTTTTTTTTTTTTTGCTTTTAAATGTGATTTTAATTTGCTTTGTAGTGAACCTACCACAGAAAGGTGTTAATGTGGCTTTGACAGTACCTGGGATGAAATCTATGCTGGGCACCACTTGAGCTCTACACTGAGGCAATTAACCTTGGGTCAAACAGAGTCTAGTGAATGTATACAATCTTCAGGGGAACTGAAAATCTGGACAGCAGCAGGCTGGCAGGACATCAGACAGTTTCTGGCATGAGTTACACTGGCAGAGCACTGGGACTGGTCAGTTTCTCAGTTTTAAATTATAGGACGGAGAAGAGTTTTTTTGTTTCTTGTGGGTTTTTAATAATCCTTTTAAAAGTAAAAACGAAGCAAAGCAAAAGCTTCCTTCTGAGGCATCTGTAAGGATATCTTCTGGTTGCTAAAGATAATCTCAGGAGGGCTGATGGCAGATGGTCACTGAATTTCTGTGGTGGTGGCTGCAGAGGTTATGGAGGCCCTTGCAGGCACTGCCTGGGCTGGGAGAATTCCTCTTCACCAGAGGAGTGTGCTGTGTGAAGAGCAGGTCTAAGTTCACATCCCATAGCACAAAGTTAATTCTTTTCAGTGACTGGAATATATTTGCATTAAATTACCCTGGTAGTTGTGTTTTTCTTGCCACTGATTTTACGTGGAGGAGTGATTTACTCCTGCTAGCACTAATAGGAATTGAGCAAAAGTTCAGTCTCTAGTGGTAAGATTACACTCTGAGCTGTAATGTTACCCTCACAGTATTAACACACGACCATCACTGCTGGTCTCTTCTCATCCTCTCCTCCCTGGGCAAGCAAACTGAACTCCCAAGCAAAATTTCAGTGTAATACCTCAAACCTGGGTTCTTCAACTATTTGTATTTTGGCTGAGTTACGTAGTACAGAACAGACCTGCTGAGATGTTACGAGTCAACTAACTAGCAGATAACAAATCCTTTACCATTTTGTTAGCACAACAGTGTCTACCATTAGACTGGTCTAAACTTTTGGCCTGAATATTTTACATTAAAAAATCATATAGGAGGTTGAATTTGAAATTGCTTGTTGTTTGCAGGGAAAACAAATATGGAAAACAGCAAGGGGAAAGGAGAACTTTACTGTAAAGGCAGTGAGGCTAAAAGCCTTTTGACAACCCATTTTTGGCAGCAGTACACAAAATTACAAAGCCAACCACAGAAATACATGGCTCCCATTTCAGACTGACCTGTTCCAGCACCAGGCTACTGCTATTTAGAAAGTTTGGTGTTATGAAAGTGTTTTATTCAACTATTTCTGCTTATTTTCTAAACTAATTTTACTCTGTGCAAGTCGAAATGTTATTGACTTCCCAGGCTTTGTTCAGCAGTATTATGTCAAAGGCATTTAAAGGTAAACTCTTGCTTAATTTGAGAGTTGTGTTTACTGTCAGTGCCATTATGATGAGCTTCTGGTCTCTGTTTAGAAAGGCTCCTCCTGATTGTAGGTAAGGGGATGACAGTCAATGATTTCTCTGGCACAGTTACAATCTCTTGTAGCATCTGTCTGTATTCAAAATGCAACTAAAACAGCTACCAATGGCTCTGAAACAATTGCTGCACTCACTGATTAGCCCCCTTCTAAATCACAGAATGGTTTGGGCTGGAAGGAGCCTTAACGATCAGCAAGTTCCAATGCCCCTGCAGGGACACCTTCCACTAGACCAAGTTGCTCAAGGGCACACTTCCAGGCTTGGAGCCTCCACAGTTCCTCTGGGCAACCTGTTCCAGTGGCTCACCACCCTTGTGGGGAAGAATTTGTGACTAATGTCTCATCTCAATCCAGTTTCTTTCAGTTTGAAGCCATTCCCCCATATCCTGTCACTCCAAGCCTTTGTGGAAAGTCTCCCTCCAGGTCTCCTGCAGCCACCTTAAGGTACTAGAAGGCTGCTCTAAGGTATTCCCAAAGCCTTCTTTTCTCCAGGCTAAACAGCCCAAACTCCCTCATCCTGTCCTCCTAGAAGAGATTCTCCAGCCTTCTGGTCAATTTCGTGGCCCTCCTCTGGACCCACACTAACAGTTCCATGTTGTTCTTGTACTGGGGGCTCCAGAGCTGGAATGTTGCTCACATTGCAGAACAATGATGGTGATAATATTAATAATTCCAATAACAACAACAACAAAACCACCACCACTTACATATTACCACCAATAATCCAACTATAGCTGTATTCTGACAGGTGTCTTAGCAGCTGTGTTGAGTGCAGAAGGGAGCCCAGCTGTGCTTCTCTCAGTCCTTTCTCTCTTTAAAAATTTGCTGAATAATGGAAACTGTGTTTTGGGTTTCAGTTGTTTCTTCTTTAGAGCCTTTCCGAAGCTTCTTACTGTGCCTCTACTGGGAAAAGCCTTGTCTCCTTGGAGGGCTTTTGCTCACTGCTCAGGAGCTATGTTTTTCCACTAACTGAAGATAGTTTTGTGCTGACGTGAATGCAATCAGCTTTTAAGTAGAGAGACCTACAAAACTCCTCATGATGCCAGTCTCTCTTCCCCTAGGCTGCCTCCCAAAGCCAGACAGCCTCTCCTTGTTAATTGCTTAAAGCCCTACAATCACTCAGAGACAATTGCTGACAACCTACGCTGAGGGTAGCTGCATCATCAGAGTAAGGTGGTGGATTTATTTCCTCATCAACCAGATGCAACCAGAGCAGCTCCCTTCAGTCTGGAGAGGTGACAGAATCACTGAGATGCAGATTGTGAGCAGTTTGAGAAAGATGGAATGGCTTTCTTCCAAAAGCTTGTTGGTATCTGTTGTCTGCTAAGTGCAGGTTGTGACATATTCCACTGACTGTTTGGCACCTCTCATTTCAAATGAGAATTACAGTTTTTACAGTTAGAAATACTCCTCTAGCCATATAAGTCAGGTCAATGGGATTTTGCTGAGACAGCATATTTGGTTGCTATGCTGACTGCAGTCAGGCATTTGGGGTGAGTAATTTGAAAAGAGATTACTGTATGAATAAGCAAATCAATCTCTGAAGCCTCATAAATGATGCAAGGATGGAACATAATTGTAGATGCTATAATGATAAGATAGGGCAGCTCCATACAGCAGCTACAGCATACAAAGCGCAGCTACAGAACAGTGCCAGAGTGAAGGCAGGACTTGAAAAGCAGGGAAAGGAAAAGGACCATGCTGTGTGAGCAGGGAGCAGGACAGTGTGGACCACTGGGCACATAAAAAGGGTATTTTCCATGACGATTAAGCTAACCTGGCTATTTGTCCTGAAACACGTCAGTGTTACTACCACTGCAAGGCATAGTTCATCTAATTATTAGGGTTTGAAAGCCCTACACAATCAGAAAACTTATTCTATATTGTGGAGTTTTTTTGTTTACTGGGTTGTTTTTTATTTGGATTGCTCTCAGGAAAATGAAGACATCTGAATAAAACAAGCATAGCGTGTGGAAGGCCTTTTTACCCATTGTTTGTACAGATAATTACTGTGTTAGTTATTAGCTGCATTTGGCAAGAGAAACGGCACCTGGTAAACTATCCTTGCTGAAGCTGACTTCCATTTGAGATGTGATGGGCCAAATCCCTAGCATTTAGATGAGTGGAAGTGGAGATTTTCTTTCTTAGATGGCTGGAGGTTGTGTTCTGGTTCTGCAAGAGCCCTGAATTTCCACCAAAAGAGGGACTGATACATTGGTTCTGAAGGTTAGGTGAGGTAATTAAAACAATCTTAATTATCTAGTTAGCTTTGGCCAAGCTGATGTGAGTCTTGACCATGCTCTGATGGTCTTAGCAGAAAAAATAACTGCGTAAGAGGGCAGGAAGATTGAAACATCTGTTTTTCTGCCTGAAAGTGGACCTGGTTTTTCAACTAAAAGCCAGGACTATTAGGTAAGTCAGTGTAAGAGTCACAAGAAGAATTCCTTGCAAGTTTTCTTCTTCAGCATGGTAACTGAGGTGGCAAGAGTTTTATACAGTCTTCAAGCCCTAAATGAGAAGACAATTAGTACATTGGACCATAATGGTTCAACAGTTCCAGCAGGATGTTTTTCTGCAACGAGTCTGCAGCACTCAGGAGTCTGCTGTCTGTTGTCAGCATGGCAGAGAGGGACAAGAATTGTGGTAATCCTAAGTAAATTAATCACCTTAGGAGGACATTCTACATTTGTACTTTGTTTCTCCTTGGACTATCACAGCCATGAGGCCATCTGTGAATCCTGACCAGCAAGGCTGCTCTTTTTTTTGGTAACTGACTAAACAATTGTACTGCTAAGGGCTCGTGCAGTGCATAAGGGGGAAACCTGAGAGCAAAAGAAAGTAGTGAGGGATGTGATGTGGAATACTGGCACAGTTCTGCATTCTGGCCCTTGCCAGGTTACAGTTTGGGTTGTTCAGCACGTCTGAAGTTTTACAAGTTTTTGTACTGGGGATGCAGGCATCCAGAATCTAACAGGCATACAGGTGCATCTCCTTCATTTTTGACAATTACTTGATCTAATTTTATACCAAGCTCTTTGTTTTTTAAGATTTTCAGGCACTGAGAATACAGAGTGTGTATTTATTTCTAAGCTTTGAGTTGAACACATGGTGTATATGTTAATCCTTTCCATTCCTTTCCATTAAGTGTTCACAAGGGTGTGTATCAAGTACAATACCAAGCTTTTCTATCTTCCTAAAAGCCAGTCCAAGCTTCCTATGAATTCAGTCTGTCTTTCACAAGCACTAAATGGAGGAAATGTGCTTCAGGCATTAAGGTGGCGTGTGTCCTCTTCTCCATTGACACTGCATCACATTTCATTTGTTTTCCTTGGAGGCAGAGAGTGGAGGTACAAAATATGTTTGGAGGGAGTTGCAAGAGCACACAGCATCTTTCATTGTGCCTGGCTTCAAGGAACAAAAAATAATGTGAGTGCTTACAGATCTATGTGGTGATCTGCTTGGTTGAGTAAAGGACTGTTGTATTGTATCTCCTGTTACTCAAAAACATCTGGGGAAAAGATTTTTCTGTGAGTAATTTTATTTTCATACTGATCTCTATTTTGTTTAAGACCATGTTTCATCATGAAATCACTTAATTAAAATAAATCTTCTTACAAAATTCACTTTGGGAATCGACTCTTTTATTGTGCCTCTGAATGGACTCTAACATTTTTTAAATGAGCTCCTCTTGAGACCATCCTGTGTTCTTCAGAGCACTTTAAAACCTTCAGAGAAAGCACAAGATGCTTTTTCTCTACATCACCTTTTCACAGTGACTTCTCATGGCCTATGGAGTGGGGCATCTTGCAAACCAGCATTTTGGAAGGGGAGAAAGTAAGGATCCTGCAGCCACAGCCACAGCCAGATTCGAACAAGAACTACATATGAATCAAAAGCCATGAGAAATTAAATAGGAAGAGCCAATCAACGTTGAAGCACTGGAGAGCCATGGGTAAGTCACTGCTTTTGAATGGGGCATCAGCAATGGTGGTGACATCCCTTACCACAGCAGCCACTGCACAGGAAAGCACATTTTCCACAGGGAAATAAATACCTTCAGTGGAAAATGCAGCTGTCTTCAGGAAAAGCCAGGGGCCCCCAGTGAAGATTCCCTGCTGCATTTCTAACAGCTAATAATAGTTCCACTAAGAAATACTGGTCTTCAGCCAGCACTTAGGCTACTGAGGCACAGTCCAAGGAGACCTTTGCTCTAAGAATGCTTCAATAGCAAGTTGTTATCCTGTGCTTTACAGAATCCAATATTGAAGTGGTTTCTTTTATTTTGTTTTTAGAAAGCAGTTTTGTGTTATCTTGCTGCTAGCAGAAGCTAACCTAAATCACTAAAGGCTTGCTGCTGTGGGAAGAGAAGAATTTTGAGCCTTCAGCCCTTTGAGACTGTTCTCTGTCATGATTCTTACTGTTAGGCTCTCCAAGACATTTTCCTCCAGATCACTGATAACTGATGCCACATATTGAGGAGCTGCTCATTTTTGTGAGGCTGATGCTGGGTGACATTGAGACAACTATGGTAAGCAGTGACTGAGTGGAATAGAGAGACTTTGCCCGTTGCACTAAGGATTGCCTAGTTCCTCTGTGCAACGTGCCAGGATTCCTGATAACATTCTGGCATGGGGGGGGGGGGGGAGGGGTGAAATTTGACAGCTTGTATTAAATAAGCATATGGTAATTCTTTTTGGATGGGGGGGATGTCTGTATTCCATCATTAGGTCATGTCCAGAACTGGCTGCTGCAGGTATGCTGATTCTGAAGGGCCTGTGGCAAAGCCTCATTCCATGCTTTGAATATTTCATGGTTTAGGTTGACATTTTGTATGGGAGAGGTTGCTTCAGCTTGTAGATGTTTGGAGCATGGCTAACCTCCATAGGGCAGTGTTTTGTGGAACTTGGGGAAGGTGTTGCTTATTTTATCCCCATAGAGTGAGAGAAACCACAATCAGTGTCAGTGAGTACAGGGGTGTCCCCCTAAGACATGCTTACCTGTGATGTTATGATCTAAATCAGCACATTTTTCAGTTGGCCTACGACTCTGTGTGGTGTTCTGGCGTGCCAGCTGCATGCATGCAGCCACGCAGCCTCTGGGTACTTGATGACAGCAGTCATCCTCTTTACAGGTAGATTCCCTCTTGCTTCTTGAAGGCTGCAATATTAGAAGCAACATGTAGAAGGTGTGGCTCTTTCCCTGTGACTTTTGAACTGCAGGACACTGAAAATGCTCGGGTAAGGCCTTGCTTTGTGTATGTTGTAAGCTTGTACTGCCCTGTGGAATGGTAGAGCTACTCTTTTGCCTCATGGTTTTTGAGACCTTTTGTGACCCTACAACAGGTCTTGCCTTTTCGATGTCTTGTCAAAGAAATTACCACAAAAGAGCTGGAGAAGACAGCTCAGACACTCTCAGCTTCCATCTAAGTGTTTCTTAATGTGCACTTGTCCCCCACTCTAGTGACAGTTATCTGCTGAATTATCTGATACAGATTGCTGCCTATTCAGTCCAAATCACATCAGCCCTGTGACCAGTTTGAGTTGGAATCAGCACTCCTGGAGGGAACTTGCTCTTCCCACAAGGTTAGCTTCCTAAAACACCTGTTGCTCTGATCCATTTGAGGTGTACGTCACAGCTTTGTCAAATGGATAACTGATCACGTTCTCGATCAGAACTGGGCAGATAAGTTCTTGTCATGAAAGCCTTCAGAGACTGTGAAAGACCAGCTTTGTGATGGAGAGATAATAAGGAAAGTGAGAGAAGTTACTAAGAATGGGAATTATGAAGCTAACACTTCTCAGTTAATTTAAAAAATAGCGATTAATGACCAGATATATACATTAGTAATAAGCACAGTTCACGATCCTGTACTGTTGTGACCTTCAGCCTGTCATTCTCCCTTCTCCACCCTCTGTCGTTTTCTGTGGTGGTGTATTTAAGTGAAATTCCAAAGTCCTCAGGGTGGAGTCCTGCCAATTATACCCTTCTCTAAGTGCCAGACATGCTTCTTTGGCATTGTATAAACAGATAACCATAACATGCATGTTTTGAAGAGATTTTAGGTTGGGGGTTTTTTTTGTTTGTTTTGTTTTCAGAACTTAAAGGGAGAGTAGAGCAGATCCTGGCCTTGAAAAGGCTGAATAAAGACACACAAACAGCTGAAGTGGCAAACATTTACTATCATAGGCACTGTCATTTACTTCTTGGCACTATGTACTATAATAACCTAAAACATTTTAATTGCAGTCAGTCATTTAACTTTACTCCTGTGGATCATCTGGTATGTTGGGAATGCTGCTTGCTTTCCATACTGCACAAAGAACACTTCTCAGCAAACCAGATCATTTCTGCATCTTGTGTTGTGATTTGGCAGAAGAATCTGAAGTCATTTTAGAATGAAGCAAGGTGAGGGTCTGGAACTCCAAAGAGATGGTGGAAGTTTGTGGGAGAGAGGAAAGATGTTGGACTTTTGTCAAAAACATCCACAACTCAAAATGCTAAAAAAAAAATAGGTGGAAAGTCAAGCAAGCAGGAGTCACATGTGAAAAGTGGCTCTGTTTCTTACTAAATGTATCTAGTGCCAGCTGCATGGTATAGCATACTCTGAAGTCTTTAAGAATACTGAAGCCACCTTCACCAAAATGGCTTTCATCTGAAGTACTGCTTGTAGCAGCAGGACTTAGCTACTGCACTCACCATGCACACAGCAGTTACCATGGCATAAAGAAAATTAACTAACCCTAATGGTGCATTGCTGAAGTCAAGTTTCAAAGTCTTAAACCTCTCTGCTGTTGCTGCCTTTATGACCAATCTCTAAATCAGATGTTTGCAAATTCTGGAGTAGCAGGTTGGAGGAAATCAATCTGGCAAACAAATTGCAGCTGTTTTAAAACTCGAGTTTCAAACTCCTTGTAAAGCATGCTCTTAGGCTATTTTACATCCTCATATGAGGTCTTTAAAATAACATCTTTTAACTTTCATTGCTTCTGGATGCCCCAAAGCAAGAAGTTCTGAAGACCCTCTTGCCACTTTAGTGCATGAGAGACTGTCAGGCCGTTTGAGGTGTGTACTTGTGTAAAACCCAGAGGAAGTGGGCTCTGCTTCCGCTGCCACGCACAAACGCAAATACCAGTGGGGACTGGTGTAACAGTTACTGTTTTTAACTGGAACCTAGCCAGTGATAAGGTTGCCTGAAACTTTGCAGTCTGTCTACGCAGCAACAGCGTGTGCTGTCTCTGCTGCCGAGCGCAACGAGGCGTTGTTAACTGTAGCTGTGGGTTTCCTAGTCAGACCAGAAAGGCAAAGATAACGCTGCAGCTCTTGCTCAGCTGCCTGGGATGCGGCCGGGCTCTGCACCATCACACCTAAGACTACTTCAGCCTTTCCCGTGCCCGGCTGCTCCTAGATAAGCTCCATCGCCGCCTCTAGATGAAGCAGAACCCGGCGACTGAGGGACACTATCGCTGATTTTCAGACGATCCAACCGGCGGCTTTCCGCTCCCTGCGTTCCGTGTAGGCAGCCAAACAAAACGCTGCAGCTGCCCTAGACAAGGGACAGCGTCCCACGGTCCCGCTCTGGTCCTCCTCACCGCCGCCTTCCACATACGCGACGGACCCTACTCAGCCGGACACGTCACCCCGGGGTGGCGGGGACGCAACTGGTCCGCCTCGGCGGGGCCGAGCAAGGCCGCGGCTACCTCAATGGCGGAAGGAGGTGGTAGATGAGGAGACGCAGGAAGAGCAGGAGCGTGTCCCAGCCACAGCGGCGGCGGCGCTCTACGGCCCGCACGAAGGAGCGGAGCGGGGCGAAGCGACAGCACCTGCCGCGCGCCGCCCTGCTCAGCAGCCCCCGCCGCCTTCGCGGGCCGAGCGCCGCCGGGGTGGGGCCGGCGCCGTGCTGCCGGCGGTCCGCCAATCGTCGTGCAGACGCTTCCCCTCGCTGGGCGTGGATTGGTTCTCTGGGCATCGAGTGGGCTGGCCCAGAGGGCGCGGCCGCTTCTGCTGGGGCTGCGCCTTTCAAACGCCGGCGGTGCGGGCGCGCGTTGGGCCGTGCGCGGGTCTGGGCGGCGACCGTTGGGCCGTGAGGGGCTTCGCGGGAGCCTGAGCGGGCAGAGGAGAGCGAGTCGGTGCCGAGGGCCGCAGGTAAGGGGAGGCGTGCGCGGTAGGAGCATTGCAGTGCAGCCCGTGCAGTGGGTCTCGTCGGTGCGCACCTTGCCGCTCTGGGGAGCGCTAGTCAGCGGCGCCCTGAAGGTGCCTGTGAAGAGAGTTGAGGCTGGACCGCGGAACGCCCTGAGCTGTCTGTGGAGCGGGGCAGATCGCCGCTGAAGGGCTGAAGCGCGGCCAAGGTGAGGAGGTGGACGGAGATAGTTGCCTCCTGAGACTGGTGGGGAGCGGGCAGTCGCCGTGGGGCTCGTTACTCCTTCGGCCATCCATGTCCCAAGCCAGGGAGATGCGGGCCCTGCAGTGCCGCGTAGTGCTGTGACGCTGCTCGTCCCTGGCCCTGCGCTGCTGAGGTTTCCAAGCGCGGCGCCCCAAGGCTCCTGCTTTTTTTCCGACAAGCTACACGAGAAGAGTTTGTGCCCAGCTGAAGATAGCGTAGTGGGAAGTGTTCTCTTTAATGGGAAGTTTGCAAATGTCTTTGAGATTATGCTTCTGATGTCTGTTACTTGGGGCTTTTTGGGGCTAGGTATCACGGGTATTGCTTTCCATTTCCTGAGTGGTTAATGGCTAGAATTTGTGCCTTGGGTTTTTGGTTTTTTTTTGTAGCTAATTTGATTTCAAGTTCTTCTGGATGGACGATGTGCCAATTTCTGGCTTTCTTTCAGCTGTGAATATTTTTCCTCTACTCTTGGTCACACCGAGCTAAAAAGAGATGTGATGTCTTAGCAGAGAAACAGTTCATTCAACAACAAACAAAAATTGGTTTTAGTAATTACTCTTTTAAAATAGCAATGTAAAATGAAAGTTTGCACAGTGCATTTAATAATGCTAAGCTCTTAATCAGTTTGATCAGTCGTCTAATGTAAAGAAATGTGTGCTGAAGTACTGCAGTGGCAAGCCTTTAGCTGTTGAACTCTGGTGAGTGCAGCTCTAAGGAGAGTCATGTAAAATTCCCGCTATCTGAACCAGTCTCTTCAAGCATCAACTGTCACAGAACTGGGGGAAAAGGAGTGCGTGGTTCTTAGAAATGAGCCGATTCAAAGGTTTGAATGTTAGTTTGTATTTTGACCTCTTGATAATTTTTAAGAAACTACTTGATGCTTATCAAATGGACCTTTGAAGATACTCTTTAACTGCTCAGGGGTTATTTTTCCTACTAAATCATAAATATCCATATTCCAAGTAGCTACTCTTTAGAGTAATGCTTGTTGAGTACTGGCCTGTATTTGAGATATAACTGGTTTGCTCCCTCAGAAGTTTCTGATTGTGTATTTCTGTCACTTGAAAACTGAATGCAAGTTTGACTGTATCCAAGCTGTAATTAGCTTCATGATTTGCTTTCCTCTTTATTAGTAAAGATAAACGTACTCTTTAACTTAAGCCATCAATTACGGTTTCTGTTATCTTTGGTAACCTTTCTTTCTTACTTACCTTGCTGTTGCATTTCACCTGAGGAGGTGCTTCAAGCCTATAAACGTGAATGCAAAACGTCAGCCTTTTTACCATCGGTCAGATGGGTTTTTTGAACAGTAGCAGTACTAGGGGTGGTTGTGCCTTTGTAATGTGCTGTTCTACTGGTTTATTAAGGTAATCTAGTCAGGATTGCTGCATCATTTGGTTCTAAATTATCTGAATTTGTGGAGATGTTGTTGTTCATGCAGCTTTCTGGCAATCTAGCATTAAAATGAAACTTTATTGAGCTCTGATGGAAAAAAAAACCTCTTTCTCTGTAGATAGTTCTTCCTGCTGTGTTGCAGACAACAAACAGGAAGCAGTTTTGGTTAAATCGCTGAGGGATAACAGTTAAAAATGTAAACTTGAGGAAATTGCTGCAACTTATTCAGAATCCAAAGAAGAGTTAAAGGTTATTTTCAGAAAGCCTAAAAGTAAAAAAGTATGTATCATTAACAGCAAAGTTGTTACTAGCATTCTTACTAGAACCAAAACTTACTCCTAATCCTATTATGGAGATACTTCGGGGGGGGGGTGTGTGTGTGTGTGTGTGTAAGAAACCACCGATTTATCTTGAATGTTTATTAAATAAAAATCAGTTTTCTTAGCATGTGTTGGTGAGTGTTCCTTTTAGGTTTTGTTTTTATGATGCTTAAATGTGGTGTTTTCAGATCACTACTGAACAAACTTTAGGCTATTGTAGTCCAATCCACCTAAACTCTAATTATGTACTTTGTTGTAATTATGGAACTTTTTAAACTTCTAATTGTTTTGCTTTAACAGGTCACTGGTAGAAGAGAGAGAGAGAGCAGTTCCTGACAATGTCAAGGAGAAAGTTGGAGAATAAAAGCCTTTCAGGCTTGTTAGCTACATCTCTGCAGACACAAATCAAGACGGACAATTTCCACCATTTTTATATGCTTGAATCGAAGGAGTTAGGAAGGTAAGATTGCTCCTACTTTAGTTCTGCAAGTGGAATTTCTGTTGCAAGAAAATTCTTTGTGCAGTGACAGACCTATTCTGTCAAATTTTTATGATAGTGGGAGATGAACTATCCCTCGCTCCTCCAGCACTTCCTTCTTTGCAGTGCCCAACAGGTTCTCTAGGGCCCAGAAAAAGGTACAGTGAGACATGAATTTCCAGCCTTTTCCATGTCTTGTGTTCCTGGGCATGCAGATACGGAGTTGTCTGCTTTTTTCTTACATTTTCTCTCTCTAGTCACACATCATATTCCAAATACATAAAGAAAACATGACATGGTAATGCTGCAGGAGAAAGAATGGGGATTTCGAGTTGATTGTTCTGTTGTTTGAGAGCCTGAAATCCAGGAAATCAAGACCTTTTTCTCCCACCCTCAAGCAGTTAGACCAACTTTTGACCAACCTGCTGTGTTGGAGTAGTTGTGCTTCCCTTGCTCAGGTTTGTAACAGTGAAATAGGAAATTAAAAAAAAAATCCCAAATCAATAGCCTTGGTATTTATTGTGCTGTTTCAGGCATCTAAATTGATGCTTTTTTAAAATTACTAGCTTGACTGATACCTTGGGAATACTCAGTGAACTGTATGTAAAGATACACAAATGTGATGCCATGGTCACTTTTCCAGGATCTACAATAGAAGCGGCCTGGTCAGTCTTAGTTGTTCCTTACTGTGCTACATAGTGATCTGTTCCACCTGCAGCTTGTTTTGTTATCAGTGATGCACTTCTAGGTGTGATTTTGTACTTGGGTTAGGTTTTTTTCTCTTAGCGTGTGCTTTTTCTGATGCACTTCTACGCAAGTGCACCTTGCAGCCCAGAGCTGTTCTCTCTTCTTACCCCTCCAGCAGCAGTTCATATCCACCCTCCTCCAGAGCTCCAGTCTCAGGTGCCTGTGAGATAATGTCTAAAGCCAAAGTAGAGATTTGCTGTGGGTTCTAAACCAGTCTTTAATGCTTTCTGGACGTGCAAAATCAGACATAACAAAATAAGTGCCAAATTGCAAAGAAACAGAGGCACACTTTGGACTGTTCCTAGCCTGACAGAGTGTTTGTGTGTGCATTTTTAAGTGTCTACAACACTCTGTAATTGATGTAAAATTCACCTTTCTTTGTAGCTTCTCTAAAATATTTCATGTTTTCTTTTCACTTAATTTTTTTTCTTCCTCTTCAGGTTAGTAAGTAAATGGTTCTTTTATTCTTCTGTGCTTGGGCTTCCCAAGTCTCATTTCTTCCTCCCACACCCTTATCTTTTAGGTCCTTTGGTATTTAAGACTGACTCACGAATCTGGCAGGTTCTCTTCAGTGGGTTAAGTAGTTCTGTCCCAGTGTGTGGATGGCTTGGCTTTGAAGTAGTTGAATTTCTGTGGTTTATAACTTAGGATATGAAAACAGCTTGAAATATTTTTTTATCTTGTAAAATTGGCCCGTAAAATGTGGTGGTAAAGCAGCTGCTTTGCAGGCCAGAGGGAGTGGGAACCATTTTGCTTCAGTGCAGCACTTTAGATACGACTGAGGAAATTCTACTGTTCGAAAGCAAGTTCTGGATTTAATAATATTGTCTTAATAATTGGCACGCTATAAAGACAGGGTAAACAAGTGGAAATTCCTAACGTCACTCTGGAGATACAGTGACCCTTCAAAGCTATCACACCCACAGCAGCTAGAAGGCAGATGCAAAAAACTATCATGGAAGATCTTGCTGTTCTCGTGAAACTCAACCAGTTCCCTTTTGTAATTTTAGAGGAACTTTTGTGGTTGACAGGGTGATGTGATGCTAAAATGAGAATGTAAGCTGTGGGGGAGGAGCTCAGACTTCACTATGTTAGGAAATTTAGCTCAGGAACTTTAGTTAGGAACTTCATCTCTGCCATAACATGCTGGTTTAACAATTGCAGAAGGGCTCAGCCATTTCAGGCTTGTAAATAGTTGCTAAAATAGAGTGTGCATCTATCAGGCTATTAAGCTTTCACCCCTTCAGTTTTTCATTTGAATTGTACTTTAAAGGAAAGCACAACACTTAGGCAAAAATGGACAAAGAAACCCTACAACTAATTGCTGTTGGAATAAATTATGACAGGAGCTATTTTGTTGAATTTATATCTAAATAAGCAATAGCAGCATGATTGAAGGTCAAGTTTGCATGCTTAATTTAGACAAATTAGCATGTAGAGATCTGGTTTGGTTTTTATATACTGATGTCTAGGGGTTTTCTCAGACTCATTTTCTGATGGTAGTGGGTTTTTTTTGTTGTTAAAGGATGTTCCTTTTAGGCATTGGTGTATTTGCACCAAAAGAAAGACAAAGCCTGCAAGATAAGATTGTTTTTTCTACTGAAGAAGCTAAATTTAATTGGAAAGGGAGAACTTGAATAGTACTGAGCTTTATCATTAAATTTGTTCTTAGTATGTTGTGGTAGCGATAAAACATGTGGAAAAGCTTCTTTTAAAGAAAAAAAGTGTGGATCTTATTCACCGTACACAGTTTTATAGCTGTTTTTAGAACTTCACAGTCTATTTTAGCCCTTCAGGCTGTTGTTTTAAAAATAATGTTTCTTGTATCACTTGAAAATACTTTGCGAGTTGCAGTGAGGCATTGCTGGGAATGCAGAATTTGGGATTATAAAACCATGTTTTTCAAGAGTTTGTAACTTGGCTTAAAAGCCTGCATTTTTCATCCTAGTATTTTTAAAGGTCAGCTTGGTGTTTTAGCTACAGCTTGTGGGTTTCTTTTGAAAATGTTTCATTGCCAAAATACATTTGTTTCCATACCTAAACAGCTGGCTAGGAAATGAAGCAGCTCACTTTAGCTGAGAAAGAGACTGCCGAGTGGCAAATGTTTTCCTATATGACGTTTAAATGTTTTGCAGATACCTGAAGTTTTTTAGTGGTACTGTGTGATTTGTAGAGGGAAGTTCTTGATATTCCATTCTAATATTATCTGCGCTGAAGACCTTCCCCTTTGTCCTTGCATAAAAACGTTTTCTGTGTTCATTCCCTACATTTCACAGAAATTTGCCTTGTTCATTGCTGTATCCTGTAGGTGTTTGTGTGGGGTTTGCGTCTAGGATTGCCAATCTGACCAAAGTCCTAGGCATTGTTGTAGGGTCTCATACCTTGCTCTGCCTCAAACAGGAAGTTTTGAGGGAGACCTTCATAGAATCATAGAATGGTTTAGTTTGGAAGGGACCTCAAAGATCATCCAGTTCCAACCCCCTGCCATAGGCAGGGACACCTACCGCTAGAACAGGTTGCTCAAGGCCTCATCCAACCTAGCCCTCACCTCCAGGGAGGGAGCATTCACAACCTCCCTGGGCTACCTGTTCCAGTGTTTCGCCACCCTCACTGTAAAGAACCCTTCCTGACATCTAGTTTGAATTACTCCTTTGCCAGTTTAAACCCATTACCCCTTGTCTTATCATTACAAGACCTTGTAAATAGTCCCTCCCCAGCCTTCCTGCAGGCATCCTTCAGATACTGAAAGGCTACTATAAGGTCGTCTTGAAGCCTGTCCTCATAGCAGAGGTGCTCCAGCCCTTTGAGCATCTTTGTGGCTCTCCTCTGGACTGTCTCTAACAGTTCAATGTCCTTCTTGTGTTGGGGGCTCCAGAACTGCACAATCCAGGTGGGGTCTTACAAGAGCAGAGTAAAGGGGGAAAATCCCCTCCCTTGCCCTGCTGGCCACACTTCTCTTAACGCAGCCCAGGACATGGCTGGCTGCCTGTGCTGCGCGTGCACATTACCGGCTCGTGTTGAGCTTTTCATCAGCCCAGACCCCCAGGTCCATTCGCCACCCAGCCTGGATTTGTGTTTGAGATTGTGCCAACCCAGGTGCAGGACCTTACACTTGGCCATGTTGAATGTCATGAGATTGGCCTGGGCCCACCTCTCCAGCCTGTCCAGGTCTCTCTGGATGGCATCCTTGCCCTCTAGCAAGTCGACTGTGCCACACAGCTTGGTGTCATCTGCAACCTTGCAGGGAGTGGACTTGATACCTCTGTCTGTGTCACTGACAAAGTTGTTAAACAGCACTGGTCCCAGCACTGACCCCTGAGGGATGCCACTTGTCACTGGTCTCCTAACCAAATTCTAATGATAGTTTACATACTTTGCATGTCTTAGGTTATAATGTGTTCCCTTTTATTTTGCAGAGGTAGATGTGCTGTAGTGCGAAAATGTATAGCTAAATCCACAGGCCAAGTGTATGCAGCTAAATTCCTGAAGAAAAGAAGAAGAGGTCAAGATTGCAAAGCTGAGATATTTCATGAGATTGCTGTACTGGAATTAATGAAATCTAATCCTCGCATAGTTAATCTCCATGAAGTCTATGAAACGGCAAATGAAATTATCTTAGTGTTGGAATAGTAAGTATGCCTTCAGCAGATGTTCCACATCTGTAATGACTGAAAACTTGTACTTCCTTTGCAGGTTCTGAGCTAAACTCGGTGGGTTTGTTGGATTTAAAGTATTTGGCTTTCAGAGCCGTTTCCTTCAGAATTCTCCTTTCTTTACAAATGTTACTCTGGTTTCTCATTATCTCTGAAAACAAGTCTAATTTGGGAATTCGATTTGAATTATCTGTCATATTGGCTCATATTCACACGTACAGATGTGTGAATTGCTGTTTGGAATGTGAGGAACAAAAATACAGTTTGTGAAAATAATTCAGAATGTGTCTCTCTATGATTTCAGTTTCCTGTTTAAAGTATTTGAAGAGCTTTTAATGGTGGTCTGCACACACCAGGATGAATTCCTTCCAACTTTCCAAAGAATGCAGCTAGATAATCTTTAAAAAAGAAAGCTTTTTTTTCCTGGAACTAGATAATTCCTAACTTTCTTGTTTTTCTGAGAAGGCTAAAATAGTAAATAGCGTAGAATTAAAAACAAAGCTTAGATGACAAGCTTTCCTTCGCAAGAGCAAGTGCGAGTTCACATGTAACCCATACTGATTTTCCTGCTCCTCTTTCAGCTCAGCTAACTGTCTTCCTCATCAAAGCTCTGTAATGAAATGGCTTCTGTATACTACACTGGTGTTAGTGGCCTACCTTATGGTAGTGTTGAGAAGTCTGCAGGTCCTAATTCTCATGGAGTGAGCAGAGAGTTCATGATGCTTTGAACTAACATCTCCTGGAGCAGAATACAGAGACCTTTTTTTGGTTTTGGATGATCAGAACTCTGAAGCAGTGCTTTAAAAATTGCCAAAATGAACCTCTTGCTCATAAAATAGGTTATACAAGCATTTCCCATTTGGCTGCATTCTCTCTCTTATATGCTACTCTCTGTACAAACACATGTTTTTTAAATGAGAGAGATAAATGGTCTTACCAAGGCCATCTTTGCAGTGGGACTTAGTAAAGATGTGAATACTTCGAAAGCCCCACAACAGAAGTTGCTGTTTTTGTCATCTGAGGGTCAAAGGCTGTTGGAAGCAATCCAGATATTCCAAGAGAAAGCTGGCATCTGTACCAACTCACTCAACAGCTCTAAGTAAGCAGCCTTGAGGAAGAAGTATGAAAACTTGAAGCTTAGCAGTGGCACCTCTGTTTTAGTGTGGAAATGGCTAATTGCAAAGTGGCAGAGCTGAGGCCTTGTATTTCTGAGTATTCTGAACTAGAGTTCTGGAAGATCCTGCTTGTTGTCTAGGCAACTGTATATTCATCACTGGTGTGCTAGGTTTTAGTTCTCTCTGATTTTCAGTCTTCCAACAGAATGGCCAGACCTAGGTGGCAGACATGCAGCTTCCTCCTGCTCTGGAAATACTCCTCAGCATCTCTAGCTGTCCATTGCATTGTAGTTCTTGCATTTACACTGTAGCCTCATGTGAAAAATTACTTTTCTCCCAAATTCAGAGACTACAAATAATGCTGGGCTGTCTTGCTTTCAGCTGTATGTGGAACTGGTCTAATGGAAGAAATGCTAGATCTGACTTGAAGAGAAGGGCTTCTCTTGTTAGGGAATGAGAGGACTCATCTTTCTGCTGGCATTTTCACACTCACAGGAGAACAGGCTTGAGGGAACCAAAGCATTATGAGGTTGTCAGCCACTACCCACTGTTGCCAGCTATGAGGAAATCAAAATCATCATCAGTTTCTGTTTTTGTTGTTTTTTGTTGGGTGGTTTTCCTGTTCTAAGTGCTTATATCATATGTCATGGCATATGGTGGGGTGAGAGGTGAATAACAACAATAGGAGGAGCTTGATTTAGATGAGAAATTAGGAAGAAATTCTTCCCTGTGAGGGTTTTGAAGCACTAGAACAGGTTGTCCAGAGACAAACTTGGATGGGCCCTTGAGTAAGCTGTACTAGGAGGAGGCATCCCTGTCCATGGCAAGGGAGTTGAAACTAGCTGATCATCAAGTTCCATTCCTGATTCTATGAATATTCCCAGCCTCTCTGAGAGTAGGAATACATAGTATGTACTGCATATGAAACTTCTCTTCACTGAAGCTGAATTCAAAGCTAATATAGCTAATAAGTCATCTTGACTGTGTTTCAGTGCTGCTGGAGGAGAAATGTTTGACTTGTGTGTCCCAGATCTGGACGACAGAATTGGCGAAAGGGATATTGTAAGACTTATAAGACAGATACTTGAAGGACTTTGCTGCTTGCATGAAAACAATATTGTTCATCTTGACTTAAAGGTGAGGGTGTTGTGGACTTACTATTTCAGTAGTTTGCCTTCAATTTAACATTATGATAATCAAATTTTTTTTAATACAAAAGATGAGAAAAAGGAATGTATTAAATGAAATCCTTTTATAAAACGTTTATTGATAAGCATTGCATAATAGAAACCAAAATGTCAGATTGATGAATTATAATTTCTTTGCAGCTTGTGTTTCATTGAGAATTCTTTTCTGTTCTAGCCTCAAAATATTTTGCTGAGCAGTGTCAATCCTCTGGGTGATGTAAAAATTGTAGATTTTGGTATGTCTCGGAAGCTTGAGAGTTGCAGTGAGCTGCGGCAGATCATGGGCACAACAGAGTACTTAGGTATGGAAGAGCTGCTTCACAGTTCCTGATGTGTGCTTTTGAGAACACAAACAGTTCATGTCATGTGCTTATCAACTTGGTACTTGTTACCAGAGAACGAGCAACAGGACAAGGCAACATGTTTGAACTGCTCTTCTTTTTGAGTGGTAACCACGCATTTGCACCAAAAGTAGAGCAATAACTACACTAATTTCATGCTGCAATGTTTGCTGTAGTGCAGACTCTTAAACCAACCAGGAATTTGGGCTGTTGTTTTTTTTTTTAATTAAACTACAGTATTAGAATGGAAATACAACATTAGAGTTAAAAGTACAACGTTGGTATGCACGAAGTAGGATTGCTTGGTTTGTTTTTTTTAATTAGGAATGTTTGTATCATGATTTGGAGAAAAAGTATTCCTCTGGAAGAGAAAGATTGCAGTCAACATTTGGCCTTCTCTGAGAGATGGGCCAGTGTAAATGATCTCTAAGATCCCTTCCAACCGAAGCCATTCTATGATTTGCCTACACTCCATTTTAAGAGCTCTTCAATCTGTAATGAATAACTTGCTATCTAGTGCATGCTAACAGCCACTCATCCTGAAAATGGCTTGGTCATCTGGCTTTACACTGATAATGTGCTGAAGGCTTTACACATTCCCCTTCAAAAGCTATATATTTTAAAACATCTTAGAATAGTCTTTTCTGTGCATACAATTGAGAAGAAAATAGATTAGACTTCAGGCCACGTAAGCTGTTCACACTACAGCAGTACTACATTTTCTTGCCAACCTTGTGGCTTGAAAATAAATACCCTTTGTTATTGAAGCTGTGTGTTTAGTCTCATTAGAATGGTTGGCAAAAAAAAATCCAGAAACTTAGTGTATGATTCAAGGCTGCTTGAATATGTATCTATTAAAGTAATTTTCTTCTCCCCATTTATTCCTCTAGCTCCAGAAATCTTGAACTATGATCCCATCACCACAGCCACAGATATGTGGTAGGTTTTATACATTAAATGATTATATTTAGGTGGACAGCCTAGGGACTGGGTCCAGACTGTGATGCAGTTTCATCTGGTTTCTAAGAATATACTTCTGTTGGCTGGCTGACCAAAAGAGGGAGAGTTGGAAGGGAAGCCTCAGGATATAACCTGGGGCTTACAAGAATCACTTTGTACGGGTCTATTGCACACCTAGTAGGGAATGCAGATAGCCTCTTAATATGCAGAGTATAGGTGTTTGTTCTAAGACAGCACTAACAGTGACTGAGTAGCATGTTTCAGGTGTTAGTTACTCTTGGACGGCATGCTCCCGGTATTAACTGCTCTTGGACACTCCTCTCTCCCTTTCTCTCTGTCATTAAATCTATTATACAAAGGACAAAAATATTTTAACTCTCTGTTTCTTACCTGTACAGCAATATCTGCAGAACAAGTCATTAAAATGAGACAAATATCATAAAATAATCCATGCTTTTCTGAAGCATGCCTTTGTAACCTATTGATTTCCTGAGCTATGTTAGTGTATAGGCTAGCTTTGGGATGTTTCCATAAAAACACTATATTCATATGCTTTTCTTCAGCATCTAAGGAATTAAAATCCATTTGTAAAAGTTGCTGTGATCTAATTACTCCTTTGACATTCTCAACTCGTAAGAGTAACTAAACTTGATAGTGAATGTTAAACCACTTGTCTGCTTTTGTGGGAAGACATAAACCCAAACTGTTGGTGTTCTACTCAACTACAAAGCAGCTGTGTGTTTACGGTCTGTAGGGGTTGCTAAGTAAAACAATACTAAGTGCTGTGTAAAAGTGATAGATTTTCTTTTCCCAACAACCCCAGTAAGAACAAAAGAGTATCTTGAAAGCAAGCAGTTAAGCTTATCACATGTAACTTAAGGTGGCACCTGATGTTTCAAAGTCTTTGAGTGTGGTGTACCTCAGGGCGTTTGATCTTCAATGCAATAAATATGGGGGTATGTTGTGTAGGTGCCCTAGTAAGATCTTATGTTGTTCTCTCACCTCAGGAACATAGGTGTCATTTCATATATGCTGCTGACACTGGAATCTCCATTTGTGGGAGCTGATAATCAAGAAACATACCTTAATATATCTCAAGTTAATGTGGATTATTCAGAGGAAACTTTCTCATCAGTTTCACAGCCTGCTAAAGACTTCATTCAAAAACTACTTATAAAAAACCCGGCGTAAGTAACAAACTCTCCCAGGCAAGAATCCTGCCTTTTGTGTTTATGGTGCACTTAGAAAAAGGGAATCTTAACTTGGGAGCTTCATATTCCTGCGTTCATCAGTCAAACATTCACAGTTGTCAGCTGCATTTATAGGAGTGGATGTTTATGCTTTTCCACATGTGTGAAAAAGGTCTTTGTTTTGCTCTCTGGCTGTTCTTGTAGCAAGCTTCAACTTTGTATTTTCAATGTCTTCTGTCTTCATTCACAGGATAGGCTATTAACAAATCTGACGTATGTTCTGGAAAGGTCACATTCTTGTCTGCAGTCTGACCTTTTATTGCACAGCTTGGAGAGACAGAATGCAATCACTTCTGATGCAGTGCTTTCTTGTTTCCTGACTTATGTTGAGTGTATCTTTTTACTTTAATGTGTTTTTTATCAGAACTTGGCAGTCTTCTGACTGAGTAATCATTTTCAGAAATATCTAGCCTTCTGGCATCTGTAGTCTTTCAAAAAAAGTTCTCAATCAGTAGCACAAACTTATGTTTGTAAGGCATGCTTCCAGCAGTCTGCATTCTTCAGGGTTTCAGACTCACATCAGGGCCTTTTCAAGTAGCTGAACTTTGAGAAATGTTTGAAGAGTAGGAGAGTTACAGGCACTGACTGTCCACATTTGCTGCAGGTGTTAAATCTGGGTATTTTTTAACTGTTGCACAAGCAAATACAGTTAAACCCAAAGCCTCACCACCCTAGAAGCTACATATGGGGGAATAGTATTTAGTAAAATCAGTCATGTTCCATTAGGCATGGTAGGTATTGTCATTTGTGGTGACAGTAGTCACTTTAGAGAGCCTGCAGTGAGACAGTGACCATCTTGTGTGGGTGAGATGAGGTTCATTGATAGGAGAGGATAATGGGAGATAACATCCGTCAAGTGCCTGCTTTGAGGAAATAAGAACTCCATGTAAACTCTGATCTGAACAGTCCTTTCTATCTAAGCCTCTCTTGTAAATGGTTTGCCAGTGTCTGGAATAATTCACAAAACCTGTAGCATCATGAGGGGCGATGTTAGGAGAGCTTGCTTTGGTTGATGTGTGGACCTATGGGATGTTTGACATTCTGACACAGCTGCTACTCTACTTGCTTCTGGGCGTCTCCGAGCCTTTGTTACATCTTATCAACACTCCTCCTCCCCACTCCAATTCTTGGGGACTATACTTTCAAAGAACGCCAGGTTGGAAGGGACATCATAGATCATTCAAAGATCATCTGGTCCAAGCTTTTGCCTTTTTTTTTAATGGTAAGCACAGTTGATATCTTTTTTAATTCTGTCTAGAGAAGAGAAAGGTGAGTGGGGACCTTATTACTGTCTACAAATACCTGAAGGGTGGCTGTCAGGAGGATGGAGCCAGTCTCTTTTCAGTGATACCCAGTGACAGGATCAGGGGCAATGGATGTAAACTCAATCATAGGAAATTCCATCTCAACATGAGATTATTTTTTTTTTTACTGCAAGGCTGCTGGAGCCCTGGAGTAGGCTGCCTAGAGAGGTTGTGGAGTCTCCCTCTCTGGAGAGTTCCAACCAAGCTTTAGATGCATGTTGTCAGTACTTAGCTGTGGAAGGGTCTAATGTGTTCTGTAGCACAAAAGTCCTGCAATAATCACTATTTAGTGTCAATTCTGCTTTAGATTTCTTAGCTGTTATTGATTCTCTTAACCAGTGTCATCTGTTTTAGTGACACTTTCAGTATTGCTGAAATTAAGCAATTTTACCCTTTTTTTCTTTCAAAGGGAAAGACCCACAGCGAAGGCCTGTCTTTCTCACTTGTGGTTGCAGCAAGGGGAGTTCATGCTCTTGTGCAGCCCTGAAGAAACTTCTTGCTCTTCTCCAATGGCAGAACATACAGCAAAGTGCTTGGCAGAGTGGCACATCAAACCCGTCTGTAATGGTACCTGTAGCAACAAGGAAGACAAGGAAAACATCCCAGAGGACAGCAGTACAGTCTCCAAGCGTTTCCGTTTTGATGATTCCTTGCCATATCCCCAAGACTTGATGACAGACTTTGTATGCTAGTGTGTGCTGCAGCCTTCAGAAGTGTGTTTAGTGTAGATGCACAGTTGTTCCAGTGGGGAACGTGAGAGGTGGTGTGCTGCTGCGTGTGGCATTGGCATACTGGAAATGCACTTTGATTCTCTTATGCTGGTGCCTCCTTTTCTGTCCATTGCTGGCAATGGATTTAAGCCCTAAGGAACTGTGGTTCTTGCACCAATAAAATGAATTATTTTTTTAAGAAGATATAATTAAATATTTTTGCACTCCTCAAATTTTTAGTTGAAAACTGATGCTAGATTTAACAAGCTCAGACCTGAAAGTAAGTTTGTTTAAATGGAAGCTGTGCCAAGCAGTAGTGGAATACAGATGTGCTTTTATGGCTAGCCTTAAGAAATTGGTCTAAGCACAGAAACTGCATCTCGCTACCTTGTGGCCTTATTCTAGCTGTTCTCATCGCTTTGCATGGAAGCTGATGGTGGTATGTTTGGGAAGTATAACTCTTTTCTTGGGGCTGTTTGGAAAGCTGCTTCCTCGCTAGGATCAGTAGTAGTTCAGGAGGTGTTTCTACCTTAGATCTGGTCCACTTCAGGACTGTTGTACACACTCCGTTTTCTCTGTGTTGGATCTCTGCAAAGCTTGAACAGAAGTGGGTTGCCAGTCCCTGTGCCAGTGGTCCTTTGCTGCTTGTTTGAAAGGGATGAGAGTTCCATGCTGATTAGGATATCTGAAAGATTTGTTAGTTTGCTTTCATGAAGTCTCTGAAGTATTATCATCTTCCTGTGGTGACACCTATTCCTCATCTTAAGAAGCACGCAAAACCCCCTAAACTAGAAAGCCTTTTCAGAGTTAAAAGTAGTAACCGAATAAAGTGATGACTATTTCTGCCAGTGAAGATGCAATGAAAAGGTTTTTGTGATGCCCATCTTGTGGGCATTTTCCTGTCAGTTATTACCCATAACTTTACCTCATGCCCACTTTGAGAAATGGACTGCAGCCTCACAGTACCTAGTAATTAGTTCAAGACTTTAAACATGTCTTTAGTAGTTTGTTGCTTTCAAGTTGTATCTCCCTCCACTTCCTGTTTTTAGGCTTTGAGGAAAGTTCTGACTTGGAGGAAATATCAGTTATGCCTTAACAGCCTGGAACAAATACTGACATGAGAAAAATCCTAATACTCAGGCTGGAAATCTTTGTGTAGGGAATGTATTCAAATTTCTGTAAATATTTTGAAAGCAAATGGCACTTTAAAGTACTTTGGGGATTTTCCACTCCTCAAGACTTACCATCTGTGGTTCAGATTTGGTTTGTACAGAAAATACCATAATCTAGTAATTTTTGAGTGTGCCCATGGACTTCTCAGTAGTTAGGCAGATGGAGGTTTTGGAACTAGGTGTGACTGAGAGGTGAATATGAGTGGTTTATGTTACCTTTGTTCACCCAAGTCAGGAACAGGGTTTTACAGAAATAGATTTCAGTATCAGGGATTACTATAAGGCATGGGGGAACTCAGGACTGTTGTCTCTGTTCTGGATGGCACTCATGCTGACAGGTCACCTGAGGTGCAAGGCAGGTGACACTATCTTTCAGCTTATGTTTGTCAGAAGTAAAGGTTTTCCATGACTTCATCTCACATGAAATGAAGTAACAGATCCATTCAGAGAACAGGAAGTTCAGATGCTGAAGTACGAACAAACCACACCAAGTCTCTATTTCTTGTGTAACCTCTTTCAGTGATGCTGATAATCTCCTGAATTATCCAGTGACTTTGGAGACAGTTGTGTTCGGGTACTACAGACCTTTTAATTTTCAAAGTCTTTCCATTTAGAATCTCACCTAACCTGCTTTTTCCACTAGCACAGAATCCGCTATGAACTGGGTAAATTAACAATACAAACTCTCTTACCTATACTCAGAAGTCTAAGTTCACTTAAAAGAAAAAAGAAAATGTCAAAATGCTGTAATGGATAAAGGTAGAAAAGAATGCCTATAAAATGAACATATGTTAAAATTCTGGAGAATAAAGTTGAAAGTATATGCCAGCACTTTATGACAAAGTTGTTATTCCTAAAAATTTTTATTATTGCATCTGATGTTTACATTTCTGACTACTTTTGGAGCTAACTTATCTTTAAATAAATGAAACTTTGGCATATTCAAGGAACGTAAGTTTTGTAGACTTAAGTTTCCGTTAAGTACAAATAAAAATATACCTTGAATCAGATTGTGTTTGGATCCATGCCTTTATTTAAAAATATTCTCGTGCTTGCATAACTTCACTTCAATGTAAATACATTGTTAGCCCATCTTGCTTCCCGCCATCTTACTGGGCATTCCCAAGTGTCAGTGAGTGATGAGTACCGTTTTAAGCTGACTGAAGTCATCTTTCTATGCAGTTTTTATATTAAAAAAAATGAGTTAACTTGGCCTTTTTTTCAAAGTTGTTTTCATTTCTTCACAGAACCAGAGAATGATTGAGGTTGGAAGGCATCTTTTGTAGTCATGTTGTCCAACCCCTCTTCTCAAGCAGAGTAGGGTCCCCTAAACTTTTGTTGGCCAGGACCATGTCCAGATGGCTTTTGGATCTTTTGGAGAAGAGAACCTTCCTCTCTGGGCAGCCTGTTCCAGTGCTCAGTCATTCTCACAATTGTTACAGGTATAAGAACCATAGAGTTAAAATCTAGGGACTATGTAGTTCAGGAGGTGCATCAAGGAAATTGTAATATTGTTATGCAATCCCATAATTCTTCTACCTCTTAATAAGCTAGCAGCAAGACCAACTCGTCCTCCTTTTGTCCCTCCTTCCCATTGTCTCCAGTAGGAGCCCCTCATATGGTAAACATGTAGGGAGTAAGCCTGTTTAGGTCCAAGAGTGGCAGAGGCACTAGGGGCGGAAGAGGAACATTGGGGATTGAAGTTTAGTCGGGTCAGGGGGAAGTTTAAGGTTGTTTTCAGGTATTCTGTGTATGTATTAGGTGTTAAGGATTCATATGTTCTGTATCTTTTAAAAATACAGTCCTGTATCTCTGACCAAATTGAGAGCATTTTATTTTACTACTCTTCTGGGGAAGTGAAATTCTATCTCTCTCTGTTCTTTAAAATCTATGACAGCAATAGAGGAGGTATTTCTTAAGTTGAGAAACAACCTGCTGTGTTTGAGTTTGTGCCTGTTCTCTCATGTCCTGTCTCTGGGTGCCACTGACAAAACCATGGCTCCATATTCTTTGCGTCCTCCCTTCAGTTGTTTTTATTTGTGCATTCCATACTCCTGAGTCTTCTCCAGTTTCAGCTACCTCAGCCTTTCCTCATAGTGGAGATGTCCTAGTCTTTTAATTAGCTTTGTGGCCCTCTGTTGGACTCTCAAGTATGCCTATGCCTCGTATGCTGAGAAACCCAGAACTGGACCCCAGACTGTACTCCTGTGCATAGCAGAAGGAAAGGACCACTGCTGGCAATAGTTTGTCTACTGCAGTCTATAGTACAATTTAGCTTTTCTCTTGCTACAAGGGCACACTGTCTGTTGTCCACCAGGACCTCACATTGCCTTCTGGTAAGGTGCTTTCTAGCGTCTGTCAGTGTTTGGGTTTGCTCTTTCACAGATGCAGAGCTCTGTGTTTTCCCTTGTTGAACTCCCTGGTGTTGCTGTCAGCCCATTTCTCCAGCCTGCAGAGGTCCTTATGGATGACAGCATGACCCTTTGGTATTATGACCTCCCACTTCTGTGTTATCTGCAGCCTTGCTGAGGATATGCTGACCTCCACCAATCCAGATCATTAAGTTGTTGAACATGACTGGTCCCGGTGTTGAACCCTGGGCTATCCTGCTTGTTAAACTTTTCCCACTGATCACCACTACCTCCTCTTGGACATAGTTTGTGCAGCTGGTTTTCAGTAAACCTCACTGCTCATCCAGCCTGTACATCATCAGTATCTTAATGAGAATCTTATGGGAGACAATATAAAATGCCTTTCTGAGTATTTGAGTCTGGCTTTGTCCTGGCCTGTTTGTGCCTGACAAACAGCTCACTCGTGGGAGATGCTGGACACAGCTTGCTATTATCTGGGACATCTCCAAAGTTATGTATACACACATGTATTTGATAAAAGAGACGAGATTTTAGACAAAGTGGAGTACAAGGTTGTTAAATCCTACGTCTGTTGTGCACAAGATACATGATGCAACACCTGGAAAATCTTTGGTTGCTATTCTGGTAAAGACAGCCCAGCTGTTACAGATTAAAAATGATTTTGCAAGTACAGCTGAGTTCATTGGAGCACCTGCATTCACTTAAGGATGCATACCAGTTAATGTAGAAGGTAAGCAGGAATCTCTGGATGATTTTGGTTGGCAAAGATGTTCAAGGTCATGGAGTTTATGTGTTAATCCAGCACTGTGATGTGGGTCTGCTCTTAGGCCAGCTTCAGAATGAAAGTGTTGGCTGGAGCAAAGCATCACTGCGCTTGCCATTCAGATTGGTACAGGAGAGGCTTCTGAGCTGGTTGCTGCTTCTGGGTTTGGGCAGCTGGTCTTATCCTCTGGGCAGGCTGTGGGTCAGTGGGAGGTTGCTATCTTCTGCTCACTTTTGCATTTTGCTGTGCTTTTATGCAAGCAGGATGAGAGAATTATTCATTGTACGATCTTGTTTGCAGTAAAACTTTTTTGGTGTTACTTTCCCTCTCATCTGTGTGAGGGGAGAGGGGTTTGTGAGAGCAGGCTCTGCTAACCCAGAACAAACTGCCAGGCTGTCTCTAAACCATGTCCCTCAGCACCACATCTAGGCATCCTTTAAAACTCTTCAGGGACAGGGGCTCCAGTACTGCTCTGGGCAGCCTGTTTCAGGGCTTGGCAACTCCTCTGAAGAAGAAGTATTTTCTAATCCATCCTGAACCTCCTCCGGTGTAACATGAGGCTGCTTCCTCTTCTATCACTTCCTCTTCTATCGCTGGTTTCCTTGGAGAACATTACCTGCCTAAACAGCAGCGACTGGTACATTCTACTCAAAACAATTTATTGCTTTCCAGAAATTGGCATGCCTCAGATGCACACAAAACATCTTCCACTGGAAGACAACCTCGGCCAAGGGCCAGCAAAGCTGCAATTCAGCTTGTTGCAAGCCCTTGCGGTAGGCTAACCCCCACCGTCACAGGTGCGGTCTATTCTCCCAGCTATTAACGCGCTGCCTCCCGTGACACCTGAGCAGAGCCTTGCTGAAGCTGCAGGGGGCTTCACCTCCTGGGCGTTTCTTCCGTTCTGCCCAGCAGCAGACTCTGAGTTAAGCTTCCCCGCGTCCCGGGGACCGGTCGGCAGAGTAACGCAGCCGCCGTCGCCGTCCGGTGAGGGCCGGGCGGGGGTGGGAGGGATGCGGCGAAGGGCAGCCGCTTCCCGCCAACCGCCGCTCGCGGCCGGCCCGGGCGGGCAGCCAACGGCCAGCGCCAGGCAACGGCTGCGTCCCAGAGGCAAACATGGGCTCCGAGCAGGTACCGGCGGCGCGGCGGGCGCCGCGGCTTGCGGGGCCGGCTGAGGGCAAATGCCTGGGGGAAAGTGCCTGGGTTACTGGGAGGGGACTTAATCCTTAAATAACGCGCTCCAGCGAAGCTTCTGCAATAACGGGGGTTAGCCCCACGGCGACATGCTCGGTGGCTCGGTCAGCGCAGACCTGGGGAGGCGGCCGCGCTTGTAGGACAAGGCTTCAGTTGGCTGTGCCGTTAGTTGCAGACTTACCCTCTCCACAGAATTTAACCGTGGTGCCTGTGCTGTGAATTCCTTAAATGGGAGTTTTAGAAGCAGCGCAGCCCTTCTCGTAGCTCCCCAGGCTTGCTTTGAGTACCTCGGTAGTGCAGAAGTAGAGCTGTGCGTTTGGGCTGTTTGTCGTCCCGGCAGCGTTTTCAGTGGGTGTGCAAAGGCATCCCACGAAAGAGACGGCAATGCCTCCCGGTCCTTAGCGCGGTACAAAACATGATGCCGCAAGCCTCTCCCCCTCTGCTTGTGGTTATGTTTTAGATTTTTTTTTTTTTTTAACATGAAGCGTGAAGAGCTTTTGATCGATTGATTCAGGTTGTTTCCAGAACGGCGGGACGCTTAAATGCTGAAGACAGAATGCCAGGAGGAGCTTACAGCCGAGAATATGGTTTTAGATCACTGGGCATTAACCAGTACTAATTTATATCGTTTCTCTAGTGGCCGGGTTGTGTTGCGGCTGGTTAATGTCATTGGAAGGAAGAGTCTGCCCCTTAAATCATGCTGTTCTGTTAGCGAGTGTGTCCTGTGTGCTTAGCTTCTTGGTGATGTTTTCTTTCAGATTTCTTTTCCTCTGATAAAACATGTGAGAGATTTCAGTGAAATCATTCCGTAACTCCATTCAGTGAATTAAAAGTTCACCATTTTCTCTTTATGTTTGCTGCTTCTTGAGGTGCACATAGTCCTTGCTGCCCAAGGACAGGTTTTGGCACACTTTATTGCCAGTAGTCAATTTGCATTATTGTGTTTTAAAATATTGGCACTGTCTTTGGTGGAACTAATTTCAACAATGAATTTCTCAGTGTCAGTAGCTCACAGGTATAAATTGTGGTGTTGAATTCTGTGTTTTTAATCCAAAGAAAATCTAAACAAAGCTATGTAGTGTGTATGAAGACAAGGTATAACCTTAATTGCTCTCTTATTTGTGGAAATATAAATTATTTGTGAGCTTCTCTTTCTTGTTCTTAGCCAGGAATCTAAGAATTAAGACTCTGGGCTTTGTCACTTACAGAAATAGACAGAGCCCTCTTCCAGAAAGTCAAATTCACTTTTTCCTATAGAAAAGACTACTTTTTCTTTCATCCATTCACCAGAGGGTGGCAGATAGCATTTCCCATCTGCTTTAAACTCTGGATTAGGGGAACAGCAAGCTTTCTATTTCTGTCAAGGCACAGCAAGCAAAGAACATGTCCATGCTCAAAGTTCAGAACCACTCAAGGTGATTCTGCCTCGGGCAACTTCAGTCCAAACATCCAAATTCATTTGCTGGCAGAGCAAAGTTCATCATATCTCCACTGAGATGTGTAGGAGGCTGGAGCGCCTGATGTGTGAAGAGAGTCTGAGGGAACTCTGTGTTCGGCTTGGAGAGGAGGAATGTTGTTACTGCTTCCAGTGCGTGAATTGGAGAAGGTGGTGCCACCTTGTTCTTGGTGCTGTGCAGCAGCAGGAGAGGTGTTGTTCCTGAGTTGCAGGGAGGGGCATGCTGACTAGGCATGAGGATGACATTCTTCACAGTGAGATGAGGAGGCAGGGGAGAAGGCTGCCCAGAGAGGCAGGCCCTCTGCAGTTTGACGTTTTTGGAGTTAGTAGTACTTTGAGAAGAAGGGCAGATAACCAGAGATCCTTTTCACCCTATTTTTTCCTATGATTCTCACATGGTGTTTGTGTAAGCTCTGTGCCTATCACTCCAGACTGCCCATAGGCTGCACTGTGCCCTACAGGCTTATTGCCCTGGTAAGCAGTAGTTGCATGGTGCAGTGTGGATGTGCTACTAGGAGGCATTGTTGTGCTAGTGGTAGCTGTTAACCTGTGGTAAGAAACTTTTTGCAGTGGAATATGTGAGAATGCAGGGAAATAAACTGATTCGTATTTTCCCAGCAGAGTTACAACTGTTGCAGTTACCAGACAAAAAGCAGACTTGGACATACTGCTTGTCCCTTGCCTATGCTGAAATAAGTTAATAATCAGTCAGTGCAGACTGGGAGACTTGTATGAGCCTTTGAATCTCAAGGGGTGAAAAATATTTCACGCAGACTATGCCTAACTGGGAAGAAGAGTGATGAGACCATTAAACGAGGGACTGCAAGAGATGTGTGGTTATTGTGGCCCAATCTCCAGTCACCTTTTCCATGACTGCCATAAAGAGCACTTTCCCCCGTTCCACCCTTTACATACACGATGAAGCAGAGAAGAGAAGATGGCTGTAATACAGACATGTGTAGCATCAGTGGTGGGGTGAAACACAGGAGAAACAGAACAGCCAAAGGCAGTTGTGTCAGGGCCAGTATTAAAGGCAGATTGTCATGTTTGCTTGTAAGAAGGTGCTGTGCCTTCAAAAATGTGTCCTGGGCATGGTCAGAGGGTGCTTCTGGACAGGCAGCTTTGGTGTGTGATGCTGAGAGATCAGCTTTGTGAAGAAGCAGAGAATGCTGAACACTTGTAAGTGAAAGCTGGTGAATTAGGAAGAAAAGGATTTTGTGGGTTTAAAAATGTTCCTTGAGAACTGGACAAAGGGGAACCTTGTGAAGTTCAATAAGGACAAGTGCACAGTTCTGCATTTGAGGCGGAACAATACCGGGCACCAGCACAGGTCATCCTGCTGGAAAGCAGCTCCATGGCAAAATACCTCAGAATCCTAGTGGACAGCAAGTTCTCTAGGGGACAGCAATGCACATCAGGAAAAGTGTGCCCAGCAGGTCTAGGGAGGTTCTCTTCCCCCTCCACTCTGCCCTGGTGAAACCACACATGGAGTATTGTGTCCAGTTTTGGTCTCCCCAGTTCAAGAGAGACAGAGATTTGCTGGAAACAGTGCAATGGAGAGACATGAGGATGACTGGGGGACTTGAGCATGTCCCATATGAAGAGAGACTGAGAGACCTGGGCTTCTTTAGTCTTGAAGAGACTGAGGGGGGATCTGATCGCTGTCTATAACTATCTGAGGGGTGGGTGTCAAGTGGATGAGGCCAATCTCTTCAGTGGTGCAAAGTAATAAGACAAGGAACAATAGATACAAACTGGAACATAGAAAGTTTCACCTCAACATGAGGAGAAACTTCTTTACACTGAGGGTGACGGAGCACTTGAACAGGCTGTCTAGAGGGGTTGTAGAGTTTCCTTCTCTGGAGACTTTCAAAACACATCTGGATGCATTCTTGTGTGAACTACTCTAGGGGGTTGTACTCGATTATTTCTAGAGGTCCCTTCCAACCTGTAGATTTCTGTGATTCTAAGAGTGGGAATCAAAAATGGAATGTTTATTTGAATTATTTCATAGTATCTTGTAATGCTTTAATGTATCTCTGGCAAAAGTAAGTGCTTCCCAGCCTCAAATTAATTGTTCAGAGCTGTAATTTTTCCAAGGCATTTGAGAAAGCTACATGGAAGTGCTCTAGGAACACTAAGGGAAGCAGTAAAAAATGGTATGTGTACAAATTATTACACAAGAGATAAGAATGGAAATACAGCCAGATTACAAGTATTCCTGGAAGTCTGATACTAGCAGAAATGTAAATGTCTAGTTCTAGTTGTGATTCTCCTTTTCTGTCTTCTTCAAGCCCAGTCCAAGTGTCAAAAAGAAGTTGGCCAAGAGAAGCGAGAACTTACTGCCGCAGCTTTCTCAGGTAGAGTTGTTGGCCTTACTTAGTAAGCTGTCGTTTTCAGATAGCTGTCCCAGCATAGCTCTGTAAAGAGCTGGTGCTCACTCAGATATAGAGTGAGCTGCATATTCTCTGTCAGCACTGCGTGTATCATATCTGATGTGAAACATTGTTTGCGTTTCCATCTCCAGTGGTCTGGATGTTTACAATTTGAGGACAGCATACAAGCCATATTTTGTTGTATGATGATTTTTTTTTTATGATGCTGTTGTGGAGGGGGTTCTCTATACCTGCGCCTATTTGGAGGGGGTGAGAAATTAATTTGAGGTGATATAAATTTTATATTAAAAAAAAAGTATTGAAATTAATATTTATGAACTCTCACCACCTCCAACCACTGTGTGTTAATATTTAGTTCTGTGCAAGATTATGAAAACAATTTAGGATAGAATATATACAGGGATTTGGTTAATAACTAGCAAACATCAAACTATAAACAGAGAGAGGAGTTTCCCTTCTGGCTTAGTGCCGCTTGGGAGCTTATGCTGTTAGCCCAGCAGAGGGGCTGAAACTCTTTCTGCTCTATGGCAAAGGTAACTTATGTTACAGAGGAATTAAAGCTTTACTCATAAGTGTTGCTATTAATTATTAATCACCCTCTGGGGCTGTGTCACAGCCTGTGCCCAGTGTCCGGACTTTCAGGGGATCTTTGCCCGTGGACCCTCAGATGCTGGAATCTTCCTGGCTTGAGGGGAAATGATAAATCTTCCCAGTCTCTGGGGTCTTAGGCTTTCTAACCTTTGTTCTCCTGGCATGGGACGATCTCTGCCTGTGATGCTGCTGTCTTCTTCTGGATGCCGTGTCCAGGGATTATCAGCTTGGCAAGACTACAGGAACAGGAGAAGAATATCCATGCTGGCTCTGGCACGGTTCTCTTCACGGATTCAGGCCGTGGGTGTGTGGGTGCAGACAGTCCAGAAGCCTGCTTCCTGGTTCTCTCCAGGCAATAAGCAGTGGGCATACAAAATGTGCTAGGCTGCTGGGAGTCTGAGCTCTGTAGGTCAATGCAAGACAGCTTGCAAATGTGCACAGCTGATGCTGGTTTAGGAGGCTATCAGCTCCTTATGTATATAGAAGTGTGCAGGCTTAAATGAGCTCTGCATCTAAAGTACGCAGGCGGATTAGCTGTGACTGCATCAAAGCATGAGGTCTGTGCCTCTGAGCATCGGAGCAATGCAATGGCATCCTAGCGTGTCAGTATGAGTGGCTGAGCACTTCAGGTGAAGGTCAGAACTGTGTCTGATCCTTGCAGGTGGGTCAGAGAGCTGAGCTGAACAGAACTGAACACGTGGTTATCCTGTGCACCCACCTTTACAGACTGTGGGCCAAGATTAATGGCCTCTTTGGCCACTGCAGTGACCAATGAGGTTGGCAGTAAGCCAAACCTTACCAAAATAGGCAGAAGGCTCTTGCCTGGACTCTCCCAAATATGGGAATCACGTGGATTGGCCCCAGGGATGCACGAGCTGGGTGTGTGTGTGTTACACGTCTTGTTTACAGTCAGGGATCCTGGCAGAAAAACATGTCCAGGCATGTAGAGGCATAAACAAGCCTCTGTTCAGCCCTAAATGCCCTTCACAACAGATGCCTTGTTCCTGCTGTATATTAGTCTACAGCCTCTTTGATTTACTGTATTTAAGAAGTCTTGAAGTGTGTGCAAGTAGCACCTGTAAGTGTAAAACTAAAATGTATTTATTCCAGGTGAGTTCTAAACCACTGTGGCAGCAGACCAATCCTGCATTCCATCTGGGCAGTGAACAGAAAGATGAGCAGTCAGCTGGATTTGGTGTGAAAAATCATCATTCTGCTGGTAAGGTCGATGTTTTTAGTAGTGCTGAAGAAAACCTGCCAGAAATAGAAACTCGCATGTGATACATTTGAACTTTTTGTTTTAACCTGTTTTCAAAATGCATTTTCTACCAGGGGAATATTTGAAGGAGCGATACAAGAGACAGAGATCTAGAGCTGGTGATACAGGCGCTGGGCCATCAACCTCTGCACTGCAGAGCTGCAGCCATCTGAACAAAAAACAGCGTCTCCGAAGGGCTCTGGTTGACATTCTACTGTAAGTTTCTTTGCCTTTGGATAGTGTGACTTTCCTTTTGGATAGAGGAACTGAATTTTTAAACTATCTTAACGTTTTCATGATTGCACATTGAAAGCATGTCTGTGAGCACAAACTATGTCACCAGAGCTAAACCTTGGCAGGTAAAAATGAAACTTGGTCACGCGCTGCAGTGTGTGTTTTGAATCAGGATGTCTTGTGCTTGTTGTAGTGCTTTGCCTTTTACTTGCTCAGAATTGACACTGAGGAAGGCTGTGTGCTGCTGATGTCAGAAAAGTGTGTCTGAAGAATATGCTGCATACTCTTGATTTGTTTGTTTGTTGTTTTTTTTATCATAGGCAGGAAGGCTTTACTGAAGAACAGTGTTCATCCCTTGATGGAGCCCAGCTTCCACAAGCAGAGTCTTCTACAGCAATAGAGAAAGATGTTTTGGTAGATAAAGACCATTTTCTAGAGAACTAAATTAAATGCAATGCCAGTGGTTTGTTGTGAATATTGACAGCATGATAGCCACAACGAGTGATATATTCTTCAACTACTAGTTTCACACAATAGGTTATTTGTATTGCTATTGTTGAGATTGAATTATCACCACATCCCTAATGTTCCAAAGAAATGCAGAATGAAACAGTAACTGGAGGAAAACTAGTATCAGGAAGTGATAAATAATTCTGCATCTGCTGCAGGTGAGGCTAACTCACAAGGAGGGGTGCAATGCTTTGAGCAGCTAGACCTTCATCTAAGGATCTAGTTGGAGATGTCTCTGCTGACTTCCAGGAGACTGGACAAGATGAGCTTCAAATGTCCCATCCAACCCAAAGCATTCTGTGATTCTAAGGGCTAGGATGTTTTTCATTCACATTCTGGTTCATGATATCCCATGTGACACAGTTGTTTACACAGTTTTGTGCTTTATGTGTATTTAAAACTTGACAAAGTTCATTTGGGGTTGATCTGGTGATAATAGATTTCTGTGTTACTTCCTGATGTGGGCAGTCTTCCAGCTGATACTCCATTTGGCATTTCTTTGATTTGGGGCAGGTAGGTTTTTCATCTCTGCTCCCTGGAACAGCAAGAGGCTTTGTTACTCAGACTTTACGTGCCTGTTTAAATGTTGGCACATGAGCAGATATACTTACATGTTCATATGGTCATGTGCTGAGTACTGCAAGGCCTATGTGTGGCATGTCCACCTTCCACATGAAACTCTCTGAAGTGCATTGCTTTCCTTTTGGATCTATGGTCCAGACTCACACCTAGCAGATAATAGTGACAGCATTGGAATGAAGAAGCAGAGGAATAGGTATTGACAATTTATTTAAGGAAATGGTTGGTGCTGGGTACAGTGCAAAGGAGTGGTACCTTGCCAGAACTGCAAAACCAGAACAAAAACCATGTGTTTCTATGAGTTACAGTCATTCTTCAGTGACATTTCTGTTACTTGGCTCTCAGAGAGAAACCAAGAGAGGCTTATGCCCTGTTTTTCTGTCTGAATATTTTTTAATTGTTATTTAACCCATTTGTGTTTGTCAGGCCACTTAATGATGTATAATTGATTTTACACTGTCAATCAGTCCTAATTACATGTCTTTTTACTCAGTGAGCCCCTACCTCTAACTAAACCTGTATCAGCAGTGACTGTTTAACACTGAACTTAACCAATGCATCTTTCTCTTTTATCCTGCAGAAATACTACCATTACATTTGCCATGGAATTGACACAGTAAACGTGGCCCCAATGAATGAATCCTGGCTAGACCACATCTTTGCCCTAATTCCACAGCATCTGAAAGAACTCACTGAAAGCACACGTCAGCTGATTGAGGAAGTGAGAGAAGACTACTTTACAAGCATGAGAAAGGCTATAGGTAGATTTCTGGGAGTTTCCTTCTTTCCTCTTAAAGTTGCCAATATTCAGAAGCATTCATCACCCACTTCTCACTGCTGAGTGCTGCCATTGTGGAAGAGTTACATAACGGCCAGCTCTCCTGGCTGTTAGAGGAACATTTTCACAGAAAGAATACCCAGTTTTCTTACCCTTGTCATGATCAAAGACAGCATTATTCACTATTTTTGTTCTTTCAACACTGTTTGGGAGTGTTGCTTTTTAAAACTCTCTTTACTAGTATTGCTTTCTCCTGAATTCCTTTCCATGTGTGTCAAGATAAAACTACTCATCTCAAGTTGCTGTGCATTTGGATGTTTTGGTTGAAACTTGGATACAAGCTGGAGCAGAGGAGATTCTGTCTAAACATAAAGAAAAGTTTTTCACTGTGTGATAGAGCCCTGGAGCAGGCTGCCCAGAGAGATTATGTAGTCTCCTTCTCTGGAGAGATTCAAAACCCACCTAGATGTGTTCCTGTGTGGCCTGCCCTCAATGGTCCTACTCTGGCTGGGAGGTTGAACTTGATGATATTTCAAGGTCTCTTCCAAACCCTAATGTTTTGTGGTTCTGTGATTGAGGTGTTAAGAGCAGGTCCAAAACCCAACAAAGCTGGTGAAGCATCCTACAGCACAAGTCTTCTGCTGAGCAGTTGAGGGAGCTGGGGATGCTTAGCCTGGAGAAAAGGAGGCTGAGGAGAGATCCCACTCTTTACAAGTCCTTGAAAGGGTATTACGGTGAGGAGTGGGTTGTTCTCTTCTCTGAAGTAACAAGTGATAGGACAAGAGAAAATGGCCTCAGGTTGTGTCAGGGAAGGTTAGGAAGAATTTGTTCCTTGGAGGAGTTGTCAAACCCTGGAAGTGGTAGGGTCCCCACCCCTGGAGGATTTCAAAAGATATGTTCCTTCACTAAGCTTATTTTGACTTTTCTTTTTTCGTATGCTTTTTTCAGTTGACTATGTTTTCAAGGACAGCAGGGAAAAAGATGAAGACAAGAAAGATGATTTTCTTCCACCTCATCGTGCAGAGTAAGAAAACACATTTGTTCAAAACTACTGACTAGAGACTTGTGGGGTAGAATAGCATGTTTAAGGGCTCATCTGAACAGTGGTAGTCAGTGTCAGAACTAAGTAAGACTTAGTTACGTAAATTCCAACAGTGATGTACAGCATCTTTGGAAAAACCCTGGGAAATGCAGCCACCTTGAAAGATTTTTGAACTTTTTTTTTTTCTTTTATCGGTGCTTAAGTGGTAAGAAATCTCCTATTTGAGGAAGCATTTGAAGTAGCAAGCCAAGTACTCATGTGTACAGAGCACGTTCTTCATCTGATTCTTTGTAGATCTTCCATATCTCATTGGAGCTTCGTAAGATAGCAGTGGTTTGACTGCAAGCTTATGTCATGCTGATATGCAAATCCAAAAGTACAACATTCTCCTAGTAGAATTATCATTGTTGTTACGGGGAGTATTCTGCCACCTATGCTGATTGTGGCAGAGGGGAGAAATTAATTGGTGCGAGACAATGTTCTATAAAAATATGTATTTATTAACTTCAATGTTCTGAGCTCTCCCCACCCCCAACCGCTGTATTTAATATTAAAAGGATCTTACACGGTCATGAAGACATTCTAGGAATAATATCAAATCATAATTTATTAATAACTAGCAAACAATTCAAACTATAAACAGAGAGAGGAGTTTCCCTGCGGCTTAATGCCCCTTGGGGTTCTGTATACTATTTGCTCAGCAGGTGGGCTGAAAGCTCTTTCTGCTCTATGGCAGGAGGCAATAGAAATCACAGAGGCATTAAAGCATTTACTTACAAATTCTTATTAATTATTAATCACCCTCCGGGGCTATGTCACAGCCTATACAAGTGTCCAAACTTCAGGGGAGTCTTTGCTCATGAACTTTGAGGCTGGAATCCTCCCAGCTTCAGGGGAAAGGAGATGTTGTGGAGGGGGATTTCTCTATACCTCCCTTATTAGGGGGAGGTGAGAAATTAATTCGAGACAGTATTAATTTTTTATAAAATTATTTATTAAAATGAATATTTACAAACTCGTATGACCCCCAACCACTGTGCAATTAAATATAGTTCTAGTGCAAGCTTATGAAAACAATTAGGATATGATATATTTATGTACAGGGATTTGAATCAAATTATCAACAACTATAGACAGAGAGAAATTTCCCTTAGGCTTAATGCCTGCTTAGGAGCTATGCTGTTTGCCCAGCAGGGGCTGAAAGCTGTCTGCTCTAAGGCAGAGGTAACTTATATTACAAAGGAATTAAAGCTCATTTAAATGTGTTGCCCTTAGTTATTAATAATCAACCTCTCGGGATTGTGTCTCAGCGTGCTCAGTGTGTCCAGGTCTTTGTGAGGCTGGAATCTTCCCAGCTTGCAAGAGAATGATAAGTGTTCCCAGTCTCTGGGGTAAACAGGATTTCTCTAAACTTCTCTCCTGGTGTGAGGTGGTCTCTGCCTTGATGCTGCTGGTTTTCTGGATGCTGCGTGTCCAGGGATGGTCAGCTGACAGGATTGTAGGTGCAGGAGAAGGATTTGTCTGTGCAGCTTCTGGCACAGTCTTCTGCACAGCTAGCAGGCTGTGTTTGTGGGTTTTCAGACAATCTGGAATGTCTGCTGGCCTGATTCTCCAGGCTATAGCAGCGGGCATGCAGTGTGTATGCCGGGCTGCTGGGAGATTGAGCTCCATAGATAATTCGAGATAGCTCTAGGCTTAGGCAGGGGGCTATTGGCTCCCCATATGTATCAAGTGCAGGCATGAATGTGCTCTGCTTCCAAAGGTACGCAGACAGGTTAACTGCGAGTCGAGATCAATGCTAGAGGGATGAGCCTCAGTGAGTATGCAAGTAAGTGAGGGCCTGATCCTATGTCTAGGCCATGCAAGCAGGTCAGAGCTGCGATGTGGATCAGAGAGCTGAGTCTGAACCTCTGAACACGTGGTGCTCCTTTGCACCCCTCTTTATAGACTGTGGGCCGAGATTCGAGGTCCTTTTGGCCATCTAAAGTGACCAATCAGGCTGGCAGTAAACCAAACCTTACCTTAATAGGAAGGAGCTGTTTGCCTGGACCCTCCCAAATATGGGGATCACCTGGGCGGACCCCAGGGATACACGGACTGGGCATGTGTGTGTTACACAACCTGTTTACTACCATGGGTCCTGGCAGAAAAACATGTCCAAGCATGTAGAGGCATAGGGAAGCCTCCATTTTAGGGCTTCAGCCCCTCCATTACAGAAGAATCTTCCTGGCTTCTGGGAAAGGGACAATCTCTGACCTTGTTCTCCAGGCAAAGGATGCAGTCTTGCCCTTGTCTTTTGGTTTCTTCTGGATGCTCCATCCAGAGCCTCTTGGCAGGACCTCAGGTGCAGAAGAAGTACTATGCCGTGCAGTTTGAGCACAGTCCCATGCTGGCTAACAGGTTGATCACATGCAGACAAGCGGAGTCTACTCCTGGTCAACTCGGCAGCAGTGGTGTGCTTACCAGGCAATTATAAGGCAGTGGGCATATTATAGGGTGCACGGCTGCATGGGAGTCTAAGCTCCACATATATACAGGCAGGCTTAAATGAACTCTGCCAGTGAGTACGCAGGCAGGCAAGCAATGCAGGGGAGCAAGCCTAATGATGAGTGAGCGAGCGAGCAAGGGAGCCTGTGCAAGCAATAGAGCGTGAGTGATCCAGGGGTTCCGAGCAAGTTGTTTACCTGTGTGCCCCATTTATTAAATATGGTCTGAGATTAATGGCCCTTTGGACATTAGAATGACCAATCAGGTTGGCAGTCAGCCAAACCTTACCATATTAGGCAAGAGCCGCAGGACTGGACTTTCCAAATATGGTAAACACACAGGCTTTGCATCTGGGAGGCATGAGCTGAGCACATGGGCTTACACAAACATGTTTGCAACCACATAGAATCATAGAATCATAGAATCAACCAGGTTGGAAGAGACCTCCAAGATCAGCCAATCCAACCTAGCACCCAGCCCTATCCTGTCAACTAGACCATAGCACTAAGTGCCTCATCCAGTCTTTTCTTGAAGACCCCCAGGGACAGTGCCTCCACCACCTCCCTGGGCAGCCCATTCCAATGGGAAATCACTTTCTCTGCGAAGAACTTCCTCCTAACATCCAGCCTATACCTACCCTGGCACAACTTGAGACTGTGTCCCCTTGTTCTATTGCTGGTTGCCTGGGAGAAGAGGCCACCCCCCACCTGGCTACAATGCCCCTTCAGGTAGTTGTAGACAGTAATAAGATCACCCCTGAGCCTCATAAAGATACAACCTGGACCCTTGGCAGGCCAGACTTCATGGCACCAGGCCTATTGTGCCCCTTTTATCTATTTAATGTGTTTACCCCTGGTTTGGGCAGAAAAACGTGTCCAGGCAAGGCATAAATAAGCCTATTTTTGGGCCTACAGGCCCTCCACAATATTGGTTTAACAGTTTTAGTCCACAAACAGTGTTTGAAATATGAAACTTTCTTCTGAAGAAACATCTAAGATAGAGGTGGAAAAACTTGGAAATGTTTTGACTTCTCATAGCTACTTTTTCTGTCTCCTGCAGAATAAAGATTTGCTGAGAAATGGCTAAAACTTCTATCAGAAACTATCATTTAATAGGAGAATGAGAATAAAAGTATTACAAATACATGATACATTCAGGGCTGTGTTTCATAGAATCAACTTGGTTGGGAGTGACTTCCAAGATTCCCTTGCAACCTCAAAGTTCCAATATATACTTCTTAAGTTCATTGTGTAATTCTTTAAATAGTAAAATCAGCCTGCATGTAGAAAGTGGCAGTTTTTACAGACACAAAAAAGGCTCTGAGTAGATTAAAAAAATCCCCACAAAGTAGCTTTATACAAATGGGTTCTTAGCACAGCTGCATTCATCCTGGTGTTGCTTCTTGACTTTGTGGTTGTTTTTCTCTTTCTTTTCTTAGACTGCAAGTAGTGCCCAAACCTTGGAACAAGTCTTTCTCGTCAGGACGCCGTTACATCAAACGACATTTATATGCAATAAATCCTTCAATGCTCGCTGTTCTGAACTTATGGGAGACCTCTTTTAAGTAAGCATGATCCAAATCTTTTGGGTTTCACCCACTCCATGTCTTCAGAATCTAATCAGGGAAATCACGGATGGACGCGACTAACATTTCAAACTTGCCCTGATGAATTTGGGGCTGCTCCTGTACATACATCTGAACACCAATCACAGATGTGGTGGATTTGTTCAAAAGCCATTATCCCAAATAGTTGTCACTATTTCCTCTGACTTCATGTTTTGAAGAGACTCTGCAGCCATTTCTCTATAGAGCTCAAGCTTTCTTATCTGTGCTTCCCTAGTAGTCACATGCAGTGCTTTACTATCTGCATTTCCTAAGCAGTTGTAAGCAAGAAGCTCCACATGCACATTGGCTGGTTTAGCCTTTTTGTACTTGATTTTCTTTAGAGCTTGGGTCAAATGCTGTCTGGATGTCTGGACTTTGCTATTTGTCATTTTGTGTTCTGGTTTGTTTTTGTTGAATTGTTTTGGTGGGGTTTTTTTTTGTTGGTTGTTTTTTTCCACAGGCTGTTCCCCAGCATTTTGATTTGAAACACTATGTTCCTGTACAGAAAGGCTTCAAAATATAGCTGCTCTAAGTCCTCTTTTTCACTTTAATTTTCTCTTTCTTATGCTATAGACTCTTGCAAGTCTCCTGCTTTTGACATGTTTGGAAAAAACAATTTATTTTTCAATATGACTTGGATTTTTAAAATAGTCTGTCTCGTTTTTGGTGTAGTCACTTATTCCCTAAATAATTGATGTTTGTTTTAATCCCAAGAAGAGAAAAGGTTGCCCCCTCCATCTCTCAAAATAATGTTAGTTTTAGAGTGTTTAAAATATTTTGAAAGACCCTTTATGCTTGAACTGTGAAATATGGAAAAAGTCTTATGCCAACAGAAGAATGAAAACCAAGATCCAGTGAATATGCTTCTAAAATGTTTGTGTTGTATTCCATTTCAGAAATTTTCGCCTTCTTGCTACAGAAATATTTCACAATAAACAAGAGGCTGAGGAACTCTGTTTTTTCCAGAGTGAAGTCATGAGGGAAATTGGAAAATCCAGAGCGATTCTACTTACTAAGTATGACCCAGTGCATCCATAGTTTTTAAGTTACAGGGGAATCTTTAATGTTTTCTTCATAGAATTAATGAGGTTGGAAGAGACTTCACTTGGTACTCAGTATGCTGCAGTCGTTTTCAAACAAAGCATCAGAATTGCTGGGGGTTTAGGTATTCTTTTGCCATACTGTATTATGGGTGTCATGATTTCTAACCAGTAGGGCTGGATTTCTGCAGTTACATATTGATGCATTTAAACCGTGTCAGAGTTGTTTGGATTGCCCTCACACCTTAACATCTTCTGCGGATGCATGGTGAGCTGCATAACCCCTGGCATTTAAGTGTGACAATGTCTTGTGTTTTAAATATTGTCCATGCTCACAGACAACACTTCTAGAGACAGTCCCTTAGAATCTACAGGTGCTGCCATATGACTTACTTCAGCTGAGCTATAGTTTCACTGCTACACTGCAGCATTTTTTGGCTCTGTAATAAAAATATGTATAGCAATGAACTTAAAGTGACATGTTTATCACGTGAGAAACTTACAAGTATTGTTCTTTTAAGGTGGCTCCCAGAAGTGCAGAAAATCTTTCACCAAGGTATGAAACGAAAACAGGTCCCCCCCAATGCCAGCATCCCAAAGTCAGCATCTTTCTTTGCTTGTGCTGCCACTTTAATGACTTGTCAGCTGCAGCAGTTACTTCTGCATTCAATTCAAGACTTCACAGATTTAATTGTTCCATCTGCGGTAAGTAGTCTTTCACATGAATCTTAGTTCATCCATGTACATACAAATTGTTTCCTCTTTATTTGGTTTCTTTTGAAACAAATAATAGAAAGTATGAATTTCTGCTGCCTGCAGGGGGTTGGACAAGATGTGCTTTGCATCTGGTTGGAAGGGACCTTCAATCTGTGAAACTCTGGTGGCAGGTACTTTCTGGAAGTAAAGGAGTAGTGTTAGACATTATTAAGTCTAACATAACTTCGTCATTGAAGGAGGAAAACAGCAACGTATTTTAAATCTGCCATCCTCAATAGTAGTGCACTCAGCTCTGCAGTAGCAATTAACATAAGGGTCAGTTGCATCTTGCACTAGTGCTGTGTCTCTGAGGCACCCACCTGGGAAGAAGTTTTGCCTTCTCTCTGCTCTGAGGAGGTGTATATTACAGGCTTTGGGGACAAAAAAAAGGCAAGAAAGGTGTGACTCTTTAGCACTCACTTCATGTCTATTGTAGAGGTAGATATTCTTTGCTGATATTGGATGTCTTGGAATGCAGCTGGATCTTTGTTCAGCTTGCCATCAACTGGCCACAGACTTCTGTCTCCCGGTGGTATTGATGAAAACAGATGCAGAGAAAGTAAGGAATTATGTTGTCAAAGCAGACTATATAATTTTCATTCCTACTCTCCTGGGATTGCTTTGCATACTTTTGAGTTAAGTGAGCTTTGATATCTACAGCACCCTTTTTGTTATTGTTAGTAGTTAGTACTTATTTTCTAATCTTATCGCTCTTAATGCTGATATTACAATATCTAGTAGTCATAAAATGCTTCCTCATGTTTCCTGGTGAAATTTGTGTAGTTAAGATATATTAGTAGGTGTGGGAAGGTTAAGAGATGTCTGATCCAGATTAAGGATACAGTGAAAAAATCAAATGATGCCACCAAGGACAAGAGTATATACACATTTTCTAGTGGAATAGATGGGAATCCATACTGCAAATATATGTCTCTTCATACAGAGTTGGGTTATTGTGGATCACATTCTTGTTCAGCAAGTAAAACTGGATATAACGCTTTTCTTCTTTCAAGCTTGGTAGGTTGGAAGTGAGTGCTGCAGGTGGTGAATATCTGTACTTCTATGCACATCATAATGTAAATTTTGCTGTAGTTGTGAGGGTTACAACTTTATAGAAGATAACTCTGTGCCCATTAAAAATAACCCTGTAGCTTACTGTACACTAATTCACGTGAGTTTTGTCAGAGCTGTACTTCTGCTTGCAGAGACTGTGGCACACCACTTGCAGTTCAGTTCCTGACCACTTACAGTGCATGTGCATGTGCCTCTTTTGACTTCCAGTGCATGACTTAGCTTAACTGAAACGTTACTCTTTTGTGTGTGTGTGTGTGATAGAAATCAGTGCAAGTCTACAAACACCCTGGTTTCATCATGAGGTTAGTCCTTGAGAATGACAGCATCAAGTTTGAACCTGACTTCAGTGACTACAAGGATTCATTGCTGGGTGTTTATGCTATTATGATTCAAGCTGTCAGTGATATACCAAGAGTTGAGACCAAGTTATTTTCTGAGTGGGTAAGATATTACAATATCTCTTGATTAATCGTTATATTATCGCTACCTTTGGTTTGAAGGTATTTTAATTACTTAAGCCCTGCTGTCAGAATTCACATAGTCATGTTAATGGCATCCTTGGGTGGGTTAGAAGGGGTGCAGCTTGTAGAGAGGTTCTCCTACCCCTCTACTCTGCCTTGGCAAGGACACGTCTGAGATACCGTGTTCAGTTCTGCAACACAGCAGAGGCCAGTGCAGAGCCACAAAGATGCTGAAGGTAGTGGAACATCTCCCTTGTAAGGAAAGGCTGAGGGAGCTGAGGCTCTTTAGCCTGGAGGAGACTGAGGGGTGACCTCGTTCATGTTTATAAAGATGTGAAGGGTAGTGGCAGGAGGACAGAGCCAGGCTCTGCTCAGTGACGTTCAATGATAGGACAAGGGGCAATGGGTGCAAGCTGGAGCAGAGCTGGTTTCACATGAACCTTTTTACTGTGAGGGGACAGAGCAATGGAGCAGGATGCCCAAAGACATTGTGGAGTCTTTTTCTCTGGAAACCTGCCCAGATGTGTCCCTGTGTTACCTGCCCTAGCTGATCCTGCTCTGGCAGAGGGGTTGAACTGGATGATCTTTCTAGGTCCCTTGCAACCCCTAACATTCTGTGATTCTCAGATAATGGGAACAATTTCAAATAAATGTCATTAATAAAAGTTCAGTCACTTTTTTTCCAAGCAAATAAAAACCCCGTTAATCAACTAGTTTCCTCTGAGCTATTTTCTGTAGCAGCTGCTACATCTTTCTGCAGTATTCTGGAAAATCCCTTCTGGTTTGGTTCTGCAAAGGGCACTGTCTTTTCAAAGACAGAATCTTTTGAGAGGACCATCCTTCAAAAAAAAAAAAACAAACCCAAATCAAACAACCCCAAACAGTTTATATTTTAGTTTATATTGAACCATAGAATCAGTCAGGGTTGGAAGAGACCACAAGGATCATCTAGTTCTAGCCCCTCTGCCGTGGGCAGGGGCACCCTACCCTAGAGCAGGCTGGCCAAAGCCCCATCCAGCCTGGCCTTAAACACCTCCAGGGATGGGGCCTCAAACACATCCCTGGGCAACCCATTCCAGGCTCTCACCACTCTCATGATGAAGAACTTTCTCCTCACGTCCAGTCTGAACCTAACCACCTCCAACTTTCTCCATTCCCCCTAGTCCTGTCACTACCTGATAGCTTAAAAAGTCCCTCCCTAGCTTTTTTATAGGTCCCCTTCAGATACTGGAAGGCCACAAGAAGGTCACCTTGGAGCCTACTCTTCTCCAGACTGAACAGCCCCAACTCCTTCAGTCTGTCCTCATAGGAGAGGTGCTCCAGCCCTCTGATCATCCCAGTGGCCCTTCTCTGGACACGCTCCAGTGTGTCCACATCCCTCTTGTAATAGGGGCTTCAGAGCTGGATGCAGTACTCCAGGTGGGGTCTCAGCAGAGTGGAGTGGAAGGGGAGAATCATGAAACTGTTAGATCAAATAGGAAACCATCCAGGTTAGGCAAAATATGTTTTATGAAATAAGAGAAGAAAGAACTACCCACTTGGTTTAGAACTGCACTTGACTTCCTCTATAGCAGTCGTAGTTTTCAACTGGAGAGTGAAAATAACGTCCTGTGGTGCCCCTCCATGGTTTTCCAGAGAGCTGTGGGAAGTGAACATTTCCCTCCTGAGGCAATAGCATTTGGATTTTCTGTTGCCTTTTCTTTTTAGCACCAACTTTAATTTTAAATCAAGATACTGACCATCAGCATTTTTGTTACTATGCTTGAACACACAACCAAACACAGCCCCAAAGAGTATGTTATACTTTGTAAAAGCACTAATCCATAACTTGGGAAAAGACAAACGAGAAGAAGTATTTCAAGCATGTCTAAATGCATAAGAGCAAGGCTTCAGATTTTCTGAGATGGTATAGGAAGCCTCACCCATATTTCTAAAGTTACACATTCATCAGTAAATAGCAAAATTGAAGTTGTGCCTGTGATTCAGGAAAAATAAAACAACATGTAGATTAAATTTAATGTTGGCAATAGAGTCGTTTTGAGTGGGTAAATATGTGGACCTCTGAGTTCCTGCATAAAGCAGCTCTTATTTCTTGGTTGTTTTGGAGGCAAATACCCATAAGCTAGAATTAAAAAAAAAATGTGGGAGCAGAAGGGTTTTTTCTGTCCTGTTTTATCTTCCGTGACATAACTAAATTGAAACTGGGGCTTTATGTGTTTTTTTCAAAGTCAAAAGACAAGTCCTCATCAACTGTCTTGAAACCTGTTATCCTCGATGAGATCTTGGATGAACATAAGAAAAGGATCAGAGAAGGAGTTGTCAGAGAAAGTGCTGCACCTGTGGAACATCTCAAGCTGTATGACAAATACAGCTTCCTGATAAGCAAACAAGCTGAGCAAGATATTGAGCAGTTCCTGACAAAGGAACACACCTTTGAAGAATTGGAAAGGGAAATTATAAAGTACCAGGAGCTTGCTAAGGAAATAAAATACACGTCTAGGAAGGTAAGTTATCCATATCATTTAATGAATATTATTGTGTCATTTAAGTGTTGATGTTCACTAAGAATGTCATTAGTGAAAGGTGGGGAACATTTGCTGTGAAATAGTTAAAAGTGTAACAATTTTTTTTCAGAAGAGGTTTTTTCTCATGTGTTAACCTTTCTGGCATGTGCTTGCCCTACTTCAGTGAGACTTAGTTAATTGTTTTGAGACTCCTGAAGGCATTCAGAGTACATCCCTCTTAGATTTGAAGGAGTAAGAGAAAGTGTGGGTCCAGCCACCTCCAAATTTCTTCCAAGCATCTAAGGCAGAGAGAGGATCCTTAACATGAACTGTTGTTTTTGTCCCCGTGCGGCCACAAGAAGACAGCAGAGGCGGGATCAGGGCACTCAAGAGATGACTCAATACGAGCTAGCTGCACATAGTACACTTTATTGAGGCAATACAGTAGATTTATTGACAGCTAGCACAATATACAAACAGATATTTACAGTATATACAGTTATATACACAAATATACAGGGTAAAATGTAATACAGAAACACAACTCCCCTCCCAGAAACCTGAGTCCCCAGGAGGGGCTCTCAAACGCCCCTTCATCTTCCCCCTACCCCTCTCAGCCTTACCCCAGTCCCAAGGAAGAATAACCCCTGACACGGCCAGGGGGGTTAGGAAGCAAAGAGGATTAGTCCAAAATGGAGGGTGAGGTAAGAGAGTAAGATGCAGCTCAGCCAGCAGCCCAGTTGAGAGTGGTTATCTATGGGTTTATTTCTTGTTGCTATACATCTCAGCAAACCTATGAGTGAAGTAGACAACACCATTGTATCCTTTCACAGCCTGTGATCTAGTTCTTCTCACCAAAACATTCTAGCCTGCTTCAAACTAGCACAATATGCTACTTGGAAGAGGCGTGCATAGCTAAGTTTGAGATTGGTACCTGTGGGAAGTACAGATTGGCTCAAGGCTATGTGTGTGGCACAGATAGGTTAACTTTACAATAACAGCCTGCAGAGTCAGTCCCCTGCGGCTGGCTGGCTCTGCCTCCTGCAACTGCATGGTGGGGGTGCCACCCACCGCCTGGTTTGCTGCCTCCGAGGTGGATTCAAGGACACTTTGCAGCACAGGTTGCTCATTGCTTATTAGCTCATGTCCTGTTAGCCAGAAATCCTTCCACATCCCCATAAGGATATTCTGTGGTAAGGATCTGTTGCCCATCCATTGTGAAAGAACTCCGAAGGCTGAAATGGTTTTCCTTAAATGTTTGTGCTGAATGTTGGGAGAGAAAGCCTCAGTTCTGCAGAAATTTGTACCTACAGGCCTGTTACGAGGGCTTAGACATTTGTCAAAGAAAGCACTGGGTGTGGAGACTCGCAGGGAGGCAGTTCCTTGTTCATCCCAAGGAGTGTCACGTCTCCAACAACAGTGCGAGATTACTGCACTCTGGAGGTAGTTTCAGCAGGACTGTAGCTTTAGCAGGCAACGTTCACTGATGGTTATTTGTCAAGGTACAAAGGGAGAGAAGTAAGATTTACATGAAGTTTGGTGTGCAGATACAGAACAGTTACCTGGAGCTGTAGCTGTTGGTTTCCCTTCTTCACCTCAAAGTTTTAAAAGCATTTCATGGTTTAAATGAATTCCTAGGTCAGGTCACTGATACTCAGCTTCAAGACAGTGAGAGAAAACAGGTAAAAGCTCTTCAGTGTTCTGACAGCTGTTGTATTTGCCTCGCAGTATGTTCCTCTAGGAATGTTCGAGCTGCACTGTGGTGAATTAATAAGGGCTCTGGTACAGCGAGCAGATAATATTTGTCAAAAAGTAATTTCCAAGATGTTCACAGATCATCAAGACATAAATACAAGGTAACTTCCAAACTGATAACATATACTGAAGTGTATTTATTTTTTGTTTGCCATGTTGAGATGTATATAATCCCCCCCCCCCCCCCCTTCCAATCCTTAAAGGATATTTTGATCTCATTTTTACTGCTAGGCACGTACATGATTAAAGGAAAACACACGTGCCAAATTAGTTATTTTGTATGTTTTTCAGACTATGTTGTGAGTTTGAGAGCATAGCAGAAAAAGCCTGTGCTACTCCGTGCAATACACAAGAACTCATGGAACTTAAGGTACTCTTTTTTTTAATGAGTCCCGGCAAGAAGTGGCTACCAACACTGTTGCTCTTGTCTTAAGCAGTTGTATTCCATATCAAAGGCAGTTGCTCTATCACCTGTTAAACCTTCCCACCTGTTAACCTCTTCCTGACACCAGCCCCCGAGAGAAAGGGGGATCAGGGAAAGGAAAGGAGAACAGTACAGAATATAAAGTTATGCTTAGCCAGCAGTCACAAGCAACTGGAAAGCAGTTCTGAAGAGTAGACCAGTGAGCAGGCACCTCCAGGGATGGTCACCCTTGAAAAGAGGAGTAGAAGGGGCCCCCATCCTCGGCAAACTTTGCCTTCTGTACGGAGCATGATAGTTTTGCAACCAACTTGGGTCAGCTTTTTCCCCTTTCAGCTTAAGCTCCTGTCTGACTCCAAACTGCTACGAGCCTGCAGCCTGTCACTGGCCTAGGATTTTATCCCAGCCAAACTAGGGCAGCAGTGACATATGCAGGCTGCCCCCTTTACAGGTATAGTTCTGGCCTTGTTAAAGTCACTGTGAAGTTTCAAGTCATGTGATATTTAATCTGGTTCCCTACGTTATGTAGTGATACAGGCTTGGAAGGTTCAGAATCCACCTCTTATTTAGTACCAAAAAAGCCACACACCATTAGAGAAACACCTGTCCTACCTGCTATTGGTAAAAATGGCTGAAGCAATACATGACAAATAATGGACCTGGACAGGCTGGATGGGTGGGCAGAGGACAATGGGATGAGATTTAACAAGGCCAAGTGCAGGGTTCTGCACTTTGGACACAACAACCCCAAGCAGAGCTACAGGCTGGGGACTGAGTGGCTGGAGAGCAGACAGGCAGAAAGGGAGTTGGGGGTACTGATAGATAGTAGGCTGAAGATGAGCCAGCAGTGTGCCCAGGTGGCCAAGAGAGCCAATGGCATCCTGGCCTGCATCAGGAACAGTGTGGCCAGCAGGACAAGGGAGGTTATTCTTCCCCTGTACTCAGCACTGGTCAGGCCACACCTTGAGTACTGTGTCCGGTTCTGGGCCCCTCAATTCAAGAGAGATGTTGAGGTGCTGGAATGTGTCCAGAGAAGGGTGACAAAGCTGGTGAGGGGCCTGGAACACAAACCCTATGAGGAGAAGCTGAGGGAGCTGGGCCTGTTTAGCCTGGAGAAGAGGAGGCTCAGGGGTAACCTCATTGCTGTCTACAACTACCCGAAGGGAGGCTGTAGCCAGGTGGGGGTTGGTCTCTTCTGCCAGGCAACCAGCAACAGAACAAGGGGACACAGCCTCAAGTTGTGCCAGGGAAGTATAGGCTGGATGTTAGGAGGAAGTTCTTGCCAGAGAGAGTGATTGACATTGGAATGGGCTGCCCAGGGAGGTGGTGGAGGCACCGTCCCTTACGGTCTTCAAGAGAAGACTGGATGAGGCACTTAGTGCCATGGTCTAGTTGACTGGCTAGGGCTGGGGGACAGGTTGGCCTGGATGATCTTGGAGGTCTCTTCCAACCTGGTTGATTCTATGATTCTATGTGGTGACAAATAAAATGCATTTCTGCCAGCAAATGCTGTTGGAAGATGCATGGAAAGCATTCTTGAAGATGTGCAGAAAGAAGCATTGGAACAAGTGATGTAGCATGGGATATTTGCTGTAGAGCTGTGTGAGGGGACAGGCGTTTAATGTGTCCCAGTTTGTGGTATTTGTTAGGTGCTGTTTCCATAATGAAATACATGAATAACTGCCTTTGACTGAACCACTAAAGGAAAGATGTATTGGAGAAAGTATGTTCTCAGCAACTGAGTTCTTGAATAAAAGCAATGTTTTTAATGGGAAAATTGTTCAGGTACAAGCCCTGCTGGAATGGCTTCTTTGGGCAGAATGAAAAAAGGGTTCTGGGGCAAGGCTACAGAGAGAGCACCATGCTTGAAACTCTTTGCATCATTCGTAAGCGTGCTCTGGCAGTTTGGACAGGAGATGCACAGAGCCCTGTAGGATGTCATCAAGGTGGTTAATGTTGTAAACAAGATCTTGCGATAGCAGAGCCCTCATAATAATTTGTATTGAGACCAGGTGTAACTGCAAAATCTGTTGTGCTGCACAGAGATTACTTTGCTGTTTTCTCCCTTGATAGTACCCACTCTTTCAAACCCACAACACTTAGAACAGGATGTCTGTATTGGCTTTTCTGCACACAGCTTCAACCATTCTTTTGAGTTCTAGTCAATAAAATAGCTAGTTAGGGCAGCTGCAGTAACAAAAATGGCTAATGCTGTGCTATTCCAAATAAACACTTTTGGTTTCTAATGTTGGGTTTTTTTAGATTTTCCTTGTAAAAAATAAGCTTTTAAATCTAAGTATTATCTAATTCAGACATTATTTTTGGCATTAAATTGTATAGAAAGTTCCCTTCTTTTTGATTTCTGTTCCCCAGGCCTGTGTGCAGAAATTGGAAACGTCTGACATGCTTGAGCTGGGGCAGAAAGTAGCAGATGTGGCAGCTCGTCTTGCTTTCCTGTTGGGATGTGTCAGATTGTCACCAGCAGACATTCAGACGAACAGCAATGTTTTTCAGTGGTACGCACGAATGCCAGGTGTCTTTGAAGAGCACAGAAGGATGATTAAAGAAAAAACAGATGAATTTCAAGAGGATCTTAAGGTTTGTAATAAGACTATTTTTAAAATCCTTGAGCTCCTGATTTTGAATGACATGTAGGACACCCAGGAGGTAGCTGGTGTCACTGTGTTATAAATAAATGTGCTGCCCAGGCTCTGTTCCCTTGAAAAGTGTTATGGTTTTGTATGCTTTAATGCTTGGTTTCAGACACTGACCACTACTTAAACTTGGCATGAAATATGAGTTGTGGCCTGGTTTATATGAGGGAAAAAACCTATCCTTGAACTGTAGAGCTTAAAGATAAAAGACACCTTTGTCTTGTGAGATTCTTCAGTTTCATCAGTCATTTGATTAGTCCTATTATTTTATTGTAATTTTAGATACACCAGGCATTTGAATTTAGCTTTCTGTTATTAGCATCCTGACTGTGTCCATCACAGAAAGCAGAAATTTTAATGTCCAACTATATCCTGTGATGTTGAACCTAAAGTGTCTCTCAGCCCAATAAATCACTGCAGGTAGTAGTAGAATTCAGGGCAAATTCCATAACGTGGGTGGAATAGATGCTCACGTGCAAGTATGTTGAATCTCCTGGATTGCCTGCTAGTGTAGAGTATCCTCCTATAGCATATCAGAACAGTTATTCCTTCTTTTGACAAAAAATCATTGTGGTTCTTTCAATGAGCTTATGCTTGCTTGATGTTTTTAGATAAGCTGCGAAAAATTCATTGAGGATTTGCAAAGCTACTCCAAGCAGGTTGAAAAGTTTGATACATTTGGAGATATTCAAGAAGTCAGCAGCTATTTGAAGGAAGCTCAGGCATTAAATACAAAACTGGATCTTGCTGCTGATAAGGTACAGAGTAGATTCCAAACTAGTCCAATAGTAGATTTGTAAGTCTTAATATTTGTGTTATCAGAATCAACAGTTTTCTTACTAAGGCAGGTATTGAGGTGTGGCAAAATAATTCTTAATTCAGCTATGAAGTATTTCTGCATGAACTGTGATTTCTATTGTAAATTTACTGAGCTCAGTAATTCACTAGTATGTGGTCTTGAGTTTACACAGCAGCACTTTGCATAGTAAAAAAGGAGGATTTGCAGAGAGGTGATGCTTTTATATTCCTGGAAGTGCAGTTTCTGATGATTATTGCTACCCGCTGCCTGTGAAAGCCCCCATGGTAATGTAAATTGTAGAGGAATTCCTAGGTACCACTTTGAAGCTCTAACTCTGCTCCTCTGTTGACTGGCAGGAACACTAAGCCATTACTGTTAAAGACTGCTTTAACCGCAGTCAGAGGCAGCAGTGACACAACAGGCTGGTTAACAACTCAAATCATAGAATCATAGAATCATAGAATCATAGAATCATAGAATCAACCAGGTTGGAAGAGACCTCCAAGATCATCCAGTCCATCCTATCACCCAGCCCTAGCCAGTCAACTAGACCATGGCACTAAGTGCCTCATCCAGTCTTCTCTTGAAGACCCCAGGGACGGTGCCTCCACCACCTCCCTGGGCAGCCCATTCCAATGCCAATCACTCCCTCTGTGAAGAACTTCTTCCTAATATCCAGCCTATACCTACCCTGACACAACTTGAGACTGTGTCCCCTTGTTCTATTGCTGGTTACCTGGGAGAAGAGGCCACCCCCCACCTGGCTACAATGCCCCTTCAGGTAGTTGTAGACAGTAATAAGATCACCCCTGAGCCTCCTCTTCTCCAGGCTAAACAGGCCCAGCTCCCTCAACCTCTCCTCATAGGATTTGTGCTCCAGGCCCCTCACCAGCTTTGTTGCCCTTCTCTGGACATGTTCCAGCACCTCAACATCTCTCTTGAATTGAGGGGCCCCGAACTGGACACAGCACTCAAGGTGTGGTCTGGCCAGTGCTGAGTACAGGGGCAGAATAACCTCCCTTGTCCTACTGGCCACACTGTTCCTGATGCAGGCCAGGATGCCATTGGCTCTCTTGGCCACCTGGGCATACTGCTCCAAGTGCAGGGTGCTGCACTTTGGCTACAACAACCCCATGGAGAGATACAGGCTAGGGTCGGAGTGGCTGGAGAGCAGCCAGACAGAGAGGGATCTGGGGGTACTGATTGATACCCGCCTGAACATGAGCCAGCAGTGTGCCCAGGTGGCCAAGAGAGCCAATGGCATCCTGGCCTGCATCAGGAATGGTGTGGCCAGCAGGAGCAGGGAGGTCATTCTGCCCCTGTACTCTGCACTGGTTAGACCACACCTTGAGTATTGTGCTCAGTTCTGGGCCCCCCAGTTTAAAAGGGACATTGAGATGCTCGAGCGTGTCCAGAGAAGGGCGACGAGGCTGGTGAGGGGCCTTGAGCACAGCCCTATGAGGAGAGGCTGAGGGAGCTGGGATTGTTTAGCCTGGGGAAGAGGAGGCTTAGGGGTGCCCTTATTGCTGTCTACAACTACCTGAGGGGTGGTTGTGGCAAGGAGGAGGTTGCTCTCTTCTCTCAGGTGGCCAGCACCAGAACGAGAGGACACAGCCTCAGGCTGCGCCAGGGGAGATTTAGGCTCGAGGTGAGGAGAAAGTTCTTCACTGAGAGAGTCATTGGACACTGGAATGGGCTGCCCGGGGAGGTGGTGGAGTCGCCGTGCCTGGAGCTGTTCAAGGCAGGATTGGATGTGGCACTTGGTGCCATGGTCTAGCCTTGAGCTCTGTGGTAAAGGGTTGGACTTGATGATCTGTGAGGTCTCTTCCAACCCTGATGATACTGTAATACTGTGATACTGGCTCATCTTCAGCTACTATCTATCAGTACCCCCAGGTCCATTTCCTCCTGGATGCTCTCCAGCCTCTCTGTCCCCAGCCTATAGTGCTGCTTGGGGTTGTTGTGGCCAAAGTGCAGAACCCTGCATATTCATATGAAGTTTGTCAAAGACAGCAGAAAACTTCCCTAATGCCTGTAGTAAGGACCTGGTATTGTGGATGGCCTTGTCTGTGTTTCTGACTGTATTTATGTCTCAACAGATCGATCAGTTCAATTCAGAAGAAGAATTCTTTGGCTGGCCAGTATCCCAATACCCTCAGCATAAAACCATCCGCAATATTCTTGCTCCCTATCTTCAGCTCTATGAGATAACTGTGGAATTCATCAGAAAACACAAAGAGTGGACAGAGGGACAATTCACAGCAGTGAATCCAGACCAAGTAGAAGCAGATGTAGGAAACTACTGCCAAGGACTGTATAAATTAGAAAAAGCTTTCCACGGTTCTCCGAATGCATTAGCCATAACAGGACAAGTTAAAGCAAAAGCTGAGGAATTCAGGTGCCACATTCCTCTAATCCAGGTGATTTGCACCCCTGGATTGCAAGAAAGGCACTGGGAACAGATGTCAGAAATTGCTGGCTTACCACTGTCTCCTTCTGAAGACTCCAATGTCTTGTCATACATTAACTTGCATCTTGACCCATTCCTAGAGAAGTTTGAGACTATCAGTGAAACAGCCAACAAAGAGCACTCGCTGGAGAAGGCTTTAACAAGAATGATTGCTGAATGGGATCAAATGGAGTTCACTCTTCTTTCCTATAGGAAAACAGGAACCCATATTTTGTCATCTGTAGAGGAGATTCAAATGTTGCTAGATGACCACATAGTCAAAACACAGACGATGAGAGGATCTCCATTCATTAAACATTATGAAAAGAGAATAAGGTGGGTTTTCTTCTTCTCTGGAGATATTCAGGACCCATCTGGATGTGTTCCAGTATGATCTGGTGTAGGTGATCCTGCTCTGGCAGGAGGGTTGAACTGGATGATCTTTTGAGGTTCCCTCCAGCTCTAACATTCTGTGGTTCTTCTAAATAAAGTCACGAAGCCCTGTTATCAAGTAACATCTTTTCTGCTCAATCTGAAGCATAGGCACTTCAAATGTGTTTTATTTATCCTCTTTAGGCAGTGAACGAATCTCATTTTAAAGACCTAAAGCTTTTGTCCCATGTCAACTATTTGCTATTCAACCTCATAAACATGTTTTTTACTTTTAATTAATTCCATGGTGGTAAGTGCTAATGCATTAACCCTTTTTTAACTTCTTTTGTACTTAAGGTACTAGATGCAGCAGAACAGTGCCTTTGTTTTACCAGATAAAACATATCTGAGGTATAGATAGGAAGGCCATAGATTAATTCACACAGGCATGTAGTGAAAGGACTGGAAGAAGATCAATGTAGATTAAACATCAGGAGGAAATTGTTGCTATGATTATGGTGATGCACTGGGAACAGGTTACCCAGAGGGGTTGTAGAGGCTGTAACACTCTAGTGTTGAAAGCCAGGTTGAGCAAGCTGGTCTAGTAGGAGGTGCTCCAGCCCATGGTAGGAGGATTGGAACTAAATGATCTTTAAGGTCTCTTCTAACTCAAATAATTCTATGGTTCTGTGAAAATGACAGAATGAATATCAGGGAAGTCATGAAAGATTTTTTTTTAAATGCAGAACCCCTGTTTCAGATTTCAGCACACACACTCCGTAAATATGAGTACACAGAATGATGAAATGGCATAAGTTGGAGGGAACCTTAGAGATCATCTGCTCCAACCTTCCTGCCATGGGCAGGGATGCCTCTCAACTTAGTCTTGGTTGTTCAAGCCCTCATTCAGCCTGGCCTTGAACACCCCTAGGGAGGAGGCATCCACAACCTTCCTGGAGAACCTATTCCCAAGTCTCACTGCCCTTTTACTGAAGAAATTCTTTACAAGATCCAATCTAAACCTACTCTCCCTCGGCTTCAAACCATTCCCCCCTTGTCCTGTCTCTAGAGACCCTTATGAAAAGTCCCTTTCCAGCCTCCTAGGATCCCTTCAGGTATTGGACAACAGCCCTAAGGTCCCCCCAGAATCTTCTCCAAGCTGAATGACCTCTGCTCCCTCAGGTTATTCTCATAGCAGAGGTGCCCCAGCCCTTGGATCATCTTTGTGGCCCTCCTTTGGACTTGCTCCAACAGCTCTGTGTCCTCCTTATGCTGGAGACATCAGAAATGGATGCAGGTTCTGAAGTGTGGTCTCATCAGAATGCAGAAAAGGGGCAGAATCCCCTGTCTTGCCCTGCTGGCCATACTCCTCTTGGTGCAACCCATACATAGTTTGCCTTCTGGGCTGCAGGAGCACATATCAATACAGGTGCATAAACAGATCTGTTAGTAAGTGTTAATTCTGTAATTACTACTGGACTATAGTATAAGAATTAGGTTGGACTGGATGATCTTGGAGGTCTCTTCCAACCTGGTTGATTCTATGATTCTATGAATTCCCTCCTTATAGTAAGGTTTGCCTGTTTCAGAGGAGTAAGGAAGTGCCTCATGGGACTTTCATCCTAGCTTTTGGTGACTGACAGCATTTGCAGTAATTGTTGAGAGCTAGCTGATGACACAGTGGCTGCTTTCTCAGTAATGCAGCAAAGTATGTAGAACTCTGGGTTGCTTTCAGAGAGAATTCCAAATCCTTTATATTTTTGGGTGTAAGCTGGTTAATTTTCCTGCCTAAATTTCCTCTTGGAAATGTGTGTTTTTCTTTACTCTTTGGTGGAAGCAGAATCAGCAGAGTTGAGGCACCTATACCAAAAATATGAAAGAGGGTCTTTGAGTGAAGGAAATAAAGCTGTCTGTGTATTAGAATCTGTGATAGGTAAATGAATGAGGAAGTCAAATGTGTTTTGAACTGACGCTGTTTTACAGGGAATGGGAAGCGAAGTTATTATTGGTGCAGGAGATTGTGGATGAGTGGCTGAAGGTTCAAGCTACGTGGCTTTATTTGGAGCCGATTTTCAGTTCTCCTGACATCATGGCTCAGATGCCTGAGGAGGGCAGACGATTCAATACAGTGGTCAAGACATGGAAAGACTTAATGAAATCAGTTTTCCAGGTAAATACAGAGGTCTTGAAGTATATAATGTGAATTTGTACTACGTACTGCCCACCAAATTACTTCTGATGCCACAGTAATCTGTGTTTTAGCCTCCTTCCTTAGATTTTTCTATAAATTCATTTGCAGAGCTTTGTCATGTAGAATCAGAGAAGCATTGACTGGGAAGGGCTAATGGAGTTCAGCTAGTCTAACTTGTCCTAGAAGCAGAATTTTGGCCAACCCTACATCATATCCCACACAGTTGTGAAATCAGTAGTGTTCATTTGGACAAGAAATGGGGTGAAATAAAATTCAGAAAATCTTGCCTTTTTTCTGTTGAGTGCTGTGTTTCTGAGCATTGTGTGCTCAGTGATTCTCATTGGGATGTTGTGTGCTAATCTAAGAGAGTAGTTTTGAATGTGACATATGTCAGCAGTGGCAGAAGAAAGGATGAACTTTTGTTTGCGCAGGAGTATAAACACCAGAATGGAGGTTTACAAACTCGAGCTAATTTTTGCCTTGTTTTCCAGAAGATGGCACTCTGCTTCCACAAATGCAATGTTTGGGTTCTGTGGCTAAAAAGAATGCACTATCTCAGTCTCTGTGGATGGCGTTTCTTAAAGCAGAAAGCTATCTTGAGTCTCTTTGTGCTTTTTCACATTTATATGCCATTGTATTGGAAAAGTCCCTTATTTGCTTAGCTTGTCATCATGAATTTTAATAATAATGTATTGTTTTTTCATTTGAATATCTGATTTAAGCAATGCACATTAACAAGAGTTCAATTACTTACTGGTTTCATTATATTTCCCATAAAGGTTAAAAAATTTTAGGATACAGAAATTTTTCCGGGTTTGTTTGTTAGGCTTTTTTTTTTTTTTTTTTTGGGGGGGGGAGGGTTGGAAGGAAAAAAGACACAGAAGTTGAAGAAAAAAATCTCAGTCTGCAACCTGTGATATAAGTTCTTCACTGAGAGAGTGATTGGATACTGGAAGGGGCTGCCCGGGGAGGTGGTGGAGTTGCCGTCCCTGGAGCTGTTCAAGGCAGGATTGGACGTGGCACTTGGTGCCATGGTCTGGCCTTGAGCTCTGTGGTAAAGGGTTGGACTTGATGATCTGTGAGGTCTCTTCCAACCCTGATGATACTGTGATATGGTAAAAATTATATTCAGAAGCTAGAATTAGTGATTTTTTTTAACTACTATTAAACATTTGGATTGCACTATTTTCTTCGTGCATTTGTCCCCCTGATTGATGCTGACAGTGTCACTGACAAAGTGAGTTGTGTTGATGTTTTACTGGCAGAGGATGATGGCATTCCCTATTTTTTTCCCCACACCTTAAGCAGAACTATAAATAGGAATTCTGTGTTGAAGCATAAATTATTTTTTTCCTGGCTTTTTTGCATATGAAAGGAAAAACCCAACCCAAACCCCGACCAGAACAGCGTATCTAAAACCGGCAACACAGCTTGCTTTGCTTTACCGGTTGCACTTACTCTATTTGCTGATGATAAACATGCTGAAGGAACAAGACCTCTTTCTGTTGACAACATACAGCTATTCAATTATTTGTGCCTTAAAAACTGTTTATAAACCCAGTTGTGTGCTGACAGCTTAATTGTGTGTGGATAGAAAGTACACGTATGTAGTTGCCAAGTTTGTTCCGGTTTGGTGTGGTACAAGAGGTAAGTGACAGAAGGTAAACGTCTCTCATGTATAAAGGAATACTGTGATTATAGTATTAGGGAAGTGCAACCTCACGAGGATCAATTAGATAAACACACAGTTCTGGGGTTTTGTTTGGGTTTGTTGGGTTTTTTTTTCAGCAGATGTAAGTATTTGTGGAACATGAGCAGGGGAAGTAACCGAAGCTGAATGCACTTTGCAAACAATTTTCATATGTGGTGAAGTTTTGAATGGATGCTGAACTTGGAATTCATTATGAAATGCTCCCAAGTGCAGTTGAACAGCAGTCCAGTTACTGCTCAGATCTGCATCGTCACCGTGAGGAAAGCTTGTTCCTTACTGATGCTTTCTGCACAGAAGTCTGGCCTCACGTGTCCCTCGCAACAAGGGACACCTGTGCTTCTGCTCTGTGAGACGGTGGTGTTCTGCAGAGCATAACATTTTCTGAGAGAGGCATTCTCTGTAATGGGCTCTGCCAAAACTCTTCACCTCATGCTGGAACTGGGCAGAAGCATTTGCTTGAGGTCTTCAAGAAAAGACTGGATGAGGCACTCGGTGCCATGGTCTAGTTGACTGGATAGAGCTGGGTGCTAGGTTGGACTGGATGATCTTGGAGGTCTCTTCCAACCTGGTTGATCCTATGATTCTATGATTCTTGGTCATAAATCTGCAAAGGTGTGTCTTGTTTTGCTCCCCAGACCCCCTACTTTGTGAGCAAGATAGAAATGCAATGATAATGAGGTTATAAATTGGACATAAAGCATGTTAAATATTAAAACCTGGCATTCAAACAATTCTTAGGCAATAACCTGTAGGTCTTTTGCAAAAGCTTTTATATGTATATATATTTGTATAATTAACTTTCATCTTCTGTAGTAGCTTTTCAAAGCATTTACATTCATTTAATTTGAGAGGTTAATTTGGAGAGCACTAGAAAAAGATTGGCAAGCCCTCTGTGTCTCAGTATTTGGAATAGGCTGCCCAGGGAGGTGGTGGAGGCATTGTTCGTTAAGGTCTTCAAGAAAAGACTGGATGAGGCACTCGGTGCCATGGTCTAGTTGACTGGATAGGGCTAGGTGTTAGGTTGGCCTGGATGATCTTGGAGGTCTCTTCCAACGTGGTTGATTCTATGATTCTATGTATCCTGTCCCCTACACTTCTTATACAAGAAACCTAGCCCTTAATCCATAGCACATCTTGACAGGTATTATTCAGCAGCTGTTGTAAGCAGAAATAAAAATACAATGTTTTAGATTCTTAAAGCAAGTTTAACTTATATTTTGCTAGTAAAAATCTTTCAGCATGTCCCTAGTTAGTAAACACATTAGGATCAGAGAATACCTTTTCTTGGATCGCATTACTGGTTAGTACTGAAGTGTCAGTCTTGTCTAGGTACAACTTTGCCACCACAATATTTATAATCTCATGTATGTATATTATTTTAAATGTATGTTTTATGTGGAAGGATGTATCAATCTTATTTTGAAAGTTATTTTCATAAATAACAGTGCCTATTTTGACTTCAATACCGACTGCCTAACTGCCTTTCTAGTGGGCCTTGGCAAGGAAGGAGGTCAGTAAACTGTTACAGCAGACAGTAGGTTGAGTAAGAGGGTTTGAAGTAAAGATGCATTTTGCTGAAGACTTCCTGCATTGCTGGGTGGTGGTTTACTCAAGAAGACATTAACATTTTTCTTTGGATTAATTGTTTTTCCAGGACAAACATGTGCTGGCAGTGGTAAATATAGACAAGATGTTGGAAAAAATGAGAAAGTGCAACGAATTTTTGGAGCTAATTCTCAAAGGACTTAATGAATACCTAGAGAAAAAACGCCTCTTCTTTCCCAGATTCTTTTTCTTATCTAATGATGAGCTCCTCGAGATTCTGTCAGAGACTAAAGACCCGACTCGGTATGGTAACATTTGATTGCTGTATTTGTGACTCATGGTGCACGCACACAGTCTCGTCACACTGTTTCTCTGAGCCCTGAGCTCTCTCTTTTCTCACTGACAGTCATGGTATCTGCTCGGTTAGATTTTACGATAGGTGAATGCAGAGTAATTCTTAGTGTGGATAATTAAGCTCTGATTTCTAAACTAGTAACTCCTCCATCCCCTGGTTTTCAGAAGAATCAGAAGTACATGTAGTAATTTATGGTGAAATTAACATGATTCTATAGAGTCATAGAATCAACCAGGTTGGAAGAGACCTCCAAGATCATCCAGGCCAACCTATCCCCCAGCCCCATCCAGTCAACTAGACCATGGCACTAAGTGCCTCAGCCAGGCTTTTCTTGAACACCTCCAGGGACAGTGACTCCACCACCTCCCTGGGCAGCCTGTTCCAATGCCAATCACTCTCTCTGGCAAGAACTTCCTCCTAACATCCAGCCTGTTCTTCCCTGGCACAACTTGAGGCTGTGTCCCCTTGTTCTGTTGCTGGTTGCCTGGCAGAAGAGACCAACCCCCACCTGGCTACAACCTCCCTTCGGGTAGTTGTAGACAGCAATGAGGTCCCCCCTGAGTCTCCTCTTCTCCAGGCTAAACAACCCCAGCTCCCTCAGCCTCTCCTCATAGGGTTTGTGTTCCAGGCCCCTCACCAGCTTTGTCACCCTTCTCTGGACACCTTCCAGCACCTCAACACCTCCCTTGAATTGAGGGCCCAGAACTGGACACAGTACTCAAGGTGTATGAGTATCAGATGGGCCTGTCTAGCACCAACTTGAGTTTTACTTTTTTAGGGACAGTCCTAATTAAAGGCTTTTAGAAGTTTTTTACTGAGCTTTAGTTCTCTGGAATTTGTGTTTCCCAACCTCAATCAGAATTCAAAGCAGTATAACTCTGTATAAGTCCCTCTTATACTGAGTGGAATTAACTCTGTGAAGATTCCAGCAGACGTGATCTTGTTAAGCAATATAACTTTCCCTATAAGCAGAGGAGTTGGAGTTTGGTTCTAGTATGCAGACTTGACAGTATGCAGCGAGTGCAGTGCAAGGTCATGTGAAAATAAGAATAAAAATGGAAATTAAAATATCAACTCAGTCACAGAGAAATATTAATGCAGTACTATAAACAGAATAAGAGATCTTGTGAAGAAAAATATCTTAGAAAGGGTTTTATATTTATTCTAAGGTACTGTGTTAAGGTTGTGCATGGCTGCTTTTCCCAAATTCTTTAACATTTACTGTTTGGATGGAAGGTGTAAATAATGGAATTTTATGTACTCTAGATGAATTAATAGTTAAAGAAGGGATATTTCTTTATCCTTACATGCTGCAGAGCCTAGGATACTTTACACCTTTTAACTATCTTCAAAAAATCATTATGGTAAGCATCTTGCAGTAGGTAGTACGCAAGAATTATTGTTGAGGATTGACTTTTTGTTTAACAGACTTAGGCCTTGTATATAAGTTAGAATTTTTTTTTATCTTTGGTATTGTTAGTAAGAAAAAAATCATCAGAAGCTGTTTGATACTCCTTTTGCTTTCTAGAGTACAACCTCACTTGAAAAAGTGTTTTGAGGGAATTGCAAGAGTGGAATTCACAGATGCATTAGATATTACACACATGAAAAGTAATGAAGGAGAGACTGTGGCACTCATAGAGACAATCTCCACAGCAAATGCTAGAGGTCAAGTTGAAAAATGGCTGGTTGAGCTGGAGGCAGCTATGCTGAAGTCTGTCCACAAGGTAACAAGACCAACTCCTTATTTTCGGAGCTGTTATTCAGGTTGCTCTACATTTGATGTGGTATTGAAGAAGATTAAACCACAATTGACTGTTGGGTTGGATTTTTTTTTCCATAATATTCCCCTTAATTTTGACTGCCTTAATCAAGATCTGGAACTCCTCAGATTCCAGATTGCACTGGGTTGGAAGGGACCCTCAAAGGTTGTTTTGTCCAAGCCCTTTGCAGTGAGCAGGGACACCTCCAACTAGATCAAATATGGTGACCAGGATGTCATGTGGGACAGTGTCAAATACTTTGCACAAGTCCAGGTAGATGCCATCAGTTGCTCTTCTCCTGCCCACTGATGCTGTAACTCTATCACAGAAAGCCACCAAGTCCATCAGGCATGACTTGCCCTTGATGAAGCCATGTTGGTTACCACCAATCACCTCTTCTTCGTTTTTCATATCTTATCTTTCAGCAGGATCTGCTTCATGACCTTGCCAGGCACAGAGGTCAGACTGACTGGCCTAGAGTTTCCAAGATTCTTCCCTGTTTCCCATGTTGAAGATGGGGTTGATGTTTGCCCTTTTCCAGACAGCAGGGACTTCACCAGGTGGCCAGGACTTTTTGAGTGTGAGGGACAGTGGCCTTGGCAGGTTCATCTGCCAGTGCCCTCTGTCCCATGAGTAGATCTCTTTGGGCCCCATAGACTTGTGCACCTTCAGGCTCTTTAGATAATCTTCAACCTGCTCTTTGCTTACAGTGAGCACTTCTTCCTTTTCCTTGTCTCCACCTTTGTTCTCTGCATCTTGGGTGACACAGCCAGAGCTGTTGCTTGTGATTGCTTGTGATTGCTGAGGCAAAGTGGTCATTGAATACCTCAGCCTTTTTTATGTCCATTGTGACCAAGTTCTCCTTTTGGAGAGGCCCCACATCTTCCCTAGCCACTTTCTTGTTCCTGATGTATCTGAAAAAATTCTTCTTCTCCCCCTTTATGGTCCTAGCCAAATTTAGTTCTGCTTCTAACTAAATTGTATTTGTGCTTATGTTCTAGTGTCATTGTGAATGGAGCTAGAAAGTTCTGGCAGTCTGATGACAAGAGTAATTTTGGGATGTGTTGTGAAATCAGTTCTTATTTAGTTTTGTGCAATCACTTGATTCATATTATGACATTTTGGGATTCTTTGAGCTTTGCAGAGAGATTTGTTGCATCAGTGTTATGTAGTTGAATTTAAGCCTGAATCAAGACCCGGATTTATTTTTATTAAAAACAAAAAATCTAAGCTAAGTAATTCTAAAGCAGAAGTGTTCCTGTTTTTACATGTAATTTTACTTACCTTTTTCCTCTCTAGGTCATTGGGGATGCACTTGAAGCTTATCCAAAAACTCCACGTGTTGACTGGGTGAGAGAGTGGCCTGGACAAACAGTTCTCTGTGTATCCCAAACTTTCTGGACAATGCAAGTGCAGATGTCTATTAGAAGTGGTCAAAGGGTAAGAATATTGAAAATTTATGTCATGCTTAGCTTTTTTTCTGACTATGAGCTAGGATCAGCACTGGAAGGTATCTTTTCAAGTAAGGACTGCGTTAAGCCTGGCTGGTGCAGAATTTATAACCCATGAGTTAATGCTGGTGGGAACAAAGGTACTTAAAGCACTGGATTAAGATGCAGGATGTGTGTTTTGCAGAACCTTTCTTCTGTTTATCATTAGAGCTTAATGCTCTCACCTGTTTGATTTGGAAGTGTTCCAGAATTGCCACCATCAGCTAAGTCAACTCAATTTTCATTCCCCTTGTGTTTGGACAGAAAGAAACATAAAGGTGTTCACAGCTAGACATAAAGATAGAACTTTTGTGACCCTTGATGCTCTCACTTTTTTTTCTTTCCTATGCTTTGCAATGCTGTTGTATCAATTAAAAGAGCTTTTACTGTATTGTGGTTTTGGATTTTGCTTCTTCGTAAATATGTAAGCTGGACAAATGCAAAGTTAAGTATACCATAACCACAAAGATAGGGAGTGTTTCCTGTGTTCCAGGAAAAAGATGGTGTGTGCTGGGTTTTTTTCTCCATAGTTTTACTATATGGTTTTGTAAAAGTAGAAAGGCATCAAACCACTGTTACAATGAGAAGGAACATTTGAATACAGAGAAATAAGAGTAATACATGAAAAAATAACCATGCCTGAGACTTGATGTGCAACTTTTTAACTTTTAAACGTTTTTGCAGGCACTGGAGGATTTTCTGGAGCAGAATAACAGACAGATTGAGGACATTGTCACCTTGGTGCGAGGAGAGCTATCTAAGCAAAATCGTGTGACTCTAGGAGCACTTGTTGTGCTGGATGTTCATGCTAGGGATGTTCTTGCATCTCTAATAAGCAAGGAAGTCAAAGATGAAAGTGATTTTGAATGGTTAAGTCAGCTTAGGTACTACTGGGAGGTAAGTGATACTTCTCAGTCTTGTTAGAAGGTAATTTCTGTTCACAGTCTTCCAGTCTCTGATTACTTGCTCACCCAGAGAATGGTTACACTACGAGGAGAATTCCAGCTTAATAAGAGACAACCTATAACCAGTAATTTTATGTATTGCTAACTGGAATGGTCAGTAGCCAGGTGCAGACAGCTTTTAATCAAAATTCCTTTTTCTCGTCAGTGCTGAGCCTCAGAATATTTGCTGAATTTGCAGGGGGTGCTACTGACAAAACACATTGACTTGAAGACTGTATTTTGGTTTTCTGATTCTGCAGGACAGAGAATGCTATAGGGAAGAGGAATTTTGGTTAGAGGTTTTTGTCAGGCTTACTGTCTGTATTTATTTGTGCATTACGTTTACTGGAGAAATAGCAGCGTTTATATTGGGTAGTGGTAGGGTGCAATATTTTATGTTCATCAGCATGAGAGTTCCTGTAATATTGAAGACATTGAATGTGAAATGAAAACAAAATGGATATGTGTAGATTCTGTAATGCTGTGTCAGTCATCAGGTTGCCGTTAAGTACAGCTATTGGTCACCATTAATTCTCCTTACATGTTAGAAAGTCTGTTAACCTTTTAAGTAGCTACACAATTTGTAGAAAATGGTGGTTTTGTTCAATGCTTCAGTACCTGTTCATTGGCAATTTAATTTGTATTTGAGTCACAGTAAAACTAGTGTCTCAGAGCAATCAGTAATTTGACATGTAATTGTTTCTAACTGCATCAGGCCTGTTAAGGAACAAGAGTGCTGAGTTGTGGGTATGTGGGTTTAAAAAGGGTTTATTTAGTCTACAAAATTATCACCTTGTTCTTTAGGATGGACATCTGGAAACAAAGATGATCAATGCTGGGCTGAGGTATGGATATGAGTATCTTGGCAATACCACAAGGCTGGTTATTACCCCACTCACAGACAGATGCTACAGGTAAAACTGCAAGTTGCAAAATGTGCTGTGTTAGCAAGAATGTAGTTAGCTGAGACATTTTCATTAGTCCTGAGAACAGATGACTCCAGAATTGGTTTATTTTATGCTCTAATAAAGAATAGGGTACATTTCTATTGGTGGAATAGAATGGATACTGTATGAATAGTTTAATTTATGACAAAAATAATCTTTGAGGCACTATAATTGATGATAAATTTTGAGAGGATTTAGGTTTAACAAATGTGAACTAAAAACCTCACTTTACTACATGTACATGTGCCACAGTACAGCTGGCCAGAAGCAAACAAACTGCTGTACCACCAAAGGAAAAAGAAAGCAGGAAGCAGATCTGTAAAAGTTCATAGTAAAAGATGGAGCAGGTGGAAAAATAGCATTAAAATGGGTACAATTTTATTTTCCTATTTTGTTTCCAGAACTCTGTTTGGTGCATTAAACCTACATCTTGGAGGTGCTGCTGAAGGTCCTGCTGGAACTGGAAAAACAGAAACTACCAAAGATTTAGCAAAGGCTTTAGCTAAACAGTGTGTGGTTTTCAATTGTTCTGATGGATTGGATTACCTCGCCCTAGGAAAATTTTTTAAGGTTTGAATAACTGTTGAGGGTTATGTTCTCCATTTTTAAACAAGTGACATCTTCAGTGACTTTATCAGTTAGTGTTCTGGGTCAGAGCACTCTGGATCTGTCCTTTGTGCATTACAGCAGAATTGAGGTTGATCAGCTTGTTCAAGGTAAGTTCTTACCTAGTAATTGGTGGCACCTGTCTCTTGTAGGGTTTATTGTCTTCTGGAGCATGGGCTTGCTTTGATGAATTCAACAGGATTGATTTGGAAGTCCTCTCTGTGGTTGCTCAGCAAATTTTTACTATCCAAAGAGGTAAGCTGTCATTTTAATCATATCTTTCACCTGCCTGTGACAAAGGATAAAGATGCAACAAAACCTGTCCATCAGTGACATTAGTGTTGATTTCTTCGTAGGCATTAACTTGGGATCTGATTTAATAGTATTTGAAGGAACTGAACTGAAACTGAACCCTACATGCGCTGTCTTCATTACCATGAATCCTGGTTATGCTGGCCGTTCAGAGCTGCCCGACAACCTGAAGGTAGCGTAACACTTGTCATTGTATTACTTTAAATAGCAGAAAGTAAAAGAAGAACTCACTCCTCCTCAAATGAATACATTTTTGAGAGTATTTAATATTGGTTACCTTGGAGTTTTCATTACACTGGTGTAGAAATAATCTTCTCTGAGAAGAAAAAGAAATTAGATGGCATAATTGGTCTATTAGTAGGAATAAACTGAATTGTAGAATGTTAGGAAGTGGTTGCTACATTCAAAGGCTGGCAGGGCTAAAAAACAAAAAAAGACATTAAGAACCCCCCAAACTTTCTGTATTTCCTGGTTAAGCACCTGAAAGTACAAAAAGGAGCATTTTATAGTGTACAAGCAGTGGATAATGTCTTGTTATTGTGTTAAAATATTAGGGGTTTTCTGAGTTTTCTGTCTCTTGAGTTTATCTGAAGTTACTCATAGAGTTTTTTAATGTAAGGTTTCTAGTCTGTTGAAGTTCATTGTTGGGTGCTTCATCCTTTCTTACCCCTCGTTGTGAGGGGGTTTTGTCTGTGTTTGGGGTAAGATAAGAGGCCGAATTTTAAAGGGTTTAAAATAATTTAATAATATATACAAAAGGAATTCTCCCTCTCCCCCCCCCAAACTTATATACAATTAACCTACACAAGTTCTTTGTATGCAGATGTGAAATTATTTTGCAGAATGTCTATTTACAGCAGGATTCAGGAATTTAGTAGAGGTTTGGAAAGGTTTTGGATAGAGAGTCTTGTGCCACGGGTAAAGTCACTGAAATTCTTTGCTGCTCAAATCGAGATGGTTCAGTTGCTCACTAGTTGGAGTCACAGTCTCTGTGGTCCCAAATGTGTGTAGCGAAAGCCACGCTGTTTATCCTTGTGGACCTGACCAGTTCAAATATTATATTGGGAGGCTGTGATGGTTTGGACTCTTACCCGCCCACACACACTTTTGGAATTGCCCCAGCTGACTCAGACGGCCTCTGGGAATATAAATGAAGCTATTTATTTTACAGCAGCAAATATACAGGCAGCTATTTACAAAATATACAGTTATATACAGAAATATACAAAGGATAAACAATACAAAAGCACAACTCCCCTCCCAGAAACCTGAGTCCCCAGGAGGGGCTCTCAAACCACCCCAACACCTCCCCTTGCCCTCTCAACCTTACCACAGTTCTCAGGAAGAAGAGAGGTGCAGCCAAGAGGTTAGGGAGCAGGGTTAGTGGGAGCAAGGTTAATGAGATGCAGCTTCATCAAAGCCCAGAAGCAAAGGGAGAGACAAAATGGAGAATGTTTACTTCTTCTTCCCAGAGTTCTCAGCGTGACTGTGAGCGAAGAGACACAATTGTTTTCATTCCACTGCCCATTATCTAGTTCTTTTACCAAAACATTCTAGCTTGCTTCAAACTAGCACAGAGGTGCTGTCTGAGAAGGCTCCACGGGCACGATCAGGCTGGGAACGGTGAGCTGGGAGGGCAGCTGGCTGGAAGCACCTTGGTCGATGGTCCCCTGGGACTGGTGCAAAGTACCCTGGGCTGGAGTCATACACAGCGGTGGTGGCCGCAGGCGGCGAAGAGGCCAGGAGCAGTGGGTGGAGGAGAGTGGCAGGAGCACTGAATTGCCCTATTTATAAGATGTGGGCAGAGATTGATGGTCCTTTGGCCACAGTCCTGTCCAATAAGCATCTGGCAGCAGGCCAAAACATGCCAAATGAGGTAGAGTCCATAGGTCTGGTACCCCCAAATATGGAGAGGGCACAGGTGGGCCACACGCTAGGCAAGTGAGCTCATGCGACTTATTTACCTCAGCCTTGCAAGCAGGCAGACCAGACTTGAAGGCACCAGGCTCATTGTGCTCCTTTGTCCACTTAATTTGTTTTCCCCTGGTTTAGACAGAAAAACACCTTTCGGAGGGAAAACATGTCCAGGCAAGCATAGACTTGTAAACAAGCCTATTTGGGCCTATGTGGCCCTCCACCACATCCCTTAGATACATCTGAGCAAATAAGCAGCAATGTAGATAAGTAGAGTCTTTGTCAATATTTCTCAGAACTTCCTGGGAAGTTCACTTGCTAACACACTGAATCTAAGCTTCAGAAGTTCCCCTTGTGTAGATGAGAGGATGATACAAAAAAAACCCAACATTATGGCAGATTATGAAAAGTAACTAAATTTTGTCTGTTTGAAAGAATCTTCATGTTTATTTGGTGGGACAGTGGTAAAATTGAACTTAGGCTGCAACCAAACCTTGTTAAGTAGGAGTCTGACAGCATCAACTGCTTTATGGTGGTTGAATTCCTTTGTGGTGGTTTCACAGTATCACATTATCATCAGGGTTGGAAGAGACCTCACAGATCATCAAGTCCAACCCTTTACCACAGAGCTCAAGGCTAGACCATGGCACCAAGTGCCACGTCCAATCCTGCCTTGAACAGCTCCAGGGACGGCGACTCCACCACCTCCCCGGGCAGCCCATTCCAGTGTCCAATGACTCTCTCAGTGAAGAACTTTCTCCTCACCTCGAGCCTAAATCTCCCCTGGCACAGCCTGAGACTGTGTCCTCTCATTCTGGTGCTGGCCACCTGAGAGAAGAGAGCAACCTCCTCCTGGCTGTCTGGCTGCTCTCCAGCCACTCTGACCCCAGCCTGTATCTCTGCATGGGGTTGTTGTGGCCAAAGTGCAGCACCCTGCACTTGGAGCTATTGAATGCCATCCCATTGGACTCTGCCCATCTGTCCAGGCGGTCAAGGTCCCACTGCAGAGCCCTTCTGCCCTCCAACTCAATCACATCTGCCCCCAGCTTAGTGTCATCTGCAAACTTGCAGATGACTGACTCCATTTGGTTGTTATCCTGCCCCCCCACACTTTTGGAAATGCCCCAGCTAACTCAGACGGGCTCTGGGAATATAAATGAAGCTATTTGTTTACAGCTAGCACAATATACAAGCAGATATGTACAATATATAGTTATATACAGATATATACAAGTTAAAAGTAATACAGAAGTACAACTCCCCTCCCAGAAACCTGAGTCCCCAGGAGGGGCTCTCAACCACCCCTGCACCTCCCCCTACCCCTCTCAACCTTACCCCAATCCTGAGAAAGAACAGAGGTGCAGCCAAGAGGTTAAGGAGCAAGGTTAGTGGCAGTGAGGTTAAGGAGATGCAATTCAGTCTGAAGCCAAAAGCAGAGTGAAAACAAAATGGAGAACGTTATCTAATGTTTACCCTTCTTGTTCCCATAGTTCTCAGCGAGACTGTGAGAGAGGGAGACACAACCATTGTTTTTCAGCCAATTATCTAGTTCTTTTCACCAAAACATTCTAGCCTGCTTCAAACTAGCACATCCTTCTAGAGCTTGTGGTCCTCTGTGTGATTTTGGGGTTCATCTTCTATGAGGAGGATGTACAACCATCAGTTGCCACATTGCAGACAAAAGTATTTCTGAGCATTTCTGAAAAGCCATTGAAGATAGTACTATGGTAACTGCCAGTTAAATCTGTCACTCTATGAATGAAATAATGATGTTACCCCTGTTTTATGTAGTTGTAGAGAACAGTTGGTGTGTGTGCTAGTTAGAAGCAAGCTGGAATGTTTTGGTAAAAGAACTTGATATCAGGCAGTGGAATGAAAACATGGTGTCTCCTTCTCTCACAGTCATGCTGAGAACTCTGGGAAGAAGTAAACTTTCTCCATTTTGTCTTTTTCTTCTGCCTTTGCCTTCAGACCTGGTCACATCTCATTAACCCTGCTCCTACTAACCTTGCTCCCTAACTTCTTGGCCGCACCTCTCTTCTTCCTGAGAACTGGGGTAAGGTTGAGAGGGCTGGGGGAGGTGTTGGGGTGGTTTGAAAGCCCCTCCTGGGGACTCAGGTTTCTGGGAGGGGAGTTGTGCTTTTGTATTGTTTATTCTTTTGTATATTTCTGTATATAATTGTATATAACTGTATATATTGTAAATAGCTGCTTGTAAATTCTGCTAGCTGTAAATAAATTGCTTCATCTATATTCCCAGGGTCCGTCTGAGTTAGCTGGGTACCTTCAGAAGTGTGGGGGGGGCGGGTAAGAGCCCAAACCATCACAGTGTGTAATAACATGGTGTCTATTTTCTGGAAGGATTTTTCTTATGTGTGTTTCATAGGCTCTCTTCAGACCAGTAGCTATGATGGTTCCTGACTATGCCATGATTGCAGAGATTGTTCTTTATTCTTGTGGGTTTGTTACTGCTCGGCCTCTGTCCGTGAAGATCGTAGCTACCTACCGGCTGTGCTCAGAGCAGCTGTCTTCTCAGCACCACTATGATTATGGGATGAGAGCTGTGAAGTCAGTGCTCACTGCTGCTGGCAACCTGAAGGTAAATATTTCTTGGATGTTCTTTGTCACCCCATAGCTTAGTAAGATATCCTTCTGGTACCTGAAGGTAGACTGTTCTACACAGCTGTGTGTCATCCTGTGAAGCCACTGAAAATGAAAGGGTGTGTAATAGAGCATGAGCTGAGGGAAGTCAAGAAGAGATGAAGCTACCAGGCCATTCACCCCATTACTTGTCGCTGAATGAGAGCCTCTTGAAGTGTGCTGATTATCCTTCAACTACTATAATTACAAGTGTCCTGTGGCTTGGCTCTGCTTTCTTAGCAGGTTCAGATGCCTTTGCCCTAGTTTGTGAACACTTTCCAGTAGCACCTTGGCTATTACCCATCACACAGGACTTTGATCAATCTTACCTTTATGAAAAATGATGTCTGATGTAGTATTTCGGTTTGACTTGCCTTTTGAGTGAACGAAGACATTGGACTAAGAAAATAAGCTGTTGTTTTATTATCTCAGTTTCATTGGGCAGACTGGTATAGTTTGTAGTTCTCTTCCATTCCATTTTTGTTTATAACCTATAATCCTGCTATTACAAGCAAACTCTACAAACCTCAAAGTTGGTAGCTAAGCTATGTGCTGTGGCAAAGGACTCACATTTTAGTTTTGTTTCTAATAACCTGGGAGAGAGACATGTATGCAGACTGTCAGAATTCACACTTGCTGAAGGCATAAGTTTTATGTCAATGCAGGGGAAATTACCCTTCTTAGTAAGGAAAGGAATACACCTCAGAAAGCAAAAAATATCACATTTATAGTAACACCAATCACTGGGCATAAAGGGCAATAAAGCTGGTGAGAGACCCTATGAGGAGAGGCTGAGGGAGCTGGAATTGTTTAGCCTGGAGAAGAGGAGGCTTGGGGGGGACTTCATTGCTGTCTACAACTACCCAAAGGGAGGTTGTAGCCAGGTGGGAGTTGGTCTCTTCTCCCAGGCAACCAGCAGTAGAACAAGGGGACACAGTCTCAAGTTGTGCCGGGGGAAGTATAGGCTGGATGTTAGGAGGAAGTTCTTGCCAGAGAGAGTGATTGGCATTGGAATGGGCTGTCCAGGAAGGTGGTGGAGTCACCATCCCTGGAGGTGTTCAAGAAAAGGCTGGATGAGACATTTAGTGCCTTGGTCTAGTTGGCTGGCTAGGGCTAGGGGATAGCTTGGAGTGGATGATCTTGGAAGTCTCTTCCAACCTGGTTGATTGTATGATTCTGTGATAAACTAGAGTGAAACTGGCCTGACTATAGAAACCTACTGCAAACACCTTGCTATGAATGCATCAACATATATCCAGGACATTTGTTGTTACCAGTGCACCTGAACCTGCCAAAACCATTACATAGAAGCACAACAGGAAATATTCAGTAAAACAGCCAAGTTGGACAGCTTATTGTTTTTTTTAATAGCAATTAACTAACACTATTTTTTTCTATTTTTAAGCTGAAATATCCATCAGAAGATGAAGGAATTTTGCTCCTTAGATCCATTACAGATGTCAACTTGCCGAAATTCTTGTCTCATGATATTCCACTTTTTGAGGTAGAAAATGTACAGATTTTTAGGCTAAAAATACTAGTTGATAAAAATATTGCATAACAGATTAATCAGAGAGATGAAAGAGAGTCTACTGCTTGAAAAGGTATCATACTGTTTTTATATAGAGCACATTCAAGATCTCAAAGTATTAAAATATTCTAATGGGTAGGCACTGGGAGTCTTCAGATGAGAAAATTTGGGGTTTCATTTAAAATGTACAAACCAGAAAATAGACCTAAGAGGCTCACATTCATTCTTGCCCCAAGTTGATTTCAGAACTGAGCTGAAGAAAATGATCAGCAGCTTGCTGCTCTGATTTCCAGGATGCACTAACACAGTGTAATGCTCTCACACCAATTAGCAACCAAAACTGAAGTCAGGATCTTTTTCTACACCTGACATCAAAAGCTCTTGCCTGTTCTTTGTACAGGAATAGAGATTTTAGCAGTCATATTAGTTGCAATTATATTTTTAGTGCATTAAGAAATTTTAATATATACTTATTAAAATTAATCAAAATAATTAAATAACTCATAAGCTCATGTTTGTCAAGAAAGATTATGCTTAGATAGTTAACCACTTCTATGTGCCCAGGTAAAGACAAAAAAGGGCATGAAATAACTACCTGTAACAAATTGCAAATTCAGAACTTCAGCTCAGGCAGGGATGGCATGAAATTCACAATTAATTTGTTTTAAGCAAAATAGGTATTATTCTGCCTCATGACAACAAAGGGTTGACTGCATGAGTTCAAACCAAGTTGCTGTGACAATGGGTGTACTTTCCAATTATTTGTTTGGATAGGGTATTACTTCTGACTTGTTTCCTGGTGTGAAGCTTCCAAAACCAGACTACAACGACCTGTTGGATGCCATCAGGACAAATTGTGATACTTTGAATTTGCAAATGACTGACGCCTTTACCAAGAAGATCCTGCAGCTCTATGAGATGATGATTGTGCGTCATGGCTTCATGATAGTTGGAGAGCCTTTCGGGGGAAAGACGTCTGCTTACCGAGTTCTGGCTGGGGCACTGGGAGACATGTGTGAAAAGGTATCCAAGCAGGTTTATAGATGCTTCTGGAAAAAACTCTTTCCAGGCAGCTGTTAGAAACGTATTTTAGTATTGGTGCTGGATGCAGAATTTAAGGAACTTAAAAGTAGAAGGAGAAGCTAAAGACTTCAATTGTGAAGCTGCATTTCCAAACTTAGGTAAGCCAGGACGACTGTTTTAAAACCACGTATTTCATGTGTTTCTACACCTGGTGTTTAAACTCTTCCCTTGGATTGGACAAAGAAAGAATTAGGTACCTGAGATTTTAAGATAAAATGTTCCTTGTGAAAGCTTTGTACCAGATTTCCAACTTATTCTCAGGAGAGCTACCGAACTCTTGTTCTAAAATGAATAACCTCTTTTAAAAGACATTGCTAGTTCTCATTTACCAAGGCACTGTTCACTATTGAAACTTAGACTCCTAATGGTGAAGTTGGGATAATTGTCCTTAGACACTCGTTAGCCATCTTCCAAATGCAATGTGTGATGTTTTTCCTGCTGTAGATGTATGGAATCTTAATGAAGATTTACAGTGTCAATAGAAAGAATGGCATAATAAATTGCATGATTGTTGTTGTTATTAGATTTTATTGCTGTTTTGTCTTCAGGGGCTGATGGAAGAAAACAAAGTTCAGATCACTGTTCTAAATCCCAAATCTGTAACAATGGGTCAGCTGTATGGACAATTTGATCCAGTCTCACACGAATGGTCAGATGGCATCCTAGCAGTGAGCTTCAGAGAATTTGCTTCTTCCCCAGTAAGTGTCTAACATGTGTACAGCATTTTGGGAGGTGACTTTTCAGTTTATCCATTTTAGACTTGAATTCCACGTAGGAATTCCATTGTAGGTTGCATATGCTGCTTCATCTGCATGCAGAAACTGCAGTTTGCTTTAATTGTAGCGTGCTCCCTGCAAAGTACTTTTTGGATACTGGTCATCTAAGATTGGCATTTCAGAAGCCCTGATGTGAAGATGAAGGGTGGTTTTTGGTGCATGTTATAAATAAATATTTAATCTTTCTAACATATTTTCATGGGCATTTTGACATTTATTTTGGAAGAAACTTCTTCAGGCTGCAGAGACGCCTCTAAGTCAGCTCAAGGAGCAGTTTGCCCAGACTCCTGCCATCTCCCAGGAGTTTGCTTAATGAGTCCAATTCATTTCCTCTACGTGCACTTGTAGCAAAAGCCAAGCAGTATTAGAACTGGCATGGCTGAGAGAGTTAATGCAGCTTTCATATATGTTTTATTTTCACTATTATCTCTCTATAGCTACCTAAAAAGAGGTAGTAATGAGGTTAGTATTGGCCTCTTCTCCCAAGTAATTAACAATAGGACAAGAGGAAATGGAGGTGTTTAAGAGGAGGCTGGTTGAGGAACTTAGTGCCACTGGTTAGTTAATTAGAAGGGTTAGGTGATAGGTTGGACTCGATGATCTTAGAGGTCTATTCCAACCTAGTTAATTCTGTGATTCTTTGTGTGGCTTATAGCTGATCTTCCATTAAAGTCCAGTGAAAGATTTTCACTGCCTAAAATAACTGAATGCTGGTGTTGCATCCTAGGTAAACGATTTTTGAGCCACCAATATGGTCAGATAGTCGTTCTCCAATTTATTTCTGTGTTACAGAGATATATATGCTTACTTGGGAGAGGTGTGCACAGCTTACTTAGTTTGAGATTGGTACACATGGAAAGTACAGATTGGTCCAGGGTTATGTGTGAGGTACAGATAGGTCAACATTACAACAACCTTTAGAGTCCATCCTCAGCAGCTGGCCGGCTCTGCCTCCTGGAGCTGCATGTGGGGGGTGCCACCCACCATGCCTCCGAGATGGATTCAAGGACACTCTGCAGTGCGGGTTTGCTCATTCTTATCAGTTCACGTCCTGTTAGCAAGAAGTCCTTCCACAGCTGAAGATCTCAAATGTGTATTTTACAATAAACATAATAAATGGCAAATGCCACATTACAAATATTTTCTGCCAACTAGACCCCAGACAGAAAGTGGCTGGTGTTTGATGGACCAGTGGATGCAGTGTGGATCGAGAACATGAATACCGTGCTTGATGATAATAAAAAGTTGTGCCTCATGAGTGGAGAGATCATCACAATGTCACAGCAGATGAGCCTCATTTTTGAACCAATGGATTTAGAAGTTGCTTCTCCTGCTACTGTAAGTACCTGTCTTTGGAAGGCTGATTCCAAATGTCTTTGATTATTGTGAGAGATATTCTGACTTCTAGAAAATATACTTCACTGAGAACAGTAGTTATAAGTTTGCATTTCTTCAATTTTTTGAAGTAAAGAACCTTGTAGCTTGTTTTTCTTGTTTATTTCTTTCGTAATCTTACAATATGATATGAAAAATGACATATTTATGTATCTAAATAATTACATATAGTACCTGTTCAGTGTCCAGCCCTTGCAAGTGCCTGGCAATTAGAATAAAATGGTTCACCTCCAAATCTTTAATCTCCCAGACCGATTCTGGTGCAACCAAAGATCCCCTCATTGCTAGCACCTGTCTATACATGCCACACTTACTTTTTCTGATGGTACTTTGTGGAATACAAACAATGTCTTTTAAATATGAACACAGATTCACATAGTAATGTAAACAAATCAAAACATCTGTTTATTTATATTAGGAAGGAAGTTTTACTTCAAATTACATGAAAAAATAAATTTATGTGTTAAACACTCAAATAATTTATTGTCTTTTGTGACCTTACTGTTGGAAACTATTTAAGAGGAAAATTTTGTCTTTAATATTAGTCTCCTGCTAGCTGAAGAAATAAAGTTTGTCTGGAGCTTACCCCAGGGCTTGCAGACCCCCGCTCTACACTTGATAGCTGTTACACTGAGGATTGGGTTCTTGTAGATAGGAATGGAAGTTAAGAGATTGCATGAGATAAGATGTTTCTGTTTGGTTCTTTTTTTTCAGGTTTCCAGGTGTGGTATGGTCTATATGGAGCCCCACATGTTAGGCTGGAGACCATTAATAATATCTTGGCTAAATACAATGCACTCAGGAGTCAGCTCTGTACATAAAGAGTTTATAACAGGCCTGTTTGACAGAATGGTTCCTCTCTGTCTTGAGTTCATCAGGAAACACACAAAGGTAGGAGAAAGAACTTTCTCAGGAACTGGGAAACTTCCATGTGTCAAAGGAACAGATTGTTTTAATTGGACCATAATAATTTATTACTTTTTAGAAAGAGCTGTTAAGATGAAGGCTGCGAGCAAAGTTTCTGTGAGTTAACTTGCCTCTGAATGCATTTTAGAAGCATTTCATTCTACAGGGGGGTTTATCTTCATGATGAGGAAAAAAAAAACCCACTATCTATCAGCCTCTTTACAGTGAGTAAAACACATTTGCATCTGAGAGGATTTTTCTTTTCTTTCCAGGAATTATCTCCTACTTCAGACACAAATTTAGTTCGGTCTCTCATGAATCTGATGGACTGCATGATGGATGAATTTGCAGATGAAGCTAAGGTTAAAGCTATGAAGGATCATGACGTTTTCTCTTGGCTTGAGGTAGGCCATTTGTTTAACATCCAGATTCTAAACCAGGCTGTAGTGAAAGGGACTTCAGGAGCAATAAACTCTATATTTTGTAATTAGATTGTATGCTTTTTAACATCCATCAAGGAAAATACCATTATGTGCTTTGTAACTGATACATAGTTGAGTCTGAGGTGTTTCATGTCTTGATATAATTGCAATGAATTTTATAGAAACCAGTCAATGTTGTATGTTATTATCCAGTACCTGTTATCTCAGCTTGTTCCTGGTTAGATCAATGCTAGCTAAGGACTGCAATTCATGGCAAGCCCTCTTTGTAGCCATAGCCATCACTCTGTCAGACAGGCCTTTGAATAACAGGAAGATAATCTAAACTGTTTTGGATACAGCAGCAGTCTGCATTGAACTCTCTCAAAATCACAGCTCTGTGCTGAGCAGGTCAGGCGTTCTGCTGCCAGGCAAAGATGATCAGATGTTGTTCTGCTGTACCAGCAGCACACTTCATGCTACGTACATCAAATCAGCTTGGTCCAGTGTAATTCTACTGTGATTTTTGGCAGGGAGTTCTTTGATGTCAGTGAACAAGAGCTTTGTAATACGCAGGTGCTGAAGCTGCATTTTGTTTGTTTCCAACTCTAGGGTTTGTTTTTGTTTTCCCTGGTGTGGTCTGTGGGAGCTAGCTGTACGGGAGACGATCGACTGAAATTTGACAAAATCGTGCGAGAAATGCTTAATGGCTCCATTAGTGAGGAGACAAGAGAGCAGTACAAGTTGCTGGGCAGTATTGATCAGCTGCCTTCCACAGCTTTCACAGTTCCCTTTCCAGCAGAAGGAACAATTTACGATTATCGGTTTGTCAAAAAGGTGAGGATTGCAAATATGGAGCCTCCATTTGGAGCTCGTCCTCTGAATGCTGCCAGCTTTGTGGTGTTAGTGTAAATATGTCTCTGCTGCTTTTAGCACTGAAGAGGCCAGACATCTGTCCTTGCAAGCTGGTGATGGGCTGGTGTTCTGGCTGCAACTTGCAGTGCCAAGGCCTGTCATTTTGGCTACTGCCTCTTGTGGCAGAAGAGGTTTGCAGCAAATCTTAACCAGTTATTTTTTCTGTTGGTTTCTTTTTTTATCCTCGATTTCTTGTGAGATTATTTTATTCGAATTTGAAGTTCTTTTCTTAGGTCAAGGAAACCCTTGATACCCTTCAGGCCATAATTTTTCATTACTGTAGCCAGCTACTATTCTGCTGCTTCTGCTCTGCCCTTTTTTTCCTGGGATTACAATATGAATCCAAGATACACCTCTCCTAGTGGGGAAGAAAACTTCACCCACTGGATCTGGTGCACTGAGGGCCCCAAGATAACATAAATAAGCTTTTTTTTTTTCAGTGTGTCATGCCTTCGAAGGCCTGTTGAAGTACAGTGAGGCTGCAGCTCATGCATGATTTCCTTGCCAGGGAAAGGGGCTGAGATTTCAATCAGCAGTATAAGCTTATGTCTTCTGCTCAAAACCCATAAAAATGTGTTCTTCCAGTGAAGGAGCTTTTGTGTTCAAAGATGGGGGTTGTGTACCCTGTAGAAAAGACTTAAGATGATAATACTCTCTATGAATTTCATATTACTTTTGTCTCAAGATCTACATTTTTGGAACAGGATAGAATATATACAATTGTTTCAGGGTTATTTACAATTATTTTGAATCTCCTTATATTAAAGTGTCAAGATTCCCCTAGTAGGCTGATCTGAAAGAGGAAGCTTTGCTCTGGAACGTCAAAACTACCAAATCTTCCTTCAGATGTCATAGTTTGTAGGTATTTCTTATGAAGGAGAGTCTGTGAAAAGGCTGACTGTGCTTTTTCTTAGTTTATGATTACAACCATACAGTAATTTTTTTTTTTTAATTAGGTATTTCTGTACTATATGTGATGCTGATAGAAATATCTATATTTTCCCATTTACATACATAAAATATATGCAGAGGTAGGTCCATATAATCCTTGTCTTTAAGTAGTTGCATGCTCATGTTCTTTTTTAAGTACCCTCAGACCGAGAGCACTGCATTCTGAAACAAACCTAGAGAATGATTGTTTAACCCTTTTCAAAACGTGTTGATGACCCCATTTGGACACTGGAATGGGCTGCCCGGGGAGGTGGTGGAGTCGCCGTCCCTGTGGCACTTCAAGGCAAGGTTGGACGTGGCACTTGGTGCCATGGTCTAGCCTTGAGCTCTGTGGTAAAGGGTTGGACTTGATGATCTGTGAGGTCTTTTCCAACCCTGATGATACTGTGATACTGTGATCTGTTAAAACTCTGTGCTTTCTACTGCCATTGGTTCCATGCTGTTAGTTCCTGTTTACAATAAATAACTGACTTTGTTATAAATTAAAACAGGGAGCAGGAATGTGGGAACCCTGGGTGGAAACACTCAAATCAGCTCCTCCTATACCTCAAGACATGATGTTTAATGAAATAATTGTACCAACTGTGGATACTGTTCGATACACGACACTGATGGAACTGCTGACAGTGCATCAAAAACCTTCTATATTTGTGGGGTCAACAGGAACTGGAAAAAGTACTTATATTACCGTGAGTGCTCTTAATACTGACTTTAGACATGGTTATAAAAAGGGGAAGATGAGGAATAATTTGGTAACTATTTTTTTTTTAGAAGGAAAATGAAATATGAATTGTCAGATATTACAACATAAAATTTGGGCAGCTGAAAATGTGGTTGTGTAGCAAGAGGTGGTGGATTTGGGGTTTTGTTTTTATTGTCTTCTTTACATTTCCAGACCAAATACTTAAAAAGCACTAAGATACCCACTGGAATGAACTGCTAATAGAACCCCAGCAGGACTCTTGAATTTTCTTCCTGGATTGATTTCCTTTGCATTGTGATTATAGATTCAGCTGGGCTACTCCACACAAACACTGACACAGAAAAGACTAAAACATTGAATAATACATCCAGTAAAGATTGCTCAAGTCAGTGTCACACCATACAATTGAAAGTAGGCTTTATTATCTTTGGGAATCTTGTGCTTTTAGGAGAGAGTATTTACTCTTTTTTTCATCTTAGTCACCAAGTGATGATTTTTTTCACTTCAGTTTTGTGATGTGGTTATGAAAATAACACTATGGGTGTTTAAAAAAAACACACAGTAATGATCTAGAATTAAAATTTTAGACAAGTTTAAACTCCTCAGACAGATCTGACAGATACTTGGGGTTAAATCCTAATCCTTACAGGAGAATATTAAAACTTGACAGAGGCAGTGGGACTGTGCCAATAGATAACTCATGCTGCCGAGGTTTACTCGCAGATATTTACAGATGCAGTGTTTTTCGCTAAGTTCCATCTAGTTCAGTGGGCAAATACTCTTCTGAGGCAAGAAGGAATAACGTGAGTGGAGCTAGAGCAAAGCCATTAGTGCATTATAGCTGATGAGATTCTCTAGATAAAGGGAGAAGCCACTACTCTGAGTAACACAAATCTGATTTTACTTGCTCTTTTTTCCCCCAGTATGTCTTTTTGTAAAGGGTTTTGCTTCTGTTGATTACTCCAGTGCAGTCAGCATGAAGCCTGTGTACACTCAACTGTTTTGGAGAGGGAGTAAAACTTGAAAGTTATGTAAGCAGATAAAAGAGATTTGGCTTCATGGTGTTGAACCTCTTATCTTTCCTTCATTTTATGTGACAAAAATCAACTGTGAAGTCACTGACTAAGGATTATTTAACTTAATTTTGCTTTTATATAAAGAAATATGTCCAGTGAATCACATTGCTCTATAATCTTCATAAGTTGTCATTGTCAATATTTTTGTACAGCAGCACAGTTTTGCCTTTCAAGGATAGAGATTAAACATTCTTTCTGCTCAAAAAAAACCTCTATGGTCTGTTTGACTGCTGTTTGCTATGTGCTGTAAAATTTGTGTATCTATCTGTAGAGTTTGACTTTCTCCCTACCACAATCCTTCCAGAATTTTCTTTTAAACAATCTGAATAAAGAAGTCTACAAGCCACTGCTCATCAACTTTTCAGCACAGACTACAGCAGCTCAGACTCAGAATATTATAATGTCTAAGTTGGAGAAAAGGAGAAAAGGAGTTTTTGGACCTCCTCTTGGGCAGCGAATGGTAAATGATGTGTTTCTTTATGCAAATAAGTGTTTAAATACAAACAAATATGTACATGCATTATGTTCTCATCAGATCACAAGTGACAGCAGGAAAAAAATGCTCCATTTTAAATAAACTGGCAGAGTCCTAATTCTTCTAATTTAGGTCCTCATGTTTCTCTTCTGCCTTCACATTTCTCCCAGTAATATGCATCCTATTTTAATCAACAGAAGAAAATGTGATATATGATATGAATAACTGTGAGCAGGATTGGCATAGTTCCCTCTCCTTATTTTGTGATACTGGCCCCAAGATAAGAGCTCTTTGTGGATAAGCTTGCTGTTGGTATGAAATCAGTGTTGAGAAATCAGTGTTGAACTTCAGGGTCAGACCAGGTGAACTCCAAGGTTCTTTCCAACCTGAATAGTTCAATTATTTTGGAAGTGTTAAAGGAAATTTGAATCTTTTATGGTGTTACCACTGATGCCTGTCAAACTCTTCAAGACCAAAAGACCTTTGAGTACTTAGAAGCTCAAGAAGGATGTTAGAGAAGACCTCCTTTTTTCTGGTGTAAGGAAATCCTTTCCTCCTCTCTTTTAAAGAGAGGAGAAGAGGGTAGAGGAAGCCCCATCCCTGGAAGTTTTTACGGCCAGGCTGGATATGGCTCTGGTCAACCTGATATAGGAGTAAGTGTCCCTATCCATGGCAGGTGGGTTGGAACTAGATGATATTTGAGGTCCTATCCAACTCTGACAATGTTATTATATTATATTATAAAGATATTATATTTGAAATGCAGTCACAGGTGTGTATGATTTGATTGTGGTACTTCTAGGTTGCCTACAGACTTTTTATGTGCGCATCCCTTTTTGTTTGTTTGTTTGTTTGTTTTTTAATTTTGGTGTTTTTAAACTATTATTTAGTAAAAGCTTTTTACCAAGGACAAAATGTATTTTGAAGTCTTCTTTTCTGATGCATTTTAGCCTGGTGTTAAAAATGTAAAGGTATTTTGAAGAGAGAAATTTTGTCCTGATCTGTACTAGCCAAGAACACTGCACACCATTTTCAGTATGTTGCCTAAATTGCAGTTTAGTAAAATAGAAATATACATATTCAGTAAATTAAGTAAATGCAAAACCCTTTCTGCTCTTCTTTTCAGGTAGTATTTGTAGATGATGTTAATATGCCAGCACGAGAGATCTATGGTGCTCAGCCACCTGTTGAACTATTACGGCAGTGGTTAGATCACTGGAATTGGTATGACCTTAAGGACTGCTCAGTCATTAAGCTTGTAGATGTTCAGATGATGTGTGCCATGGGACCTGCAGGTAGGAGACGTCTCGCATACTTTTTCCTGTTGCTTTGGTTTCAAGAGGATGCACAGTTTTACAATTCAGTTCTTTATGGCTGGGATTCCACCAGCCCTTTCCTTGCAGGAAACATGAGTAGAATAGTTGAGGATCAGCAGAGAAACTACACAAGTTTGCCAAGGAGCTGTAGTGCTTTTCAGGGAGACATAAATGTATCTACAGAATATTTCTGAAATCCCTTTGGTCTAAGGAGACCCTCTATGAGCCTTCAGCCAGTTTCTGCTTTACATCCTCACATTTCCAAATGCAGCTTCATTATCTGGTTCCCAGTCCACTCCTAAAAAATGATGACTCTAGAACTGGGATAAAATTTCAATGCAATAAAATAGACAGCATTACTTCTAGAGGCTTCTGTTGGGCTGCTTGGAAAAATCAAGATTGTGGGTTTGGAGTTTATAATGACAGTTTTCTACCAGAAGCATAGTTAAGTAGTGTCAAAGCTATCCATAGCTTGATGATTGCAGTCTGTATTTTACAGATCATTGGTTACAGGAGGACAGCCTGACAGCAAGCTGTGTGCTGCTTTCATTAGGTTTATGACAAGCAGTGGTACTTGCCAGTGTGATCCTGTGATCAAAGTGTGATCAAAGATAAATGTCAGCAAAAAAGGGCCAGGTCTGACTGTTGTATTTGAAATGTTTCTGTTGCACTCTTAATGGTTCTAACATTTAGGTGGTGGTCGGAACCCAGTAACACCACGATTCTTGAGGCATTTCAACACAGTTACCATTAATGAGTTTGATGATGAGTCCATGTACACCATTTTCTCTAGAATCTTAGACTGGCATCTAACAGTACGGTAAGTGACCTCTGTCTACTGGGGAAAAGCAAATACAGTGTTTAAATTAGTCCAAGATGTGTTTGTAGGACACTGTTCTTGAAAGGAAATATTCTTTTATATGCTCTGCCTTCTGTTATTCATTACTCTGCAGAAGTAGGGCTTGTCTTAAAATACTCCTCTGGCAAAGCTCTTTTCTGAAGTCTCTAACAGAGATTCAGATTAGCTGAGGCTAATTAATTTAGTTGAGATATTTCTGCAATACAATGTTCTTTAATGTATAATAAACAAAAATAGAATTTGGATGGTCTTTATTTAAAGAATCGAACTGGAAACTACTCTTAGATTTCCTGTGGTTTGAGAAGGCTTGCTGTTTTTTGTGCCTTTCACCAGTGTGTGATTTTTAGTTCCATTGTTAGGAATGGACTTGAACTTCCATTGTCCATCCATACTGACAGCAGAGCTCCTAGAGATGATCATATCCTGTTTCTGGACTAAGTTTCTGATTTGACAGCTTCTAACCATTTGAGGGAGGGAAGTCCCAGAAGACAGCAGGGACTATTTGACCTGACATCCCTGTTGCTGTTGTTAGTCACAAAAATGAGGAGAAGAAGGGGTATGATTAGCTGTCTAACGTAGCCAAATTTGTCAGCATCTTCCACAGTTATTAGATTTGATTTCACAGAGTTGTTAATCTAGTGAGAGCACTAAGGTTTGTAAAGTTGCATGTGAGAAATTATAATCGTAGGACTTAAAAAGTGGCATAGGCTTGTAAGTACATCGGTGCTAGCATGATGGAATGATGAGAATCACTTTGTTGTTACCACCTTTTCTAACTCAGTTATAGCTTCCCAGCCCAGTACGTGGAACTGACTTCACAAATTGTTAAGGGCACCATGAGTATGTATAAAGAAGCAATGAAGAATTTGCTTCCCACTCCAGCGAAGTCGCACTACCTGTTCAATCTCCGTGACTTCTCACGTGTTATCCAAGGTGTTTGCCTGTCAAGGCCTGAGACAACAGAATCTGCAGGCATGATAAAACGTCTCTGGGTTCATGAGGTAAATCATCTAAGGCTCAGAAATTATATCTATTATAACTAAAAAAAAAAGGTTGCAGATTTGTGTATTAATCTTTTTCTGATGCCAGCTTGGTACAACACTCGGGATTTTGTGTAGTATGTAGGCAGAGGAAAGGAGAATTGTTCACATCTGTAATCATATCCTAATAGAGAGGTTGACTCTGCTTCTTTCAAGGCCTATGCAGTTCTTCCCATTTCTTCTTTCTTTCCTCAAAAAAAAAAAGCTCAAAATCAACGAGAACAGCAAATTGTCCTGGGTCTGAGCTGCCTTTAGAAGTTCTTGAGCTTGGTGTGTTCAGCAAATGCCTCCTGTATTTCAGTTGGAATAGGACAGGTGTGCTGAGAGAGCTCAGGTGGAGCGTATCTTTTAAAAACAAGAGGAAGAAGCCCTGTAAAGGTTATACCTGCTCTCTGTTTTTTTTCTTCTGTATTAAAAGAAAGCAAAGCACTGATAATTTTTGCTGGCTAAATATACAGGTATAGTTCATAGAATCAAATCAGCAAAAAGTAACTATGTGAGAAGTGATCTTAGGTGATCATCTGTTCTGTCGTCCTCCCCAAAGCATGATCACATAGAGAGGAACAACAATAGCTTCTGAAGGGTGTTTTGTAAAAACTTCCACAGCTCTCTAGGAATGAAGGTGATCAGACTCCCAGGCCACCTATTCATGTTCTTCAGTAACTTAAACTTGTTGCAATCACCAGCTGCAGCCACCTTTGTCAAAATTCAAACCCGTAACTTGTCCTATCTAGCTGTAGTGGAAAGAGCAACGTTCCTCTTTGCAGCAGCCTTTATGTATTGGTGTAATACAGTTTATAGTTAGGAGACTTGAATATCTCTCCTATGAAGAAAGATTGAGAGACCTGGGGCTGATTAGTCTGGAGAAGAGATGGCCCAGAGGGGATCTTATCAATATCTATAAATATCTGAGGGGTGGGTGTCAGGATGACAGTGCCAGGCTCTTTTCAGTGGTGCCCATTGATAGGACAAAGAACAGTGGGTACAAGCTGGAACATAAGAGGTTCCACCTTAACATGAGGAGAAACTTCTGTACTGTGAGGGTACTGGAGCCCTTTAGCAGGCTGCCCAGAGAGGTTGTGGAGTCTCCTTTGGAGAATTTCAAAACCTGCCTGGACGCATTTCTGTGTGACCTTCCCAAGGTTATCCTGCTCTGGCACAGGGGTTGGACTCTGTGATCTCCAGAGGTCCTTTCTAACCCCTACCATTGTGATTATGTATCGTGTACCCATGTGTATATTATGCTTCCATACAAATTTTCACCTCAGACATAGTACTACTGGTATCAACTGTTACAATTAATTATAAATACCTATTTTGTTTTGTTTTGTTTGTTTGTTTGTTTTTTAATGTAGTGAAGTTTAAGTTAATTATATTTTGAAGCCTTTTTTTTTTTCAAACTGTGCTTTGTTTCACCTCGTTTAAAAGAAATATACATTCAAGAACAAAAGCAACTGTTAAGACAAAGCATCTATTAAAACAAATACATTTTTATTACAGGTTCTTAGAGTGTATTATGACCGCTTGGTGGATCATACTGACCAGGCTTGGCTTGTTGGATTTATCCAAGAAGTGGTGAAGCATGACTTACATGAAGACTTCCATGAACTCTTCCAGAATCTGGACTTCAACAATGATGGCAGAGTGGAAGAAGATGACTTACGGAGCTTAATGTTTTGTGATTTCCATGACCCCAGGAGAGAGGACACTAACTACAGGGAGATCAGTGATGTGGACCAGTTGCGATTGGTTGTAGAGAGCTACCTTGAGGAGTTCAATAACATGAGCAAGAAGCCCATGCAGCTTGTCCTGTTCCGCTTTGCCATAGAACACATCTGTAGGATCGCTCGCATCCTGAAGCAGCCTCGCAGCCATGCCCTCCTGGTGGGTGTTGGAGGCAGTGGTCGGCAGTCCCTGACTCGCTTAGCAGCCCACATGGCTGAGTACAGCCTTTTCCAGGTTGAAATCACTCGGAGTTATGGTACCAGTGAGTGGCACGAAGACTTGAAAACCATCCTAAGGAAATCCACTGAAGGTGAAACACAGGGAGTTTTCCTGTTCACAGACACACAGATGAAAAAGGAATCTTTCTTAGAGGACATCAACAACTTGCTCAATGCTGGTGAAGTGCCAAACCTCTTTGAATTTGATGAGAGAGAAGAAATTTGTGAGCAAATGCGCCAAGTAGATCGGCAGCGGGACAGGACGAAGCGGACAGACGGGAGTCCTTTAGCTCTGTTTAACATGTTTGTGGGGCGCTGTCGAGACCAGCTGCACATCGTGCTGGCCATGAGTCCCATTGGGGATACCTTCCGGAACCGCCTGCGGAAGTTTCCAGCTCTTGTCAACTGCTGCACTTTGGACTGGTTCCAGGTAACCCCAAAGCTTCAGTTAAGCTGTTTAACCTAACAGATATGCACCAGAAACCAAGTGGTCCTCTTTGGGCAAGCTACCCTTGCCAGACACCTGGAATTTTCCCAGCAGCATGTTGTCAGTTGTGTGCCCTGCTAGGACTGCTCTGGCTGTGATATAGTCTGAAGGCACTGTAACTGTGTGATTGTGCTGTAAGTGGAGGATGGTGTAAGATGGTTGGTCAGACATGAAGTGTCGATGACTCAATATCCAGAAGGAGACAGGTGACAAGAGATGTCCCTAAAGGGTCTGTATTGAGACTGTTGCTGTTCAATATCTTCATTAATGATACAGACAGATTGAGGCAGCCTCAGCAAGTGTGCAGACAATACCAAGCTGAGTTGTGTGGTTTATAAGACTGAAGGATGGGATGGGTGCCATCCAGAGGGACTTGGACAGGCTGAAGAGATGGGATGAGAAGAATCTCATGAAGTTCAATAGGGCAAAGCGCAAGGTCCTGCACCTAGATCGAGAAAACCTTTGATATCATTCCAGGCTGGGAGTGTGATGAGATTGAAAGCAGCCCTGCAGAAAAGGACTTTGGGGGTGCTGGTGGGTGAGAAGCTGGACATGAGCCAGCAATGGGCACTTGAAGCCCAGAAGGCCAATGGCAGCCTGGGCTGCATCAAAAGCAATGTGGCCAGCAGATGGTGAGAGGTGATTCCACTGCTCTGCTCTGCTCTGCTCTGCTCTGCTCTGCTCTGCTCTGCTTTGGTGAGACCTCACTTGGTGTAAAGTTCTGGGGTCCTCAACACAAGAGAGATATAGACCTGGCCACAAAGATCGTCAGAGGTTGGAAGCACCTCTCCTATGAAGACAGGCTGAGAGAGTTGGGGTTGTTCAGGGTTGAGAATAGAATGCTCCAAGGAGAATTTAGAGCTGCTTTTCAATACCTCATGGGGCTAAAGGAGAACTGAGGAGGAACTGCTTAAAAAGGCTTGTGGTGGTAGGATGAGGGGCAATGGTTTGAAACCGGAGCAGGGTAGATTTAGGTTGGACATCAGGAGGAACTTCTGCACAGTGAAGGTGGTGAGATACTGGAACTAGGCTTCCTAGGGATGTGGTTGAGGCCCCAATCTGGAGACATTCAAGATCAGACTTGCTGCGGCCCTGGGCAGTCTGATCTAGTTGAAGGTGTCCCTGCTGACTGTAGTGGGTGTTGGACAAGGTGACCTTTGAGGGTGCCTTCCAACTGTCCTGGAGTCCTGTACCCCTAATTTCCTCTCCTGCCCGGACTTCGGGGGGGAAGGGGAAAAGCCGCCTGGTTTCCCCCCCCCCTCGCCTGCCCTGCAGCCGAGAAGGGGGCGGCGACTGCCCCGTGAGTTCCCGCGCTGGAGCCAGGCTGGGATTGGCCGTGCGCTTTCGCGCCTAAAGTGTGGTAACTCTGCCCTTTGTCTAGCGAAGGGTATAAATATTGGGGGTCTTCCCGCCTTTGGGGTTCCCGCTTTGGATTTTGCGTGTGCCTGGACGAGTTCGCTCACTCTCCTGTGCCTGGATTGCAGAGAGACCAAAGGACTTGCCTTGGTGTTAGGCACACCTTTGTCTGCCTAACGACCCTTAACGACTCTTAACGACTCCTGCAGCCGCTGGAGGAGGAAGACCGACTGCACGAGCCAGCCTGAGTGAGTTATTTGGCTTAGCTTAATTTAGTAAGAAACCGCTATTAATTAATAGCTAAAGCCTTTTCCAAAAACTGACTTCCAAATATATATATAGTCAGATTATTAATGGTATCCTCGTAGAATTCTCATGCAACTTAACCTGTTTATCAAACGAAATTAATCTTTGTATATATAGTTGTGGGGGCGGGTTTTTGTAAAAATAAAAAATATCTATTTTTGATAAATTTTCTTCTCGGCCACGAATTATTACTGCCCTCCGCAACATTATGGCGCAGTGTATGCAGGGTAGTTCAATCATAGAATTTCTACAAGAAAAGGGATGCCTAATCACAGGGCTTGATTTAATTTGGGCTCAGAAAAATTGTAAAAATCCGGAGAAAATCCTGGAGAAATTAGCTGAGCGCTCAGACCCTGTGATTTCTGAGTCTCCAACGGAGCATTTCTCTGTTGTTCTGGGGTCAGTCGTGACCCAGACTCTGGCCGAATTTGAAAATTATGAAAAAAGAATTCAGGCCTTGGAAAAGGATTTATTAGCCGAAAAAGCTAAATGCCAAAGTCTCTGGGAAAGCATGCTGGCGCAGACAAAGAGCCTGACCGCGGCACTGACTGCCCGGATGAAAGAAAGGCTTGTAACGCCTGCAGACACCACCTCTTCGGTCTCCGTGTCTGAATTTGAATGGAGTGATTCGCGGGAATCGGGGAGAAAGGCAGAGAATGCCCCGAGGGGCTCTTCGGGGGAGAGGAGTTCCCCGAAACCAGGCACAAAAGACTCTGCCAGAGACTCAGAGAATTCCTCTGCACATGCCTCTGCGCGGCAGAAAGCCTCAAAGCCACGCAGAAAGCGCAGGTCCCGACCGGACTCTCCCGTAGCTAGCGGTGAAGAGAGCTCCGGTGAGGAGGGCGCCGCGGTGCAGAGGCACGTGTTGCCTGTGATTAGAATTGAGTCCGTGAAGGGCAGGAAAGGCGCTGCAGGGACCACCATTATCAAAAAGCAGTTCACAGATGCACAGCTCAGTGACTTACAAGTCAAATATGCGAAAGATCCTGGGGACTCAGTCGCTGACTATGTGTATCGAGTGTCCCGAGCCGGTGGGGACCGGGTCCTTCTAGACTCGCAGGAAGCTGCTGGAGACTGGGGGGACGATGTGTTCCTGACACGTGAACCCGAGGGGACACACAGCCTCACCGCTCGGATAGCCTACTGGGCAAGCAGTGTCCGCCCAGCCTACCGGGGGGAGCCGACGGAACTAAAGGTCACCAGCTCCTCTGAGCTCATCACTGCTCTCCGCAGACTTGCCTGTGTCCAGGCTATCTATGATAAGGGACATTACGATTGCCCGTTTTATGCCCCTGTGGACCCGGAGAGACTGCACCCTATTATGAAAGGTTTGCCAGCAACTCTGCAAATCCAAGTAATGAAGAACGTTGAGAAAATTGAACGTGTGCTTGGAGAAAATGCAGAGAACGATGGTGCTAAAGAGCACGTAATGACTTGGGCTGAACTGTTAACTGACTTGAATGCCCACGGGCTGCAGTTTGGGTTTGGGTCTCCTGAAGGAAAAGGGGCTGGGGAGAGACAGTCTCGTGCTTCTCCCCCAGAAAATCCCAGGACTCTGCGCAGGCAGGTCCGGCCAGTGCAGGACTGCCCCCCCAGGGGGACCGGTCCTTCAGGCTTCTCCCCGAGGGGAAGGGGCAGAGACCCACAGAGTGACTGGAGACCCAGAGAAAAGAACAGCTGGTATAGACAAGCCCTGACTTTAGGGGTACCAAAAACTGTTTTAAGGCAGCTGGCAGACTGGCAGCTGAAGGATCTAGTGCGGTGCCTTCAGAAATCGGCTGCAAAATCCAGAGGCAGCCGCGCCAGGGCCAGCGGCAGCGGCTCGCCCAGAAGCGGCAGCCCCCCCACTGGGAACTGCAGCTCGTCCCCAGACAGAAAGGTTAACCCTTTCTCGTCTCCCACACGGGAGGCAAAACACTGAATTACCGTAATAGTGGCTCGGCAGCTTTTAATGGTCAGCAGTCACGGGGAGAGCTACAGAAGCCCCCAGAATAAAGACCTGCTGCCTAGGTGAGCCACGTGGTCACCGACCACCTGCCCCAGTACAAAAGGCCACCGGATCAGTGCACGGTGGATCGTCCCCAATTATTAATTGTCAAGCCTGGCCTTTATAGGCCGAGGCAGGTTTTGTCTCCTTACAGGTTAAGGTCGAGGCAGAGGACCAGTTCCTGACCACCTGACCAGCACCTGGGAAAGGGAGAACCAGCTACACAAGGGATGGAGTCATATCACCGGGGTGGCCAGTGGATGATGGCATCAGGACCCACGGACTGTGACCTCCAGCCATGGACTCAGAGCATCCAAGGCTCTGCCATGAACTTGGTTGCTCTACCAGGAACAGAGCAATCTTCAAACTGACTGTGTAGCTTTATTTAATACTGTTTGGGCTATTGTTAAGCCTTGTTAAGTATTGTTAAATATTGTTGGGGCGATTAATATATTACCTATTGTTAATGTTGGAAAAGGCTAAGCCATATATATATATTAATAGGTTCCTAAATTGAAGGGGGATCACTTCTCACTCAAGTTCTAGACAAAGATGCTCATTACCACCGGGGTGGGATGTCCTGGAGTCCTGTACCCCTAATTTCCTCTCCTGCCCGGACTTCGGGGGGGAAGGGGAAAAGCCGCCTGGTTTCCCCCCCCCCTCGCCTGCCCTGCAGCCGAGAAGGGGGCGGCGACTGCCCCGTGAGTTCCCGCGCTGGAGCCAGGCTGGGATTGGCCGTGCGCTTTCGCGCCTAAAGTGTGGTAACTCTGCCCTTTGTCTAGCGAAGGGTATAAATATTGGGGGTCTTCCCGCCTTTGGGGTTCCCGCTTTGGATTTTGCGTGTGCCTGGACGAGTTCGCTCACTCTCCTGTGCCTGGATTGCAGAGAGACCAAAGGACTTGCCTTGGTGTTAGGCACACCTTTGTCTGCCTAACGACCCTTAACGACTCTTAACGACTCCTGCAGCCGCTGGAGGAGGAAGACCGACTGCACGAGCCAGCCTGAGTGAGTTATTTGGCTTAGCTTAATTTAGTAAGAAACCGCTATTAATTAATAGCTAAAGCCTTTTCCAAAAACTGACTTCCAAATATATATATAGTCAGATTATTAATGGTATCCTCGTAGAATTCTCATGCAACTTAACCTGTTTATCAAACGAAATTAATCTTTGTATATATAGTTGTGGGGGCGGGTTTTTGTAAAAATAAAAAATATCTATTTTTGATAAATTTTCTTCTCGGCCACGAATTATTACTGCCCTCCGCAACACCAACTTGATGCAGTCTGTGAGTGTAAGTGAATGAACATAGCACTGTTGTGATGGTTTGGGTGTTACCTGCCCCCCCCCCCCCCCCCCCCCCCCCCCCCCCTTTGGAAATCACCCAGACTAGACTCAGCTGCTCTGGAAATTGAATGAAGTTTATTATTTACAGTTTAGCACAATATACAAGCAGATATTTACAGTATATACAGTTATACAGAGAAATATACAAGTTAAAAGGTAATACAGAAACACAACTCCCCTCCCAGAAACCTGAGTCCCCAGGAAGGGCTCCCAACCACCCTTCTACCTTCTCCCTACCCTTCAACCTTACCCAAGATCTTGCCTTATGTTTAAGGTAGTATGGAGGGTTGGCCAGGGGGGTTAGGAAGCAGGTGAGTTAATCACAGAGACAGCAGGTTAGGTTAGAGAGAGATGCAGCCTGAAGCCCAGACAGAGAGTGACTGATTTATCTATGTTTACATTCTTGTTCTTATACATCTCAACAAGCCTATGAGTGAAGTAGACATCACCATGTTTCCCTTTCACAGCCTGTGATCTAATTCTTCTCACCAAAACATTCTAGCTAGCTTCAAACTAGCACAGCTTTGTAGACATTGCAGATTTCTGTATGTAGTGTATTCTACTCTTAGCAGCACTACCAAAAGCTAGGGTGTTAAAAAAGTTTGAGCATGCAATACCCATCAAAACCACAAACATCAGTTGATGCAGATTTTCCCTTCTTCAATCAAAATACATTCTGTTTGCCTGTTAGATGAAGAAGAGCTCAAAGTATTTAAGATGTAGAACTCAATCATGTAAAGAATCTGAGTAGCTTACATTTCCTCATGTTTTAAAATGCAGTATCATATTTAAAGGCTATCTTGAAGAGGAAGAGCACTAGCTGAGTTCTTTCCGATTCTGTTATTGTCCTATATGCTGATCTTTTCATCATGAAGTAATTTCTCTGTGCCTCAGCAACTTTATCTTTGAAATGGGGCAATGATACCTTTGTGGAAAATGTTTTGAGATGTCTGAGTGTTAAGAACTGAGTAAGAGTAAAGTACTTCTTCATTTGTTGTAGACATGGCCTGAAGACGCATTGGAAGCTGTTGCCTCTCGCTTCTTGGAAGATGTTGAAATGTCAGAAGAGACTCGAAGTGGCTGTATTGATATGTGTAAAAGCTTTCATACATCTACTATTGCTTTATCTGACTTATACCAAGCAGAACTGCAGAGGCACAACTATGTTACACCTACTTCATACCTAGAATTGATCTCCACTTTTAAAAGTCTGCTTGGAAAGAAACGCACGTAAGAATTTCTACTGTGACCTTCTCCAGAGGAACACAAGTCCACCAGAAGTAGTATTTTCTGTATCTTACAGCTAAACTGAACAAGACAAGGGAATTGGTTTTGGTTGACTTAAATTGTCAGAATAGTAGGTGAATAAAATGTACTCTTAGTGCACGTGATTTCTTATTGGACAACAGGTCTAACTTGATGCTCTCCAAACATGCTTGCATTAGAGCACTACTGACAACCCTGCTGGTGTTGCTGTGTGCCCAGCGTAGACATTATGCTACCAGAGTAATTAATGAGCCTGTTACTAACTCTGGTTCTCTGCAGGATGTAGGGAAGGGACCATCTGGGAAACCAGCTTCCAAGTTGCTAGGTGTCATTGGCTTTCTAGCAGAGTTCAGCTTTGTTGTGCCTGTGCAGACTAGACCTCTATGCATATTGCACATCTGTTCTGCTTTCATAGATGGAAGGGGAAAGTTCTTTTTTTTTACCACTTCTTCTCGTTAATTGGACACTACCAGAACAATGAATTGTTTAATTTGATCAATAGGCTGTGTGAAATACACAGAAAAGAACAAAATAATAGTTTTGTATGTAGTGACCCAGTGCCTCTGGAACTTACTGATTCTGACACTGTTGGCTGTCTTCAGAGCCATTCACATTCTGCTGCTAAAATGATTTTCCCAATCATGTTAAAGCCTATTCCAGCCTCATCTCAACTAATAATGTGTGTGAGTGTATCCCTCTCTTCTTCCTCTCCTTTTCTTCTCTGTTGTGCCAGATTGAATTTTGTAGCCCCTTCCAACAAAGAGGCAGAAGCTTTTATCAGTCTCTGATTTAGCTATAAGTGACCACTGATTTATCTGTGTCCTAAACCCTGAGTATACAGGTTCAAGACCATGGCTGAATTCATCTCTGCTATGTTTGCTGTTTGTGGAGCAAATGAAACCAGAGTGGAAAAGCATTTAATTATTAAAAAAAAAAAAAACAAAAACAGCTGGGGAATGGATCCCAGTGAATGATGTGCTCAAGTACTGATAAAATGCCTATGTTTTCAGAAAGGTGATGAAAATGAAAAGGAGATATGAAGTTGGCTTGGAGAAACTGAACTCTGCTGCATCTGAAGTAGCCTTCATGCAGTCTGAGCTGGAGGCTCTGGAGCCTCAGTTACGGGAAGCCAGCATGCAGGTTGATGAGATGATGGATGCTATGCAGAAGGAATCTCTGGAAGTTGCCAAGACTGAGAAAGTTGTGAAAGCCGAAGAAGCTGTGGCAAATGAGCAGGCTATGGCTGCAAAAGCCATCAAAGATGAGTGTGATGCTGAGTTGGCAGAAGCCATGCCTTCTCTAGAAAGTGCTCTGGCTGCCCTTGACACTCTCACTGCACAGGTATGACTAACAATGCATATTTACAGCACTAGAGAAGTGCTCAGATACACAAAATTTGGAATGCCTGGCCTCTGAGGTTTGACACTGTACTTACACAGCTTTATATAATTCAGAAACTTCTGAAATATTTCCATTTTAAGAAGCAAAATGATACTCCACCTTTATTTTCTAGCCAAAAAGCCATATCACTACATTTTAATGCATTTCAAGATCACATACTATCACAGACATTTCAACAATCATAGGTATAAAAATATTTGGACTCAACAATAGAGATGTAGCTTTTTACTTTCTTATTCAGGACCTGCCAGCCTGTCAACTAGTATTTTTGTATCCAATCTACCAGTCTCTATGCATTGAGGTTGAAATTCTGTGTCTCCCCATTTTAGTCAATATCAACTGATTGTTGACTAGGTTTCAGATACTTTTGTTTAGATGTCAGTGTTGGTTTAACCTGCAGAGGACCTTAAAGAAAGGTGTTGTGAAGGAGGTTTGTCTGGGTTCTGGGGGGAAGAAATATGAGGCCAAATTTAGAAGGGTTTAAATAATTTAATATTATATACACAAGGAATCCTCCCTTTTCCCCAAACTATATACAGCTACCCCACACAAGTTCTTTGTATGCGGTTGGGAAATTATATTACAGAATGTCTATGGACAGCAAAAATCAGGAATTTAGTAGAGGTTTGGAAAGACTTAGATAGAGAGTCTGTGGCATAAATAAAGGTGCCACGGGTACAGTTACTAAGAGTCTATGCTGGTTTAAATCGAGTTTGCTCAGTTGCTCACTGGCTGGAGTCAGTTTTGGTGATCCCAAATATGTGCGGCAAAGCCACGCTGCTAACCCTCGTGGGTCTGAATAGCTCAGCTCAGGGGTTATTGGGGCGTGCAGTCTGAAGGCTCCATGGGCACGATGGAGCTGGGCACGGTGAGCTGGAGCGGCGTCTGGCCAGGAGCGCCTTGGTTGAATGTCCCTGGGCTGGTGCGAGGCACCGTGGGTCAGAATCTTGCAGCGGCGCTGGTCCCAAAAGTGGCAAAGCAGCCAGGAGCGGCGGGTGCAGGAGAGGAGAGGTGGCAGGAACACTGAATTGTCCCTTTTATGAGGTGTGTGCCCCAGATTGATGGTCCTTGGCCACAATTCTGTCCAATAAGGGTCAGGCAGCAGGCCAAAACATACCAAATAAGGTGAAATCCACGGGTCCGGTACCCCCAGATATGGAGAGGGGTCAGGTGGATCCCCACCCTAGGCGTGTGAGCTTACACAACCTGTTTTCTTCAACCTTGCAAGCAGGCCAGGCCAGACTCGAAGGCACCAGTGCTATTGTGCTCCTTTGTCCCCCATAACTTGTTTTCCCCAGGTTTGGGCAGGGCAGCACCTTTCGGGGGGACCACATGTCCGGGCATGAACAGATTTGTAAACACAGCCATTTGGGGCCTGTATGTGACCCTCCACCACAAAAGGATTGGAAAGAATAGGGAAAAATTAAACTGCAGTTTTAGAAATAGCAACTTAGATACAGCTCTGTGGACTGTACAGGCTTGTGCACGAACTTAAGGTCATGTGCATTTTGTAGTAAGTATGAGAACTACAAACTATCTTGACATGGAAAAAGGTTATCATTCCTATTGGAATAGAAGAATGAATCCACCTATGTTCTGAGCTCTAAAGGTATTTCTTTTATTTATTATTTCAAGGATATTACAGTTGTTAAGTCCATGAACAGCCCTCCTGCTGGTGTCAAGCTTGTAATGGAAGCTGTATGCATCCTTAAAGGTGTCAAAGCAGATAGGATTCCAGATCCAGCGGGGTCTGGAAAGAAAATTGAGGATTTCTGGGGTCCTGCTAAGAGACTTCTGGGTGACAGAAGATTTCTTCAGTCTCTTCATGAGTATGACAAGGATGACATTCCTCCAGCTTACATGACTGTCATAAGAAAGCGATATCTTGCAAATCCTGAGTTTGTACCAGACAAGATTCGGAATGCTTCCACGGCAGCAGAGGGGCTGTGCAAGTGGGTCATAGCCTTGGAGTTTTATGACACGTAAGTATGTGTAAATAAAACCCCAGAATGTTAAAACACGTTTGATTAAAGAGACCAGTTTCTCTTCACTCAAAGAGAGATGCGAAATTACTTCTTGCAAGTGGGAAACTTGTGCAAACAAGCAGTCCCATAAAACAGTTGATGCTAAGGTGTGGAGTCTGATTTTTCAGGTCTGGATTTTTCTGAGTGCCTGGGAACAATAATTTGTTAACTGAAGGTAACTTTGTTTTTAGAGTACTACACAAAATAGAGGTGGTACTGAAATACCTTTGCAAATTTCTGGTAGACACATCAAACCCAAAGAATAATTTTTGCTCTGTTTTGTATTTGATGCACTAAGAAAGTGTCCTGCTGCTGCTTTTTTTTTCTTTTAATTTTCTAATAAGAGCCATCTGTAACTCATGTTTATCAGTAAATCAGCACTGGGAGACTCCACTTGCAATTTGAAAGTTGAGTCACGGCTTGTAGTGCATGACTTTATTTCAGAGGATGCTGTATTACTTGACTAAAAGATTAGTCGTAGTAGTCAATGTAGAGTTCTCCTTGTGAGAAATCTGAGCATCATGAGTACCAGTTCTTAGAGAATCAGCTACAAAAGCAGACTTCAAAGGACATCTGTGACTTACAGCAGCACAAGAAGATTTTCATTAACCATGAGTCTAATGCTTGTGAAATGCTGCTTGAGCCAAGTGTGGGGACATTCCAGCATGTTTTCATGCTTGTTGCTTTTGGAAAGACAAACAGTGCAGTTTTAGTTCTATGTTACTTCCAGGTGTCTCACAGAAACACCTGTGTAGAAGATTGAAAAAGGAGAATAAATCCTTGGATATGAAAAGCTCTTAATTTCTTTTTCTGTGCACACAGGTGACTCTGTGTGTGTACAGTGTCTGTTACCATGTATACATGGTTATTTCTGAGGACATAAATCTCTGATGGATTCTAAACTGTGATCAAATAGGACACAGTTTGGAAGCTCAATCCTTTGTCCTTTTGTTCAGCTACTGAGCTGCTGAAGATGTCCTTCATCTTTTCTGTTTGTGGGGTTTGTTTTATAGTAACCCTGAGTGAAGGTTAATTTATGTTAAATTTACTTGGACTTTATTCAGGGTGACAAAAAATGTTGCACCGAAAAAGCTGAAGCTTAATCAAGCTGAAAAAGAATTAAATATTGCTATGGATAGTCTAAGAAAGAAACAAGCAGACCTGAAGGAGATTCAAGATAAATTGGCTGTGCTCCAGCAGACACTGGAATCCAAGAAACTGGAAAAGGCTGACTTGGAATATCAGGTATATGTGCAAAAAAATGAACCACTGTTCTGCTGAGAGCCAGCAAAGTGAATTAAAATGAACTGTTATATCAAATGCTATTCTTCCTTTTAACTGTCCTGTGATGGTTTGGGGGTTACCCCACCCCCCCACACTTTTGAATTTGCCCCAGCTAACTCAGATGGACCCTGGGAATATAGATGAAGCAATTTATTTACAGCTAGCAGAATTTACAAGCAGCTATTTACAATATATACAGTTATATACAATTATATACAGAAATATACAAAGGATAAACAATATAAAAGCACAACTCCCCTCCCAGAAACCTGAGTCCCCGGGAGGGGCTTTCAAACCACCCCAACACCTCCCCCTGGCCCTCTCAACCTTACCCCAGTTCTCAGGAAGAAAAGAGGTGCAGCCAAGAGGTTAGGGAGCAGGGTTAGTAGGAGCAGGGTTAATGAGATGTGACCAGGTCTAAGGCAAAAGCAAGAGAGAGAGACAAAATGGAGAATGTTTTCTTCTTCTTCCCAGAGTTCTCAGCGTGACTGTGAGAGAAGTAGACACAATTGTTTTTCATTTCACTGCCCGTTATCTAGTTCTTCTACCAAAACATTCCAGCTTGCTTCAAACTAGCACAATCCACCCCTTGTCTACTTCGCTCAGAGTATCGCTGAGAATTATCCAATCTAATCTAAACCAATATTTACACCAAAACTATATATACAAGTTCAGTTCACAATTCAATCAGATGTAGGTGATTCAAAAGCTCAGAACAGGGACTCCCAGGTGACGTTGGGTTCGTGCTCACATACTGTAGATTTTTCTCAGTGTTGGGCGCCGATGTTACCTAGAACAGAAAACTCCTAACAGCTTGAATTTAAACTCTCTCAGCTAAGGTTAAATTTCTCTGTGGAATACACTGGATTTCACCATTCTCCTGCATTACCCAGTAGGTATGACCAGGACCTTCAGCAGAAACCACCCCTCGGACAGGTTTCCCTTCGCCCGAAGGAGAAAATACCCAAACAGTTTTCCCTAACAGATTCTTCTCATGTACAACAGGAACTTTATCACCGTCTACTGTTTGGACCAAATCTGATTGTGCAGGTCCTGCTCTGTTTACTGAACCTCTACTATTTACCAACCAAGTAGCTTGTGCTAAATGTTTGTCCCAGTTTTTCAGAGTTCCACCCCCCATGGCTTTTAGGGTGGTTTTCAGCAAACCATTGTAGCGTTCAATCTTCCCTGAAGCTGGTGCATAGTAGGGTATGTGATAGATCCATTCAATACCATGCTCTTTGGCCCAGTTTTTCACTAGATTGTTCTTGAAATGAGTACCATTGTCTGACTCGATTCTTTCTGGAGTTCCATGTCCCCACAAGATTTGTCTCTCCAAACCAACAATGGTGTTACGTGCAGTAGCATGTGGAACTGGATAGGTTTCCAGCCATCCAGTGCTGGCTTCTACCATCGTCAGCACATACTGTTTGCCAGAACGAGATCGAGGTAAAGTGATGTAGTCAATCTGCCAGGCTTCACCATACTTGTACTTTGACCATCTCTCACCATACCATAAGGGCTTGATTCGCTTAGCCTGCTTAATAGCAGCACAAATGTCGCAGTCATAGATGACTTGGGTGATAGCGTCCATGGACAAGTCAATTGACCTATCGCGAGCCCATCGGTATGTTCCATCTCTGCCTTGATGTCCAGATGAGTCATGGGCCCACCGAGCTAAGAACAGCTCACCTCGGTGTTTCCAATCAAGGTCAATGTCAAGTTCAGAGTTGGTATCAACTTGAGCAATCTTAGCAGCTTGGTCTGCCTTCTGGTTATGTTGATGTTCCTCAGTGGCTCTGCTCTTAGGCATGTGTGCATCTACGTGCCGCACCTTCACTGGAGTTCTCTCCAGCCGTGCATCAATGTCCTGCCATAGATCAGCACACCAAATAGGCTTTCCTTTCCTCTGCCAACCATTCTTCTTCCAGTCCTTCAGCCAACCCCACAGAGCATTGGCTACCATCCACGAGTCGGTGTAGAGGTAAAGGATAGGCCAATTCTCACGTTCAGCCACATCAAGAGCAAGTTGAACAGCTTTTACCTCAGCGAACTGACTGGATTCTCCTTCTCCATCTTTCGTTTCGGTAACTCTCCTGGTTGGACTCCAAACCGCTGACTTCCATATTCGCTTGTTCCCAACAAGACGACAGGAACCGTCTGTGAACAAAGCATAGTTCTTTTCCTGATCAGAGAGATCACCATAGGGAGGAGCTTCCTCAGCACGAGTTATTTTCTCCTCTGGAGGTTTGGAACAGTCTGTGCCTTCCGGCCAGTTGGTGATCACCTCCACCAGACCAGGTCGGTCAAGATTACCCATTCGCGCTCGTTGGGTTATCAAAGCCATCCATTTGGACCAGGTTGCATCTGTGGCATGATGTGGTGATGAACCTTTGCCCTTGAACATCCAGTTAAGAACTGGCAGTCTAGGAGCTAAAAGCAACTGTGACTCAGTTCCAATCACTTCAGAAGCTGCTTTCACTCCCTCATAGGCTGCTAGAATCTCTTTCTCAGTTGCAGTGTAATTTGTCTCTGAACCTCTGTAACAACGTCCCCAGAAACCAAGTGGACGTCCACGTGTCTCATTTGGAGCTCTCTGCCAAAGACTCCAAGTTGGACCATTGTCACTGGCAGCCGTGTACAGAATGTTCTTAATGTCCGGACCAGATCTCACAGGTCCTAAGCCCACTGCATGGACTACTTCTCGCTTGATCTGATCAAAGGCTGCTTGTTGTTCAGGTCCCCCACTCGAAATTGTTTCTCTTACGAGTCACATCATGCAGAGGTTTGACAATCTGACTGAAACCAGGAATGTGTAGTCTCCAAAATCCCACCACACCAAGGAAAGCAAGTGTGTCCTTCTTACTGGTGGGAACTGCCATGGTAGAGACTTTGTTAATCACATCCTGAGGAATGTAACGGCGACCATCCTGCCACCGCACTCCCAGAAACTGAATTTCTTTGGCAGGTCCTTTGACCTTGTCTCTCTTAATGGCAAAACCTGCTTGCAACAGAATGTCAATGATTTTGTTACCTTTCTCGAAGACTTCCTCAGCAGTTTGGCCCCACACAATGATGTCGTCGATGTACTGGATGTGCTCTGGAGCTTTACCTTTCTCCAGTGCATTGTGGATGACTGAGTGACAGATGGTTGAGCTGTGTTTCCACCCCTGAGGCAAACGATTGAACTGGTACTGGATTCCTCTCCAGGTGAATGCAAACTGAGGCCTGCACTCCTTTGCTATGGGAATAGAGAAGAAAGCATTAGCAATGTCTATGGTTGCATACCATTTAGCCTCCTTTGATTCCAGCTCGTACTGGAGCTCCAGCATGTCTGGCACAGCTGCACTCATGGGTGGTGTCACCTCGTTGAGGGCACGAAAGTCAACTGTCAGTCTCCAGTCGCCCGTAGGTTTGCGCACAGGCCAGATGGGACTGTTGAAAGGTGAATGAGCTTTCTCGATGACAGCCTGACTCTCCAATTGACGAATCAGCTGATGAATGGGCAACAAAGAGTCACGGTTAGTTCTGTACTGCCTATGATGAACAGTTTGAGTTGCAATTGGCACTTCCAGGTCCTCTATGTCATGATGTCCCACAACTGCAGATTCATCAGAAAGTTCAGGTCTAATAGACAATTTCAATTTATCATCCTCAATCTCTACAGATGCTATTCCAAAAGCCCATTTATGACCCTTAGGATCTTTGAAACAACCTTGTCTCAAAAAGTCAATTCCCAAAATGCAAGGCGCATCAGGACCAGTTACAATAGTATGTGTCTTCCACTCTTTACCAGTTAAACTGATCTCAGCCTGTATCTTAGTTAACTCTTGAGATCCACCAGTGATTCCAAAGATAGAAATGGACTCTGTCCCTTTGCAATTTGATGGCAATAAAGTACACTGAGCACCTGTGTCAACTAAAGCCCTGTATTTCCGAACTCTTGAACTGCCAGGCCACCTAATGAATACATTCCAATAGATTCGGTTCTCTCCACTATCCCTTTCCTCCTCCTGGCTGGAGGCAGGGCACCCCTAATGCTGAACATGGCATGTAGGGTGTACACAATGATTGGTGTGGTTGCGAGAGGAACTGCAACTGTTGGAACAATTGCAATTGCTCTCAGGAGCTGAAGAAGTGACAGCTACTTTTCTGGCATTGCTGCCTCTGTTTCTGCCACTCTGCAGATCCTTGACCCTCTTTGAAAGAGCTGAAGTAGGTTTACCATCCCATTTGTTCATGTTCTCACCATATGTGTCACGCAGAAGTATCCACAGTGACGCACGTGATTGCTGCTGTCTGGGTGGAATTTGTCTCCTCCTGGGCTGGAATTGCCTTGCAGGAGGTGGGCGTCTGTTCCTGACTGCAGAAACATTCACCCATTCAGATGATGCAGGAATGGTATCCTTTACCAAATTAGTAATGTTTTTGAGATCCTCCTTCAGTTCTTTCATGCCATTTCTAATTCCATTCTCAATGCTATCCTTCATCTCTGTAGTCATAGTCTTTATGGCACAGATTATACCAGAATGTGACAAGCTGTCCTCAATCTGCCTGAGCTGATCAGTGAATTCACCAACAGTGAAAGATCTTCCATTATCACTCCTTGCTAGAAACTTACTGGCCAAGATGTTAGCATAGGATGAAGGAGCAAGCTTAATCAGCTTCTTCATGAGACCTGTTCCCAAAGGAATATCGTCAGGCTCATGAGTGCCATGATCTCCATAAAGCACTTCCTTCACAGCAAACTCCTTCAGAAGCTTAATTCCCTGCTCAACGGTGTTCCACTTCTTGGCAGCCCATGGCAAATCATCTCGGGAAGGATATCTCATAGCCACAGCCAACAGAAGGCGTGTCCACAAGCTAACCCTACCAAGAGGACTTGCTAGGTGTTTGTCCACTCCACTCTCCTTAGTGAGTGGTCCCAGCTGCTTGGCAGACTTGTCTCCTACCTGCAGAGCATTAGCACCAATGCCACGGCATCTCACTAGCCAGCTTAAGATTGGCTCACCTGATTCCCTTGTGTATTCCTTCCTAACTTCCCTGACCTCTCTGAGTGGATCCTTGGAGCCTTGGATGTCATCTTCCTCCTCTTCCTCCTGTTGTTCTGGTGGTGCCTGGCCTAACACAATCTTCCTCATAGCATTCCTAAACTCATGGGAACCATCCTCTCTCTTGGCAGCTAACCTCACAGTGCTCCTCTCACTTGAGTATTGTTGTCTCAGCACATCTACAAGGTCTCGCAGACTAACTATCTCCTCCTCCTCCTCCTTGCTGATCACTAGAGGTCCCCTCTCTTACATCCTCCTGCGAACCACTCTTTGTCTTAGCTTTTGCCTTAGCAGGTGCCAGAAGGGCCTGAGCAGCAACAGACTTGGATGTGTCTGCTGGAGCATTTATATCCTTAGGGGTCTGACCTGGAGCTTGTGAGTTCAAATCTGCCTTGCTTTTAACAGGAGGATTCTGATTCTGGTCTGCTGGCTGGGGGTTCGAATTGGCTGAGCTGGTGTCAGTAGGATTTGGACTGACTGGGCTAGCGTTACCAGCATTAGTAGTATTATTAACATTAGTGGGATTATTTGCCTGTCCTCCTGGGATGCCTGCCAACCCTGAGGTGTTTTGATTGTTGCTAGGAACATTCTGATTTTGGGTACCTGCCTGTCCTCCTAGGGCTCCTGCTGAGCTCTGCCCGTTATTGTTTTTGTTTTTGTTATCTTTGTTTACGTTCGTGGCGGGAACACTGGCAGTGTTCCCAGCACTTGGAGAAGGAGGGGCAGAGGCTGGCAAGGGGGAAGCCGATGACTGTGTTCCCTTGTTTTGCTGTGAAAGAGACTGCTTCTGAGACACAGAATTTTTCCTAGCTCTTACAGAAGCTGGTTTTGAATTTTTCACCAATAATGCCAAAATTAATATGAATATCAAAATCATGAGGCAAATATTAAAAACTGTGAGAAGAAAAACAGTTTTACACGAGCATGTGCCTATACACACAGTTGGAATTCCTGTCTTAGGCTGAATAACTCTCATTAGAGCCATATTTAAAGCAGAATTTCCATTGATTGTCACATTATTGACCAGAGCTCCTGTAATATCCTTGGTAATATTCTCAGAGATATTAAAACCAGCATAACCAAGAATAAAATCACCCCAGCTCCAGAACATATCTGAAACCTTAGCTTTAGCCTTATTATAAGCCAGATCAATGAAATAAGCAACAATTTGACCTTTTAACCAACTAAATGCCAAGAAAACAAAACCAGACCAGAGCAATGCACCAACCAAATACAATAGCTGCTTGATTAGCTTCATCTTAATTCCCAGAGCTAATTTTCCAAACATTCAAAAATCTCTAGCCCCACATTGGGAAAGCCAATAAAAAATGTGATGGTTTGGGGGTTACTCCGCCCCCCCACACTTTGTATTTGCCCCAGCTAACTCAGATGGACCCTGGGAATATAGATGAAGCAATTTATTTACAGCTAGCAGAATTTACAAGCAGCTATTTACAATATATACAGTTATATACAATTATATACAGAAATATACAAAGGATAAACAATACAAAAGCACAACTCCCCTCCCAGAAACCTGAGTCCCCGGGAGGGGCTTTCAAACCACCCCAACACCTCCCCCCGGCCCTCTCAACCTTACCCCAGTTCTCAGGAAGAAAAGAGGTGCAGCCAAGAGGTTAGGGAGCAAGGTTAGTAGGAGCAGGGTTAATGAGATGTGACCAGGTCTAAGGCAAAAGCAAGAGAGAGAGACAAAATGGAGAATGTTTTCTTCTTCTTCCCAGAGTTCTCAGCGTGACTGTGAGAGAAGTAGACACAATTGTTTTTCATTTCACTGCCCGTTATCTAGTTCTTCTACCAAAACATTCCAGCTTGCTTCAAACTAGCACACTGTCCATATGTTGAACAGGTCATACTTGAAGATAACCACCTTTTGATGTGATGGTCTTGAGGTTTTAAACGGGCTAAGTGTGGGGAATAATGCTTTTAAGTAGTAGAAACTGGAACTGTCAGGAATTTACCATCACTCTCTTGCATCCTCACTCATGTCTGCTTCCTTGTAATGACATTAGTTTTCAATGATTGTGTGACTCAGTTCTTCACTTGAAAGTCAGTGCACTTGAAAGCTTGAAACTTTGTGCTTTCTGTGCTAATGCATTGTAGAGAATGCTTCTTTCCCTTCCTGACTGCTAAATAGCTGTTGTGTGTGCAGAATAAGTGACATTTCTCCTGCGAGAGTTGGAAGTAGAATGGAGGGATGAACTACATGCTTTGTTACTGTGGTGTAAATTGGCTGCTATGGTTACCAGAAGAGAGGGAGAGAAGTGTAGCAGCAGCAGGAGCTGGCATTATTTTCTTCTGATCTCATGTCTGAAATGTGCCTCTACTAGATAGTAAAGAAATTCTGATAGAACTGGATTAAATTCCTGTGGAATCAGATGTCTTTGTTTGATTATAAACGTGCCTGGAAACATGGTTTACTTAAAACCCAACAACAGAAATGCAGATGATTTGTTCATAGGATGCTTTTGCAGAATAGAATGTACCTACTTCTTTCATAGACAGTGATCTCTGTAAGGTGTTTTTGTGTCTCTTGTGACAGGCAGGTAATTTGCTTGCCTATTAATATCTTCCATGTCACATACAGAGCTATTTTGAATTGCACCTTTTAAACTGATCTTCTTCCTTTAGCTGGATGAAGATGTAACTGAATAGGCTTTACTGTAAGATTGATTTTTGTTCTTCAAGTATTTCCATTACAAGGAGGAGGTGTTTTCTTTCTCTCTGATGAAATTACTTAAGAAAACATCTGCCCAGGAAAAGAATCCTTGAATGCTTTAATATTTGCAAACTGTCTTGAAAGTGGCCATGTAATATAATCATCAGTTTTATTTTTTTTGACTCTGAGGTTGACTTATGCAGAAAAAAACTCCAGCGAGCAGAGCAACTGATCGGTGGCCTTGGGGGTGAGAAAACTCGCTGGCAAGAAACTGCTTTGGAACTGGGAAGGCAGTACAGCAACCTAACTGGAGATATACTCCTTTCATCAGGAATCATAGCTTACTTGGGAGCCTTTACATCCAGCTACAGACAAGTAAGACCATGATTTTTGTCCCAGGGTTGTGTAATAGTCTACGTTTTACTCAGTTTTAATATAAAGCATATATTTTAAAATACTGTTTTAATAGATTCAAAAGTGGAGTGTAAACTGTGTTGCAAGATTTTTGAGTGTTGTTTATAAGACTCCTGGGGAAAGTCCTTTGTTCTGTTAAGTACTTTGACTCTTTTGCTTGCTTTTCTTCTCTAAAGCTACTGCTGGTAACTTTACACCTCATGGCTCTGGTTACTCCTGTTCCACTCTATGGCTAAATTTTCTTAACTTCAAAGAAAAAAGGTGTGATGGTTTGGGTGTTCCCCGCCCCCTCCCCCCCCTCCCCCCAACTTTAGAAATCAGCCAGACTAGACTCAGCTGGCTCTGGAAATATGAATGAAGCTTATATTTACAGCTAGCACAATACACAAGCAGATATTTACAGTATATACAGTTATAGACAGAAATATACAAGGTAAAAAGGTAATACAGAAACACAACAGCCCTCCCAGAAACCTGAGTCCCCAGGAGGGGCCTCTCAACCACCCCTTCACCTTCCCCCTACCCCTCTCAACCTTACCCCAGCCCCAAGGATGAATAGAGGTTCAGCCAGGGGGTTAGGAAGCAAAGTGGATTAGTCCCAAAAATGGAGGGTGAGGTTAGAAAGTAAGATGTAGCTCAGCCAGAAGCCCAAGCAAGAGTGATGCTGAGTGTGTTATCTATGTTTTGATTTATGTTTTTATACATCTCAGTAAGCCTATGAGGGAAGTAGACATCACCATTGTTTTCCTTTCACAGCCTGTAATGTAGTTCTCACCAAAACATTCTAGCTAGCTTCAAACTAGCACAAAGGGTCAGTGGATGTCAAAATTACCCTGACTTTGAAAGTTCCTGGACTCCAAAACTTGCCACTGAATTCAGATGAAGAAAGTCATGCCCATTTCTGTTGAAAATCAAGTCTGGTATCAAAACTTGCTAAGAATGAAAGAGAGGAAAGTACATCAACCTACCTAGTTTGAAACAGAACTTGTCTAAGATTCTGGTTTGTACTTTCCCCTCTGTATACTTCCTTTGTCCATTTTAATTTAGAAAATGTTGTACTGTTCTTTCAAACAATTATATTCTCTGTAGCATTGTGATGTTGCTAATTTCAGACTTCCTAGAGTGAGAGTTCATGATGCATATGTGGATAAAGTAAATAGCAAGTTTTAAGTGTTCTCTTTTATTATTGTAATCTGCACTCTACCTAACGTGTCTGGGCAGTAGGAGATCTTTTGGTGAAACATCTTACAGAGTGCTGAAGTGAATTCAGGCACATAGCTCCAGATGCAGGTGGTACTCATAAAAGGCAGAGATATCTTTTTGAGTACTCACAGTAGAAGAACACACAAGTATTTAAGCTGAGAAGTTCAGTGTCATTTGATTTTCTCTGACTGCATAGTATCTTTGTGCAACAGCAGATGTGGATTCCTTGTGGTTTATTCACATTAGTGAGGTATCTCTTTCACAAACTGTTGGATAGCAGAATCCCTTCTCTGCAGTTCTACATGTCATCTGCTGCTCTTGCTCCCCTCCCCCCTTTCAGCTTTCATAAGAGAAAAAGCTGAGATATGTTTTGGAATACCAGTTGGGTTTTTGTAGCCAGGTGGGTGTTGGTCTCTTCTCCCAGGCAACCAGCAACAGAACAAGGGGACACAGTCCCAAGTTGTGCTGGGGGAAGTATAGGCTGGATGTTAGGAGGAAGTTGTTGGCAGAGAGAGTGATTGGCATTGGAATGGGCTGCCCAGGGAGGTGGTGGAGTCACTGTCCCTGGAGGTGTTCAAGAAAAGCCTGGATGAGGCACTTAGTGCCATGGTCTAGTTGACTGGCTAGGGCTGGGTGCTGGGTTGGACTGGATGATCTTGGAGGTCTCTTCCAACCTGGTTGATTCTATGAATCCCTCATTCACCACCTCATGCATCTGAGGCCCTCAGACTGTTTTAACAACTTGCTTCTAAATTTTGTTGCTTGAGGCTTTGCCAGCTCAATGTAGAGTATTACAGTACATTTCTTTGCCTTTATAGGTAGCTTTCACACAGAGCTGTGCCTTTCATATGGACATGCTATTTCTATAAATTTTCCTTCTTTAGTTTACATGTGCCTGTGTCTTACTGCACACCAACCAGACAGATGTGTAGTTTATACAGCTGTAGTGAGGTAGATGGTACAGAGAGCAGTGAGAAGCAACTCTAAAAGATTGCTAAATTGTGAAGTTTGGTTAAGTCCTGACAAGTGCTCATTATGTGTGCCCTAACCACATACACTTACATTTCATGTCTAGAAATCACATAGGAAGGCATTTGTAGAGACATTTTTAGGCATTTTAAACAAAATGGTTAATTTATTTCCATTTGAAGATACTTGCATGTTGCTACTGTTATGGGAAATGGCTCAAAAGAGTTTGAACAGGTTTTGGATAGACAAAATTTCAGTTAGTATTTATTCTTATCTAGATGCAAACTAAAGAGTGGGCATTGCTGTGTAAAGCAAAAGGCATTCCTTGTTCTGATGACTTCTCTTTAACAAGTACCCTGGGAGAACCAGTGGAGATTAGAGCTTGGAATATTGCTGGCCTACCTTCTGACACCTTTTCTATTGATAATGGAATCATCATCTCGTAAGTAAAGAAAAATCATTTCCATTAAATAGCTTCTTACAACATGCTTCCAGCTATTGCATTCCAGAGGGTTTTCTGATGGATACAAGCGATTTATAACATGACTGTAAAGTTGAAGTTGATAAGAAATAACAGTAATAATATTTACCTTTATAATATAAGATGTTTAAAGCTGTGAATTTTGGCTGCTTTGCATGTAGTATAATCTGTAAATACAGGAGTAATTCTCCATTAGAAAGCTACAACTCTTTAATGTGCTGACATCAGTTGCTACCAAGAGATGTTTCTTCATAGGTACTGAAGACTGTCTTGCTGATCTTTCAATGAGGGCCACACTTTTTCCCTAAGCTGATACATACTCCTAGACAAGAACTAAGAGAACTTGGGGCTTTGGCTTAATGTAGGGACTTCTTTAGTATCCTAAGTTGCATCAAGAGGAGCGTGGCCAGCAGGGCAAGAGAGGGGATTTTGCCCTTTAACTCTGCTCTGGTGAGACCACACCTCAAATACTGCATCCATTTCTGGTGTTCCCAGCATAAGAAGGACAACGAGGTGTTGGAGTGAGTCCAGAGGAGGTCCACAAGGATGATCCAAGGTCTGGAGTACCTCTACAATGAGGATAGGCTGAAGGAGCTGTGCTTGTTCAACCTGGAGAATAGAAGACTCCAGGGTGACCTTAGAATTGCCTTCCAATTGCCTTCAAGGGGACATGGTTTGAAGCCAAGGGAGAGTAGGTTTAGACTGGATCTTAGGAAGAAGTTCTTCAGTATGAAGGTGGTGGGACTCTGGAATAGGCTGCCCAGGGAGGTTGTGGATGCCTCTTCCCTGCGGGTGTTCAAGTCTAGGTTGGATGAGGCTTTGAGCATCTGAGTCTAGTCGAGAGGTGTCCTTGCCCATGGTGTGGGGAAGTTGGAGTAGATAACCTCTAATGTCCCTTCCAACCTGAGCTACTTTGTGATTGTGAATGGGACACTATAAAGTCTTCTTTACACCCAGTCCAGTCCTCAAAGAACTTACGAAAAAAAAAGTAAGTGCATTCCTAGCAGAAGCCTGATTACATCTTTGGAGTGATGGAATCACTGAATACTCTTTATAGTGCAAAGCTTGGCAGTGGCAGTTGCAGTTACCTGCTGTTGTGTAGCTAGCATGACAGTAGTCTTAACACAGGCTGAAGAAGGTTCTGCTAAGAAAGTAAGGATTTCTTTTTCATTTTGAAATCTCCTTTTTGTTTTTACATTTCCATTTTGTAGCTCTCTTAAGGTACATCCAAATAAAATACTTTGAATTTATCTAATGATACATTGTTTGATCTAAAACATTCTTGAAGTTCTGCATATTCAAAGATATTCTTGTTCTATTTGGGAAGTGAAACAAATTCTGAGACCTTAAAATTCCTCACAGAAAGAAAATACTGATCACCTGAACTCTAACTACAATATTACTGCCTTTCACTTTCAAGGCACTTCATTCTTACATGATGTTCTATATGTGTGCATCTGGGGTCTCACGTCAGCCACTAGAATGACACTTTAGAATGCTAGAAGTTGGAACAGTCTTCTAGAGATCAAGCCCAACCTCTCCGCAGAGCAGGGCTGCTCAAGGCAGATCACACAGGAACACAGCCAGGTGGGGTTTGAAGATCTCTAGAGAAGATTCCACAAACTCTCTGGGCAGTCTGCCCCGGGGCTCCAGCACCCTCACGGTAAAGAAGCTTCTCCTTGTGTTGAAGTGGAATTTCCTGTGACTGTGTTTATGTCCACTGCCCCTTGTCCTATCACTTGGTGTCACTGTAAAGAGCCTGGGTCCATCATCCTGACTGCCACCCTTCAGATACTTGTAGAGATTGATAAGGTCCCCTCTCAGCCTTCTCTTTAGACTAAACAGCCTCAAGTCTCTCAGTCTTTCCTTGTAAAACAGATGTTTCATTCCCTTAATAATCCTCATAGCCTCTGTTGAAGTCTCTTTGGTAGTTCCATGTCCCTCTTGAACTGGGGAGCCCAGAAGTGGACACAATATCCCAGATATGGTCTAATTAGGGCTGAGTAGAGGGAGAACATCCCTTGACCTGTTGGACCTATTGCATCTCTATGCACCTGAGTATACTGTTAGCCTTGGCCACCAGGGCACATTGCTGTCCTATGGAGAACTTGTTATCAACCAAGACTCCAAGGTCCTTACTCTGTGGAGCTGCTCTTCCGAGCAGACCATGGTGCTATTTGTCCCCAGCTGCAGGACTCTACACTTATCTTGTTGAACCTCATGAGGTTCCCCTCTGCCCAGCTTTCCAGGCTGTCCAGATCTCATTGGATGGCAGCACAGCCTGAAGGGGTGTCAGCCACACCCTGCCCAGTCTGGTATCATCAGCAAACTGGCTGTGGGGACACCATCTCTTCATCTAGGTCACTGATGAAGACATTGAACAAGATTGTTTGTCTGGGCAGAGCCCTCTGGTTTACATCAGTGGCTCAGCCAGTGCAAACATCTGTGACTTGTGTGACAGTGCGTAGCATACAGCTGAACACATGCACGTTGTAATATCCAGAAACACCTACAGCTCTAGGCTGTGTAGCCCCAGCTGTAAGAGGTTAGGCTTTCACATACAGCTGAGATCATCTGTTACAGGGTCAACCTTTGGGAGCATCAGGGCGTAGATCATACTTCAGCTTTGGCAGTGCAAAGTGGGACAGACACAAATAACTCACTAGCTGAAGAACCTCATCATACCTTAAAACCTGGTGTGGCAGAGCTACTTCCTGAGACTGGAGGATATGTGCTGGGATTGTGGCTGCAAATGTAACTTTTAAAAAGTAATTACTGTATTAATAATTCAATCACTCGAGCTAAACAAACCTTAATAAATTCAGAACTTCTACAGCACATCCTAACACTTCACTTTGATAAAGCTTTGATCCAAATTCTCTTTGAACTAATGCAAAGATGATTAGCATTTTAAACTAAATGATGATAGCTTTAAATTTTGAAATGAGAGATAGAATCTACCTCAAATTAATGATACATATTATGCTAGGCCTGTAGTTAGGAGTTTATGGCTATATGAATTTTCTATTACCATTCCAGTAACCATAAAAAATGTAACTCAGTCTTTTTATGACAACAACTTTATTAAAAAGCAGAATTAGAGGCTAATTTGCTAACACACCCACTGTCTGCTTGTGTATTCCCATCAATGAGGAAGGAAGGGCATCGAGTCAGTTATCAGCAAGTTTGCAGATGACACCAAGCTGGGGGCAGATGTGGCTGGGTTGGAGGGCAGAAGGATCTGCAGCAGGACCTTGACCGCCTGGACAGATGGGCAGAGTCCAGTGGGATGGCGTTCAATAGCTCCAAGTGCAGGGTGCTGCACTTTGGCTACAACAACCCCATGCAGAGATACAGGCTGGGGTCAGAGTGGCTGGAGAGCAGCCAGACAGAGAGGGATCTGAGGGTGCTGATTGATACCCACCTGAACATGAGCCAGCAGTGTGCCCAGGTGGCCAAGAGAGCCAGAGGTTGCTCTCTTCTCTCAGGTGGCCAGCACCAGAACGAGAGGACACAGCCTCAAACTACACCAGGGGAGATTTAGGCTCGAGGTGAGGAGAAAGTTCTTCACTGAGAGAGTCATTGGACACTGGAATGGGCTGCCCAGGGAGGTGGTGGAGTCGCCGTCCCTGGGACTGTTCAAGGCAGGATTGGACGTGGCACTTGGTGCCATGGTCTAGCCTTGAGCTCTGTGGTAAAGGGTTGGACTTGATGATCTGTGAGGTCTCTTCCAACCTTGGTGGTACTGTGATACTGTGAATTTACCATTGATACAAGCCATGTGTCTTTGGCTGTTATTAGAGAACCAGCCTTTAGTTGCTCGGTCTTAAGCATTTTTTGTCTGTTACACAGTAAGTTTGAAGGAGGATGTGTTCAAAATTATGCATGAATGGAATTTTGAAGCAATTAGGAAAAGAAATACAATCTATGGGTTTGGGCTGAAGTATTCCCAAATCTTGAATTTCTATTTTAAAATAAGGACAAGACAAATTCTTATGACCAAATGTATAAATAGGCTTTGCAACTAGTCCTTAATAAGAAGTTTGTGGAGTAGTGACTGGAACAGAGAGCATTGCCACAGGCTGGTTACCATGGGTAATAGGGTAAGAGACAGGGAGAAAGTTTGGTATAAGCAAGTTCCAATCTGTTTATTGCTTTCCAAACATGGGCTTATATACTTTCTATCAGAAGGCTACATAACAGGGTTACAAATCATGTCAGACTCTAATTGGTTACATACATTTGCATTAGGGCTATGTTAGGATTACACACTAATTGCTAGGATACATTAGTTACGTATTTCTTATCTTCTAACAAGACACACAATAACTTAGCAAAGCTATATTATCTAGTCCTTCAGAGAATTTATCTACTTAATCTTAAGGAGACTGTTGTGGCATCTAGGTAAGAAAACAGGCACCAAGTTGTACCAAGCTGTGAAGGCCATAAAGCAATTAGGTTAGACTTGAGGCCTCTTGTTTAACAAGCCACATTTCTTTCAGAGGCACTTTGATCCTACACTTTCAGCCAGCCCAGTGGCCTGCTTTCAAGCCCATGGCTTGTGCTTCAGTGCACCCAATTCAGACGTTTCTGTAGAATCACTACATGTAACATTACTATACCCAACAGAGCATAACAGATTTTTTCTCCCTTAAACTGTGCATTGCCTGTTTTGAAATGACTCCCTTGAGTATAACCCAAGGTTTATAGCAGATTACAGTAGCAGTTTTGAAGCCAATAAGCCTGCAAGAAGTTACCTAACATTAACTTAAGTTTTCTGGAGCATTGTCTTTTAGACCCCACATTTCATCCAATTCAAGGTGAATTAATTTGTTTACCAATTAGGGAGACATCATTCTTTGTAAGAAAAGGTACATTAGAAGATCAGACAGAAATGAGATTGTGTTGTATTTAATTGGATACGTTTCATCTTAGTATTCCAAAAGAAAATAACAATCCAGATGCACTTGCAAGTTTTATTTGTGAATCAGAAGTTTTATCTCCTAACTAGCCCAGAGGTGACTGGGCCCCATGACCAAGATACTTTGGACTGCATTTATTTGGGAATTCTCACTTCTGGCTGCTTAGATGGTTTCGCATTTAGGTGATTATTGCTGTGATTGTAGTGGACCATCACAACGTGTCCCTTCTCTTAGCTATCTTGGTAAGGTGGTAGAGAATACTGTAAAAAAACACTGTGAAGTTTTACTAAATCTGCCAAAAAATGTCAGTGAGTTCTTTGTGTCCATTGCTGCTTAAGGATTAGAGATTAAAAGGCAGGTAGCTTTGAATATGTTAGTACATTTCCCTTTTACAATATCACAGTATCACAGTATTATTAGGATTGGAAGAGACCTCACAGATCATCAAGTCCAATCCTTTACCACAGAGCTCAAGGTCAGACCATGGCACCAAGTGCCATGTCCAATCTTGCCTTGAACAGCCCCAGGGACGACGACTCCACCACCTCCCCGGGCAGCCCATTCCAGTGTCCAATGACTCTCTCAGTGAAGAACTTTCTCTTCACCTCCAGCCTAAATCTCCCCTGGTGCAGCCTGAAGCTGTGTCCTTTTGTTCTGGTGCTGGCCACCTGAGAGAAGAGAGCAACCTCCTCCTGGCCACAACCACCCCTCAGGTAGTTGTAGACAACAATAAGGTCACCCCTGAGCCTCCTCTTCTCCAGACTATACAATCCCAGCTCCCTCACTGGAGCTAACTCTAGAGTGTCTCTTTAGTAGAAAATTCCATTTGTTTTCACATGCATGTGGCTGTATTAGAGCTGCTCACTGTTTTGAAGATGAAATAAAATTAAAGAACTTTCTTTGTAAGAGGAAAATGATTTTTGTTTTGTAAGCAAAGATTCATTTATCTCCCCTTAAATTCTTACTGTATTCCTACTACACTATATACCTACTATGATTTCATAGTGACCTGCTTTTGTTTTAATGCCTAAAGGGAATAAAGTGCCTTGAGACATTATTTGAGATAAACATTTGAACAGACTGTATTTCAGTTTTCAAAGTTTGTATTTTTCCCTTCAGTAATGCAAGAAGATGGCCTCTGATGATAGATCCTCAAGGTCAAGCAAATAAGTGGATAAAGAACATGGAAAAAGCCAACAGTTTACATATAATCAAACTCAGCGACCCTCAGTTTGTTACAACACTGCAAAATTGCATTCAGTTTGGGAGCCCTGGTAGGTTAATGACTTGATGGCAGTGTAAATTACAGCAGAACCTGGAGGGGGCACAGCCAGCTAAAAAACGAAACTTCAGCGGGTAGCAAATGTGTTCCTAGTTAAGGAAAACAGACATTTGTTTTGTTTTGTTTTGTTTTCAATCAAATTTGGGCTCTAGTAATTGAAGTCCTCACCGCAGGTTATAAGGTACTTTTTAGCACAATCTGATTATAATACTCTGTTTATTTTTTTGTTTTCTAATTTCTTTCTGAGAGTTGGTATTGCTTTATTTTCCTGTTATGCTGCTTTTATTTCTAAAAATTAATGCTGTTTCTGTTTGGCTTTTCAAGAATATAAATAGCAGATTGTTAGGCTGTGATCATTAATGGTTCTTCTATTCTCTGTGGTATCTTTATTGCAATTAGTCTTTTTACCTTCCAATAGAAATAAGTAACCAAAGTGTTACAGCTTCAGACATTTTTCAGTGGCTAACTGAACTACAAGAAATTGATTGGTTGTGCTCCACTATTTCCTTCTTGATTTTCACAGAATGTTAGGGGCTGGAAGGGACCTCAAAATCTCATCCAGTCCAACCTCCCTGCCAGAGCAGGATCACCCATACCAGATCACACAGGAACGCATCCAGGCGGGTCTTGAATATTTCTGGAGAGGGAGACTCCACAACCCCTCTGAGCAGCCTGTTCCAGTGTTCTGTCACCCTCACTGTGAAAAAAGTTTTCCTCTGTCTTTCCATGAAATTTGCTATGCCTCAACTTCTACCCATTGTCCCTTGTCCTGTCCTTGGGCATCACTGAAAAGAGCCTGACTCCATGCTCCTGGCACTCACCTTTCACATATTTATAAACGTGAATGAGGTCATTCCTCAGGCTCCTCTTCTCCAAGCTAAAGAGCCCCAGCTCCCTCAGTCTCTGTAAGATTTTTACATTCTCATATGCTTATAGTTAAAATTGAAGCTGAGTTAGCTACCCAAAATGATATCTGTGGCACTTAATATGTCGTTATTTCCCCAACTGCTGTTCTAAGCCACTGGCAGCAGTAGTAGAGATAGCATTTTAGCTGCATTTTTGCAAGTTGGCATATTAGAAAAAGAAATACAAGGTACTTCTCTTTTATTCTTTTGTTTTTTTTTTTCCAGTCAGCTGAGTAAGAAACATTAAACCTTATCTCTAGATGTTGCTTGGTGAACACTGTGATTGTTGCACACTGTAAATGCACTCTGTACACGTGTGTTGTGTTGGAAGCCAGTAAGATAAATGCCAAGAAAGTCCTACTAATTCCATTTTCATTTTGAAGTGCTGCTGGAGAATGTTGGAGAAGAACTTGATCCTATCCTGGAGCCACTTCTGCTCAAGCAGACGTTTAAGCAGTCAGGCAGTATATGCATTTGCCTGGGAGACTCCACTATTGAGTATGCTCCTGAATTCCGCTTTTACATCACAACGAAGCTGAGGAACCCACATTATCTTCCTGAAACATCTGTTAAGGTAAGACTTTTGAAAAATAATGTGTAACTCTGTTCTCATTCCTTGGCTAAAACCAGGGGGAAAGTTGGGTGTTTGTTCATTCCTCTTCTGCCAATGTCATTTTTGACACTGCTGCAACACTGGTATCATCTTAGAAGTGTTGACATTGCTCATGTCTAATGCTTCACCTTGCAATGTTGTCAGGAATTTATTTATTTAAATAATTAATTTTATCTCTTTTTCCACTTTGTGTCTTCTGATGCTATTTAGTTACCTTTTATTATAAAAATAGTTACAAAGACATAATCATAAAAGAGGTATGGGGAGTATCTTCATTTTCTGGGTCACTCCTGCAGTTAGCTATTACAGAACATTAGAGGTTGGAAGGGACCTCCAGAGATCATCTATTCCAAACACCCTGTCAAAAAGATCACCTAGGGTAGCGTGATGGTTTGGGTGTTACCTACCCTCCCCCCCACACTTATGAAAATTACCCAGACTAGACTCAGCTGAGCTGGAAAGTAAAGAATGAAGCTGTATTTACAGCTTAGCACAATATACAGCAGATATTTACAACTATATACAGAAATACACAAGTTAAAAAGGTAATACAGAAACACAACAGCCCTCTCAGAAACCAGAGTCTCCAGAAGGGGCTCCCAACCACCCTTTTACCTCCTTTCCACCCCTCTACCTTATCCCAGACTTTGTCTTACATTCAAGGTGAGTTTGGAGAATCAGACAGGGGGGTTAGGAAGCAGATGGATTAGTTAGGCAGCAGGTTAGAAAGAGAAGGGAGTCTGCCAGAGCCAGAGAGCAACTCTGTTATCTATGTTTATGTTCTTGTTTTTTATGCATCTCAGCAAGCCTATGAGTGAAGCAGACATAACCACTGTTTCCTTTTCACAGCCTGTAATCTAATTCTTCACACCAAAATATCTCAGCTAACTCCAAACTAGCACAGGTAGTCCAAACAAGAACGTATGTTCAAGGCAAGGTTGGATGTGGCACTTGGTGCCATGGTCTAGCCTTGGGCACTGTGGTAAAGGGTTGGACTTGATGATTTGTGAGGTCTCTTCCAACCTTGGTGATACTGTGATACTGTATCCAGATGGGGGTTGAAAGTCTCCAGAGAAGGAGACTCCACAATCGCACCTGGGCAGCCTTTCCATAACTTTAAATTCTCAAAGTCTGGCAGAGCATATTATGTGATGTTATACAAACCTCATCTTATAAAAGATGAAGCATTTTTATTGTGTCTGGCTCTAACTGTGCTATTAAAAAAAACCAAACACCAAACAACAGAATCTTTTTTTTTAACAGGTGACATTATTGAACTTCATGATAACTTCAGAAGGAATGCAGGATCAGCTTCTTGGAATTGTAGTTGCACGAGAGAGGCCAGATCTTGAAGAAGAGAAACAAGCCCTCATTCTTCAAGGGGCTGAAAATAAAAGGTATGAAGTTAACTACTTCTAGGGACAGAAGTAGACTGCAGTTTGAGGGCATACATACTAGTGACCCCTTTTTTTAGGGTTGATTTAACAGGAAATCCAAGATTTCTAATTCTGAGACTGCAGGCTTGGGCTTCTGTTTTTAGGCTGCTTTGGATGCAGGCTGTTACTCATATCCCTATGTGGTGAATGGTGCCACATCCAGTTGGCAGACAGGCACTAGTGGTGTTCCCCAAGGATCAGTGCTGGGCCCAGTCCTGTTCAGTATCTTTATTGATGATCTGGATCAGGGGACTGAGTCCAGCATCAGTAAGTTTGCAGATGACACCAAGCTAGAAGCAGGTGTTGATCTGTTGGAAGGTAGAAGAGCCCTGCAGAGGGACCTGGACAGGCTGGATGGGTGGGCAGAGGCCAATGGAATGAGATTTAACAAGGCCAAGTGCAGGATCCTGCACTTTGGCCACAACAACCCCAAGCAGTGCTACAGGCTGGGGACAGAGTAGCTGGAGAGCATCCAGGAAGAAAGGGACCTGGGGGTACTGGTAGATAGTAGCTGAAGATGAGCCTGCAGTGTGCCCAGGTGGCCAAGAGAGCCAATGGCATCCTGGCCTGTATCAGGAACACTGTGGCCAGTAGGATGAGGGAGGATATTCTTCCCCTGTACTTCACACTGGTCAGATCACACTTTGAGTACTGTGTCCAGTTCTGGGCTCCTCAATTCAAGAGAGATGTTGAGGTGCTGGAACGTGTCCAGAAAAGGGCAACAAAGCTGGTGAAGGGCCTGAAACACAGACCTTATGAGAGGAGGCTGAGGGAGCTGGGGTTGTTTAGCCTGGAGAAGAGGAGGCTCAGGGGTGACCTCATTGCTGTCTACATCTACCTGAAGGGAGGCTGTAGCTAGATGGGAGTTGGTCTCTTCTCCCAGGCAAGCAGCAACAGAACAATGGGACACAGTCTCAAGCTGTTCCAGGGGAGGTCTAGGCTGGATGTTAGGAGGAAGTTGTTGGCAGAGAGAGTGATTTGCCATTGGAGTGGGCTGCCCAGGGAGGTGGTGGAGTAGGTTCAAGAAAAGACTGGATGAGGCACTTAGTGCCATGGACTGGTTGACTGGCTAGGGCTGGGGGATAGGTTGGACTGGATGATCTTGAAGGTCTCTTCCAGCCTGGTTGATTCTATGATTATGTCTATGGTTCTGCCTTTCTTCTATTTCTAGGATTATTAGAAGATGCTAAAGAGCTAAGTTGTAGGTTGTGTAATTTCAAAATTGAAGTCAATCTTAGTCACTGTTTTTATGCATCCCTTCCATGGTGTTACCATCTGATTGGCTGCTCTCACAGATCTCAATTAGATACGAGGAGTTGTGTGTTAGAAATGTTTACATTGTGTGTAACATTTGCTCTGATTGCACAAGGCAAAGGCCATGTGTCACAGAATGAAAGGTGCAGTACTGAAAGGGGTTTGTCTCTTCCTCCCTTTGCCATCTATATTTGGCCGCAAAGTGGATACATTTTTGATAAATTTAAGAGAGAAAATGAAGATTTTGTTGTGTAAGAAAATCTGTGTGTTGTCTGACTTTATCTAAACTATCAGAAAACAGTGGTAACTGTCATCTGTGGAAAATCTTGCATATTCTTTTCAGGCAGCTAAAAGAAATAGAAGACAAAATTTTAGAAGTCCTTTCAGTCTCAGAAGGAAATATTTTGGAGGACGAAACTGCTGTCAAGATATTGTCTTCTTCCAAAGCTTTGGCTAATGAGATTTCTGAGAAGCAAGCTGTGGCTGAAGAGACAGAAAAGAAGATAGATGCTACTCGTCTGGGCTATCATCCTATTGCTGTCCACTCGTCCATCTTGTTCTTTTCTATCGCTGACCTGGCCAACATTGAGCCCACGTACCAGTACTCGCTGCTCTGGTTCATCAGCCTCTTCATCATGTCTATAAATAATTCAGAGCCGTCGGAGGATTTACAAACAAGGTAAGAGTGAGAATTCACTGTCTGTAATGGGCCTGTATTCTTAGGTACTCCAGTAATGTCACTTCTCCAAGAGTATTGGCGCAGCACTGCCTTTTGAAGTGTTTTTTCAGTGTATCTATATATATGAGATATTTCTCTGGAGCCAATGCATTCATAGAAACAAGATGATACATCACAAGTGCCACATACTCCACTATTTCTATTTGGAAATTGCTACCTCAAATCGTGTGTGAAATTGCAAAGTATCAGACAGATAAAAAGGGTTCACTTTCTTTGATTCTGTATGTCATGTATTAACTTTGTGAGTCCTCAAGAAACAGACTAGAAATGTTTTCACATAGCTGATGAGAGAGAATCAAGTCTTGCCACCAGAGCTCTTGGCTATAGAGTGTGCAAGGCCATTTTAAAATTCAGTTTGATTGTTGTTTTATACTTAGAGTGTTCCTCTTTTTTGCATCTTGTGCATGAGAACAGGCAAAACCATGCAGCCTTCACTGGCTGGAATTTATTTCCCATGTGAGGCAGACCTCACTGTTTAGATCACATTAGGATTATACAGAATCTACCCTTGAAGTGACTTATCTATGCAGAGATTGCTTAAAGAAAGTTTTTCAGTGTTCTCTCACATCAGTTTCTAAATTCTACTTTAGTGGCTTTACTTGCTCTTCAAATCACAGTTTTGCTTTGCTTACTTAGCTGCTTGCCTATGCATCAACTGAACAAAACACGGGGGAGAGAAACAACTCTTCCAGTTGGTATATATTTTCCTACTTATTACTGCAAATGGCAATCTCTGAATTATCCACTACTGTCCACATGTTATTTACACACAAAGTACTTAGTATGTAGCATTCACTTTTGTGGCCTACTGATTGTGAAGGTTATTTTTTTCATTGGGACTTAGTAAATGTAAATCTAGCATAACTTTTATCAGAGACTTTGCTACTATCATTTAAAGCAGAGCTTAATATTTTGGTATCGTATTTGAACCTACACTCAAGATAGCCTTTTACCATAAAGAAGTTCTATAAACCTAGCTCTTGGACTTTTAACTCAGGCACAGAGCATTGTTTTAGAGATGGAAAAGAATAATATTTGAAGTAAGCAATAAACAAACTAATCTCATTCTGATTCAAGATATTTTTGTCAGCAGAAATACAAAGGTACAGTCAGTATCTGAGTCATGGTTGGCAGGGAATGACTGGTGAAAGCCCATTTTGATAATCCTGGCCAGTGAAGGCAGAGAAGTCAGACTCACAGAAACTTCCCTGTGAAGGAATGACCCATGCAGATTGTTCTCCTTGGACTGCCTTCACCAATTAGTCTGTTTTAGTCAGAGATTTTTATTAAACCATTCTTCTCTCATGTAAGCCATGTTATTTCTGTAACTCATCCCATGGCCATCTTTGTGACAGTATTAAATAAATCCATTTAACTAATGGGGAATCAGTAGTTTTAAAAAGACCTTGAAATGCTAATAAAAAAGCCAGGAGCATTTGTGTGTTACAGCAACATTACTAATTGGTCTAGTTCTTGCTAGCTGAATGGAAGAAGAAAAAAAACAGACTGAAATGGAGACAGAATACATAGCTTCTTCTAAGTCTCAGTCTTCTGTCAAAAGCCATTGTCAGAGTGTCAGAAACTTGGTTTCAGAATGGTACACCATGTCTAAACTGCAGGAATACCTTTTGAGTAGCTCCCTGCCAAGGGAATGGTGAGCCAGGTATCACACACAGTATCACACAGTATCACCAAGGTTGGAAGAGACCTCACAGATCATCAAGTCCAACCCTTTACCACAGAGCTCAAGGCTAGACCATGGCACCAAGTGCCACATCCAATCTTGCCTTGAACAGCCCCAGGGACGGCGACTCCACCACCTCCCCAGGCAGCCCATTCCAGTGTCCAATGACTCTCTCAGGGAAGAATTTTCTCCTTACCTCCAGCCTAAATTTCCCCTGGCGCAGCCTGAGGCTGTGTCCTCTTGTTCTGGTGCTGGCCACCTGAGAGAAGAGAGCAACCTCCTCCTGGCCACGACCACCCCTCAGGTAGTTGTAGACAGCAATAAGGTCACCCCTGAGCCTCCTCTTCTCCAGGCTAAACAATCCCAGCTCCCTCAGCCTCTCCTCGTAGGGCTGTGCTCAAGGCCTCTCACCAGCCTCGTCGCCCTTCTCTGGACACGCTCAAGCTTCTCAATGTCCCTCCTAAACTGGGGGGCCCAGAACTGAACACAGTACTCAAGGTGTGGTCTATCCAGTGCAGAGTACAGGGGCAGAATGACCTCCCTGCTCCTGCTGACCACACCATTCCTGATGCAGGCCAGGATGCCACTGGCTCTCTTGGCCACCTGGGCACACTGCTGGCTCATGTTCAGGTGGGTATCAATCAGCACCCCCAGATCCCTCTCTGTCTGGCTGCTCTCCAGCCACTCCGACCCCAGCCTGTATCTCTGCATGGGGTTGTTGTGGCCAAAGTGCAGCATCCTGCACTTGGAGCTATTGAACCCCATCCCATTGGACTCTGCCCATTTGTGCAGGCGGTAGCTGGAAAAAAAGCTATAGCACCTCTCCACATCTTTGTTAATGCCTTGAAAGGATTGAAGTGGTTTTGCAAATTCAGATGCTGCATTTTTAACCAGCTTTGAACCAAAATAAGGGTTTTTCTTTATTTCGACTAGATGTTCAACTTTAAACCATTCTAAACCAATAGATTGGTATTTAAGGGAAATTATTGGTGGCAAATCACAGAGTTTTAAATGTATTATATTATATCGTAGTATGTGAAGGAAAATACTCTGCAGAACAGGAAACATATTTCAGATAAGCTTTAAAGATGAACAGGTTTGGTTTTGGCCCTGGCATTTATCTTCATCACAAAGTTTAAAATGGCTGCTCCCTAAAAGGGACCTCTCACTTCCTCTGAAAATCACTAAGGTATAATTGCATTGAGACTACTCTGCTGTTATTTTACTCACAGAATAGTGCATCCATTTAATGATTGCTTTGGGGCCTTAGAACAAAGGAGATCTGTAGTGGTTTGTGATGAGTTTCCAGAGGGCAGACTTTATAGACTTTGCAGTCTTTATAGACTGATTTTTAATGGAAGTTTGTTCTTTTTCTGGCACTTTGTAGGCTGAAGATTCTCAAGGATCATTTTACTTACTCGCTTTATGTCAACGTCTGTCGCTCCCTCTTTGAAAAAGACAAGCTGCTCTTCTCTTTTTGTCTAACTGCAAATCTCCTGAAACATGAAAGGCTGGTCAGTAATTGCAAATAATTTGCAGTTTGATCTGATGAATATCAAAAGGCTTACACAAATGATCTGTAATAGGAGCTCACAGGATAAGAATGGAAGCCTCACTTTTATGATGTTTCATTTCCATTTTAATAAGCAATTATCAGCATTGAAAAAGATTCTGTAGAATAAAATAAATATATAACAAACACATATGGCAAAGCTGACCTAGATAATAACAGTTTTTCTAAGCATCACTTAAACCAAAGCCCAGCTGCAGTCATTCTGACAGTCAACACTTTGCAAAACTTCACTGCATTATGAGTTTTAAGAATGTGTAAAAAGGAATTTTAACTATTGATTTAAGGAGCTACTCAGGTTTTTCAACATGTTTGGGTTTTTTTTTTTTTTTCATAGAATTTCTCCAAATCAAACATTTGCACCGTCCACTCTCTGGTAACATCTTAATAATAATTTACAAAGTATTTTGTTATAGGGCTTTTAAAATTCAAAGTGAAAAACATACATTGTAACCTGCTCATGTGCAAAGATACAGGTTCTTGGAGTTGTTTCTTTCAGTGTAATATGGGAACATTTAAACCTTTAGGAACTTTGGAAATGTTTATATTGGGGAGCAAATAAAATTCTTTCAAGAGCTGGCAGCAGTAATCCTGGGACACTGTCATCCCACTGCAAGGGCAACCATCACTTAGTGCCATGGTCTAGTTGACTGGATAGGGCTGGGTGCTAGGTTGGACTGGATGATCTCGGAGGTCTCTTCCAACCTGGTTGATTCTATCACAAGAATTTTGAGATAAAGAAGTATTAAGACATGTAACAGACCAATATTTTATTTTGTATTTATACTCCTATTATAGGAAAAGATTGCAGAATATCTCTTTCCCCAAAATACACTTTTTTTTTTGTTTGTTTGGTTTGGTGTTTTTTTGTTAATTTTTCTTTAGTTAGTTTGGGTTTTTGTTGTTGTTGTTTCTTTGTTTTTGTTTTGTTATTTTGGCATTTGAAGAACAGAGCTGAAAATCCAATCAGCTACCATTCTTTGTTCCCCAAGCCAGGCTTGCAATGAAACTTGAAGTGGGCTCATACCTTACATTTTTTGATTCCCTAAGTTCATGATTAACTGAAAACCAGACACAGAATGCTTTGGAAATAAGCTCTGGGTAGTTGTGTAGAAGTTTTTTTCACCTAATATGAGACTTCTGATAAATGGGTTGATTTCCCAGCTGCTCTAGTCTGCCCATTCTATTGTCTTGATTTAGTCTTGAGAGCAGTGTTTTTCGTTGCAGATTAATGACAATGAGTGGAAGTTTCTGTTGACTGGAGGCATAGGTTTGGACAATCCCTTTCCTAATCCTTGTACCTGGCTTCCTTCAAAGTCATGGGATGAAATTTGTCGACTAGAAGATCTGCCTTGCTTCAAAAACATCCGAGTAGATTTTACCCGGCTGAAGGAGGGATGGAAATTGGTGTACGACAGCTTGGTACGTTAACAGAGCTGAATGCTTACATTCACTAGCTAATTAGCAACTGAAAAAATCCACTTAAAGAGAATGCGCTGTTATTTTACATGCCGTGGAGTAGGGACTGGAACGTAGTTCTCCTCTGGCTGTAGAAAGCTCAAAGCTACTGAGGGATGTTTTAGCACAGGGGCACAACTCAACGAAGTCTTCAGCCCAGTCTTTGCTCCTCAGTGTTTCCTAATTCACTCAATTTCTACAAAGCTTTCACGTTTTTGTAGAGTCATGGAATACATCAGGTTGGAAGGGACCCTTGAAGATTACTTTGTCCAAACCCACCACCCCTGCCAGTGAGCAGGGACATTTTAACTAGATTCAGGAGTTTTAGCCTCTTCAACAACTGTTGTAAATATCATTCTGAGGTACCTATTTTTATGTTAGTATATGGGGGTAATAAGGCAGCACTCTGGAATCTGGGCCTAAGTACCTAGAAGCTGGGAAGCCAGACTCCAGCTCCTTAGCAAAGCGTGATTTAATTTGCTAAATCAAAGTGTCTCAGAATGCAGTTTGTGCAGTTCTATCTGCATGGCTCTGTGCCCAGCCCAAGAAGCTCAGCAGCAGAGCTGCAATACAAGTTTCCAGAAGAGCAGGCATAGCTGGCACTGTGCTTTAGTCTGATAAGGTGATATGCCACACAACAACTGCTGTTCCCAATCTGGTAACTGCACTAACAACATAGTTTGTAAGTAGGCTGTGAGTAATCCAGCCAAGTTCTCTGATGCATTGACTTTCCAATTCTTGTTTTCCTGCACTCAGGTGCAACTTCACTCATAGTCACCATGAAATACTGTAATGTGATTGTCATTGACGATAGAATTATGATTGCAGTATTGAAGACTGACATCATAACAGAAAGAGGGAGGGAAGAGTGCATTTTCAGGTTTCCTCCACCTCCTTCCTGTGATACTAGAGAATAACTTTTGACTTCTCTGCTCTAAGACATGCATCTGATAAACACAAGAAGTGTGGGTTTTTAAAAAGCCTTATGATGTTAACCCCATTTCTGTAGATGAAGAAACCATATATCGTTAATTGTCATGTCAAGGTAAATTACAAATGCTTTAGAGACTGATGAAGTACATGTTTTTAGGATCCACAGCAGGAGGAGTTTCCTGCAGAGTGGCAAGACAAGTTGGGAGAGTTCCAGAGGATGCTTATCATTCGCTGCCTGAGACCTGACAAAGTACGTATCATACTTTCACCTTATTCACAAAGGATTTGCAAGTATTTTGAAGTATGCATTTCAGCTGTGCTGTCGTAAAGAAAAATAGGAACTGAGGAGATTTCAAAAACACAACATGTTTGAAACAGTAATGAAAAACCTTTTTAAAGCAAAAGGGTAGGCCTTCAGCTTTTGCTAAGTTCCAGTGTACACAGCAAATTCCCCAGAGCTCTTCCTCCTTGAAACTGCCTTGCAGACTCTGAAGTGCCTTGCTCAGTGCACCTGCTATGTAACTTTTTTGATGGATACCACTCTCTGAGGTGAATTGTGTCTGCTCTAGAAATAAAAGAAATGGGGTAAGCAGGAATGGGGATAATATAGGTGCTTAAAGGTAGCAATTACTGCAGATACACAGATCATTTTGTTCTTCGGAAAGTGTTTGGAAACAGAACTGTTTTGGATCTGGATGTCTAGCTGTACAGTTGTAATGTGGCACAGAACACGGTAGAAGCTCACAGTTGTGAATCTTTATTCCAAGGAAGTTAATCTAGAAACCACAATAAAAGCATTGCCTCAGACATTATGTCTTCACAGGTTAGCATGGCTAGAATTAGTCCTCCACCACCAGCCCTGACGACAAAGCACATTAAGATAGGAGTTAGCATAAACATTTCTAACTTCTGTCCCAGGAAGCCAGGGGAAGGAATTATCCACACTTCCTTAGCTCTTTAGCTTTATAGTAGCAATGGATAAAAAAACACTAATTACCCCAGAAGTCTTTTGAGTCAGGCTTTGCACTTCACTTCTCTGGGTTTTTTTCTGGTTGGCAGTAGGAGCTCTTGGAATGCTGGACAGAGGAAGTATGATGGACAGGCACCGGTGCAGGTGGTGTATACTGGTGCTTGGAGACAAAGGTATCCATAAGGCGCTGCCTAGTTGCACTGACCTCCTCCTCAAAAGAGTTTATTATGCTTCTGCCAGTTTTGCACTTAAAGCAAAGCAAAAAGATGGAGACTTTTAATGGAGCAATTGAACTGTTCAACTACATTCAAAACTTAGATCCTCAAACCCCCTCTGATCTGGTTCTAGCTTAGCAGTCTACTCGCTGTGGTCAGCAGTACTGCTGCTCAAGTGGAGCAGAGCAGTGTGGCAGGTAGCTCATACGTCTCCCCGTTGGATTCAGAAACTCTGCTAGCAGCACTGCCAGTGGCTCAGACCATTTTTGGATATGGGTAGTGTACTTGTTACTGTTTTGTATCACATTGGAGAGGGAGACCTCAGACTGGCAGTAATTAGTCAGATTTTGGTTTTCTGCATCTAGGTTGGAAAAGACCTCCAAGATCACCCAGGCCAACCTAGCACTCAGCCCTAGCCAGTCAGCTAGAACCATGGCACTAAGTGCCTCATCCAGTGTTTTCTTGAACACCTCCAGGGACAGTGACTCCATCACCTCCCTGAGCAGCCCATTCCAATGGGAAATCACTCTCTCTGTGAAGAACTTCCTCCTAACATCCAGCCTATACTTCCCCCAGCACAACTTGAGACAGTGTCCCTCCCAAGAAAGAGACCTACCCATTGTAGAGCTTCATGGATTGACTGATTGATTATTATACCAAAGACAGTTTGTTGGAAAAAAATATTGCTAAAAGGAAACAAGTTTTCATTTAAGAGCAAGATCATAGACTGCTGAGAACTGTTTAATTGCAAATTTCTTAGCCAATCATGCACATAAGGCATTAGTTTAGTAATTTTCTAGCCTTGCACAGTCATTCCTAGCTCATGCTTGGAAATCTTAGACATAGAAGTTCTTCTTTACACTCTAGCTTTGAATTTTAATATGAGCTTGTCTAGGTAACACTTACAAGGAAGGTTCTCAGCCGTGTCATCTCCAGCATGTAGAACTCTTCCATTGTCAAGTCATCAAAGTGCTTAGTAAGGGATAAAAAGCCACAATTGTGATGTTTGGCATGTTTCTCCCTGCAACAAACCCAGAGTTAGAAAAGACACTAGGCCTAGGAGAGTTACATTTTAAGAGATGAAGAAGTTTTAACAGATCTCTTCAGTACTTCTGCTATCTATCAGCCAAAAAAAAAAACACCATACAGGAAATGTATGAAATAAATGTAGCAGGTCTCAGACATGCTCAAGTTGAACTTTTGCCAGGTTACTGAGTAAGGTAAACTTGCAGTGGACTTTCGTTGTGTGAACTGTTACAGAGAAATTGGTAATGGGGCAACAAGTAAGGGGATGTTGTCAGAGAAGTTTGGAGGAATACTTCAAGAACATTACAACATCTGTGCTCACCGTGGGTCATCATCTGGTTGCCAGTCCTCCAGTTCCATCAAGCAAAAGAAACATTTTGCCACATCTGATTTATTTGCATCTGGACAGTGGACAAAGCCTGCCTTCGCCATCTGCAGGTGACAGCGTAGAAGTTTAGAGCCTCATCCAACACACTTCAAGTTCACAACAGTAAACTGTTTGAGAGCTTGCAAATGTCTCCCCACACCACCCATCAGCACAGACCAGGTAGAGAAATAAATTCAGTGTGAGGACTGTAAGCAGGTAAATAACTAGCAAAGGAAGAAGGAGTAGGCTGCAAGTAGCAAGCAGATTTCTGCATAGCTGTGGTATCCACAAACTTCTGGAGTAGCTTTGTACTACCAGATAACATTTAGCAGAGGCCTTTCAGATGCAGTGTGCAAGACCTGCCAGAGGCAGGACTGTGAAGAATATTATTCTTGAGAGAGAAAAACAGCATAAGGCCATGGCCATTTACATTGTCAATGATGCAAGTAAAATGCTGCTTCTTCAACTTCCATGTTTGCCTGTCACTATAGACTCACATCTGGCCTAACACTAAAAATTAAGTAAGTTTGGTGCAGTTATCAAACCTAATACTTCTCAGATAACTCTTGCTCAATAACTCAGCTGGATCCAGCCTGAAAGTTACCTGCATGTGCCAAAATAGAAGTCAGGTGGGATTTTTTAATGTTCAAGTGAAAGCCTGCAGGGGCATAAACACTGATTTTCCTAACATTTAAATATTTTCAGCTTCTGAATTCCAAGTAGTGATCATCCTACTCCTTCCTGCTGAATGTGGACCTGTTTCTTCTCACATAGGCTTCAGTTTTAGGAATAAAAAAAATGCAGTCAGACGACCCAATATAAAACCCAACCACTTTTAAATGAGAGAACAGAAAAGAAAACAAGAAGAGTAACTGTATTTGTGTGCTAGACTTGAGAAGTGAACCTGCAGAAACCAGTCTCCTACTACAGGATTTCTGATCAGACCAAAGTTGGAGTATTCTTCCTCAGGCTTAGTGAAAGCTCACAGCTTTATATGCACTTCTTGAACATAAGCATACTTAAGAATGACTTAATGCTGGGGCACAGTATATAAACAATAAGGCATAATCAAAAATCTCCATTTTCAGACTTACGTTCTCAGGGGTGCACTTGCAGTTCTCTGTGAAAGGCCACTTGGTGAAGGTTTTCAAACGGTTCTCATACTCATACATCTCCTTAAAATCACCCAGGAGCTTGGAAGCCAAGCTAAGCTCCTTCAAGAGCCTCTCCATCTGTAAAGCCTGCAGTCACTGTAGCCTAGAGCCTTCCTCTGGCTCTCACCTTTAAAGCATTACCATAATTGGTGACACATGGCACCTGTAAAGCAGGGTGAGGTCTACAGTCAAAACACAGATAAGGTTATGAGCAGGACCCACAAGAGAAATGAAGCTGCTAATGCTTTTATTCCTCTGTGTGATGGTTTTGGAGTTACCTGCTCCCCTCCCCCCCCAATAAAATCACCCAGACTAGACTCAACTGGCTGGAATTTAAGGAACGAAGCTTTATATTCACAGCTCAGCACAATGCACAGGCAGATACTTACAATATATTGCAAATATTTACAGCCATATACAGAAATATACAAGTTAGAAGTAATACAGAAACACAGTGCCCCTCCCAGAAATTAGAGTGCCCAGGAGGGTCTCCTAACCGCCCTTCCTCCTTCTTTTCACCCCTCTACCTTATCCCAGAGTCACATGCAAGGTAGTTGGGAAGATCAGCAAGGGGGGTTAGAAGCAGAATGATTAGTTGGGTTACACAGATCCAAGCAGAACAGCAGAAGCCCAGGGAGAAAACACAGACATCGAACTCTGACAGATAGAATCATAGAATCAACCAGGTTGGAAGAGACCTCCAAGATCATCCAGGCCAACCTAGCACCCAGCCCTAGCCAGTCAACTAGACCATGGCACTAAGTGCCTCATCCAGTCTTTTCTTGAACACCCCCAGGGATGTTGTCTCCACCACCTCTCTGGGCAGCCCATTCCAATGCCAATCACTCTCTCTGTCAAGAACTTCCTCCTAACATTCAGCCTATACTTCCCCCGGCACAACTTGAGACTGTGTCCCCTTGTTCTATTGCTGGTTGCCTGGGAGAAGAGGCCAACCCCCACCTGGCTACAACCTCCCTTCAGGTAGTTGTAGACAGCAATGAGGTCCCCCCTGATCCTCCTCTTCTCCAGGCTAAACAACCCCAGCTCCCTCAGCCTCTCCTCACAGGGTTTGTGTTCCAGGCCCCTCACCAGCTTCATCGCCCTTCTCTGAACATATTCCAGCACCTAGAGACTGTTAAAGCACATAGAGACTGTTACATCTACATGTCCTTGCTTTTATACATCTCAGCAAGCCTATGAGTGAAGTAGACATCGCCATTGTTTCCTTTTCACAGCCTATAATCTAATTTCTCTCATTAAAATACTCCAGTTAGCCTCAAACCAGCACACTGTGCCACAGTATATGTTTATTAACTAAGAGCACTTATGTTAATGCTGTATGGCAATCACACATTTTGTAATTGGAATGTCAAAAATACAAGCTAAGAAGTCTAGTTACCAATACAGCAATTTAATCTATGCAATTAAAAAACCCCAACAAAACCCAACAAAAAAAAAACCCTGTTCAGGGCCAGAGTGGTTGAATTATCATTGCTGCCTGAAACCTTGAGCACATCTTAAACGTGGTGTTCAGGGATGAAATCTTAGTAGCATGTTTATGAATGCTGTTGCATTTCTTTAAAGGGAGATATTTATTATAAACCATCCTAGAACGTGTCAAGAGATAGAAGGAATGGTGATGTTTTCAGAATGGGATCTGTAAGGGTTTACAGAGTCCTGGTTGTGCTGGGGCAAGAATCCCAGCCCACCCGAGGGCTGCAGGCCATTAGCACTCTGGAGTCAGCCAGAGCAGCTGATCTGAGTTGGCTACAGGTGTATTTCAGACCAGCAAAATCATACTCAGGATAAAGGGGGAAGTTAGCTTAGGGGAGAGATCTTTATGCTTGGGCTTTTGCACTTTCTTGGTCTGTTCCTGACCCAGCTCCTCTTCCTTCTCCTCAGGACTGCCACCTTCTTGTGACCACCACACCTGGGCTAAGTATAGCCTTTCAAACTTTGTATTGGTACTAGTTGGGCTGATTAACTGAATCTGTTTTCCTTCCAGCCTTTGGCTCTTCTATCCCTTCCCTGACTCACTTCCTCTGCTATAGAGGGGTCATTGGGCAATAGAGCAACTACTGTCACTTGGCCCTAGATATGGGCTGAACATAGACAAGGATCAAAGCATTTCCTGAGTTGTGTCTTGTTTTGGAACAGAGCCCAGGTAACATCAGTTGCACACTTAAGCAGCAGTGTGCTCAGGAGTGCTGTAGGCAGCAGTTTTCCAAGTCAAGCTCTGAACACCTTTGAAAAGTGTTGCATTATGGAGCTGGAAAATTTCCAGGGTATAGAGAGAACAAGTGAAGAAAAAAATCCAACTTCCTCTATCAGGAGAGGAGCCTTTCCAGATGTGGTGACAGAAATCAGATTAAGCCTTGTTTGCATCAGAGTCCCAATTCTGTCTCTCTTAGAACATCTGGGTTTTTTTTTTTTTCCTGGATTTACTCATGCTAAATCCCTGATTCCTTTGGGACCGTAGCTGTATCTGGTTTTATGTGCAGCAATGCTGCCCTTGATGTTAAAATGGTCAATATGTGTTAATGCTGACACAAAACCAGGCCACAGTTCTACTTTTCCTTCTTTTCAGATAGTACCAATGGTGCAGGAGTTTATTGTCCACCACCTGGGACAGCAGTTCATTGAGCCACCCCCGTTTGACTTGTCGAAGACCTTTGCCGATAGCCACTGCTGTGCACCACTGATCTTTGTGCTTTCTCCTGGGGCTGACCCCATGGCAGCCCTTGTGAAGTTTGCTGATGATCAGGTATTTACTATCAACATTTGTGTGTATGCCTATGTTTGTGTGGAATGAGAAACTTCAAAGCTGAAGTGCCAAAGCCCAAAAAACTGCCCAGAACTATGTTAAAATTAATCTCCTGATTCTCTTCAACATAAATCACTAAAGCAAGGAGACTGTTTTGAGAAACTAATAATCACTGCTTATAGAAAAAGTATATTCATTTTTTAGCATGTTTTATAATGTCCTGATGTCATCATTATTTAATGATTTTGTGTAATAAATGCCAGGGAGGTGGTTGGGGTCCCACCCTGGCAGGTCTTTAAGGCCAGGCAACGCTTAAAAATGTTTAAACAATGGCAAATACTTTTGTCAGGTTGTAGTAGCTTTGCTATATCTCTTACTTCATGTGAGCAATGAGGACTCAAAAAGAAAAGCATGGAAGATGTAAAGAGAGCAAAAAGTTCAGATCAAGAAAGAAGGACAGATATAACTCATTGTTTCTTATGTTTCATGCCTCATAATCTGTGCTCATAACAATCATAGAATGTCAGGGGCTGGAAGGGACCTTGAAGGATCATCCAGTCCAATCCACCTGCCAGAGCAGGGTCATGGATACCAGATCACACAGGAACACATAGCATAACAGAATGACCTCAGAGATCATCCAGTTCCAACCCCCTGCCATAGGCAGGGACACCTCCAACTAGAACAGGTTACTCAAGGCCTCATCCAACCTGGCCTTGAACACCTCCAGGGTGAGAGCATCCACAACCTCCCTGGGCTACCTGTTCCAGTGTTTCACCACCCTCACTGTAAAGAACTCTTTCCTAATATCTAGTTTGAGTCTCCCATCTTCCAGTTTAAACACATTAGCCCTTATCCTGTCTTTATAAGACCTTGTAAACACTCCCTTCTCAGCCTTCCTGTAGGCCCCCTTCAGATACTGAAAGGCTACTATAAGGTCACAGGATGTTAGGGTTGGAAGGGACCCAAGGAGATCATTGAGTCCAACTGCCCTGCCAGAGCAGAACCACACAATCTAGCACAGAGGAACACATCCAGACAGGCCTTGAAAGTCTCCAGGGAAGGAGACTCCACAACCTGCTGTGTGAGCCTTACAGTAAAAAGTTCCCCCTTGTGTTGAGGTGGAACCTCAACTTACACCCACTGCTCCTTGTCCTATAACAGGGAGCAGGTGAGCAGAGCCTGTCCCCTCACCTCCTGACCATCCCTCAGATGTTTATAAACATTTATTAAATCCTCTCTCAGTCTTCTCCAGACTAAGCAGCCTCAGGTCCCTCAGCCTCTCCTCATAAGCCATGCCCTCCAGCAGATCTTTGTCTGTCTTAAACTGGGGAGCCCCAAACTGAATGCAGTATTCAAGATGAGGTCTCATCAGGGCAGAGTAGAGGAGGAGGAGAACCTCCCTTGATCTGCAGGACACACTCTTCCTAATACACCCCAGGATCCCATTGGCCTTCTTGGCCACAAGGGCACATTGCTGTGCCATGGTTAACTTGTTATCCACCAGGATTCTCAGGTCCCTCTCTACAGGGCTGCTTTCCAGCAGATCACCTCCCAGCCTGTACTGGTGCAGTTTATTGTTCCTCCCCAGGTGCAGGACTCTGCACTTGTCCTTGTTGAACCTCATTTGGTTCCTCTGTGCCCAGCTCTCCAGTCTGTCCTGGTCTCTCTGGATGGCTGCACAGCCTCCAGCTGGATCAGCCAAGACTCTGTCTGTCTGTTCCTTCATCAATGTCATTGATGAAGAAGTTGAACAGGACTGGACTTAGCACTGATCCCTGGGGGACTCCACTGGTTTCAGCTTTCCAGATGGACCCAGCACCATTGACCACCACTCTTTGAACTCTATCTTGTAACCAGTTCCTAGTGCACCTCATTGTCTGCTCTTCCATACCATACTTTCTGATAACCTTCTTCTCTTCCAAGTGCCTTGAGATGCCCTCCAGCAGGAGCCACTCCACCATTTTTCCAGGTGGAGGTGAGGCTGATTGGTCTGTAATTCCCTGGAACCTCTTTCTTGCCCTTTTTGAAGGCCGAAGTGACATTGGCTCTCCTCCAGCCCTCAGCACCTCTCCTGTCTGCCATGATTTGGCAAAGATGATGGGGAGTGGCAGAGCAATAATCTCAGGCAGTTCTCTCTGCACCCTTGGGTGCATCTCATCAGGGCCCATGGACTTGTGAATGTTTAACTTGTGTAACTGATCCCTAACCCAGTCTGCGCTGAGCAGTGGGGAGCATTCCCTGCTCCAGGCTTCCTCTCCTCCATCCAGGGTCTGGAGTCCATAGGGGAGTTCAGCCTTAGGTGTAAAGACTGAATCGAAGAAGGCATTCAGCAACTCTGCCTTCTCTGCACCCTCAGTTCTCAGGGCTGCCTCCTTGTTCAGCAGTGCCCCCACACCTTCCCTGTGCTTCCTTTTCCTACTGATAGATTTGAAGAAGCCTTTCTTGTTCTCTTTTACTTCCTTTGCCAGCTTCAGTTCCAAGAGGGCTTTGGCCTTCCTACAAGCCCTGACAACTTCTCTGTAGTTCTCCCAAGTGACCAATCTCTTCTTCCCCGAATTGTAAGTGTCTTTCTTCCCCGAGATTTCCTTTGGGAGCTCCTTGCTCAGCCGTGCAGGTCTCCTAGCACATCTACCTGATTTTTTACTCAGGGGAACACACCTAGCTTGGGCTTGGAGGAGGTGGTCTTTAAAAAGTAACCAACTTTCTTGGGCTCCTTTGCCCTCCAGAGCCTTAGCCCATTGAATTTCTGCAAGCATGTCTCTGAAGAGCACAAAGTTAGTTCTGCAGAAGTCCAGGGTTGCAATTCTACTTGTTGGTCTGATTCTACCCTGTAGAATACTAAACTCCACCATGTTGTGATCACTGTCCCCAAGGCTGTACCTGTCCTTAATGTTCTCAACCAGTCCCTCTTTATTAGTTAACACAAGGTCCAGCAGTGCACCTCTCCTTGTTGGCTCCTCCAGTACCTGCATCAAGAAGTTATTGTTGATGCACTGCAAGAGCCTTTTGGACTGTCTGTGCCTGGCTGTGTGATCTTCCCAGCAAATATCAGGGTGATTGAAGTCTCCCAAGAGTACCAAGGAGTTAGCTCTAGAGGCTACCTCCAGTTGTCTGTAGATGGCCTCATCAACATCTTCCTCTTGGTTTGGTGGTCTATAATAGACACCCACAATAATTTCATCTCCTTTCCTGCATCCCTTAACTCTTACCCACAGGCTTTCAACCTGTTCTGCCTCCCCTCTTGGAGAGAACTCAGCACATTTCAGTTGTTCTCGCACATAGAGAGCAACTCCCCCACCTCGTCTTGCTGGTCTGTCCTTCCTGCACAGTACATAGCCATCCATGACAATATTCCACCATGTCCCACCATGTTTCACTGATGGCAATTATATCATAGTCATTCAGCCTAACGTAGATCTGCAGCTCCTCCTGCTTGTTCCCCATGCATCGGTATATAAGCATTTCAGGGAAGGAGTTAATCTGCTGGGTTTCACTCTTGCAGTCTGACCATTCCCAGCCTTTTCCATGGCCACCAATCTAGCAGTAAGCTCTGCATATGCTGATTCCTCATTACTTGATTTCCATGGTCCATCTCTGCAAGACTTACAGTTCTTGTGTGTCCCCAGCATGCTTTAAGGTAACAGGCTGAAGGCTCTTGTTAGCCTCCCACCTTGATGTGCCATCTCTTGTGTCCTCTCCAGCACACAACTCATTGTTATCTACCTCCCCTGAGATAACCATGGAGCTGATACATCACCCCACAGTTATCTCAGGTTTGCTTATAGTAAGCCTGACTTTTACTCTTCCCCCCTCCCAAGCTAGTTTAAAGCATGATTAATGAGCCCAGCCAACCCCTGTGATATAAATCTTCCACTTGGGGAGAGGTGCACCCCCTCTGCTGCCAGCAGACCTGGCATTGTGTAGGGAGACCCATGGTCAAAAAAGCCAAAATCCTCTGGGGCACCAGCCTCAAAGCCAAGAGTTGAGCTGGTGAGTCCTCCTCATTCTTTCTGCTATAGTCCCTTCAACAGGGAGAAGAGAATATTACCTGCGTGCCCACTCCCTTGACCAGTTGACCCAAGACCCTCTTTATAGCCTTTAATTTTCTTCCTCCAAGGTCATCATAGCCTATCTGGAAGGTTAACAATGGGTAGTAATCTGTGGGCCATACCAGGGAGGGAAGCCTTCTTATCTCATCCTTGACCTGGGCCCCCAGTAGACAGCAGACCTCCCTTTGGAGTGGGTCAGGTCTGCATATTGGACCTTCTGCTCCCTTCAAAAGAGAGTGTCCTGTAATAACAACTCTTATTTTCGATGTAAGATGCTTGTATGGTGGGCTTAGGCTGCCTTTAGTTTGGAAATTCCTCCAAGCCAAATTCCTTGCTGGCCAGTTGTACCTGCAGGACATCAAACCTGTTCTGCAAGGGCACCTGGGAGGCACTGTTAATAACTGAAGCAACACTCCCACCACGTCAGGTGGGGACTTGTTGCCACAACCCCTTGTTGAGGGGGTAGGGGGAGTTTGGGATGTGGGAGGTGGACAAGGCAGGAGTTTGTTTACTGCCTTGATCATGGACTTGCCTCCATTCCCTCTTTTCCATTAAATTACTGGCCTTGATCTGACAGAGGGTGGATATCAGGTCTCCTTGAAGCCTTCTCTTCTCCAGGCTGAAGAGCCCCAACTCTTGTAGCCTGTCCTCACAGCACAGCTACTCCAGCCCTCTGATCATCTTCATGGCCCTCCTCTGGATTCACTCTAACAGTTTCATGTCCTTCTTGTGCTGGGGGCTCCAGAACTGCACACAGTACTCCATTGGGGTCTGATGAGAGCAGGGTAAAGGGGGAGAATCCCCTTCCTTGCCCTGCTGGCCACACTGCTCTTGCTGCAACTCAGCACACAGTTGCTGTCTGGGCTGCACATGCACTCTGCCAGCTCATGTTGAGCTTTTCATCAACTCAGACCCCCCAGGTCCTTTTCCTCAGGGCTGCTCTCAGCCATTCACCACTCAGCCTGTATTTGTGCTTGGAATTGTGCTGACCCAGGTGCAGGACCTTGCACTTGGCCTTGTTGAATGTCATGAGGTTGGTCTGGGCCCACCTCTCCAGCCTGTCCAGGTCCCTCTGGATGGCATCCCTGCCCTCTAGCAAGTTGACTATGCCACACAGCTTGGTGTCATCTGCCAGCTTGCTGAGGGTGCACTCATTCCTCTGTCCATATCACTGACAAAGATGTTAAACAGCACTGGTCCTAGTACTGCCCCTGAGGGATGCCACTTGTCACTGGTCTCCAGGTGGACATTGTTCTGTTGATCATCACTCTTTGCATGTCACCATTCAGCCAATTCCTTATCCATCAAAGCTCCACCCATCAAGCCCTTACTTTTCCAGTTAGGTGGCAGGGATGTCATGTGGGACAGAGTCAAATGCCTTACTCAGGTCCAGGTAGATGATGTCAGTTGCCCTTCCCTTGTCCACTGTTACTGTGACTTCATCATAAAGAGACCCTGAATTTATCAGGTATGATTTGCCCTTGGTGAAGCCATTGTTGGTTACCACCAATCACCTCTGCTTTGTTTTCCATTTGCCTTAGCAGAGCCTTCAGGAGGATCTGCTCCATGATCTTGCCAGGCACAGAGGTGAGACTGACTGCTCTGTAGTTCCCAGGGTCATCCTTTTTTCCCTCTTGAAGATGGGATTTATGTCTGCCCTTTTCCATCTGGCAGGAACTTCACCAGTCTGCCATGACCTTTCAACTATGATGGACAGTGGTTTAGCAACATCATCTGCCAGTTCCCTCAGGACCCATGGGTGGATCTCATCAGGCCTCACAGACTTGTGTACGTTCAGATTTCTTAGGTTCTCAGGAACATGATCTTCAATTACAGTGGGCAGATCTTCCTTCTCCCAGTCCTTTTGCCCTCTGAGACTTGGACATTGTGGTTGGATCCCTTGCTATTAAAGACTGAGGAAAAGAAGTCATTGAGTACCTCAGCCTTACCCATATCCTTTGTCACCAGCTCTTCATTTCCCTTCTGGAAGGGTCCCACATTCTCCCTAGTCCTCCTTTTCTCACTAATATACTTGAAGAAGTTGTTCTTGTTCCCCTTAATGTCCCCAGCCAGATTCAACTCTAGCTGTGCTTTAGCTTTCCTAACCTGAGCTCTGCTTGCACAAACAGTTCCTTTGTATTTGTCCCAGGTTCCCTGTCCTTGCTTCCACTCTCTGTAGGCTTTCTTCTTGTGTCTAAGTGTGTCCAGGAGCTCCCTCTCCATCCATGCAGACCTACTGGTGTTCTTACCTGCCTTCCTCTTTTTTGGGATGCATTGCTCCTGGGCTTGGAGGAGGTGATCCTTGAACATTGGCCAGTTTTCTTGGGCCCCCCTTCCTTCCATTTTTTTCCCATGGCACCCTGCCAAGGAGGTCTTTGAAAAAGTTGAAATCTGCTCTTCTGAAGCCCAGAGCAGTGAGTTTGCTCTGCACCCTCCTTCATACCTTGAGGGTCTTAAAATCTACCATTTCATGGTCACTGCAGCCAAGACTACCCTTCAGCTTCACTTCTCTCACCAGGCAGTTTTTTCAACATCCAGGCATGTTTTGAATATCTCCAGAGAGGGAGACTCCTCAGCCCCCCTGGGCAGCCTGTTCCAGTGTTCTGTCACTCTCACTGTGAAAAATTTCCTCCTCATCTTTAAATGAAACTTCTTAAGCCTCAGCTTCCACCCATTGCTCCTTGTCCTGTCATCGGGCATCCCTGAGCAGAGCCTGGCTCCATCCTCCTGGCACTCACCTTTTATGCCTCAGCTTCCACCCATTGCCCCTTGTCCTGCCATCGGGCATCCCTGAGCAGAGCCTGGCTCCATCCTCCTGGCACTCACCTTTTATGCCTCAGCTTCCACCCATTGCCCCTTGTCCTGCCATCAGGCATCACTGAGCAGAGCCTGGCTCCATCCTCCTGGCACTCAGCCTTTACATCTTTATAAACATTGATGAGGTCAGAGCTCACCTCTCACCAAGAAGCTATGGGGCTGTTCAGTCTGGAGAACAGAAGGCTGCGAGGAGGCCTTATTGTGGCCTGGCCTTCCAGTATCTGAAGGGGGGCTATAGGGAAGTTGGTGAGGGGCTTTTTAGGACATCGGGTAGTGATAGGACTAGAGAGAATGGGGCAAAACTAGAAGTGGGTAGATTCAGATTGGATGTTAGGAAGAAGTTCTTCACCATGAGGGTGGTGAGACACTGGAACAGGGTGCCCAGGGAGGTGGTGGAAGCCTCACTTATGGAGGTCTTTAAGGCCAGGCTGGATGGGGCTCTGAGAAACCTGATCTAGTGTGAGATGTCCTTGTCCATGGCAAGGGCTTTGAACTAGATGATTCTTGAGGTCCCTTCCAGCCCTGACGATTCTATGAAAGCACAACAAAGCCATAATGTTTAAAACATTCATTGTAAGGAATCTCACCTGAAACCAGTTTTGTTTTCCTAACAAGTGTTATTGTGTAACACATTACTTACTTAAAAAACACTATAAGGATACAGGACCTTAGGATCTGGGGCAGCATTTACACCTCAGAATTGAAGCAGGGACTTTTGTCAGCATTGACTGTCATTATTATGGCATTTAAACAAAAAACCTTCTAACAGCCTAATTTAGCTCCTGTGTGGAAGACTGCTGTTGCAAAACCAAACAGTTGCTGTTTCCTGGTAAGACCCTGACTCTCAGTTTTAGAATTTGTGCTGCTAAGCCCAGACATACTTCAGGTCTCCAATACCAAGCTGCAAATGCCTCCTGCAGTTGACAGTTGGTTCTCCACACACTGGAAGCACATCCTCTTTGCAGGAGGATTTTGAAACAGTCAGAATTTTCCAGCTGGGGATTAAAATGGATGTGTAGTTGGAGCTTTTCAGTGGACAGCAGAGAAAGTCGTTTTAGTCAGCTAGGCTAAAGACTGAAACAAACATTTGTGGTTTAAAATACACTGCAAGCATGCACACAGGTGTGAACTCTCACACTGGAAGATTTGGTGTATTGATGCAGTGTCGTTCTTGCTTAACATCTGCCTTCTCTGTGCAGGGATATGGTGATGCAAAGCTTAGTTCTCTGTCACTTGGTCAAGGCCAAGGCCCCATAGCCATGAAGATGATAGAGAAGGCAGTGAAGGATGGGACATGGGTCGTTCTGCAAAACTGCCACCTAGCCAGTTCATGGATGCCAACACTGGAAAGAGTGTGTGAGGTAAAAATAAATCTCTCCTTTAAGTGCTTTGGAAGACATGTCTGAGCCAGACAGGTGCCTGAAAAGCCAGCTTAGCTCATATCAGGGAAATTCCATTCTAGAAGGGTGGTCAGCACATACTGATCCTGTCTCTTTCTCTCTGCTTGCTGGAATATGTGGGTTTGACCCTCACTTTGATTGGTAAATCCCAGCTGATGCAACAGTCTCTGCAGGCCAAGAGCTTTCATCCTGTTCGCTGCTGCAGAAAAGCAGCATGCTAAGAGATTTTCCTCTTGAAGGAAGTATCTCTTCCAAAGAGGTCCTAGTGTATATTTTTCTTTTCTTCCTTTTTATATATCAGAAGTGATTTTTGTTATTACTGCTATAGTCCTCTCAGAACAGCTGTGTGACAGCAAGGGCAGGAAATGGGCAGAGGGTTCATTCACTGCTCTTGTGGTGCAGAGCCTGTGCTTGGTTTTGTTCATGGATTGCACAAGCAAGCAGAGAGGGGGTAAAATTTAGCTCATGATCCTGAAGTTGTGAATCAGAATTCCTCAGCTTTGGAAGGGAAGCTTCACTCCTTGCTGGGACTTTGATTATAATCACACATAAGCATTTAAATTAAATCCTGGTGTCTTCTCCCACTTCAATCAGTTGCTTTAATAACGATACTTGAGGTGTAGATCAGTCTCTTGCGGCTTCCAATTGCCTGGGGTTTTTTGTGTTTATTGTAGGAGCTGAACCCTGAAACCACACATCCTGACTTCCGCATGTGGCTCACCAGTTACCCCTTTGCCACCTTCCCGGTGTCTGTGCTTCAGAATGGCGTGAAGATGACTAATGAGGCACCAAAAGGTTTACGAGCCAACATCCTTCGCTCTTACCTGATGGATCCAATAGCTGATCCTGAGTTCTTTGACAGCTGCACAAAACCTGTGAGTAATGTTGTTAACTCTATAAATCACTTAAAGCATTCCCAGGTGAATGTGTGTGTGCACTCTGGAGGGGGGAAAGGTCCTCCCAAACTGGATGGTTGTCTTCCATGGCAATGAAACAGGGTTCAATTATGGGCAATAGTAAATTAAATATTGGATTGCTTGTCTTCAACTGAGATTTTTGGATGTGGTGTTAATACGCAGATATCTAGTCTGAAAGAGTAAGCGTGGTGGAAAATCTTAACCACTCTTTTCACAGCTCACTGCTGCAAGGATAATTGACAGTATTTTCCTGTATTTAACGTAGCTCTTCTAAATGAGGTGATACTTGGCAAAACTACTGCAGTAAATCTTTTCTTTAAAGGCCTGGAATATGTGTTGATAAGGAGAGACACGAAAGAAAACTGTGTGAACACTGTTTATAATGCAGTGGTACAGACTACACTTGCAGGTACCACAGTCTCATACACACAGTTGCATGTTGTATTGCAGGCATATAGCTTTAAAATATGTAGCTTTAAAAATGGAATGGCTCTGAGGGCTCACCCTAGCATAAGAGAATGTTTAGACCCGATGATCATAGCACTTTGACTTTCTGCTGAAGGCTTTTGCATGTGAAGCAGCAGATCCCTCTGACTCAGCAGCAGTGTGCTAGCAGAGCAGGAGGTGCTCGAGTGCCTTAGACAGCACTGCTGTGCAGGGTGTGTGGGAAAACTGACCCAGTTCAGTAGCCATGAACAGTTAATGGTGGTGTGCTTGGGTTAAAGGTCGAGTTCAAGACGCTGCTGTATGGCCTCTGCTTCTTCCATGGACTTGTGCAGGAGAGGAGGAATTTTGGGCCGCTGGGCTGGAACATCCCCTATGAGTTCAACGAGACAGACCTGCGCATCAGTGTGCAGCAGCTGCGCATCTTCCTCGACCAGTACCAGGTATGGCAACCACAGCGTGGGCACCAGGCCTTCCTGCACCCCGAGGCAGCGAATCAGACACAGGGCTGCTCACAGCAGTGCTCCCACAGTCACTCCCACAGCGGTGTCTGGCCCCTATAGTTGCCTTGTTCATGATCCTATCTCTAGGCAGGAGCTGCGAAATACTACACTAAAGCTCCTAATTAATTGCCACCTGTGATTTACTCAGGGACGTATTTGCTAGACTCTGGATTGTTGTAGATTAGTAGCAACTGTGAGGTATTTGTGTAAATGCGGCAGGTGATGCTTCCTTCCCTGTTTGTGGAGCTAGGCACTGGTTCAGAGGAGCCCTTCTAGAAAATTTATGACACTTCTTTATGCTCTGCTAAAGCCAGATACTGCTAGAGCTTTGGCTGTGGGCAGGAGGAGTTGAGGTGGTAATTTCAAGCCACTCAGCCTGGAGTGGGTTTGGGTATCAGTGTGGGTAAGGCAAAATGTGATTCAGCATGAGAGAACAGCAGTGTGAAGGTGTTTCTCTTCCTGTGGGAGAGGGAAGGAAGGCTATCCCCCCATTATCTGACCAAATGCAGTGCCTAGAAGGGAAGCAAGCATTTTTCTCCCTGAAACAGAATAACTTTATCTAGTGAATAGAGTTGTTGGTCCTTTTTGAAACTTGGCTTGCTTTATCCAGTGCTCAGCAGGTTTCTGCCCTGATGTCCTTTAAAGAATTACTCATAACTTCTTCCTTTTATACACCTAAGAGGCCTCCAGCTTCTCACCACCTCAATATTTAAGCATGTTTGATTTTTCTAAAAGCAAATAAATACAACTGGAGTGCAACACTGGCCCTATGACATTTATATTTTAACCAGACAGGTACAGAGAATTCTCTGGGAAGTGTTTTCTATACCTTTCCTTTGCCCAAAGAAGTGCTGGGCTGTGGTCACATCATTGTCTTGCTTTGTCCAGGAGGTGCCATATGAAGCTCTTCGCTATATGACTGGAGAATGTAACTATGGTGGCAGAGTCACTGATGACTGGGACCGGCGGACGCTCCGCAGTCTGCTGAACATGTTCTTCTCCCCAGACCTCATCACAAATGCAGATTATAAATTTGACCCCAGTGGCCTTTATTTTGCCCCTCCTGCGGGAGACGTAAGTATTGCACAACAGCAGGTACCAACACCTTATTTTTCCAAGAGGCAGTTCTGTCTTTACATTGGTCCATGGCTCAGTGCTTACTGGTATCACTGCTGTTGTGGCTTCATCTCTCATTCCATTGACCTCCAAGAAATGGAAATTTTGTAAACAAACAAACAAAAGACAAACAGAAACCAAGCGAAAAAAAACCCACCCCAACTACTGTGGACTAAACTAACTTTGCTTTGTGTGACTTATCCTCTAAGTGTGCTAGTGAGGTTAAAAGTTGCTGCTTAAAAGCTAAAACCAGTATAAAATAGACATAAGACAAGCAGTTGATCTTATCTGCTGGAGGCAGAAAGGACACAATGATGTGCTTCATGTACAATGTAACTGATAAATAGACAATACTCTTTGGCCTCTGGCAAGCAGGGGGCTCAGAGAGGGGTTGCAGCTCCCTGTGCTAGGTATCTCATTGTGTTAGAGAACTTCCAACACAGCTGCCAAGAGATCTGGCAGAAAACCTAAGCAAAGCCAATCCTGATTCCAGGCTAAGAGGCTGGACCAAAGGGATCTGAGGCAGAGTCAGCCCCTCTATCTCCTTTTCTGTCTTGGGTTACACGCTGTCTTTGTTACACTGGCAAAGTCTGTAGTGGCTTTGAGATACAGCTCGCAGCCTGTCAGCGGCTGCTTGGGGGGGTGCCTTTTAAACCTTCCTTTCTTTTTCAGTACCAAAGCTATATTGAATACACAAAAACACTGCCCCTGAACCCTTCCCCAGAGGTCTTTGGAATGAATGCAAATGCTGATATTACCAAGGATCAGTCAGAAACACAGCTGTTATTTGACAACATTCTTCTTGCACAGGTATGTAGAGTCACACCTCATCTTATCAGGACTTTCTACTCTATCTGCACTGTAGTAGGCTCAGATAATATTTAGATAATATTTCTTAATATATATACTTATATATATGTGTATATATATATATATACCCTTCCCCATTACTACTGTTCTTCATTGTCTTAGTCATATTGGGTCATAGTGGAAACAAACCTGTAGAAAAACAGATTTTCTTCTGTCTTAGAGTGCAGTAACAGGATATTCTGAAACAAATGAATTTCAGTCATGACATTGTAATCTTCTTTAACAACACCTTTTTAATTGTTTGTTTTTCCTTCACTTTAACTACTCTCTCGCATTCCCTCTCTCAAATCCACGTTTGATTCTCTCTAGTCTTGGGCATCTGGCGGTGGTGCAAAATCCAGTGATGAAGTTGTGCATGAAGTCACAGGTGACATCCTGAGCAAGCTTCCTGCCGATTTTGACACTGAAGCAGCGATGAGGAGGTATCCAACCACTTACACTCAAAGCATGAACACTGTGCTTGTCCAAGAGATGGGCCGTTTCAATAAGCTGCTGCAGACTGTCCGGGACTCGTGTGTCGACATCCAGAGAGCAATAAAGGTGAGCTGAAGGGAACTGAAGGCTGCACATGCTGCTCCTGTCTGCCTTGGATAGAAGTTTGTACCACCTGCTGAACTGAGCACTCGTGTTATGTTTAATTGTTAAAGCAAGCCTGCTGGGTGAAGTTTTCTGACATCTCCCTTTCCCAAATGTCTTGCAGGGTCTAGTGGTGATGTCTGCTGAACTGGAGGAAGTAGTGAATAGCATTCTGAAAGGCAAAATTCCAGCACTGTGGATGACAAAGTCTTACCCAAGCCTCAAGCCTCTAGGAGGCTATGTGACAGACTTCCTTAACAGACTGAAGTTCTTACAGGTGAGCACTCTCCATTTATTTGTGTCTGTTGCTGTCAGGAGACATCTCCACAAGTGCACACACACACGCACACGAGTTTACTCCTCTGACAGTTCATTTGTGCCACTCTTTGGTACAGCCACTGGCTCACCACATCATGCTGCAGCCCATTTTGCCACATACCCTGCACCTCACAGAGCTGTGGGGCATCAGCAGTACTGTGGGATAGAATTGGCCTCATAAGCTGCAGCTTAAGATCTGGTGGTGGTAATGAAATTAAAACAGAACTCAGGACAAGACTTGACATGAGATTTTGTGTTGAAATGTGGTACAAATTTAAGTACCAAGCCCCTTCAGTGAGTGCTGAAGAAGAAAGTCAGATGAGTTAGGGACAACATGGGTTTTCTTCACTTGCCAGAGTGCAGATTCCCCAAACTGATATTTTAAAATGAGCACAAGCTAGAGCCTCAGCATCTTTTTGTGGCTTGGTAACCTCATAGCAGGTTGCTTATCCCACCTCTGTTTTGGGTGTTTGTAAACAGAAGTTAGTGCCATTTTAAACAGACAGCAACCATCCCAAGTCTTCCTGCTTTCAGAAAAGACAATTGTGGATTCAGAGAGGGAGAACTTAGTTCTGTTTTTATTCTAGGATATATTTGCTTTCCTACAGACAAAAACAGAAGCAGTTTTGTCTTTTCTCTCTCGCTGCTGCAGCAGTGGTATGAAAATGGAACTCCACCAGTCTTCTGGATTTCAGGATTCTTCTTCACTCAGGCATTCCTAACAGGTGCCCAGCAGAACTATGCCAGGAAATACACCATTCCAATAGACCTACTAGAGTTTGACTACCAAGTGCTGGAAGATAAAGAATATGAAACAGCTCCTGAGGATGGTAAGTGAATGACATGTACCAGCCTTTGCTGATGTATTCAGAAGATGACATTAATTTGCAGACTCCGAGTTAAGCAATTAAGTTAATGGGTTCAGCTGGAAAGGATGCACAACTGCAGTGCTCCCAGGAGATGCACAAGAACTGAAGAGGCAAAGCATAAGCATGAATGGTGCCAGGGTGGAGCAGCAATGGCGACCAAAGCGGAAGGAGTGGAGCAGGAAGGGGGACACACAAAGGGGTGGTGTGGAGCAGAAAGGGTGCAAAGAGTAGCGCAAAGGGGAAGGGGAGGGGAGCTGAAAGGGAAGGTGCAACGTGGGAGGGCAAAGAGGGGGTGCAGAGCAGGAAGGGAGGGTGCAAAGGGGGAGTGGGGTGCAAAAGCGGGAGGGTGGAGTAGGAAAGGGGTTTGCAAAGGGGAGGGAGTGGAACAGGATGGCAGGGGCAAGGCAGGGGAAGTGGATCCCTGAAGCCATGCTGAGCTCACTTCACCTCCTGGTTCTGTGTGCAGATAAGGTGGCAGTGACAGAGGATGTTCAGTGCAGAAGCTGGGCATGCTACTTTATCCCTAGGAAAAAACCTTAAGGATGCTGATCACAAAGTGCAAGAGGAAACTGCTCTGAGGGGGCAAAAATCCCTTTTTTTTTTTTTTTTAACCACCCCACTTTATGATCCATTCTTTACCTTAGGTTCCAGTGGCAGGTATGTTTGTTAGCTTGCCCTTCTCCAGGAAAGGATGACAGATTGAACTGTTTTTAATACTATTTTATACTTTACACATCTAGTGAGTTTCAAGTAAATTTCTGTTGGGGCCTGCTTATTTTTTGGTCTAGAAGTTATAGAGCTTTCAGTCTACAGAGCAAGAAGTGCAGGTTTGTTTAAAGCAAAAAAAACCCAAAAGATGTTTAACTCTTTCTTCTGGAAAAGTGATGAAATGACACCTATAATTCTGTGAAGTCTTTCTGACATGTCAAAATGTAGTAGTTCTTTTAAACTTTTTGTTATTCCTTTAATGAAGTGTTTTAGAGAGGTGGTAGCAGGAGGCAGTTTGAAACATAAGCAATGAAACCATGTGAAAGAGTCACTAGAGAAAGAGACCATTTCATAGAATCATAGAATGGTCTGGGTTGGAAGCACTTTCACAGCCTTCCTCTGGACCTTCTCCATCAGGTCCATGTCCTTCCTGTGTTGAGGGCTCCAGAGCTGGATGCAGGGATATTTCTATGTTCAGATCTCTCAGGTTGGAAACATTGACAGACTTCATTATTACATAGTTTTCGTCAGCTTTAAAGCAGGGTCTTGTACTGTGGAGTAATGTTTAAGCTGCTGGCTGGACACACTGCTCTCACCAGACACTGTAACCTGGAACAGCTTAACAGAACTGTAATCATAATGTCTTGTGATGAAGGGTAAGGTTACTTTGAAGGTGTCTGATCACTTGGCACACCACACACACCCCCCAAAGTCTCCTGCCTTCGTTTACATGCCAGTGAAGGGCGTTGCTGCCTTGCTGTGCTCGAGTTTTGCATAGTAAGTGTCTCTTTCACCTAATCCAGGGGTCTACATCCATGGACTATTCCTGGATGGAGCATGCTGGAACAGGCAAACTAAGAAGCTAGGAGAATCCCATCCGAAAATCCTCTATGATGCAGTACCTGTGGTCAGTAACTTCTATTTGGTGACATTTTCTACTATACCAATAAATACTGCTGAATTAATACTCTTAAGATCCGGTCTTTGAAGGAAATAAGTGAAATGTTTTGTGCTGAAATAGAAATTGTCTGAGAGGAGCTGGGAATCCTGCTAGTAACAGCAGTGATGGGAAGTTTTGGGAGAGGAACCAAGAAACAGGTTCCAGGGCTCTCAGTTAAAAGCAGACAACCAAAACCCATGGGAACGCTTTGGCCATGCCCCTTTTCCTTGTCTGTTGTGAGAGAACTGTTTTGCTGTTTCCTGCAGATATGGCTGAAGCCCTGCAAGAGAGATGCCATTCCACAGCGGCCAAGTTACCTGGCCCCAGTGTACAAGACCAGTGAGAGAAGAGGAGTCCTGTCCACCACTGGCCACTCCACCAACTTCGTGATGGCAATAACTCTGCCCTCAGACAGACCAGAGGAGCACTGGATCAGACGTGGTGTGGCCTTACTGTGCCAGCTTAACTCATAGACCTGTCCTAGTTGCCAAGGTAGGTGCATTTCCAGATCACCCACAGAAATGCACGCCAGGCCCTAAGTGCTAGGTAAAACCAGACTTCAATGAGTCTGTCTGCAGTGTTGCGTTTTGTGCCTTTCATGAGATCTGAAACAAAAAGATGCAAAATAAAACCTTATAAAAGCCAACAAAAATACCTGCTCCTTGAATGATTTTATTTTCTGAAGGCTCCTTTTTCAGAAGGAACATACATAAAATGAACACAACACTGCTGACAATGAACAAAACAGCATTTGATCATCTCCTGCTTTATAAAATCTTAAAAAATTATTTAGTTGTAACAAAAAGACTGATAGCTCAGCATGTATCTTATAGGACCATCATCACATTTTAAACCATAGACTCAACTGTTAAGGGGGAGAGGAAAGAAAGGCAAAACAAACCAACCCCAAATCACACTGCATCTAGCAACTACAATATTTTCTAAGCATAATCACAGCAGATTGAGTGCAATGTGGTCAACATAAAAATTTATATGGGATGTCACACAGTGACAGCATTGTAATATACAAGTAACATTGATGCCCTCCAACAAGTACAAGGTAACCGAGACTCTGGGGTCAAGCAGGATGGAATGTTTTAAGCCAAGTAGAAATGTAGTGGAATTCAGATTGTCTATAATATGACTCAGAAGTGTCCATTAGCATCATTTGGAATTAAATACTGGTGAAACAGATAGAGAAGTCACAGCTGTTACACTGCCCTTCACAACTTGTAATAAATACTAGAGAATAAAAGGAAGGAAACAACCCCTACTTAATGAACAAGACAGCACCTACCTTCAAGGACCATGTTTTTCCCTTGCCTGAAGATGGTCTTGGAAGGAAGTTAACTCTTTTCCTACAGGCAGTGTATTAAGCTATAACCACATTCCAACTAATACAAAAGTAAATATACTACCTGAAATACAGAAATCTTCATTTGAAAAGAACAGAAATAAAGTTTAAAAACTGATTAGACAAATTATCAGTTCAACCACACAGTGACCCCCTTATACTGGACAGAAGTAACAGAAAAGGAAAACTAAGGGTCAATTTAATACATAAGAAACAACAGGGGCTTAAACTTAGATCCTAAGAAGGTATCCAGTGGGTTAATTCTCTTTGAAAATAGTACTCAGTGACCCATGATGGGCACAATGACAAAACGTCATCCAGGTTCTTTCTTTACACTGCAGAAATTCAGTAATCTGAAGCTAGCAGTGATGCTAGCTAACTAGGGTCCAACAGTAAACACGTTTAAAGAAGACAAAAAAGCAAAACCTGAGTTCAGGATATCACATGGCTGCACGCCTGAACTCTGGGCCTCTCGCTTCTTCACTGAAGAAGCTGTGCTCGGCTCTGAACTGGACCCTTAATACTGTTTCTTGATACTGTGTTGGGAAGAAATACTGGCAAGAACCAACAGGTATCTTTAAAATACATGAGCTGCTCTCAGTGGAAAATAAACTGACCCACAAAGGCCAGAGGAATGATGAACTTGAAATGGAATGAAGATACCAACTGGCTCTCAAAGGCATTAGGATCAGTGTTTAGCAGCTACACTGGCACCAAGCAGACCAAAACACACTTACAGCACAGTCAAAGTACACTTTCACCTGGCACACATAGGAAGGAGACAAACTGTATGCGTTCAAGAAGGCTACCACCATGCTTAGGACTGGCACTACAGAATTCACTTGCACTCCTCACAGACTCACAGGTTTTCAAGGAGATGAGTACAAGAACTAACTCCTGTCTGGCAATATATATATGTATGTATATACCAGCACTAGGACAGGTGATCCCAGCAAGTTAAGGCCCAAATGTCAGTCTATCTTTTACACATACCATGGATCTATCACAGCTGCTTTTTAATAATCTATCTTAAATACCAAAATGTAAAAAAATATCATAGAAATGAACTCCTTTAATGGTGGAAGCAGACTTCTGCTTCCATACTCTCTGCTGCCAGAAACAGCTGCTGCTACAATGCCTGACTCTTGAGGCACTGTAGAAGCAGATGTTGACCTCCTAGTACAGCACTGTCAAATACCCACCAGTACTACACACACAGAGGTTAACTCATCCTCAGTGCCCAGATCAGTAACTAGCATCCTGCTCTTTGGACTGTTTGAACGTGGAGAGGAGAAAACAACCTGAAGTTAAGTGTTTAGAAAAAAATGGAGATATTGCCATACAGATTCTCTGTTCTAAGAGTTTGCACAAATTCATAGCCACAATTCCTCAGTAGTTTATGCTGCAAGTGGCACATGTTTTGTCGCTGTAGGAACCAGAAATAGCTCAGTAACTCCAAAGCTAGGGATCTCCCCAGGCTAATGCTAATTCTACTGCATATTGCATTTTCCTATGGCTATCAAGGAACAAACACCAGTCTTGGCCAGAAAGACATGGTCAGACTGCTCCTCAACAGAACCTGGCACTCTGTGGCACAGGCTGCAGCCACTTGCCCTCTTACATGAGGACTTACAACTGTGGAGTGCAGCTTTAATGCAGGCTCACACAGCTTACACAGTGTGCAGGTTCTGGGGTTCTGTTTAAAAATGTAACCCAGCACAGTGAGTTCCAGCCACGTACTGCTGTAAGATTTAATACTTCCAGCCATCACCACACAGAAGAATCAGCCTAGAATGCATATACACACACAGAGCCATGCATGTATGCATATCTGTATATATGTATCTCCATACATAATTAAGACTTAGGTGGCACTAAAAGCTGACTCAAGTTCCTTTGCAGAGGAATCTGAATTTCAGCTGTAACTGTCTCTGTGTTCTGTTCCAATGTCCTAATGAAATGATATTTTCCCAGCTGAGGAGATCATTCACTGCACTTCCTCTTTCTCTAGCAAGCAATGCTTCCTCTGTGGGACACTCAACTTGGCATTTACTTCTCTTAGTTAGTATTTCCCGTCATTCACTTGAATTTAAAAGTGATCTAAGTGATTGAGTCATCTCATCTGAACTGGAAATAAAGCAGAAGGTAACCCACACAGAAGTGAATCTCCTGTGCATGTGTAAGTAGTGCAAGCTGCTGCTTCTCCTCTGAGCAGTGTGCATACAGTGACACAGTGCAGACTCAAAGCCATACAGTAACAGTATTGTAACCACAGTGATTACCAGAATTAGGTCAAAACTGGATGTCAAGCACAATTTTATCTTCGTAGAGGGCAATCAGCAGCATGATGGCAAATCCAAGAAGCAGGCCGAGGTTCTGAAGAATGAACTGCCCCACAGGACAGTAGCCATGCTCTTCATTATCTCCATCACCATGAAGCATTTCTGGAAGCTAAAATAAAAAATAGTTGAGGAAAGTTATTTCACCTCTATTCCATTTGTACACAGACAAGTTCACAGGATAATGCCATCGAGAACACAGATTAAACTTTACCTAACCCTGACACCGGATAAAAACACAATCCCATCATGTATTTACAAACATGCCTTGCCTTTGGACTTCAAGTTTGTACTGGATCACACATCTACTTGAACTTGAAGTTCCTCAAGATAACAACCAGTGCACTGGTTCTTTGAGTTCTGCTCCTCTGAGACCTTTTACTCAAATTAAATCATGCTCAGATAATCAAAAGCTTTGAGTATTTTTACAGCAACTGCTATAGATACACCCTGACTAACTCGGCCAGTCATTTGTCATGTTACGTGCTTACACACATCACTCATGTCCCTTTTCAATAAGGAAATAAGAGCTACAAGTAATTCAAGAGACATTCTGTGTGAAGTTATAAGGCATTCTGACAGCTCTGGATGTTCCTTATAGTCCTCACCCATGAATAAAAGTCCAGTAGTACTGACAAAAGCAACAAATGATCAGTAAGTGGACTTGGAAGATGAAAAAAAATGCTTTACAAATCCACCCATAGAGAAGAGAAAATGTTTCACAAAGAAATTAATTCCAAAAGCACGAGGTAAGAGAACTCCTTCAAGACACACTTAGTACAGAAAAACATAACTCAGAACAAAATGGAAGCTTCAGGCAGGTCACAGCACAAGTCTGTATTTACTGCTCTTTGTTAGGCTGTAAGAGGAGTTTTGGTTCTCTCTTGTTCAAATTTAATAAAAAACACAAGTCCAGTCTTACATTACCATCTTGCAAAAGACCTCTACAGCTGGCAGTTGATTTGACCTGCTGGGTATTTAAGTATCAGAAGTATACTGGTGTGGAAAACGAGAATCAGCAGACCAGGCAGCATTCCAGCCAGCACTGCATCAGAGTACACCACAAACGACTTAAGTCATTAAGAATAAATGAAGTCATCATTGACTTGACACCACTGCAGACTGCTGTGCATAGTACAGGAAGATTTATTACAGAACTATTTTCTTTTCAATAACTCTGAGCTGTATTCAGTAAGAAATACAAAATCCAAAGAGAAAAGTGTGCAAGAATTGCTCTCAGTTTGCACCTTCACATGGTTTGAATGTAAGATCCACACATCATCTATTTTTATAACCACAGAGACAGAATATTGCTGTCACGAGGCTAAGGAAGGTCTTGAGAGTTATCAAGAATATTCTGGCACCCGTTTCAAAACCTAGGAAGAGCACAGTGCTCTGTCTCTATAACTTCCAAGGTTTCTGGTCATGAACATGAAAGTCCCCAAGAAGCTTTAAAACTTCACCACATCTCAGTACCTGCAACACTTAGAGGAGTGGTAGAAGAGAAACAGCCATCTACTGTCTACAGCTATGCTACGTGTTTTAACAAATGAAGTTCTGTGGTAGGTACTATTCCAAGTCCAAGTTCTATGCATGGAAGGCAAAAATGACACAGAACCACAAGAGCCTTACCATGTCCACTAGTGCCACGTAGAGGAACATGCCTGCAGTGACTGCAAAGATCCAGAGGGTGATGTTGTTGGCGTACTGCCCCACGGCCGTGCCTATCAGCATGCCCACGTAGGCCATCATGGCAGACAAGAGGTTGTATACTATAGCTTGCTTCACTGTCATACCTGCTTTAAGGAGCACGGCAAAGTCACCTAAAGTGGAGGCAGAACACAAGGGCTTAGTGTCAGCGCTGGTACTGGCCTGTCAGTCTGACCTGTCTGCCAGGGAAGGTCATGACGCAGGTCATCCTGAGTGCCATTGCATGGCACTTACAAGACAAGAAGGCGACCAGACCCAGTCAGCCTGCATTTGTGACAGGCGGGTCCTGTCTGACTAATCTGATCTCCTTCTACAGCAAGGTGACCTGATTAGTGGATGAGGGAAGGGCTGTGGACATTGTCTACCTGGACTTTACTAAAGCCTTTGACACTGTCTCCCACAGCTCTGTCCTTCAGAAACTCCTGGCACAAAGCTTGGATCAGTGCACTCTGCACTGGATAAAAAACTGGCTGATGGCTGGGCCCAAAGTGGTCTAGGTGAGTTCAGGACAGTGCTACTAAAATTGCTGATGGAGGAAGATGTTCAATAAAGATCTAAATCTTTGCCTTGCCATCAGCTCTGATAGGTTTACTCCCTTCAAATAACTGTTGTGGATATGAGGAGTGGAAGATGATAAGCAGTCATGAGTGTAATTAAGATAATATTCTCATGTCAGATATCCTAGAAATTCATTGTTCCATCTATAATCAAAACTTGTATAGTGAACTACCCACTTCCTCTACCAGGTTAATCCAATCATCTGAACCCTGCAAGTTATAAGCACAAGCTTATAAGCCCAAGAAGAAATGCTTCAACTGGGAGGGGCAGGAAGAAATCAATAGCATCAGCAACAGTTCCTCCAGGCTTTACCCCACACATGCTGAATTCAGTCCCACCAACACGTAGACTGTATTTCCTAAGGTAAAGCCTTAAAGAATGTCCAAAGGTGTCACAGAGGTGCTGTGAGCAGACAGCTGCCGGTATCCCCCTGTGTTAACATCCTCATGACGTGCTTGGGAGCAATACTGCTCCATTACTCTCTGCAGCTCTGCTCTCCCTTGCAGCACCTGCACTTCATTCTGCTTCTCAGGAGCAGCGTCACAACAGTTCTGAGGTAAAGACTTTGTACAGATGGAGGGACTGAACATATGGAGGTCATACAGTTAGTTACCTAATTCATGGGGAAGCTCATGACAAAACACTGCTATAGATGTACTAATTCCTCCTGTCAGACCAGCACTAAAAGCCGCTCCTAGAGAAAAACAAACAAACAAACAAAAAGATTCAATTGATAGTTAAGTCAGAAAATGTCATTAACAAATCTTCCAGAGCTGACACCCTTCTGCTCCAACACACACTCAAACACTGTCTCTGTGTCCTGTCTGAACTGAAAATGCTGGAAGCACGTTGAGATGTGTGTTACTGCTGCATGCTTTATTACTCCAGAGAAAAATCCTGGGAAAGGAGAACACAGCTGAGCAGCACCATCCAGGCAACCAGCTAAACAACAACACTGGTTTTGTATTTTGATCAGCTCTCAGTTGCAGTTAAGAATGCAGGTGAGAACAGTCTACCCTTCTCCTTTCCAGGATGGAAATCCAAATAATATTTAGCCCATAACCTCTCCATTTCCTTTATGCTCCTTTGCAGAGCACACATAGTGAGGCAGAAAACATGGGCACAAACCTCTTTCAGTTGCTCCTAGTAAGCTAATTTAATTCAGTCAGCTTTAAGTTCATACCTAAAATAATTCTGAAATGAGAAAACTGTTTTAAATTTCTGTGCTGTATCAGAGAACGGCACAAGAAGGGTCTACAGTTAGTAGGCAAAACAAAAAAGACACAATCTGAGGACAGAGAGGAAATGTAACTTTCCTCTGGATTCCTCATAACTTGCTGTATTGAAAAGATGAGCATGCTTTTCTAAAATCTGCATTTTCTGAGATGCTTGAGCTTGACACAAGACTGTTAGGACATGGAGCTTCAATACACTGAAGGTCTCAACACACGCCATGGCAATTTTTTTTGTCCTTAGAAGCCACTGCCTAGACGTCTGATCTGTTTAATGTGAAAATGAAGCAAAGTTATTTATTTTTATTATTATTTAATATGATTATATTTAATGTAATTATAATATAATTTCTCTAGAAATTGTTTAGACAGAGTAGAGAAACTGCAACAGCTTCCTTTAATTCCAAATGCTAGTGAGTAGCTTATTCTTCAAAGTGGCATGTTCTTTCTGCTTTTACTATTCTGGTAACCTGCCTCATAGTGCAGACATTATTTGCAAGCACTGTATAATGCCACACATTAATAGCAGCAGAAACAGAAGCATGAGTACCAGCACCAGTAAGGCCAAAAGGCAAATGCTAAGACCTAACAGCAGCAGCATTACACGTGCTCTGCTCATAGGGAGGTCTGTGTGCACCTAGCTTCATCTGGTAGATGGGTACTGTCACTGCTATTCATGCAGTAATCCCGGTGGGAACAGTCACAAAACATCGCCAACTTCTGCTCTGAAGGAGGTTAAACAACTGCAGTAATGTCAGGAGCTAACTGGAAGCCTTACCTGTGATCACTGCCAAGCAAAACATAACCAAAGTTACTCAAGGTAAGAAGAAACTGTTGAGAAAGACCCAGTGCTTTTGCTTACCGATTGCTAAGCCATCACTAAAGTTGTGAATGCCATCTCCCATAATTACCATCCAAGCAATATTAGCTATCCCAGTATCTTTCAGGTCTTTTCCAGAATGACAGTGGCCATGGGAATGATGGGAATGTTTGTGATGCCAGTGGTGACTGTGTTTTCTAGCTATCATTTTATCTTCGCCACGGCTGTCATACTCTGAATCATGGAGGTCACGCTCTTGAGCAGCATGGGAGACATCGTTGTGTGAATGGTGCATGTTGTTGTCCTCTTCTACAGACAAGAAGTTCTTGGGAGAGGATTCCAGCTGGCCATCTAAATCAGTCAATTCTGTTTCATTGAGTCGATCTTCAGACAAAACTGAGTCATCTGCTCCTACAGTGAAGGCATAGGGACAGGAATGTTGAGTCTCCTGTTGTTTCTGAAGTATTTATACATGAATGCCACAGACAATCTAAGCTCCAAGAAACAAAAGCAACTGGGGAAACAAGGCACTTCTGGGCAGTGACACTGCTAGCTCACAACAATTCCACAAAAATATTTCAGAGTCAAAAAACAGCAGAAAGTGAAATTAGGGTATCAGGCAGAGAGTATCTGAGCAGCAGACAGAGTTTTTGACAAATGGGCTCTTAGACAGCGTTTGGAAGCTGTGTAAAGAGAAATGGAATGGCCCTTTGGGTCAGCCGGCATGGCACTGCTGTTTGGAATTCCCATTCAGCGGGGGCCACCAGTGCTCGCAGTACCAGTGCTTTACTGGTTAGCAGAGTGCATCTGCAGAGGAGCACTGTTACCAAACCAGTACCTACTCCATGCCACGAGAAGCAAAATTCCTCTGACACTTCATAAAAAGCAAGTGGAGATACTTCAGATCCATGTAGCACCATCCTCACAGCTCAAAGTCTGTGTTCTCAAGCCCCATTTTGAGTTGAGTGCAGAAGGCCACATCCTAACTCTCCTTTCTACAGGCCACTCAGGACAACAACCTTGCACTGTGTACATACGGCCTAGGGACTCCCCATCACCAAATCCACTCAGCAACCATGCAGGCAGCAGAAAGGAAGGTTATGAAGCAAACCCCTTCCCCCTCCCTCAGCCCTTCCCAATGGCATTCCTTCTCCATGAGCATTCCAACTGTCACAAAACAACAGTATGTGAAAGTTTGGGACGTTTAATGAGGAACATTCAGACTCCTAGTTGTATGTATGAAAATAAGCTAATTTTGTTTAGCCTTCTTAGCCAAACTATAATTGGGCAGAACCTGGAACCTTCAAAGTGAAGCAGATATCCCTGTTCAGGTTTTCGGTGTGCGGGTGTGTGCATGGGTGTGTGCATGCTCATTTTTGTTCTGATTTTTGGTGAGGGCTGAGCTAGACCGGCACAGCTTAGGAAATAAAAGAACCCAAACCAAACAAACACTCCACAAACAAACAAAAAAACTCAAAAAAATCACAGCCACACAAAACCTGACTGCTTCAGAGCCCTGAGAACCATTTGTATAGCACATTAGGAAATGTTCTCAGATCCAAGGAAAGCGAAACAAAAAAAGAGATACAATAAGGAAAGCTTATTAAGCCTTATTAACAATGATTTGCATAATAGCAGCAAAACTGTACAAGAGGTTACATGCTACACGCCATGGGTTATGGGCCATTACCTTGAATCTCAATCAGAGCATTCTGGAAATAGATGCCTACCTGCAAGAGGTTGGAGCTGCAGCCAGTCTGTGTCTGGTCTGTTGTTTAACTTGTGATCAGAAAGTTTCCTTCCAATTGGTGACTCCTCAGTCTGTTTCTTCTTGCACCATTTCTGCTTACTCTGCAAGAGGAAACAGAGAAGATCTGCTTTGTACAAGAACAGCAAGGGAAATAAAAGAAATTGAAAAACCTCTTCAAAAAGACTTAAGTTACTCTTAATACACACACAGATACTGCACTCCAGTAACAGGACAAGGCTTGTCCTATCTACCCACAAACACATCTCTGCAGTGTTTGTGCTTCTGCTGACTCTGCTCAAACAAGCACAGTAAGGACAGCTCCTCTGTTTTGTTCAGCTTCCATTTTTATACTCTAGCAACCTCCTTGCATTTCGCATTGAGAAAAGCTTGCTAGTCTTCTCTCTGCAGGGATAGCAGATTTGCCAGAGCAGCCTAGAGGCATTAATGATTTAATCCAGAAGCAGCTATGCCCAATGGGACAGCTTTTCTCTCCATCAGATCTAAGAAATACCTCCTCCAACACAGAGCATCTCTTCCTGCCTGTCTGGGGCAGAGAGTCTGGCATGAAAACAGAGAAGTGTAACAGTTCCCACACTTATTTTGGGAGAAGCAGTTAGAGTTTCATCAAAGTAATTTTCTCCTCAAAAGTGGAATGATGGAGGCAGAAGTCAGAAGCGTATCTATGTCAGCAGTCGGAAGAACAAAGCTCCTTGGTGGCTCAAATTTCCCCCCACTGTCACACTCCCCATCGGGTACTGGGCTTTGCTTTGCTTTTATACCACCATTGTAAATATGGCACCTAAAAACCCAATCAGTTTCAGAGAAACCAGTTAAAATGGGACGGCTAATTTAGGGCAAGCAGGAGGGGTGCAGAGTTTAACACTGAGTAGCTCTGTTCTGCTGGCACTGTCAGCTGCTGCACAGAGGTACATGTCTGACAGCTGTCTAGCACACACAACCAGCTCCTCACAGCTAGGAGAGCACTTCAGGCAGCAGAGTTTACAACAGCAGACAGCTCTGGCACGCACCTTTTGTTTGTTGTAATGCTTGTACATCCTTATGCAGTGTTCAATGATGAACAGAACATAAATGCCTCCCAGTGCCACAAGACCTTTCAGCACTGGATCATTTTCTTCTAGAAAGTCTTCAGTCTGTACTCCATGTCCGTGGGCATGTCGATGAGACCGCTTGTGTTCATGAACATGACCGTGGCCATGGTGGTGACTGTGGTTGTGGCCTCCATGAGACTGTTGGTAGAGAAGGTAACAACACACTGTGACCTGGTGCAATGCAGTCAGGAGGCTCAAATGGCTGAGCTCAGGTGACAAAATACATAACCTTGTCAGATAAGTGGCACAAATCGACTTTAAAAGTTGGGCTGTGCTTTGAGTTGGTTTTTAATACAAACACATTACCATAGAAGTTTTTCATGAGGCTCTTCAGTACCCTAATCAGTTAAAAACAGCCCCCTGGGAACTCTTTCAGGGGTGGGCATAGCAGAGTGGGAAATAAATCTAGCTTCAGCTTTTTTCTGTCACAATGCTGAACACAATGAGACTAACACTCAGCAGCATCACAAGGAACAACCATTCCTACACTCCCACAAGCAACCAAACCTCCTGATTACAGTAAATTATATTGTTTTTGATAAGAAACACACATTTCCTTTCTTTTTATTTTTTTCTTCCTTCTTAACGGGAAGTTTTAAGCCCTGTTTCAGGATATCCCTCACAGTCAAGTCAATCTGTATCAGCACCACCAAACATTTCTTTGTTGATACTTTTCAAACAACACTCTGAAAATTCTCTATTCAGTTGGAGTTCAGAAAAAAAAGATAAGGACATGATACTTACATGTGGCAATAGATGGAGCAGTGCATCTCCACTCATTGTTCCTACAGCCAAAGCTACCAAGAAAGTTAGAAGAAATTTGAAGCACCATTGGTTAATGATGGGAACCAAGATCACACCTAGCAAGGAAAGCAGGCTAATGACGGTGATAGAGATGATACCACAAAACCAGGCTGTGGGAAGAAATGAATACAGAAAAGTTATCAGGACAGTACCTGTAAAACTTTCAAGAATGATTAATGACTTTTAACTATCTCTTAAGAAGGTGACTTTCCTTCAGCCTAAGTTGTATGATTGCTTATTCAAAAGGTGCTGAAAAATTCAGAGGCAGTATTGAAGTCCATAGCAAAAACTACACAGGTATATTCACAGAGGAGTTCAAAATGGCAAAGACACCAGGACACAATCAGCTAATAAGAGCCTAGCAATTTTTTCCTGATTCTAAGTCGTGGGCTTAGCTCTGTTGCCCTTAATGAAACATCAAAAGCAAAAGAATTAATGTCAGAAGAAAAACATCTCTACTACTTAACTTTGTGGGGCACTGTGAGCACAGTTTCAGATGTAACAATTGCTTTTAACATGGTTCTGATGCAAAATTTAACTGCAATCAGTATTTCTCCTCCACCATTCATTTCACCTGGACCTCTGAAATACACATTTTTATTTATGAGAAGACTCAACCTTTCAGACGGGAACTTTAAAACTAAATGCTCCAATACAAAGACAGGAAGAGCCGAGTGAAACTTGCTGCCAACAAAAAAAAAAGTGTTTTTTCTCTCCGAGAAGCTCTACTGCTGTCTTTAGAAGACAAAGTGGTATTTTAGCATAATCCTGTTCAGCAGGGATGTGGAAAAGGAGGAATTACACAAGAAACAGATCCTACAAGCAAAGGAACATGGCTCTTGCACTCAGCACCTCACTCTAACAAAGTATTTTTACTTTTTCAAGTCATCAGCAAGGCCAAAAAGTAAGACCTCCTGGGTTTGTTTTCCCCCCCATCACTGCTCTATCACTTCTTGTTTCTTCCCAACACAGATATTTCAAAGAGCAGCAAGTAAAATCTGTTCAATTACAACAATAAAGTGCACAAGGTTCACAGTCCCAGCAAAAGGGATAGTTAGTGCTCCTCTTTCACAAGCATTAAGTGTTTGAGATAAGATCTTTCATGGCTATTATTTCCTCACTCTTAACTTGTTCTTTCTTTAAGTTTTAGCCTAAATGCTTCAGAGTTTTCCAGGTTTATTTCTAACTTCATTCTTAATCAAAAACATCTACACAGTTTGCCCACTCTAATGGAAGTGAACAGCTCCTGATTCAATGTCCATGTGTCAGCTGCATGACCTGACTTTCCTGGCCTCTATGAAGATCCACTCATTTTTTATCCAGTGGGGGAAAACATATTGAGCATTATATTCGGTTTTGGGCTCTCCAGTTGAAGAGGGACAGAGATCTGCTGGAGAGAGTCCAGCGGAGAGCTATGAGGAAGATTAAGGGACTAGAAGGCTGCCTTATGAGGAGAGGCTGAGGGACCTGAGGCTTTTTAGTCTGAAGAAGAAAAGACTGAGAAGAGATTTAATAAATGCTTATAAATAGCTGGGGGCTGGGGGCCAGGAGAGGGGGACAGGCTCTGCTCACTTGCTCCCTGTGATAGGACAAGGAGCAATGGATGTAAGTTGCAGCACAAGAGCTTCCACCTCAATACAAGGGGGAACTTCTTTACTGTAAGGGTCACAAAGCACTGAAACAAGCTCCCCAGTGAGGTTGGGGAGTCTCCTTCCCTGGAGACCTTCAAGGCCTGTCTGGATGCATTCCTCTGTGACCTGAGCTAGATCATATGGTCCTGCTCTGGCAAAGGAGTTGGACTTGATGATTTCTTTGGGTCCCTTTCAACCCCTGACATTCTGTGATCCTGGGGAATGGAGGGGCGAGGGGGAGAGGATAAACAAATATGTTGGAGCTGCTCAGTTACTTGTATTATTTAGCAGTCAAATGTCTCAAGAATTCTATTTGTACCAAAAATGCTACTTCGTGTTTGACATTAGGATTGTTGCTGCTGCAGGCCTGCACTGGTTCTACACCAAACCTTACATCTGCTGTTTTCAATCTTATTTTGGGATAATTCATTCTTACAAAGCCTGCAGCTGTGCTCCCACAACAGTGCAGAAAAAGAACAATCCAATTCAAATGCAAAAGGCACAAGGACACATGCATTGGGAGAAACTGACTGAAAAAAGCTTCTGAACACACAGCATATACTGGAATGCATACTGATACTGAGGGGAAAACAGAGCTGGTGCGAGGGAAAAGATTGCCATCGGATGAGGAAACGGAAACCAGAGGTAGGAAAATGGGAACACAAAAGTAGGTCTAGAGTAGAAGCAGGACATGCCGACCAAAATACTGCCACTACGCAGGCTTGATTCAGCCCCAGAGCTCTTCAGCCACGTACTCCAGATTAACTGGAATGGCATATGTGGGCTTGTCATTCAACACTGAATCATGCAAATGTGCACAAGTAGCCCAAATGAAAATTACACAGCTGTTTGGCAGGACATTGGATCTCCACTCTGGACACAGACATGACAATGGTAAGTGCCAGGGTAGATGACCAACAGCCTTACATGGAGAAAAATGGAAAGGAGATGATGTGAACTGGCTGAAGTTTCATATATCAGAGTGTAGATTTGGCAAATACGTCTCTGAAGGGCAGACATACTCTTATGAGTGACACAGTATCTAAACAGGGCACCATGACCAAAGATAAGGCATGTGAGATCTGCACAGGACTCTGCATCTCCCAGTCCTTGGCTGCCAGCTTCTACCGCTGTTTAAATTCTTTACAATTGGATTCTAAAAGGTTGCTGTCAAGTCAAAGACTTAAAAAAGAAAAGTATTATATACAAAAGCTGTGCATGTCTCCGCAGTTACATGTGTGTAAACATTCCTCATATAACAGGACTACCTCAGGAAAACTTAAGACAAAAGTCAATTGAAAGATTTGAAGTGTTCAAAACACTGTAGTATTATGGAGAGGAACTAATATGCCACATTATGGCCACTGCAAGAGCTCTTCAGTTAGAAAAGATCTCGGTGGATAACATTCCTAGGAACACAGCATAAAGCCTGGTTAAGGGGGTACAGTTACTATGCCCTGAATTAGAAAATATTTTTTGTGGAAAAATCTAAGTGGGAGTGACCAACAATTCCTCAGTAAGGGACCTCTGTTCCTGTTCCAGCTTGCGCTGGGCTTGGAGAGCTCCCTGTAAATTAAAACAGACTAAAAAGGGTAGTGAGGCTGACTCCTTGGAAGGCTGAGAAGGGTTAGCCATCTTCAGGCTTCACCAAGAAAGCAAGCTAGCAGCTAGCAAGCAAGCTCCAGGATGCAAAGCCTTCTGGGAAGGCTGGCATCTACACAGGCAGACCCACAAGACACGCCTGATCTGAAATACTTCTAATCAGCACTGCTGACTGATTTCCACATTTGAATGCATTGCTCACTGCTTATTTGTGTCACTTGATTCAACAGCAGGGGGTACCTTCCCTGTTCAGGAGCCCTCAGCCATGACCACTGCCCTACAGACACTGGGAAACCTGTATCTATAAGCTCCTGAAAAGCCTCTGCTGGAAGTTACAGATCTGTTTGTACCTTACAGAAAGAAAACCCAACACAGCTTCCTAACATTTTGGTCATCAATTAAGTAAATTACTTCCCTTTAGAAAACTGAAACTAATGGAAACCTACAGGTTAGTATCAGTCAATTAATGGCAGCAGCACTGCTCTTGGTAGTCTTTTTGAAAGCTTTAATCAAAACTAAAGACAGTCACAGAAAGCTTGTATTTAACAATACCTGCATCCTCCTAACTTTGGCAAATGTTTGAGATTCAAAACGCTTCCATTAGCTCAGGCAAGCACATGTTTTCACTTTAGTAGAATCCTACAACTTGCAGGTTAAGTTACTCTGTGATTGACATTTGTCCTACACCTCCCACAATCCCTCTATACCAGATTTGTTATTTTGTGCGTCACTTCCTTACTTAAGGGGGAAAATGACTGCATCAATTGCAGTCTCGCTGCAGTTAATACAACAGAATGTAGGGAACTGGGATGAAAACTGCTTTATCATTACCTATTCAAGTTGACCAGGTTTAGAGGGTTTGGTTTTAGAACCAAATCAGTCAGTTAAAAACCATTTTTTTTACAAGTAACTGGCAAATGTGTTATTTATACTCAAAATATCACATGCCATAAAATATTTTAACTGTTCACAGAAATCTCCACTAAGTTTTACAAACTAAGGCTCTTCAAATGCTAAAGGTCTTCAAGCTGAGTTACTCTTCAACTCCCTTACTCATTAGAGCTAAAAAGGCACTCTTAAATAGAAGCACTCACCTGTAGAAACTTTCTAATGAGACTGGTTCAAAGCATGTGTAACCTCACAGTGCTGAGTATGCTTTCAACATTGCAACTGGCAGAAAATAATGAGAGCTTCCCCAGAAACTCTCTTGATATTAAGGTAGCGGTCAACTCTTCCTACAACAAGACTTCCCCACAAAACAATATGCTGCCATATAAACCACACAGGGTATTTTGTTTACAGCAGTTTGAACTGTTAGCAAGACAGCAGCTGTGTCATTAGATTTATGTTTAACAAGGCATACACACAAAATTAGACCTGCCAACAGAGGATTTTGATTGAATACTTCTCATATGCAGTACCAAGTAGCTGACACTGGAAGCCAGGAAAGGCAAGTGTGCTCAGAAATGGCAGAGGAAATGCTCTGATACCTTGCTTAAGTCAGTTCTACAAACCTGCATCACTGATAGAATATAAACCCAGTAACAACTGAAATCTTTGCAGTGACTGAACTGTGCCAAAGATGCTATTCTTTGTTCCTGAATGAACAGATCCAGTCAAATTTATTAGACAAACTATGTCAAAGTAACACTGCAACTTTCCAACTCTGAGATAAGCCATATGGACACCATAGGTGCACTGAAAAAAGAATCAACACAATGGGTTTTAAATGATGGAAGTAATCCTAATTGTGGGTGGACTTGTTCACCCCTAGAGATCCTTTTGTCTCCAAAGAGCCTCTACCTTGCCTGCCACCATAATACAAAAGACTCCAGCATCTAAAGGTGTGTGGGTAGCACCCAGGCCAAAATGCCTGGGTCAAAGGATGCTCAGCCTTAATGAAGACACACAAAGGAAACAAAACAAAACAAAACAAAAAGAAATAAGGCAAACATAAAATAAAAACTGAAAATAATGAAAAAGGATAAAAAGGTACAAGAAAGAAAGATGTGCCTGCCTGAGCCATGGATTCTTAGAAGCTATTAGACCATCAAGAAGGATGCCAAGTTGGAACACGCCACTTCAAATTCCAGCTAATAAATATATTTGATTTCAACCAATCCTTTACAGTCAGTGTTAACTTGTCAAATGTTTCCAACTCCTAAGTTAGAACCATTTTAAGGAATGCAGATATTACACACCTACCTGATGCACCTGTTTTATCTTTGTTCTCAATTGATGCATTTTTACTTTTCACAGAATCTTCAAGCTCATCGTAATGTAGAATACAAAGCCTCCTCTCAATCTGGTACAGCAAAGCAGGACACATGTAGATAAACAGCTCAGGAGATATTGGAGAGCTGGCTTCCAGACCATAGTGCCGTAGCAGCTGGGTAACATTTAGGCACTGCAAGCAAATTGTACAAGTATGTTCCATATAAAAGCAACCATTTCATCAAAACCTGTACTTACAGAAAATTCAGCATGCGAGAATACAAACATGAAGCACAAATTGTAGCCCACAACATTCCAACAGTGCTAGAAAATGCCTAAGCTGACCCAAGTGGTTTATGCACTAGAAGCTCAAGTCTCATAGGTAATTATACCAGTGTCTAAAGTCAATGAAAATTAGTTCCCATATTCTTTACCTTTACAGTGCAAGGAATGAAGAAAGAGCAGCAGGAAAGGACTGGAAGAACATAAATCCAAATCAGGTTTTCTAACACTTCTTACTACCTACCAAACTTCTGTGTTTGTAAGTTCACACCTCAAATTTGGCATTTGCTCTCATCCTGTCCTATCCTAACTCTAGTTTAAAAGCATGACATCAGTAAGTCCTGCTTCTGTGGTTACTGCAAGGAGGAAGTATATTTAAGGTCCTGGCAGAAATAATGAGTGCTGAAGGGAGAAACAGAAGATACATCTACACTACTTCAGTCTCTTAGGACAAAGCAATTAGAAGTATGTTCAGAAGATACAGTGGTAGTATCTGTGCAGTTTCCAAAATGTTAATGACCTTCAATTCTGAAAGAAGTCTAAAAGAGTGTGTGGTAGCGAAGCATTCCTGAATACTGGAAAGGGAAAAGAACCCACTTGTAAGCTTTAAGGATCTCCTTTACACAGAAAAATAGTCAGGAAAAGTGACCTCAGAGATGGGTGATGTGCAGAGAGAGAGAAATGAAAAACCATCAAGTAGGCTCAAAACTGAGGCAGTGACTTAGCAGTTCCACTCCACTAGCTGTATTACACAGCAGTCACAAACGTGGCACTGCTTGTGGGGAATTCTTGCGTAACAAGGGCAAAGTCACCTTACCGGTTCTGGGTGCCATACCCACCTCCTCGCGCTGACGCTCATCCTCGCTGTGCTCCTTCCGACCACGCGCTGAGAAGAGGGCATGCTTCCTTACACTGATCTGCTTGTGAGGTGCCTCTCGATTGCTGCCGTGGTGGTGCCCATCCTCGTTACCTAAACTCGAACCTTGGTGTCCGTTACTACGAGAATGACGTGTGCCATTATGGTCATGATGATGTAGACGAGGGTGGTGGCGATGGTGATGGTGACTCTGGTCATGAATGTGCTTGCCATCATCTTTTACTGGTGGCACTACGGTGTCTCTCTCAGGATCACACTTGTGATTTCTCTTTGCAGCCATACCAGTCGTGGTGTGGTTTTCTGAATCCGGGTGGCTGTGAGGATGGTTATGAGGGTGAGAACGTTTTCCTTCTTGGACTTCTAAAGCATATAAGTGAGAAACATGATCATGGCCAATATCATCGTGATTTATCATCACTGCTTTTACCTCTCCTAAGCCAAGGCTTAGTAACAGTTTTTCGAGGCCAAAAAAAGATAATCTTCCATTTTCACCATAACGATCAAAAATCTTTTCAATGTAGTATCTCTGTTCAGCTTCCGATGTTGAGTATTTACTTGACACGGACTCTGTTCCTCCGCTCTGGGAATAGGATGCGTTTGGAATCTGATAGTCATTATGGTCGTGTTCGCGTTTCTCTCTATGACCATGGTCATGCCTACCTCCATGGCAGTGATTGCACTGATGGAAGATAAATGTCAGCAAACAAATGATGCAAAATTTTGTGTGCACGTGTACCTTCATCTCTGTTTCCTATAAGAAACATAAGGGGAAGCATTTGGGTGTAAAAGCAATCTCAATATTTCCACTACACCAGTATTGGTCTGCTACTTAATTGTACTAACGGAATGACTCCGATCTTTGTAGATACTGCTGTTAACAGAGAAATGACTGCTAGCTTTTTACTGCAGAACTGTACTTGTGTGCTTTGCTTATTGAGCAATAAGACAGACTCTATATATTTTTGTGTACATTTTCAGAGACATTGCCACTTCTGATAACCTCCAATACAGAAAATCTTGACAAAACACAAGTTACAAAAGAAGAAAAGCTACCAGAAAACCATACTGTATTTTCTTATTTATGGGAATGACAGGCTGGTTGTAAGAGTTGAAAACACTTTTTTCATCATTTTGTTCCATGTGCTGCTGAAGTACCTCCAATAAACACACAGACTGCACAATTCCCTATTTGGATTAGTAATTAATGATTTGAAAAGAGGTTGTCAGCAACTAATTTTGATGTATTGCTTAAAATTTCATATTTTCAGTACTTATATGGTTCTACTGATTTCAAGGGTCTGGGTAGATGATAGTGTAAAAATTAGGTTACATGGACAAAGGACACTGGAAATACAGCTCAAAAGACAAGTTGACCTAAAATGCTGACTCAGCCTAGATCAAAGTCATCAAGCATTGATTTCTACAGAAGGTAGCAGCATCTGGACAATGCAGTTTTCAGTTTAGTATGAAATGTCAGAAACTTGCTATTCAACATCAGGTAATAAAGAGGACCGTGCAGAAGTCTGTTGCATTCTGAATTTAAAACAATTTCCTATTTTGCAGTGGTATTTTGCTTACATCTGCTAGCACAAATAGCTATAAACCCTGAATAATTACTGTAAAAGAAATGTAAAATAAATTACAAGTCCAAGTTTATGTAAAAATGATACCACGTTAGAAAGCTAAACTCAAGCCAAGAACTGTAATTCATTGACTTTTATTTTCTAGAGACTTCTCTTGGGTAGAGAATCACCTCTAAGACACTTGTTTTAGAAACAATCATTTAAACACTGCAAGTATTTTCTAGCAACACTATTTATTTGCCACAGTATCAAGTAGAACAAAGCATGCAATATTCACAGCAGCTCTACCAAATTGTGGTGGGCCAAAATAGGCTAATACATTTATTGGTTTGCTCACGATATGTTTTTCTGCTCTTCCTCCTGTTAAGGGGAGACGCAACTGCGGGAAAGAAGACAAAAGACCCTGGAGCCATTAAGTCTAGGGACTCTGGCCTGCCCAGATTTGTCTTGGTCCTGTGGTAAATAATGTACACACACGTAGCTTGTGTTTGCCTTGTGCAGCACCAATGTTTTTCACAAATTTGGATAAAGCAAGCCTATGGCTTTACCTAATATAGTCAGGTTTGTCTAACTGCCATTCAGATTGGCTATTCTGTGTCCAAAGGCCCACTGATCTTGGCCCACATTGATAAAAAGAGATATGCAAGAAAACACAATGTGCTCTGCCATGCTGTGCCATTCTATTCACACCTGCAGTTGCCTGCTTCTATTGCATAATGCCTTATTTGCCTGGAAACTCCACCGTTGTGAGTTTACCAGGAACAGACTCTAAATGCCTCCATGCTATTGGCTTGCATAGCCAGCTTGTGCTAAGACTGCACATTGCAAGACATCCTGCCTACACCTGAAAGTCTCCTGGAGATACACATATCATCCAGAGGAGCCAGGAGACAAGGTCAGAGATTGTCTGCCTCCTTTCCCCAGAAGCCTGGGAAGAATCAAGTCTCAGCGGCTGACAAGACAGAGTAGCCTGAAAGTGTTTGGGTACTCTCTGGGACTTTGGCTAGCCCCACAAGTTGGGTAATGATAATTTTGTGAGTAAATACTTAAAGCCTCTTTGTAATTCTCCACTGCCTTCTGCCATAAGCAGAAATAGCTCCTTGAGTCCACCTAGTGGGCAAGCAGTATATTGACTGCAAGCAGCATTTCACCACAAGAATCTTCTCTTCCAGTTCAATTAATGTTTATATATTTTGCTGGTTATTACTAGATCTAGTTATTATCTGAAAAATGTTTCCATGACAGTGCAGAGAAACGATTATTATTATTAAAATTAGTGGTCAAGGGTGGTGAGCGCTCTGAATAACAAAATTAATAAACAATATTCATTTTGAAAAAAATTAATCTCGCATTAATTAATTTCCCCTTCATAACATACGTACGTGAAGGAGATACTCAAGCACTCTTATCAGTGAAGGGGTAGGCAACAAAAAGAAAGCAGCACAGAGCTCCCCAATCAATCTGAAGGACTCTTCCAAAGAATTTGAGTTGACTAAGACAGACAAAGAGAACACATACAGAGTAGAGCTTCTTATACCTAACTAGTTCAGTTTAGACTGCAACTGAGGACATGAGAGCTGAGAAACAGAGTTCCATTGTGCCACCAAAACACTGCAGCAATAGCAAGGAGGTAAAGTAACAGGAAAATAGGTGAAGTGTGCTTTCACTGAATCACAGAACAGTTTTGGTTGAAAAAGACCTTTAACATCATCAAGTCCAAACACTCTCTAACTATACCAAGGCTGGTGGTAAAATATGTTCCTCAGCACCACATCTCTGGCTCTCTGAAACACCTCCAGGGACGGGGATTCAATCTCCTCTTGGGGGAGCCTGTTCAGTCGTTGAGAACTCTTTCACAGAAGGACCTTCTTCTAATGTCCAATCTAAACCTCTCTTGGTGAAACTTGAGGCCATTTACTCTTATCCTGTCACTTGTTACTAGAGAGAAGAGACTGATCCCCACCTAGCTCCAACCTCCTTTCAGGTTGCTCTATATAATGAGGTGGTCTTCCCTCAGTCTCCTCTTCTCCAGACTAAATAACCTCAGTTCCCTCAGCTGTTCCTCACCAGATACTTCACCAGCTTCACTGTCCTGCTCAGAACACCCTCCAGCACCTCAACGTCTTTCTTATGGCCCAAAATTTAACCCAGTTCTCAAACCATAGCCTCCCTAGTGCAGAGTGACAATCACTTCCCTGGTTTTGCTGGTCACACTGTTGCTGATCCAGGCCAGGATGCTGGCACCCATGCACATGCTGGCTCATGTTCAGCCAGCTGTCACTCTCTTTCTCTTTTGTTTTCATCTCTCTCTATGTTGCATGCAGCTTTATTCCCTTATGTGCACCTTGGCTAGAGGAGGTGATCCTACAGTCGTTAAGATGTAAATGACTGGGTCAATGCACCATCAAATGCTACTGACTGTCAGACAAGAAATGACACAACCAGTTGTCCTTCTCAAGACCACTCCAGCTGCTAACTAAAACTTCATGGCATTGGTCATGAAAGCACTTTGCAGCAAACCACAAACGTTTCAAGTCCATTTCCACAAAAAAAAGAACTCAAACCAAACAAAAGAACAAAAGTTTGTAAGATCTTACATTTGCAACAGGCTGACAGAAAAAAAAGGATCAGGAGAAGAGGAAATCACTACCTTTTAATGACTTTATATAGTGGATAAATAACTTAAGACAGAAGACTGGGGAAAAAGATTTTCCTGTTACTCTCTACAAACACAGAAGCTCAAAATTTGCTTTTCACTGGAGGCATGTGGATCAAAATTGATTCCAGGGACATTGGAAAGACCACTGTATGAAGGCTGCTTGTTCAGCCATCAGTCTGGGATGGCTACAGTCCATCTCCTGGTCAATCACCTACATTACTGACCAAAGCATTGTGACAAACTTTTTCAAGTGTTTCCATATGCTGAATTCATCCCCCAGACTTACTATTATTTTTATACAGACTTTTTCATTCCTAGGCATCCTTAATGTTCTTAGAACTACATCACTGATGATAAGTGCAGGAACATTAAAAGCACCTCAAATCACCTTCCAGAATGTTTTTCCATTCTCATTTGAGGAAACAGTTAAGGGCAGAGCTGTTACTAGTGGAGTAGAAAGAAACAGGTTGCAATTTTTTATCCAAGAGTCACTGGGCTGAGTCAACCCTCAGACTGTATCACTGAAATTCACTCCACAACCTTCAGATCAAAAACATAGGCTCTTTCTCACAGCATCTGAGAACCTGGGCTCTGTGACTGCCATGATCCCTGGAAGCAGAAAGACTCGGGCAGTAAAAGTACTGGATCAAGAGAATATCTGGTGACAGATGAACAGAGCCACATTTCTAGAGGAATATGATGATTTTCATCAGCTAAGAACATACAAGGTGGAATGTGACTTAATGAGAGCAGGATCAGGATCTGAAATAGCAGTTAAGGCACATGAGGCAAGTGAAAGCCCTGGGAGAAGTTCAAACTGATCTGTGCTTGCAGGTTAAGTATAAACAGCTTAACACACTGTTCTAGCAAACTGGTCAGTAGCTTTTTAGTTTCAGTTTCTCAGTACTGCCAAGAGTCTCTTGAGTTTAAGTAAAATTCAGTTACAGAGCACTAATATTTTAGGTAAGACAATTTTTCCCCCTCTGCCACAGTATAGTACTGTAATCCAGAATAAGCAAAGTCAAATTACTGAAATATCTCAACCAGGAAATTCATGACTAAAGCATGATCATAATCCTTTTCACAACCTCATGATCTTTTCCATGTGACTGTCTCATACAATTCTACTAATACATTACTTTGAAACATTAGCCATGCATCCCTAATTGTGGTGTTTATTGTTGAATGGTACCTTTTCTCCATACCCTAATGGCAACATCGCTAGTAACCTGTGATCGTGATTCACTGCTGAAACACAAGAACTGAGCATTATCAGGCCAACTGCAAAATCAATTGGATGTCTCACTGTTTTCTATTACAAAAGTAAGAACCTTAGCACAATATTTTTATTTTCCCATTATATAATCTTCTGGATCTTCTACTGCAATCCTTGTCACAGAATACAGATGTTTACAAAACAAATGTATCCATCATAAAAACTCTCAAACAAAACAACTATTAAGAGTTGACTATTTGTTTATTTTTAAACAAATGCCACTATTCTCTAGGCAATTATGAACAGCTGTCATCTTTAACCTGCAAGGCAGTATTTGCATGCATAAAATAACCAGAAAGCTCAAGTCTGAATTCTATACATTTCAGTGCCATGTAACTGTAAATCACTCATCTCAATATAAGAACATTAACATTCCCGAATCCCTTCAAAAGGATACTGAAGGGCAGCCTGAGCACAACACTGCACCAAAGCTGAAGAAGATTTTGCCTATTGCTGCTGTCAGGCTTTGCCTCCTTTTATTCACCCAAATATATGATTCCCTGCTGCCTCCCCTCCTTCCCTCCATAGCTCAGTGATGGTGTGGCCTTCAACTGGGATACGCGAGCTAAAACTCCTACCCAGAGCTGGGTAAGAAACCACAGCACCTGTAGATGACAGAGCTGGGAACCACAGCACGTACTTTCCTTGAGCTGCCAAGTCTTTCAGGATGCACTCAGGCAGTGGGCCATCCCCACCCTAAGCCAAACTGTAAAGGTAAAGCAAATGCGTAAACTCATGGTGCAGAAGATAAACAGCCTCTGCCCCACCCACTGTCACCTGAGAAATCACAGTGCTGCCACATGCACCCCCGCCTCGCTTCCTCCAGCAGTGCAAGCAAATCATTCACGCTAAACGCAGCTCTGATTTCACTGCCACACACAAGATTTTTAGAACAGAGGCTAGAGGTCACAGTACCTGAGCAGCACATCAGCAAAGAGTTATCTTTTCTGCGTGGAAATTTCACAGTATCTCCATGCTAACTCAGTGCCTGCCTGCGGAGTTTCAGCTATAGACCTAAATGGATCTTTGATGAAAATAGTTTTGTATTTTTTTCTTTCATTAATTTTCCCTTGTATCCATGAAAGTTCTCCACAGTGCCTACAATTTCACTGTGCTCTTTTACAGCACTTTGTGAGAAAACTTCATTTAAAACTGGAGGACAAAGACAATTTGGGGGGACATTTTTGCTTATCACCAACTACTTCCCTGAGATGAAAAAAAAAACTAGTCCAGAAGTTAGGCTTTATGTAAACCAATAAATTTTGATTCAGACAACGCAGTCAGACAAAATTCAGACTCAACTGAAGGTCACATCTATCAAAAAATACCAAACAAATGCTTTGGCTAAGATAAGAGAGAACAGACAGAGACAGCAGATGTTAAACACACAGCAATATTCTTATTAATCTAAGATACTCTCCTTGTTCAGAACTCCATGATTCACATCTGCTAAGAACTGCTCAGAATAACAGCTTTTATCAGAAATGGCACTTTTCTTGAGAAGTGGCTTCTTGAAATAAAGCCACTCATTACACAAACCCAGTTTTTCTTGCAGATCCCCACCACTTCCACTTCAGCAACTATGTGGTATCTCATACGGAAACTCTGGGATTGGAAAATCCAGATGAGCTTGGCTTTTTATTGCCTATGTTCCAGTTTTTTACCTAATACCAGAACATCAAGTTCTACTGATCTAGCACACTGCCAAGATAAATTGTTTTAAAAAATTATTACTGTGAATTTAACACATCCTCATTACCTAAAGACAGTAAGAAAGCCATGGAAGAATTTAATCAAATACTAAATTCATTGTTTTCTCAACCTTTAAAAGCTGACCATTGGCTTCAGATGTACCAACATGCTACAGACCTAAAGTTACAATTAACAATATCTAACTTCAGCTCTCACCCATCTCCTGTATTTTCTTCTCTCTTCATTTTCTGTGTACCAGGTTTGTGGATTTAAGTAAAACTCATTGATTTGAAAGCCTACAGCCCAGTAGGAGGGGCTCCCTGTAAGAACTTACCATTAACTAACTGATCCGAGCCATGTTTGCAGAGTTAATAACCAGATAAGACTTCAACAGTAGAGAAAGCAGTTATGCACAACTGGGCACACCAGGAAAATGTGTGAAAATTCCAAAACGTGAAGTATTTGAAATGCAAAATCTCAAGTGCACTAGAAACTCATCCTAAACATATATAGTAGCAATCTCCTAGCTCACTAATCCAAACACAGGCATGGGGGGGGGGGGGGAGTGACAATCTTCAGTTATTTGTAAGGAATTGCTGAGTGCAGAATCCTTTTCAGAGCTCAAGAGAATACAAAGTTCTACAAGCATTAGTTTTGCTTATTAAGAATTAATTTTCAGCCTTTTCTACAGCACATAAAGCAGCTGTTAATGCACTGAATGTGTAATGGAGCTAGTGCCAATATTCTACTCTCCAGTCAGTTCCTATTAAGAAATGGGCGCTAGCAAGAACGAGATATTCAAAAAGATGGACCAGTTACACCTGCATGTTGGTATTTGATTTTTCTACTGAAAGTAAGCAATTGCTTTTATTAGAACTAAGGCTGAAGTTCAACAAACATTTTAAAATTTACAAGAGCAGCCCTGTCCTCCCCCATGGCTTCATGCATCCATTCCCACTCCCACAAACCCATTTGTGTATACCAGCACATTTGTTTGCTGATCTGTTCGTTCTGCAGCTGTACAACTATATTCTGATGAAAAATAGCCTAGAAAAAGAAAATAAGATTATTTCCTATCAGCTTCCCTGTGCAGCTGCACAAACACTACAGTCTATACAAAAAAGCACCCTTGCTTTTGGTGGCAACACCAGCTTGCAGATTTGGTTGCTCTGAACACAGTATTCTCTCTATAACACAAAACCTGGAACATTCTTCAGTGACACTGTAAAACCAACAGTGGACAAATTTCATGTTGAAAGCTATTTCAGAAGAATGTCCCTATTCTTTCCCTGGACACAATATAATATTTGCAATAAAGTGTTTAAATTAGAAGCAATGCTTTTAGTCTTCCTATAAATTAAGCACCTATACTGTGAATTTATCAGGAGGAAAACCATAAAAATGTAACATTTGCTGATTGGTAGTGAACAAAACAATGTTTTCATTATTTAGACATGGCTAATAGTCCAGACATGTCTTACCTGCTACCTGGCATTCTTTGCATGGGCACCTGCCACAACAAAATTACCTGCCACAACAAAATTAACTTCTTTAACAACAGGTTGAAATAGTGAGCAGGCCATTTGTAAAACAGCAAACTGCTGAAGTGACCTCATGTTGCATGAACATCAGTGCTCAATAGGATTTATGTATTTACAGTTTTTAAGACTGGGCACCTGAAAATGTCTTGAGAAGAGGTAGAGCTTACAAGGAACTGAGGGCAAAAAGGAACAGTGGTAAACTAAGATGTTTGCTGAGAAGCAGAGTCAAGTTGGATGGGGCCTTCAGCAACCTCATCTAGAAGGTGTCCCTGTCCATGGCAGAGGGTTGGAACCAGATTATCTTTAAAGTCCCTTCCAATCTAAGACATTCCCTGATTCTATAATCCTATTTCATCCACTGCTATGCTAAAACACGTGCTGTATGTTAAAAGGCATGGAAGGCCCACTGACAAATGGGACAGAGACACATTTCTTCCCCATGAGCTACGTCACATCCATGCCTAGCAGGTCACGATTATTTAAGTTCATTTCTGGGATTTGGAGGTTGCCAGTTTTTCACTTGACAACACTTACTATTGATTCAAATCAGCATTTTTAAATACATTTAATTAAAGAAGGCTCTCTGCCAACATGCCACTCAGGTTGCTCTGTCAGAGTGCGAACCTGGATTTTGTACTTATACTCTGAACCAACTACTTCTCTTAGGCTAGAACACAGCCTTCTTTTCCTTAGGGGTGTAAAGGAAATTTGGGACACAATGGGCAGCTACTGGAACCCATCACAGACTTAGTGGGTTCCTAAAAGCTGTCTAACAATATTGTGGGACGTGTGTGTTTGCTCAACATCTTTGTCGGTGACATGGACAGAGGCACTGAGTGCACCCTCAGCAAGTTTGCTGATGACACCAAGCTGTGTGGTGCAGCAGACACGCTGGAAGGAAGAGATGTCATCCAGAGGGACCTGGACAGGCTGGAGAGGTGGGCACAAGCCAACCTCATGAGGTTCAACAAGACCAAGTGCAAGGTCCTCCAACTGGGTCGAGGCCATGCCAAGCAGAAATCCAGGCTGGGGAGTGGCTGGAGAGCAGCCCTGAGCAGAGGGACTTGGGGTGCTGGTGGATGAGAAGCTCAGTGTGAGCCAGCAGTGTGCACCTGCAGCCCAGAGGGCCAACCAGAGCCTGGGCTGCATCAGGAGAAGTGTGGCCAGTAGGTCTAGGGAGGTGATTCTCCCCCTCTACTCTGCTCTGCTGAGACTCCACCGGGAGTACTGTGTCCAGTTCTGGAGCCCCCATTACGAGGATGTGGACACGCTGGAGCGTGTCCAGAGAAGGGCCACGAGGATGATCATAGGGCTGGAGCACCTCTCCTATAAGGGCAGACTGAGGGAGTTGGGGCTGTTCAGTCTGGAGGAGGAGGCTCCCAGATGACCTTCTTGTGGCCTTTCAGTATCTGAAGGGGGACTACAAAAAAGCTGGGGAAGGACTTTTTAGGATATCAGGGAGTGACAGAACTAGGGGGAATGGAGCAAAGCTGGATATGAGTAGGCTGGACGTGAGGAGGAAGTTCTTAATCATGAGAGTGGTGAGAGCCTGGAATGGGTTGCCCAGGGAGATGGTTGAGGCCCCATTCCTGGAGGTGTTTAATGCCAGACTGGATGGGGGCTCCAGCCAGCCTGATCTAGAGTAGGGTGTCCCTGCCCGTGGCAGGTGGTTGGAATTAGATGATCCTTGTGGTCCCTTCCAACACTGACTGATTCTATGATTCTAAGTGTTCTGAAAACATCTCTGTAGATTGAGCAACGCTTTAGCAGTCCTGTGCATTACATGAACACTGTACATATTTCAACAGGCACATCCACCAAAAAATGTCCAACTGAATCAAAACGGGGAACTTTCACCACATTTCAAGTAAGACCCCAGCAGAAGTCACGACACTGCCTAGCTTATTTATTTTAGCCAAGCTTAAAGATCTACATGGCTACCCATGACAGGTCTGTGAGACGACCAAGGCAACCAAACTGATACAAATATTGATTGACTTAAAAAAAATCACCTACCATGAACTGTTAATATCAAAGCAGCTTCAAAGGAACAAAACTTTTGAGCTTAACAATTCATGACGATGTAGGATTTAATATTCAGTATTACTCTTACTGAAAGATTAGAATAAAGGGGAAAGGATGTACAATTCTTAAGTCCTTCATCTGAAATGCAAGCAGAGATGTCTTCTTAGAAAATCAAACTAGTGCTGGGCTAAAAGTGGAATCTTAAAAGCACTGTTATGTGTATGTATTTCCCTGTGTTCACCACCTTACACACGCAGGTGCAGCCCAACAGCAACACAGACAAGCAAGAACAGATATCATAGAAAGGGAGACTGCATTACTAGTTCTAACACTACATTACAATCAAATACATCTGACCTAGATCATGTTATGCAGTATTAGAACTTAATCTACTATCAATTCCTGGCTTCTACAGTAACTATGATTCTGTCAGGAAAGGACTCCTTTTATCAGGCACTCACTACCTTCATACATCTTCCCAATTACAAGAAACCTGCCATTTTTTTTGTTAACAAGCAGGAGAAACAAGTTCTTGTGGGTTTTCCAGTGTCAAAAAAAGCAGCTACTTGCTGTCTCTGACTTGAACACAGGTAATCAGTATCCCAAAACATATCCAGTACTTAGGAAAAACAAGACCATCCTCATTAACTAAGAGACAGGTTGCATGACTAGTGGAGTCACCATTTTCTGTTAAAACTGCCTGCCTTCCTTCCCTCCCTCCCTCTTCTTCTGCTGCTTAGCTGGCAGTACATCGCCCCTTGCACTGAGCTGAGCACATTACAGTCATATCACCAGTTAACTGTCTGACATCATAATAAAGCTATCCAAAGTGGATGCATGATGTGAGCAGGGCTGTATACCTCTTTTAGAAAATCAAGCCAACTAAAGCGACTGATCACATGTTTAACTAAGTAACAGACTACAAACCAGACCTCTAGTAGAAGAGGGCTTAACCAGCAAGGCAAACTGGCAGAAGTTGATTAAACTAATACACAGCAGCAAAATTAAAGGCTACTACATTAAAAACTGAGACTATTAAGTCCACCTGCCCCTCCAGACCTATTTTAACCTCTGAAATACCTTGGTTTAAAATATCATGAAACATACACCGTATGAGAGTTTCATCCTGACAAATATTTGATTACAGTTAACCACAGCTGAAGATACCTAAACATTTGTGTGCTAAGAGTCTGAGGCTTTTCTTATTTCTAGACGCACAGCAGTTTCTCATGAATCCTCCGATCCCCTCTGTGGTCATGTAAGTTATGACTACTCAACAGAACAACATGCTGTCTCCTAGTAGGCCCCCTCACTGCCGGGTTAAGAAGCTGAAATACTTCAGTAAGTATGTTGGCATGTTGCCACTCAGACCTTTATTAGGTACTGTCTAGCTAATGTGATACCACAGTCCCTGAGCAAGAAAGTTTCAAGAAAGGGCAAAAATTTTCTACAGCAAAGTTAGTAATGACTACAGATCTATTCCTTACTGGCAAAAACCAGATTTCTTTTCAGACTGTGCTTCAAAAACCAAACAAACCCCACTAAACAACAACCAAACCCCCCAACATGGCACCTAAAACAAAAACCGAAGTCAACCCTTCGCTCAAAACCAAACCTGGAGATTAATTCCATTCATTTTCACTGCCAACAATTTCTAGTGAGCATGAGCAAACTGATCCACAGCTCACTAGGTTCATTCTGCTGATGTTCAAGATCTGTTTCAGAAATACTTCTTCCGCTTTCTGTTTTCACAGAGCAGCAGCTGACATACAAGCATCCCTGCACTGCTGCACTGAGTCAATGCAGTATAAACCTTCTAACAGGTTTTAGCAACAGTGTAATTCTGCATTAGCAGAACCAGCAGACTCCCTTCACTCCTATCTGACTTCTTTGGAAAGCAGCAAGCTACAAAGGTGACAGGCAGATGAAAATGAAGCTCCCAGGTGATCAAAAGCTGAGAAAGAGGAGACAACAGCTGAGTCATTCCCTATGTAGCAAGAGAGAAAAAACAGGAAATGGGAAAGAAGAAGATGAGGCAGCACAACGTGATATCTAGAAAAAGAGAACGTTTCCAGTGCAATGAACCATGTTCCCCAGCATGGGCGCCCTACATGTAATTTCAACAGCCCTCGTAAGCTTTTGAGACTGACATCAGGAAACCATTATCTTCCCAGTCTGGCATGCTGGCTTCCAGGTTTTAGGCTATGAAAACCTGTGCTGGGTTTGGATTATCACAAGAGGTACTGAAACACAAACGGCTTCAAACAACTCCTTTTTCAGTTTACATGTCAGATATCCATGACATGAGAAACCCTGGAAAAACAGCACAGATGCAGCAGCACACAGAACATGACCAATCTGTGGACTGATGCAGCACACACTTTGCTCCTCTTCAGACAACAGTGTAGACAGGACATAGTTTCTAGCATTTCATTCAGGTTTGGAAACTGAAACACTTGTTTTTTATTAGCTTTAAGTGCTACACATTTCCTCACCAGACTTTAGTAGGTGCATTTCAAATAGTATCCCCAGTTGTAATCAATGATCTAAAACAACCCACATTCTCTCTGCATCAGGTGTTTGTCACCTCAAGCTCTATCAGCAAGCTGAAATAACTAGCTCCCATTTACAGAATCACAGAATTAACCAGGTTGGAAGAGACCTTTGAGATCAAGTCCAATCTAACACCTTCTAATTAACTAAACCATGGCACTACGTGCCTCATCCAGTCTCCTTTTAAACACCCCCAGGGGCGGTGACTCCACCACCTCCCCAGTTTAAGGTAGCTTGAGTAGCCCACCCTCAAAGACAAATATTTGTCAGGTGACAAATTTATTTAAAATATTTTCCAAATTAAGCTGGGAGTCCCACAGAAAAAGTCTATTACACTTTCTTCCCAAGAACAGAAATTGCTCCCCAAACATATAAATTCTTAGTATTCACAGGACTCTCTTTGCACCTAAAGCTCACAACTGTGAGAACAGCCGTGATTAAGCTTTCCTTAAAGTTGCACTGACAATCTCAACGTGTTACATCAGGTTATGATCATTTGACAGTTCTGAAAATGTGCTAGAAAACAGCCAGCGTTCTGACAGCCAACCTGTGAGGAAAATGGAATGAGGTCTTTCCTATTAGTATGCTCCTTACTAGCACAGGTGGTTAGGCCTGTCCACTCGTGGTTCCACAGTTTCAGCATTAAGGACTGAATCTTAACCTTCAGAAAAACTGTCATGGAGATTAGTTTTTAAGTAGCTTGTGTTGTTTGAGTTCAGTAATCTCATATCATAAAAACACATACCTATTTCCAAACCCAGACTGATTTACCTCATCACTGGTTTATCAAGTGCCCATTGTATGTGAAAAACAAACTTAAAAAGACAGAACTAAGTGTCACTACAACATGCACAACCATGATCAAACAAGGTTAAAACTGGACAGCCAAATCAAACAAGTTCCAACACGCTTCCTTTGGGACAACATGAAAGCTCAAGCTGGAAGCTCATGATCTAGGCACTGCTTAATCTTTCTTCCTGCTTGTATTGGCCACAGCTTTGCAGAAAATGGACTATGAGGTATCCAAATTACAGGTACTTCATTCACAAAGGAAAGCTATGCCAGGCTGGACATAGTCACTTTTCCATGCATTTACTTGTGCAAGTTCAACTAAGTAAAAACTATAGATCTTATCAGTTTCCTACTATTTAAAAGAAACAGTTTATTAACGTCCAAGGCCTGGTTAGCACATGCACTCCCTACTCTCCTGCTGACTTTTCAGGATGTAACTCTTGAAAGGTGGAGATAGTTATAATAAATCTTAGTTTGAGATTAAACAGGACTATTTCCAAATATCAAAATGTCAGCAACATTGTTATCACATGAACTGAACTTTCTGAAACGTGCCTGAATTACTTCGATCATCCAATTTCTCTATTTCTTTTTTTTTTTTAAATGGGAGAAGCAAATGTAATGACAGCTATGCCTGTTTGTGCCACGTTGAACCACAACTTCTCTGTAATTGCACCTTTCATGACTGACTGGACATACATTCCAAACTTAGCACCTGCTTTTTATGGAAGCCAACCTGGGAAGCACTGACACCTACAGGAAAGAAGAACGTTAATTAAAACAAATGTGTTCTGGAGTATATTTTTTACATACGTAACTTTCCTATTTTTATGCTACAGTATCAGTTACTACTACCCAAATTGACACTAGCACATTGCAGTTGGAAACACCCCAAGCATTACTTTTATTACTAGATGGCAATTGCTCCCCGTTCTTCCTATTTAACCAGGCATTCCAGTGTGCATTCTGAAAGCTGCAAGAGGCTTCAAGTATCACAGGTTCCTTCAGCATCACATTACAACAACTCGTCATGATTAAAACAAACAAAAAAAAAAACGTTCACAGTTCTAGAAAAGTTATTCCTCACTTGGAAGAGTTTAAGAGTAAATGCAAACACTTCCACAGAACACCCCACCCCCAAAAAGACAACGATAACTAAGATTTTAAAAAAGTTACTTTATTCCAAAGTTTCAGCATTGTTTCCAAAGGACGCAGCGTTAGCAGCAGAAAGTTAAGCGAAACACTTCCTTTCACTATTTCTGTGTTCGCTGTATTACAGACAGCAACAAGATTCGACCCTCCCATACCTTTTTGGAAGGTTATATGCAGGTTGCAACCCAAATGCAATTTCTGCAGTTATTAACGCTAACCAAAAGCTTCATGCCAAGCCCAAGATTTAATCGCGCGGCTTTATTATCCGCCACCACTATACTGCCTCCAAATAAACATGGCAAAATGCCACGAAAGCCCCTCAGAAACACATCACCGACTCTCGTCCCTTTCCGCAGCAGCCTTTGCGCTACGGCAAGGGCCAACCCCTTCTCCCTACACTCAGGGCCTCCACGTGGCCGCACAGAGCCGGTTCCGCGGGGCCGGGGCCTTTCCAACGTGAAAGATGAGAAAAGTAGAAGAGCAGAGGCGGAGGCAGCGTTTGGTGCTGCTGGGCCCCTAGCAGCTTCCCCAGGCCGAGACCACCGCCCCTCGACCGACACTCGCACCCTCCCTGTCTCACTCCCCCAACCCCCCCCATCACGGTTTTTCGCTCTCCGCCCAAAACGGCTGAGGCAGGGGCAGCCCCGCACCCGCCGCCGCCGCCGCCGCCACTCCGTTCTCTCATGGAGGAAGAGGGGGGCCGGGGGGGTGGCGGTGTTACCTGTAGCATGGTCGACCCGCGGGCGTAATGAGAAAGAAAGGGGGTGGGGGGATGCGCCAGGACGGCGGCGGCGCCTCGTGCTCCTCTGCCTCGGGGGGTGGGGGAAGGCCGGGCACAGCCCCCAACCTTCCCGCACATACACACTCCCAGCTGCCGCCCCCCGGACCCCCGCCGGCCTCCCTCGCCCACCCCGCAGCCCCAGGCCCAGCCAAGGGTCTCGCGATGAGGCGGCCGTGCCGTCTTGTTCCCCCGCACGCCGCTCCGCATCCCGGGAAGGTGGTGTCCGCTACTGCCGATCGTCACCGGCTCCTTCTCGTCGTCCCCCAGCCTTGCCGCCACCCCCCTGCCCCCCAAGTCGCCGCCGCCGCCGGCCCCGGGCCTGCCGCCACCCTCGCCGCCGCGCCGGCCGGTTGTGGGGGAGGGAATGTAAACAAATGGGGTTTTATAGCTACCTCACTCGAGTGCCGTGTGCATCTCCCTCTCCGCTCGGTACCAAACCGCCGCGGCGCCTCCTCCTCCTCCTCCTGCAGCTCCTGCCGCCGCCGTCGATACGCTATTCACCAACCACAGCTACGCCAAGCCCCGCCGCGCTCTGGCACACTCACCCCTACGCACGGAGCGCAGCGGCCTGCACGCGCGTCCCCGCGGCCTGCTCTACCCAATGCGGAGCCATTTCCTCCTCTACTCCCCCTCCCCTACCCCACCACGGGCTACGAAAATGGCGCAGCAGCGCTCGCCCCCCTCCCTGCGGTGGCTTGCGCTCATCACTCAAACGGTGTACATCGGCGGGCGGTCGGGGCGGCGGGAAGCAGGACGGGAAGCGGGGCGCAGCCCTACGGCGGGAGCGCCGCGGGACTAAGCAGTGTTTTATGCGGCGCCGGCGGTAGCCGTGCCGCCTGCGCTGTCTGTATCTGTTCGGACCGGGCTGCGCGCAGCGTGTGCGGGGCCTGCACAAACCCCCGGCCAGCGAGACGCTTGCGGTACTCCGACGGGGACGCCGAGCTGCTGCCTGTGTCTCGGCGGGAGGAAGGGAAGGAAATAGGGCGGCGGCGTTGTTGGCCCCGTCGGAGAGAGGCCTGGGCAGCGGCCCCGGTGCAGAGGCTGCCAGTCGGCCGAGGGCAGGGCCCGGCGCTGCAATCCCGGACGGGCCTTCGCTGGCAGCTCTGCAGCCGCGGAGGGAGCTGCCGGCTGCCGATAGCGCGGGGAGAAGGAGTCCCACGGTGTTAAAAGGATTATTTCCTAGGTAGAGCTCGACTTTCGTGCCGAGGAAACTATGTACCAAGCAGACGCCTGCTACACCCCTATTTAAGAAAACCATGTCAGGTTTTCTCGTGTAAAAACAAAAGCTGTTTAGCTAGATGGTGAACATAACTCTCTTCCAGCTGGTGCCCTTCATTACCACACATTGGATTCCTAGGCAACAAACGTAGAACTAACAAAATGTGAAAGAGTGTCACACCGTATGTAAATTAAAACCCTTACTGGAAAAAACAGAGTAGCTGTAGACATCTTGGTTTCGGACGTAAGACATACAGGATGCAGGAGTCTTCAACATCAGCTACTACTGAAAACAAACCAGTTTGTTCTGTAGCGATTATTTGTATAAAACACATTTAAAGGCCAAATTACAGTTACAGGAACAGTTCATTTTTTATGTCATTTCATTTTTTCTCAGAAATTTGCACACAACTTTCACCACATCTTTCTGCAAAAACAACATCCCACAGCAGGCTTCACTCTACAAGCAGACCAACCTCCCCTCTGCTTTGTAGGTATATATAGAATCATAGAAGCAACCAGGTTGAAAGAGACCTCATACTGCTTAACTGATTCACCTAAGCCCTTCTAATAAACGTGATCTGTTGTTAAACCAGCTGATTCACACTAGCACTACACTCAAGTCTGGCCTGGCAGAGCCAGAATCCCATCCTATCCATAGTCCTATCTTAATCCAAGCTTTACCCAGTGGTTACCCACCCCAACAACCTCCCAAACAGGGATTTATGCTTGGTGACACATCCCTGGAAAACAAAACCAGATTGAAACCTAAAAAAAATCTTAATGGGTTAATAGTTCTTGTTTACACTCAAAAGAGAGTTGGTATTTGTAAAACTGAGAAACATGTACGCATGATACTGAAGTCACAGTGTGAAAGAAAACCAGAGTAAACTCCAGATAGAATTATTACTAATTATAACGAAGATAATGTGACAAACTGCTAAAGACTTCTATCAAACCTTCATGGACTTAAAGACTGCATCAGCTTTGTGTGTTATGCTACACTAATATTTATGTATATGATACTGAGCCTTTACTGAATTTTATACTTACTTTACTCCCTTACTTTTTTAACCGTGGTTTTCGTGTCTCAGTGATAGACTTTCTAATTTAAAATCTCCTCCAGTACCTTTTTCTCTCTTTCATATTTATTTTGAGGGCAGAAGATAAGGAAGTTTTAGGGCCTGTTAGAGTGGTCATGAAGTTCTACACCAAACCCTTGCACCAGGTAACTTGTACATTGATTTGGATTACTTCTGCCTCAGAGCAGGTCCTTTATCTCACAGAATTACTACACTGCAAATAAAACACACATCTGATTCTGACCTTGGTCATGGGGACCTACCACAATTCCCACTGTTTATCGCTGATTTGTGTGGCTGTTTGGTCTAGAAAGAAATCCACTGAACACAAAGAATGTAAAAAATGTAACATCCTGTGTGCTTTCTTCCTTAATTGTGGAGGTACTGATGCTACAGAGCTACTTTCTAAAGATACCTTTAAAAAAGGTATCTCTGTAGTAGTAGTTTCTCCCTGCAAAACTCATCCTCCTTTCTGGCTGCTACATGCTCTAACATGTTATCTGTGTGGTTTTGAGCCAGAAAGGACCATCACTAGACCCGTCGGCACCATGAGACACAGAATCCTCTCCCATCAAGAAGTGAGTCTCACTTTGGACTATGAGTTAGACTATAACCCTCCCAGTTAGTCTGCTGAAGGTATTCTCATGATAGGCTAAAATGCTTATTTGTACTGAGAATATTTTCCCCTGTAGTTGTGTCTTGCAGTTAGGTTACTTCTCTATGCTTTTAACCATATATTTTAGTATAAGAACTGCCTGCCTCCTCATTACTGCTTAAAGGACAAGTTTCTGTATCTCACCTTCAGAGAGCCATGACAAAAACCTATTAAATCAAGGATTGACAGGAAGAGCATAAAGTGGAGGAGTATTTGTCCTTGTAAAGCATGTGGGACCACGTTCTGTGCTGCAGGGTAGCTGGTACAAGAGAGCAGAACAGGCAGCACCGTAAGAGAGCTGACAGTGTGAGAGAACACAAATGTATGCGACAAATCCAGACTGACTTTCAAACAGAACGATATGCTACTATGCGTCAGGAGGTTCCATCTGAACATGAGAGCCCTGAAACAGGCTGCCCAGTGGAGTCTCCTTCTCTGGAGAGATTCCCAACCCAGCTGGACATTGTGATCCTGGGCAACCCACTCTGGGTGTCCCACTTCACAGAAGTATTGGACTAGATAAACCCCAAAGGTCCCTCCAGCAGAGAATCTGATGATTCTGTGATAATACAGAAGATATTTTCTTTCCTCATTGCATAATTACCTAACCTCGATTTCAAAATATGACCTGTTGACAGTAGTCTCCTGCTTTTCATCTACTGCTGTACCTGTTGTATTGCAGAAATGTCCTTGTCATTTGCCTTCTGGGTGGTTTGATATACACTCATTATATCACAGTATCACCAAGGTTGGAAGAGACCTCATAGATCATCAAGTCCAACCCTTTACCACAATTCTCAAGGCTAGACCATGGCACCAAGTGCCACGTCCAATCCTGCCTTGAACAGCTCCAGGGATGGTGACTCCACCACCTCCCCGGGCAGCCCATTCCAGTAGCCAATGACTCTCTCAGTGAAGAACTTTCTCAAGTTCAACTTTCTCAGTCACCTCAAGCCTAAATTTCCCCTGGCATAGCTTGAGGCTGTGTCCTCTCATTCTCGTGCCAGCTGCTGAGAGAAGAGAGCAACCTCCTCCTGGCCACAACCACCCCTCAGGTAGTTGTAGACAGCAATAAGGTCACCCCTGAGCCTCCTCCAGGCTAAACAATCCCAGCTCCCTCAGCCTCTCCTCGTAGGGCTTGTGCTTAAGGCCTCTCACCAGCCTCGCCGCCCTTCTCTGGACATGCTCAAGCATCTCAGTGTCCCTCCTAAACTGGGGGGCCCAGAACTGAACATAGTACTCAAGGTGTGGCAGCGGGCCCTAAGATTTGAGTGCTGAAGCAGCAAACACTTTGCCTGTCGCACAGACTTCAGTGAAGGTGTTCAGGGATCAGAGCGAGATTAAGTCTTGCTACAAGCAAGTAGTGGTTCTGTGATTAAAGCTCATATGTGGAAGTGGGCAACAATGTCCTCAGGGTTTCCGCTGCCTCAGGACTACTTGGCTTATAATTAATTTTAAGCTGAAGTTTATTTAACTCTGAGAGCATACATTAAAAATGTTACTTTTACTAGAGACTGCATTGGCTTTTTTCACATTCCTGCTAAACTAGGTGATCTTCTTTAAGCCTTTGCCTAGCAGATAACAATTAAGTTAGTTCTGGCTGGTTTCAACTGTCTGAATTCCAATGACAATTCAAAGTAGATCTGCCTCCTTTTGCACCAAGTAGAAAGCATGATTTTCAAACTTCCTTTACTTATGAGATGGGGCAAAAAAGAGAAATCCACCTGAGCTTTGTGTTTTGTTTTTTTTTAAAACAATTTGTATCCTTCTTGTCTTAACAACAACCTGTACATCTCCTCTGCTCAAACAAATAGAGATGGGCATTTGGGTTTTGAAGAAAAAATACTGATGTCAGTGACAGTCACGTGTGCATTTTTGAGTTGGTTGGTTAGTTGCTGTTGTTTAAGGGATTTACAGATCTTTCAGAACATTTCAGTGGGAAGTGGATGAGCTTTTGGGGTTTGGTTTTAAACACAAACTGAATTTTTTAGTTAAAAAAACTCAAAAAATTTCCATTGGTTCTAGATCCAAGGTCATACAAATATTAAAAGACATAAGCAAAAGGGTGTGATCCTTCAGCAACAGCTAAAATATTTGTTCCACACAAAGCTTCTTTTCTCCTACAAGACGGGAAAAAGCCAGCATGACTTGTAGACCTTTGGTTCATTGTGCAAAACTAGCAAACACCAGTCTAGGTTAACCACAGGAAAACTCCTGCTGGGCAAATTTTACTTTATTAAATTACTCTCCCTTTGTTTTGTTGTTACTTTGTTTAAACATCTTGCCAGTCCTACTGTGTGAAGCAGCCCAAACCCCTTTCACTGGGCTTGAAGCACACAGGAATTGCTAGTCAGGGCTGGGATAAGATTCAAAATAGAAGATCTTAAAAAGTGAGGACAATGTGTCACAGCTGCCTTCCTTGCTTGCAAATTAGGGTTTATTAACATTTATCCTATTCTATCCTTCCTGTCTGTTGCTTCTGGCATCTCTGTGCACTAGTTGCAGAAAGATCTCAGCTTCATAAAGGATATGATGGGAGGCAAAGGCCAATCAGCTGCTTCCTTCAGCACATGACTGGAGTGAGACTGCTGAGCACAAAGAACTTGTGATCTTACCCAGAGGAAAGCTCTTTATCAATAAATATAGGGTATTCTCTGCTGGAGCCAGGCATGGTCCAAAACATTCAACAACATTCTGCTGGCTGGGGTCAACTGAAAATTCCTTCTGAAAGCTTGCACTTCTGAGAGCAGACTGGATGCCTTCCAGAACTGACCCACCTGACCACAGAAATACTGACTTTAATCTCTTCCCATACTGAGGAATTTTGTGATGCCCTCTCCTCAAACAGAATGGAAACATTTCGTGATACTGTCTCTGACATTATTTGAAAGAACCAATGAGCTGGTGAAAGAAAGAATATGAAGGTTAGTATCTTCTGTGTCAGTCGCTGCCAGTTTTTAACCACTACTTTCATAATTGGCGGTGTTTATGTATAACCTAAACCTGTCTGAGTCATACAACCATCCCTCTTCTAAAGCTGGATTTTGGTAGGCAGCTAGGATGAAGTTCCCAATTTCCTACACCTCTGTGGCATGTGGAAGTGGAAATGACAATCTTCAACCTCCTGCAGTTCTTGTCATCAGCAGGCAAAATCAGGAAGCTAGAATAGCCATAAGTTACTGGCTGCCTGTTTGTAATGCCTCGGGAGGCACTGGTCACCTATGAAATTTCATCTCTGAGCTGCTGCAGACGTACTTCAGTAACTTAAGCATGAATGAATGAGCAAAGATGTCATACAGCTTCATCACTTCTTTACCATGGATCCAAAGCTTCAAAGGAACACTTACAGAGAAGACAGGAGACATGGGCATGCACTGGCAGGGAGAAGAAACAAAGGGGTTGTTTGCAGAAATAAAGCAAATCATGAGTGTTTTGTTTGCTTTTAAGTCAAGGGTAACAGTAGCAAAATCTAAAGTTAAACAAAAGGCTCCAAAAATCAAAGTTATTGACCAGAGGTAGGGAAGGAAGTAGCTTAAGTTTGGCTGTGTTTATCCTCCTATGCCTGGTATTTACATAAATGGGAATTAGAGGAAAACAGTAGGATGCTGGCCTGCAGGTTGCCATCAGTTTTAAAAGTAGATAAAATAAAAACCCCTTAGCTTTGACATGCTGGCATAGACTGAAGTTGTTTGGCTTTCCCTTCATATTTTGTATGTTTGTATTTGTTCCGCCTTTATTTCACAATGTAAAAGGACATTAAACTCCCCTGTTTCCACAGAAAAATAAGGAGGCTCCACGAGGAGTATAAATGACATTAGGAAACAGCCCAATCTCCAAATCTTTAGCTACAACCATTTGACAGAACTGTGAAGTGCTACAGCTTTATTTTCTATGTTGCTGCCCAAAAATGCTGTGCAGTTGGGTGGTAATTGCAGTTTCAATGACACAAATAGGAGCATGGATTTACTCATAACCATCTACAGAGACATAGAGTCAACCAGGTTGGAAGAGACCTCCAAGATCATCCAGTCCAATCTATCACCCAGCCCTATCCAGTCAACTATAGAATTTTTTTTTTTATAGAATCAACCAGGTTGGAAGAGACCTCCAAGATCATCGAGTCCAACCTATCACCCAGCCCTAGCCAGTCAACTAGACCATGTCACTGAGTGCCTCATCCAGTCTTCTCTTGAAGACCGTAAGGGACGGTGCCTCCACCACCTCCCTGGGCAGCCCATTCCAATGGGAAATCACTCTCTCTGGGAAGAACTTCTTCCTAACATCCAGCCTATACCTACCCTGGCACAACGTGAGACTGTGTCCCCTTGTTCTATTGCTGGTTACCTGGGAGAAGAGGCCACCCCCCACCTGGCTACAATGCCCCTTCAGGTAGTTGTAGACAGTAATAAGATCACCCCTGAGCCTCCTCTTCTCCAGGCTAAACAGGCCCAGCTCCCTCAACCTCTCCTCATAGGATCTGTGTTCCAGGCCCCTCACCAGCTTCGTTGCCCTTCTCTGGACATGTTCCAGCACCTCAACATCTTTCTTGAATTGAGGGGCCCAGAACTGGACACAGTACTCAAGGTGTGGCCTGACCAGTGCTGAGTACAGGGGCAGAATAACCTCCCTTGTCCTACTGGCCACACTGTTCCTGATGCAGGCCAGGATGCCATTGGCTCTCTTGGCCACCTGGGCACACTGCTGGCTCATCTTCAGCTTACTATCTATCAGTACCCCCAGGTCCCTTTCCTCCTGGCTGCTCTCCAGCCACTCAGTCCCCAGCCTGTAGCGCTGTTTGGGGTTATTGTGGCCGAAGTGCAGAACCCTGAACTTGGCCTTGTTAAATCTCATCCCATTGGCCTCTGCCCACCCATCCAGCCTGTCCAGGTCCCTCTGCAGGGCTCTCCTACCTTCCAACAGGTCAACACCTGCTCCTAGCTTGGTGTCATCTGCAAACTTACTGATGCTGGACTCAATGCCCTCGTCCAGATCATCAATAAAGATATTGAACAGGACTGGGCCCAGCACTGATCCTTGGGGAACACCACTTGTGACTGGCTGCCAACTGGATGTGGCACCATTCACCACCACTCTCTGAGCTCTGCCATCCAGCCAGTTCTTGATCCAGCACAGTGTGAATCTGTCCAAACCATGAGCTGCCAGCTTGGCTAGGAGCTTCTTGTGGCAGACAGTGTCAAAGGCTTTGCTGAAGTCCAAGACTAGACCCTGGCACTAAGTGCCTCATCCAGTCTTTTCTTGAACACCTCCAGGGATGGTGACTCCACCACCTCCCTGGGCAGCCCGTTCCAACGGCAAATCACTCTGTGAAAAACTTCCTCTTAAAATCCAGCCTATACCTCCCCTGACACAACTTGAGACTGTATCCTCTTGTTCTGTTGCTGGTTGCCTGGGAGAAGAGACCGGCCACCACCTGGCTACAGCCTCCCTTCAGGTAGTTGTAGACAGCAATGAGGTCACCCCTGAGCCTCCTCTTCTCCAGGCTAAACAACCCCAGCTTTGTCACCCTTCTCTGGACACATTCCAGAGTATACTTTATACATGGGTATATTTTAGCTGATAGTCAAAAAGATGAAGCACAAGGACATGTAGAATGTGGTCTAAATTACAAGAAATGTAAACAACAGAGATAAATGCCAGTGAAATTAGAGACACAGGCTGTTTGGACATTGCACACCTAGAAGCTGGGAAGAGAGGAGAGAAATGGGAAGGCCTGTTTCATGGCTATTTTTCAGCTGCCTGACTTAGCAGCCCCACTTGATGCCTGTAGGTGTAAAACAGCAGTAACTCCACAGAGAGTAAGCTGTAGCAGCAGCAGGGCATAGTAATACAGTGATGAATAAATCTCATTATCTTTTAGAAGAGGAAGTGCAGTTTGGAAGCTTTTCCTCAGGGCAGCATAGGACTAGTGAGACTACTTGTGAAAGAGGGGATGCAGTGATGCATCTTTACTGACATCTTAGGTGATGTGTGTGACTTGCATCAGAGCACTGAGAGAGCTCTGAGAAGACCCAAGGGTAGAAATGCCAGTAAACAAGGAAAGATAAAACAAGGCCATTTCTGCAGTGGCTGGGTTACACTAACAGTGCTGAGATAACTGATGAACTGTCAGACTCAAGGAAAGCCAAGCAGTCTGAGACAAATTTAATGCCAGTCACTGAAATTGAGAGGCAAGAGGAAAAAGTTACATTTTGAAAATACTTGTTTTCACTCATTCTATTTTGTGTCTTTAGCCAGTCCTCTTGAACAACCTTCCCTCTTATCTCTCACCTCCCACTTTATAAATGAAAAGTAAAAAAGTCATTCCATATACACACAGGGCAAACTCAGATGAGTTTCTCTGCTAGCTCTGGTGAAGTTATTTTGGACTTCTCTAACAAAAAACACGCAGATTTGAGTTCATGATTTTTGTTGGTAAAGCAGAGCCTTCCAAGAACGTAGAAAATAAAATCTTGGAAAGCAAAATCTGTTCTTTGGAGGAGGTTTCCATTATTGGATGTGTACCAGAATGTTCCACAAACATGCAGTGATGCTCAAGACTGAAAATTAATTGAGAAACAAAATGAATACTACTGGCTTTTGGCCACGTAAGGGTAGAATTCAAGCTCTTGGAAGTAAGCTGATATTTATTTAATCATTTAGTCATGCTGCCACCTCTCAATAAATATGTCTGGAACAGCTTCCAACACGTGGCTTTCTCCAAGCATATGAACAGTGTATCTGTAGAACTCCTGAATAGTTTTTCGATCTAAGTCACTGCTGAAGTTTCTTAGCTGTTAGAATAAATGGAAGACTCACAAAGGTCTTCACCCTCTTCTCACATTAGAGTGAGTAGCTAGTGAAAGCAAATCTCACCATAGCTTCAGGCTTTCAGATCACTTGAATGCCTCAACGGGTTTGTTGGAATCACAGCCACACTTGTTCCAGCATTTACTTCAGGGAAACATGTCTCCACTTACTGCAGGTAGTTTAAAGTTTTGCAGATGGGTAAATGCTGTTATTCCATTCACATTTTCAGAATTACTTTTCTGTCCATTTAATGTTAAATACATGAGACACGAATCCACTGAATTAACTGCAAGTGAAATCTGAAAACCTGCAATCCCTCACATTTCCAGTTCACTAAAATCCTGAGAATAAGCTCTGCAGCACAACATAACATCCTTTCATAAATTGATACGTACAAAGAAAAGGAGGAAATTGCATGCAGAGTCTTCAAGACATTGTTTCTAAAACTAAACAGAAGCTAAAACTAGAATCAATACTTACTAATAATTTGCAAGGAAGCTTGGAATAAGAATATTTGAGGCAAGGCAGTGAAGAGAGACTTGAAAAGATACTGCTGGGGGCTCTCCAGCTTACAGGTTCCTGGTCTGGTCTGGTTCATTGCCACATTCCCATGTGAAGTGGAAGACAGATTTTGGGAAATTTTCATTCCAAAACCTGCTCATGGAGTTTTACTGAAGTTTGTCTGAAATGAGCGAGAAGCGCTTCATTTGGACATTGTTTGTATTACAGGATGTGTCAAATACACAGTGTGAGAAGGACAACAATTCACTGCTGGTTTCCAAGGGGGTTTCGCTTTGTACCTTAGCTACAATTCTCATCCTAAAAGAAGTACACAAATTTTGGCCCTTTATCTCAGAAGGCACCAACAGTATCGCATTTGTTAATCAGGCAAAACCAGACTTGGTGGTGCAGCTTCTAAACAGCAGTAAATCAAACTGCCAGCCACGATGTGCCTGAACCTACTGTGTGCATCCATGGAACAGAACAGAGCAGGCCAGAGTGTTGGGTGTCAGCTCCATGACTCGGGACAGCAGTGTCTTGTTTCTGTCTCCTCTTCCTCACTTACAGCAGGTACAGACTGCATGGCCTATAAGTCACTTCCCTCAGCAGGAATCATTGCTACCAATGCAGTTTCTTTTTTTCAGCTCCTACATTTTTAAGGGGTTGCTTGCACAGGGTATTTTTGTTTATTTTTGTATTGAAATCGAACCTTGATCTACTGATGACTGTTGTGGTAGCGCTCCACGTCTAGAGCAAGAGCTAATGTTTTCACAGGAGGACACTTCAAATTGCTACATGAGAGACTGAGCTGCTGAGCACTGAGGTGTGAGCCATGTACAGAAAGCAAACCTTCATGCTAACATAACCTGAGCAGCAACTGCTCAGAAAGCTGAATGAGGAGGAAATAGACTCAGACACTTTGGCAGAGGCAGGTAGAATTGCCCCAGAGCAGTAGTATCTTCCTCAGGTATCCTACAGCTATCTGTCGTGCTGTGGCTCATGTTGAGCCCTTCAGGCTGGAACCACTAGTGAGGTCACCCAGCCCAAAGACAACACACAGCCCTGCTCTCTTGTCCTGGAACAAACCTGCTTTCCCAAGGTCTGAGAGAGCTAGTGAAAATAACTTGGCCAGAGAGACCTTTTCTGAGAAGCTTCAATTTCCATAAAGCAGTAGTTTGTATTTGCAGGAATCTCAGCAGAAATAGTACACCACCCTTCTCCCAACCTGACTTTAACTGATGGTCTCCTCTCTACAGAAGCCTCAAAGAGACAGACACTCTGATTGCTGGTTCTCAGCAAACAGAGCAGCAGTTCTGTTCCTTCGGGTGACAGCATTGCCACGTGCTTTTCAAGAGAGTATAATCTGCCAAATTTCCAGCTGTTGAGGCAGCTAGGAAACATTTCCACTCTAAATAACAACTAATTTGCGTTTTAGGTAGAGCAGAGAAGAGCAGCATAGCCTCTAGCCGCAGAGGCCTCTGGCCACTGACTGTTATTACACGGCATATCCCTCAGCCAGCCACGTCCTGTTGATGTGGAGGACACAACAAATGTGTGTTCTCTTCCTAAGATACTCATCAGGAATAATCTTCCCAGAATGAAGTTTAAAAACAGTTTTCCTTCAGTACTATACAGGAAGAGGCAGCTTGAGAACACTTTCTTATCTGCTGCTTGCAGTGGCACAGCCTTTCACAGCCTCGCTGAAGTTAAAGCTCTAATAAAGTCATCTGCTCCTCAACTGCCTTTGTTTGCTTTAGCCTGACTTTGTTTTCAGTAGATTCAAATGTAGCAATAATATTTTTACGGGGTTGAAACTCTGGACTTTTTTTTTTTTTCAAAAAACAGAGAGGAGGCCAAAAAAAAACAAAACAACTTTTCCTTTAGTTTCACTTTGTCACATTGTAGGAAGAGCAGAAGCAGACCTTAGAAACTTCTCACAAAACCAAGCTGACTGCTAGAGGTTTTTAGAGAACTTAGGTCAACATTGAGCTTTAAAAAGATATAAAAAATATGCAGTGCTGCTTTGTTGGCAAGTTTGAAGGTAGGATTTAATACAATTTAGTCTATTGCAAAGCATTCACAAACTACAAGGTAGGGATGATTCCTGACTGCTTAAAAACAAGCATGCCAGATGAGTGACACAATTTTCTTCCTTACTCATACATATCTTTGGCAGAAAGACATTTTCCATCTGACAAACGTGCAAGCTGCTGGAAAAATTGAGACTAGTTTTCGGGAGGGAACAGAGAGTCCTGTGGAGACAATGGGATGCCAGACCTGCCTCCCTCCACCCCGCATTGTGCTTGAGGCTGGTGCAGTTCCAAGGGAGTGTGGAAAAAAGATTATTTGCTTTCTGTTACCCTTAAGCGATAATTTCCAGTAGTCACCTAGTGAAGCTGAAGGAAGTCTGCTTTGTGTAATGTTTTCCCTGAAAATGATGCTAGAACAAGTTTGCAAGTGAACATGGTGCTTACCTTTAGTTAGGCTCCAACTTGAGGGTGTAGAGCATACTGCTGGCCATACACAGCCAACTGCTTCTCCCCCTCAGTCGCCTAGTAGCTCCTTTCAAATCAATAGGAATGTAAATGTGCTAGAGTGAGGCAGAGCTTTAGGGTCCTGCTGAATCATGTGCTTTGCATGTCACAATCACTACTGAACCACTACCACTGGTGGTTGTCATACACCAGATTAGGAGAACAACACTTGTTCTTGTGGCAGGACATGAAACTGGTGTGCCTGTGAATTTTGGAGGTAGGAGTAATATTTTCTGCCTTGAGACTACCAAATACTTAGATCTTTTCCATATTCTGCTGTTTCTGAAGAAGCCCAAGATACTAGAAGCCAGGTATTTTAAAAGCCAAGTTATTTAGCTACACTGCACACATATGGAAAAAAAAGTTAACAAATCTTGGTTTCTGCCAGGCATATGCCACCATAACAACCATTTTTAAGCACACTATGTAACACTGACTGCCCGGTAAGATCATAACAGATTCACCATAGCCCTTTTAAAACACAAATGTTTGGTGAATCCATTTGGACAGCTAAATTATCTGCTGTGTTGCTACTATTCATCTAATGTCTGAAACAACTCTGGAGAGCAATTCAAGGGGAAATGATGTAATTGAATTGTTTCTTTTCTAGTTGCTTCTGAGCGTGTGTCATTAAGACTCTATACCTGAGTGGTGTGAAGATAGTCCTGATGAGTCTTTAGTGACTGGTGACGAACACACTGTGTTTCACTCATTCATGTCTGATCCAGCTCTATTCTCCAAATACTCCATGCCTCTACTCTTTTTTTGCCTGACCATCAGGAGGTCTTTAATGATATCTTACAATCAAGAACATGTCTTGCTAGCCCTGCTACACGCTATAGAGAGCACTTGGTGTGCAACAGGCTTGCATACCACCTCCACTATTCTGAGAGCTTTAGCATTTTAATTAACACAAAGGTACAATACATAACATCAGATATCTTGGGCCCCACTCGTCAGCTAACTTCCTGGGAGAAGATTTTATGCCCTTAAGTTTTAGTCTAAAAATATAGACCTGCATTTACAGGTTTATTGCTTCTGTTCCCAAGCTGAAGGAATATTCTCTGTGCTGCCTCTGATGCCTGTAAGACAGGAAATCCCAATTGACTTCCTCATAAAGTAACCAAATTCTGCCCTTGGATTTACACCTACAGACTGACACAGAGTTAGCAGGATTAGAGCAGATTCAAGTTCTGGCTCCACTTCAACTTTCTTGACAATTCTGTACTTCATGATTTCGTTGTCTGGTAATGTACTATCTGCTGAGCTAGGATAACAGAAAGAAATGAAGTATCCTGTTATACTTACTGGCTGTCCTGGAGATGACTGGATTCTGTCTTCACAGGGGAGAAAGGAGACTAAAGATTTTACTGTTGTATAGTATGAAGCATTCCCTAAGCCTCTTAGTCACGGCAGTACCACAGAAGGCTACTGGGGGTAACATTTTATGGGCAAGGAGGTCCAGAACACGTGGGAGATGTTTACAACGTGAGATTGCTATCAGGAGCAGACCATGAAACAGGGCACTTTTGGGAAAAGGTTTGTCATGAGAGCTATGCAAAATTCCTGCCGGTAGTGGCTTTGTGGATTCCCTTGAGATGGTTTACAAAGGACCCCAACGTGTGTAAAGGACATGGTTATGTAATTGTGAAGTAATATCTGCACTGCAGTAGTAAATTATTTCCTTTTTTTTTCCCCCTTGCTTTAGACAATAGACCATCAAATGTCAAAGAGTGAAGAGAGTTTCCCATTGCTTTCAGTCAGTTTTGAGACTAACTGTAGTTGGTTTGTTCAGATGTGATACCAATATTCCTTGTGTTTCTGCTGGGGAAACTTCACATACAACTGAAAAGAATTAGTATGCTAAAGCTCAGTTATCAGTTGAACGTATCTAAGATCACATATATATATCTGGCTTAAGAATTTGCTTCAGTGCTGCACGTTCAGTTTAGATGCAGGTGTCTTGCTGTGCTTGAGGTGCACATATGTTATTCAAACCATGGCAACTGATCTGTAGATTAAAATTATTTGCACAGGTGACTGAAACAAATCAAATTCTCCCCACTACAAACTCATACTTTAGTCCTAAGTCATTGTTCAACTGGGATAGAAAAGCGACATGGGTGGAAACTTAAGTCAGACCTTTCTGTGCTGCAGTTTAAAGTCTGTTTTCAGATGCTCCTAATCTAGGTTGCTTTCAATACTAAAGTCACATTATTCCCAGAAGTCTGGAAGAACATTCTGATTACAATTACTCTGTTAGGCTCACAGAGCTTCTACACAATCTAATTACAAAAAATGACTGATTGAACTCAGAAATAGCTAAGGGATGGGAATTTAAATGGGGGTTGTAAATTACAAATAATTTCAGGTAACAGCAGTAACCAGAAAGAATCTAATGGCTAGGCACAGGGGACTAATTTATATACAAGCCCCGAGGTAATGAGTGAGACACATTTTAATGCAGATCAGTGTCAAAGAATGAGATAGGAACAATGACTAGATATTTGCTGATAAGAAACAGACAGAGGTGAGATGTAAATATATTTACAAGTGCTCAGAAAGAATCCTTTAAGGCACAATGAGAACTTAAGGCCTGAATTCTGAAGGCACATAGCCTTGGCTTTACCTCAGCCTAGGCAAAGCAGAGTGGGAGAACCAACAGCAGACAGAATCATTAAGCCTAGACAATGCCTATGCCTGCTTTTGGATATCAGCTAATGGCTGGAAGTGTCTGCTCTTGGGATCAAGATCAACGTTTGATTATGTATGGTCATTAACATTTTTTTTTCTTTGCAAGAGAAAGGTTCTTGGTGTTCTTCCTCCCACAATCCAGTTTGGGCTGTTGAAAGCTCCCTTTCCAGTGCAACCAGGCTTTGCTGCCACCTGTTTTATGGAAAGAACATTGTGCTGCAGGGTGTGCATTTGATAGTTAAGATACTTAGCATCAAGTGCCCCTTTTGCAATACCTCCTGCCTTTCTCAAGCAGGAAGCTCACTGTTGAAGGATCCTAAAATTCTAAGTGTTCTCTGTTTTTTTCACAGGGACATCCATCAGCAGAAGTACTGAGGTTCAGTAGGATCCTAAGCTGCTAGAACTGTGTCCTGCCAAGGTGACTAACAGTGGCCACATTAATCACCTAAATGAGAAACTCACCTAGATAATGTGAGCAAAATCTGGACTATTTTCTGAGGACAAAGTCATCTCCACAGTGCCTATACCTGGAGCTGCTTCACTCTCAGTTTGGCTAATTATCATTGAAGGAAGGTAACAGAATAATTAATTGCATTTAGTGGAGTCAAAGCAGAGTTGTGGTGCCCAGCAGTGGAATCACACTGAAACCTGGCAGATTCTCAAGGAAAGGAAGATACCACATCCACCTCCTCTCATGCAGCAACTCTCTGATTTGAGCTGATTGACAGTCAGCAGCTGGCCCTGTTAAAAAATGACAGAGAAAGCTGCTAGCATACGATGCTATTGATGGTTTGTAGGAGATGGAGGTTTGAATCATGCAGGTTACTGCATGCAAAACCCAGCTTATGCCTATGCAGAAAGCAGCAACATTAGCATCAAGGAATCATGGTAACAGCTTATTTGGAACTTCAGCTTTTGTGAGCAAGGGAACAGCTGCCATGCATGTGCAAATGTTTGTTTTCCTTTGTGGCATTCCCCAACAGCTTTACAAGCCATCTACATATTTTACCAGTGAGCTGCTGAAGGGTAATGGTAGATAACCAGGGATGCATCTTTCTGCTTTACTCCAAATGGAGTGTTACTCAGCAATATCCAGTTCCTAGTGAGTCTGGAAGTCAACAGGAACCCAAGAACTGAGCTTGGCATCCATTTTGGCAGGCAAAATACCACCTGCTGAAACACTTTGAAAGGCTGCAAGAAGTAATCTGCTTTGCAACCAGGTTGTAAACCCCTTTGTTCTCACAAAGAATAAGCTGGAGATACTGTGCTGCAGTGCTACCAACCAGAGAAGGCCTAGGGATGACGCGAGGCACAGGGTAAAAGGAAATGACAGTGCTCATGATGCAGTGCCAAGCTCTGCACCCTTCCGGCACAGTTCCCAGGTACTGGCAAACGATTTGTTTGAAGGTCACTCATTCTTCCCTCTTAAAGTTTCTGGTGAAGTGTTAGTCATTTACAGAAACGTAAGACAGTTTCATGCCAGGAGATCATTAGTGTGGCTACACTGTGCTCAAGGCCAACGGGAAAGTAGTTTGTGATGCCTAGTTAAAAACCTCATATAGTTCACAATTCTCTAGACTACCTTACATCAACACCCCCGCACATACACAGTTCAAGGGTTAGTATTTTTCATAGGCTCTTTAACCAGCTGAGTTAAAAAGCAGTCACTGCAAACTACACTTGTTCAAAAGAAATTTACAGAGGCTACCAGATTTAAGGACATTGCCTCTTACCTTATCTCCTCCTCTGCAGGAGGATAATCTTGACAGCACTTCCAGCTTTTAAGTTTTGAAAAAAGGGGCCAGTCTATGAAAGGGAGTTTCAGGACAAAGCAGTCCTTGATCCTCAATCAGGAAAAGCCTCCTGTTTAAGATGAGGCAGCATGATGCTTTGAGGAGTGTAGTGCGAGGATGCTAAGACCAGTACCAGAACTGAAGGCATCATAGCTGGCAAAGTGTTTCTGTGGAACTAGATTAGGCACTACTCTTTGCTTTTGGTTGTGACTGGGTGTAGTGGGCAGAGAGGATGGTCCAGGCAGTGGATTTTAGGTGTGGATACTCTGGTTAATGATTGTGAAAACAGATGATTCCTGGTAAGACTGGAAACATCTTCCATTGAAGACATTTTCTTCCCTTCACTTAGAAACTTTATTTCCATTCTTCCAGTTGTTTCCCGAAGTTTACTGTTATCATCTTTATTTTATGGAATAAAGCCTAAGTGCCTGTGGCTAGGAGGATCACGCCTGTCATACTGTTAAGATCAGCTCATGGAAGGGCAGTTCAGAGTTAGCAGAAGACCCATGTCAGAGTACAGGAATTTTTGCTGACAGTTCCACTAAGATGCCACTTCGTTTAGCTTTCAATCTCCTCCTAACATGTCCAAACTAGAAACAAGATACAAACAGCTCAAGTACTAACTGCTGCAGACTGGATGGACCTTCTGGTGAGCTGGAATAGGAGCATATTTTCACTTTCCAAAGTTACCTTCTGTTTCTGGGAAAGGCAGTTTTGGAAAAAACCTTCAAAGAAATAAATCATCAGGCTTTTAAATCTGTTGATCAATTTATATGGTTTAGACTTTCTCCACTACAAATAGACTAGAAACATTGTGGTAAAAGCAGTCTAGTCCAACAGCTGGGCTCCCCATTAGCCTTTGCTGTTCTCTTAACTCTTCAGCTGAAGAAATGAAGTGTCTTTGCTGCATCGGCCTCCTGAGCCACATGTACCTTTGGTGCTCATTGGATCCAAAGTCAGTTTTGGGATTGTAAACAAGGTTTAAAAAAAAAAAGAGAAAGAAAAAAAAGGAAAGCCAGGAAGTCCTCAATCTAGGAGAAAAAGTAAAAGTTGTAACTATGGCTCCTCCCAACAGCTGATTAAAGGCTGTGAGGTGGTTTGGCTGGCAAGACTGCTTCCCTCCCCAGCCCCAAGGGATGTAAGTGTTATAAATGCTTTGAGGGAGTGGCAGCAGAATAAAAAAGAGAGAAAATTGCTATTAGCATGGGCTTATTTGAAACTGGCCCAAATAGAAATCTAAGCAGCTCTTTGGTTATGAGGTGTGTTAACCTAAGCTATGGATTGGAGCTGAGCTCTGCAAGCTCATAACCATTGTTGGCTGAGAACCTCGTGTAGTGTATTTAAGGATAAAACCTGATGTGGTATAGTGTATGCACATGGTTTCAACACAGCAACCAAGCAGGTGATAGCCACAGGTATTGGATTTCTTTCACCACTCAAAGCAGTTGCTCCAAATGTTGGGCCGACAAGTGCTCTACTGATTGCTGAGCACCATTTAGCATGTGGGAAGTCACCTGTGAGGTGGACTAAGCTGCAGATTCCTTATGTTCACTGTCTACACTGATGGTTATTGAACTTTATGTGCAAAGGTAACGGTCCTGTCAATTGAGAACAGATGCAAGGGAGGACAGAGGTTACAGCATGATGAGGCAGTACTGAGTTGTAGAAGAGAAGCCAACTTTGTTCAGGGCCACATCCTAATGTTAGCTGTAGTACTACTCTTCCCAAGGAGCTGTGTGAAAGAGAGCTCTGTCATCTTGTTTCCACTAGGAATGTACTTACCTGTATGATTTTTATGAAGAAAAGCCTGTAGCATTACAATATTTTCACCGAGAGTCAGAGGTTAAGCACTACTTCAGAATAAAGACATCAAAGTCTTCATGACAAATGTTTTAACAGCTGTACATGAGGAGGGTGTACAAGAACTAAAATGGAGCTGTGTGCTAGTGTAGATGGGGAAGAATAGGACCTTTGAGTCTTCTTTTTTTTTAATTATCTGTCAACAAAACATGTTGCAGGTTCATGTTGGCCTCCCCTGGCATATGAAATGGAAACAGTGTGTTTTTGGGAGAGAGTTGAAGTCATGTGGAATACCATCCCAAATATACCCCTCCACCATCATTATGATGGCAGCATAATATATTTCAGACTTGAGCAGGACCTATGGCAGGAAAGAGTTTAAAAAGTTCTTATGATCAGAAGAATGATAAGTTCAAAAGTGAAAGAACTACAAGCTTCTGGTGATACTGAACTGAAAGGGAGTAAAATAAGAGCACAAAAGCAGCTGCGCTAACATGCAGTTTGTCACGTGTGCCAGCATGATCTGGATTTATCAACAAGAGATTACCAGGATCATTGAAACAAGAAAAGAAAGAACCAACTCAAAGCATCCAAGCCACAACCCCCAAACCACAAAGGATGAATTTATTTTCAGTGAAGAATCTGGAAGACACTGTGAGTGGCTATATTGCCAAGAGCGAAGGATGGAATAGTTCAAATGATAGTGTTAAGAGTCAAAGTTTACTACAGGTCCATATAAAGCTACTGAAAATGTACAGCTAATTACAGGCTATAAATGAAAAGGAGACCAAGCCACTTAGCACTGAGGGAAAACATAACAAAAACTCCCCCATACAATAAGCAAGAATGAGACCCTTTCATTGGCAGAATGAACTGTGATGTGGAAGGCATCAACACAACAGCCACCAGCAGTTACAGTGCACAGTAACTTCCGAAGCAGAAGCTGACTAAAGAGTACAAAGCATATCTTGCCCCCCTTCCTCAGTTCTTTAGTGAAGTAGTGACATGCATGAGGTGTTTGGACACCAGCTAGCCATGGCTACCCATTCTCTGCAGGGCACACCTATGCCTCACCCCTCTGACTGCCCAGCTCAGCGCTGGCTGTAAGCTTCTCATGACAAGAATCCTCAAACCCATCTGATCAAAAAAAAGAAAAACCCAACCTCAAACATTAGCAGCCCTAGACAGAAGTATGGTGCAGAACAAGAGCTGTGTGCCTCTGCAGCTGTGCTGTGCCAAGTGCACTATAGCCTGAGAAGAGCTGAATTATGCTCACTTGCATGGAGATAGGCAATAGGCTGGAGGTAGCAGCCCTTTGGCAATGTTCTTCTGCCTCTTTTCCAGATGGGGGGGGGGGGGGGGGGGGGGGGGGGGGCAGTAGGGAAGGGGAACAAAGTGGCAGGAAGATGCAACACTGAGAATAACTGGACTGCTGAGATCCAAACATCAGAGCTTTCTGCCAGCCACACTCAAGTCAAATGTGTCTTTAAATGAACAGCTGGAAAACACCACATTCAGCTGAGCTGTCAAAGTCTCTCTTGTTTCCACCATGAGTCAGTAAGCATTAGGGCACATGGGCTTTACTGGACTCAAACATCTCAGCCTTAACTTTTTGCTTTGGAAGTGCGAGGAAGAAGTTTTCCAGGTTATTGAGAATAAAGTTAAGCGGATTTGGGGGAGAAACTTGAGAAATCTACAACGCTTATGTTGCTTTGATAGGAAGAGATCAAACAAGGCATTACCAGATCAAACATACTTTTCATTCTTTGGAAGCTTTGCTTGATCACATGGCTCATGTATTCATTTTAAAATGAGCCCCTTTGAGTTCCTTACTTTGTTGTACAGATACAGGCAGTTCTAAATACAGCTGGGCATTATGCTTTTGTAAGCCACCGAGTCTCCTAAGTTTTCTGAGTAAAAAGAAATAGAAAACCAAACCAGACATTTTGATAGTCACAACACACCCAACACAAAAAGTGTGCAAAACCTAAATGACCCCTCCAAATTCAGCACTAGTCAAGTTTACAAATTAAGTTCCTTGAATTATTTTTTTCTGCCTGACATTTAAAATTACTTTTACTTCTTAACACATATCCATGAAGTATCACTTCTTGAGAACCCAACTAAATCTAGTTTTATATAATAGAGAAAAGAGAACAAAAGAAAAAGCAGAGCCTAGTTCTGGTGGACAAACTGGTTTCAAGAACAAAGGTTTGGTTCAGTGTCTCTATTAAGGGTTGAATTATTCCTTCAGAGGTTCTAAATGCAGCCAGTATGTTTAACTGACTTAATGATTAGCTGAGCTGGGAATATGGACAGAAAGGCTGAAGGAACAGTAATGGCTATTGGCATGAGACTTGACTAAATGGAAAAACAGGATGTGATCTAGCTTTTTCAAAGGAATTAAAGCAAGGAAACAACAAGGAGGAGAAGGCACTTTTAGATTTCCTTCCAAGTTTGTGCCTTGTTCATCCTGAAGTTGTAAACTAACATGCCACATGCTAAAATTCTTCAGCACCTAGAAGATGGCAAATCAGCTATAATGTTGATATATTAACTGCCCTTTTACAATAGTATGGCAACATGGGGGAAAAGGGCTCAGGATTTGGTATAGAACCAATGCTGGATACTTGCCAGCACAATCAAGAACACATCTTCTAGATCTGTTCCAGCTAGGATTAGGTGGTGTATGCTTGTCAGATATGATTAGTGACAAAGGATTTTAAACTGCTGACAGTGGAACTCCAGGGAATTGCCTTTTCTCCATACAGCATTTGTTAACCTCAGATAATGTTCTTGAGAAGGAGCACAATTCAAGTTCTCTTTAATACAGAATCTGTTCCAGCAATCTGGTAAATCATACACTTATGTTTCAAGGTGCAGTTACTAAAGTTTTTCACCTTTTTAGTGCAACTCCTGCAAGAATTCCTGCTGATAACAGCTCATGATACTGATAAAACATGCTACAGTTTGATCTTAGCCTATCTGTTGTTACTGAAGAGCCATGATATTTAGTATAACTTGACTATGAAAATCCTTGTTTATTAATCTTTTAACCTGTAGAGACTAGCAGTTAGTTTTTTCAGTAGTGAAGCATAAACAGGCTAACGCTTTGGGATGCTTGCAAGGATGCTGCACTCTCACCTTACAACACAAAGAACTGAACACTATAATATAGGCTTCCAAGAAGTTCTGCTCTGTAACAGAGGCAGGCAGTTGCTGCAGGACCATCAGAAGGCATTTTACTTGCACACACTTGCAAGCTTAGCATTACATATGAGGTCCTCCAGTGAAATCAAAACAATGATTTATGTACATGGAAGTCTTCAAAGACTATGGGCTCTAATTTTCCCCCACTTTTTCCCCAACTAAGCTTGTGAGATTTTCACAGTCAAATCTCTAGCACACCCTGTTCCTCTAGAGGGCCCAGATTTATGCCATGGAGTGTAAAACAGTGTGCTCCATGTTCACTGGGTGTTGTTTGGCCTGGAGAGAAGAGAAGGCTCTGAAGAGACTTAATTGCAACCTTTCAGTACTCGGGCAGGCTTTTAAGAAAGATGTGGACAGACCTTTTACCAGATGCAAAGAATAATGATTTTTTTAAATGCAGCAGGTATTGAAACACTGGCCCAGGTTGCCTAGAGAGATGGTAAAAGTCCCATCTCTGGCACCATTTCAGGTCAGATTGGGCTGACCTCTGAGCAACCTGATCTAGTTGAGTATGTCTCTGCTCTCTGAAGGAGGGTTGGACTAGATGACCACTAAAGGGCCCTTCCAACCTAAAGCATTCCACGTCAGTGTTCTGATCTCCACTGGCTTGTCTAGATGATAATGATATAAAAATGCTTGAGTGGAGAGAAGCTGGTTCTATTTCAGTTATGCTGAAACTGAGTCAAGAGTGTTCTCAGCAGGCCTCTGCCTAGTGCTGAATGTTTTGGGTTGAGTCAAGCAGAGCTGCCGTGAGGAAAGAGAGTCTTCATGAACATTGCTGTTCAAGGGGTTAATAAAATATGTTTGAGGTCCCACTATGTTCATATTTCTCACCTGGGAGGTGAAAAGAGGGTCAAATTATGAGAGAACTAAGACTACAGTAACTCCAGTCATTTGTGAGCACAGAAGAATTTCTCTGGGAAGGAGAGAGGGCAAGCAAAAAGATGAAAAGCAGTCTGAGTGAAGAGGGTAGAAAAGGAGGGAACAACTCAGGATTTCACACATTCCAACCCTCCATTCTTACTGTTCTATTTCTTGTCATGGTTTTGAGCTCCCATTAAAACTTTTACCTTTTTGGTGGGTCACTGGCAAGATTTCTTTCACTAGTTATGATGGTTTGGGAGTTACCTGCCCCTCCCCCCCCAATGAAATCACCAGACTAGACTCAGCTAGCTGGAAGTTAGGGAATGAAGCTATATTTACAGCTTAGCACAATTTACAAGCAGATATATACATGATATTTACAGTTATATACAAGTTATAAGTAATACAGAAACACAGTGCCCCTCCCAGAAAAATCAGAGTCCCCAGGAGGTTCCCTACCCAAACCTCCTCCCCCCCCATCCCTCTTTCCTTCCTTTCAGAAATAACCAGATCAGTGCCTGTATATGTCACATGATAAATCTGGAGAGATCTGAGGTGAGATGTCAAACAGACAACAAGGACGTTAGAGGAACAAAGGTTAGGTTGGATTAAAGGATTGAGGCAGAGGCAACCACACAGACCCAGACCACAAGAGAGAGAATGAACAAAACTGAGAGCTGAGTAGTGTCTTATCTATGTTTTGACTAGTTGCATTTCTCAGCAGCAGAATGACTGATAGAGGATGTTGTTGTTTTCTTTCTTTCTTCTCACAGCTAAGGATTTAATATCTCTCAGTAAAACATTTCCAATTAGCTTCAACCAGCACACTAGTGTCCTTGCTCCTTTAGATCCTCTGATGTTAACCTAGAGTACCACCTTGCCATTCATCACAGGATGTCAGGGGTTGGAGATCAAGATGATCATCGAGTCCAACCCCCCTCCAGGAGCAGGACCACACAATCTAGCACAGATCACAGAGGAACACATCCAGACAGGCCTTGAAAGTCTCCACAACCTTTTTGGGGAGCCTGTTCCAGCACTGAGACCCTTACAGTAAAGAAGTTCCCCCTTGCTTTGAGGTGGAAGCTCTTGTGCTGTAATTTACACTCAATGCCCCTTGTCCTGTCACAAGGAGCAAGTGAGCAGAGCCTGTCCTCCACCTCCTGACCAGCCCTCAGATGTTTATAAACATTTATTTAATTCCCTCTAAGTCTTCTCTTCTCCAAACTAAAAAGCCTCAGATCCCTCAGCCTCTCCTCGTGATGCATGCCCTCCACTCACCTAATCGTCCTCATAGCCTTCTGCTGGACCCGCTCCAGCAGATCCCTGTCCCTCTTAAACTGGGGAGCCCAAAACTGGACACAGTATTCAAGATGAAGTCTCACCACGGCAAAGTAGAGGGGAAGGATATCAAGGGAGGTTCTGCTGGATGCACTCTTCTTAATACACCCCAGGATCCCATTGGCCTTCTTGGCCACAAGGGCACATTGCTGTGCCATGGTTAATTTGTTTTCCACCAGAACCCCCAGGTCCCTCTCCACAGGACTGCTCTCCAGAAGATCACCTCCCAGCCTGTACTGATGCAGTTTATTATTCCTCCCCAGATGCAGGACTCTGCACTTGTCCTTGTTGAACCTCATCTGGTTCCTCTGTGCCCAGCTCTCCAGCCTGTGCAGGTCTCTCTGGATGGCCGCACAGCCTCCAGCTGTATCAGCCAAGCCTCCCTGCTTGGTATCATCAGCAGACTTGCTGAGAAAACTCTGTCTGTCCCCTTATGAATGTCATTGATGAAGATGTTGAACAGGACTGGACCCAGCACTGATTTCTGGGGAACTCCACTGGTTACAGCTCTCCAGCTGGACCTGGCACCATTGATCACCTCTCTTTGAACTCTGTCTTGTAAGCAGTTCCTAATGCACCTCAGTGTCTGCTCTTCCACCTCACACTTCCTGAGCTTGCTCACTAGAGTATCATGGGAGACAGTGTCAAAGGCCTTGCTAAGGCCAAGGTAGACTACATCCACTGGTCTCCCCGAATCTACCCATTCAGTTACGTCATCATGGAATGCTATCAGGTTAATTGAGTGTGACTTTCCCTTGGTAAATCCATGGTGACTACTCCTGATAACCTTGTTTTCTTCCAAGTGCCTTGAGATGCCCTCCAGCAGGAGCCACTCCACCATTTTTCCAGGGATGGAGGTGAGGCTGACTGGTCTGTAGTTCCCTGGAACCTCTTTCTTGCCCTTTTTGAAGGCCGAAGTGACATTGGCTCTCCTCCAGCCCTCAGCACCTCTCCTGTCTGCCATGATTTGGCAAAGATGATTGAGAGTGGCAGAGCAGTAACCTCAGGCAGTTCTCTCATCACTCTTGGGTGCATCTCATCAGGGCCCATGGACTTGTGAATGTTTAACTTGTGTAACTGATCCCTAACCCAGTCTGCACTGACCAGTGGGGAGCATTCCCTGCTCCAGGCTTCCTCTCCTCCATCCAGGGTCTGGAGTCCATAGGGGAGTTCAGCCTTTGATGTAAAAACTGAATCAAAGAAGGCATTCAGCAACTCTGCCTTCTCTGCACCCTCAGTTCTCAGGGCTGCCTCCTCGTTCAGCAGTGCCCCCACACCTTCCCTGTGCTTCCTTTTCCTACTGATAGATTTGAAGAAGCCTTTCTTGTTCTGGTTTACTTCCTTTGCCAGCTTCAGTTCCAAGAGGGCTTTGGCCTTCCTTGTTGCCTTCCCACATGCCCTGACAACTTCTCTGTAGTTCTCCCAAGTGACCAATCTCTTCTTCCCTGAATTGTAAGTGTCTTTCTTCCCCAAGATTTCCTTTGGGAGCTCCTTGCTCAGCCGTGCAGGTCTCCTAGCACATCTACCTGATTTTTTACTCAGGGGAACACACCTGGCTTGGGATTGGAAGAAGTGGTCTTTAAAAATGTAAAGGGTTAACCCTCCTTGGGGAGTGGTCTTGACCCTGACCACAGGTCCTGCTGACTTCTCCCCGGGGGTGGGTGCAACCCTTTCTCCAGGTGTAGTGCTTAGCCCACTCCCACTTCCTCTCTAGTCCCCTATAAAAACAGAGGAATTGCCTGTTTCGCTCTCTCTCACTCTGCCTCCCTGCTTGACAGCACCACCCTCATGTTCCTGCTACTCTTTGTTTTACTGTGTGGCCATCAGTGCATGAGGTGTGGAAAACCCATTGCCATCCATCTGGTTGTATATATATATATATATATATATATATATAGTATCTTTCGTTCCCTTCCCTATACCTTTTTTTGTAACTCCCCTACCTCAAATACCATTTTTTTATTGTAGAAGTTCTCTCTTTTAACTTCCGAATTGAAGTGAGACTGTTTATTTGAGTGTGTTTTACCTTTTCTTCTCTACATCTAATTCCCTTTCTTTAAAAAAAGTGGGGGAGAGGGGAGGAAGAAGAGGGAAAGGCATCCTATAAATTGTTATTGGTTCTATTACCTATATTTGAGTCTCTGGGAAATTCAAACTAGAACTGAGACAAAAGCAACTTTCTTGGGCTCCTTTACTCTGCAGAGCCTTAGCCCATGGGATTTCTGCAAGCATGTCTCTGAAGAGCACAAAGTTAGCTCTGCAGAAGTCCAGGGTTGCAATTCTACTTGTTGGTCTGATTCTATCCTGTAGAATACTAAACTGCATCATGTCATGATCAGTGTCTCCAAGGCTGTTCCCAACCTTAATGTCCTCAACCAGTCACAGAATCAACCAGACTGGGGGAGACCTCAGTCTCTCTTTATTAGTTAATACAAGATCCAGCAGTGCATCTCTCCTTGTTGGCTGCTCCACTACCTGCATCAAGAAGTTATGACTGATACACTGCAAGAGCCTCCTGGACTGGCTGTGCAATCTTGCCAGCAAATATCAGGGTGATTGAAGTCACCCATGAGTACCAAGGAGTTAGCTCTAGAGGCTACCTCCAGTTGACTGTTGAAGGCCTCATCAACATCTTCCTCTTGATTTGGTGGTCTATAATATACACCCACAATAATTTCATCTCCTTTCTCACATCCCTTAACTCTTACCCACAGGTTTTCAACCTGTTCTGCCTCCCACCTTGGAGAGAACTCAGCACATTTCAGTTGTTCTTGCACATAGAGAGCAACTCCCCCACCTCGTCTTGCTGGTCTGTCCTTCCTGCACAGTACATAGCCATCCATGACAACATTCCAGCCATGGGATCTGTCCCACCATGTTTCAGTGATGGCAATTGTATCATAGTTATGCAGCCTAATGCAGATCTCCAGCTCCTCCTGCTTATTCCCCATGCTCTGTGCTTTGGTATATAAGCATGAAGGCCCTTGTTAGCTTCCCACCCTGATGTGCTATCTCTTGTATCCTCTCCAGCACACAACTCATTGTTAGCTACCTCCCCATAGATAACAGTGAAGCTGACACATCTCCCCACAATTGTCTCAGGCTTGCTTATAGTAAGCCTGGCTTTCACCCTTTCCCCCTTCCAACCTAGTTTAAAGTGTGATTAGTGAGCCCAGCCAGCCCCTGTGATATAAACATTCTTCCCCTTGGAAAGAGATGCACCTCATCTGCTGCCAGCAGACTTGGTGTCATGTGGGGGGACCCATGGTCAAAAAAGCCAAAATCCTCTGGAGGCACCAGTCATCAGAGCACTTAGAAGTGTGCTCCCTCCTTTACTCATTCTGTGTTCTGTTCTGTCCTTCACTAGACCACAAACTGCCACCTCTTCGGCACTTCATGATCTTTGTTACAAAGCTCAGTTTTCTGAGTCATGGCTATGTTATTACATCTGCTGCTAGCTCTCACTAGACCACCACTAGCTAAAGCAGTAGCAAGGCTCAACCCCCTGTAGGTCAAGAAAGTTGAATACTTCTCCCATGTCAATATCCACTGAAGCAGAGAGAATCCCAAGAGCTTTAAGGTAATTTCCTGCTCTGCGTGAGATTCCTGAGTGTTCCTTGTGTGCTGAGATTTCTGTACTCTCCTTTGCACTGGCTTAATTTTGTCTTCATTATGCAGTACCCCTTATTTATTTTCCTGAATCTTGTGAATTGGAAGCTTTTTGACTCCTAATTTCCTTATACCAATTTTAAAGTGAACATCTGTGACTCGGTTGTGATGTTAATAAATATTTGAGTACAGCACAAGAGATAGTGCACTGCTAGAGATTAGCAGATGTAGCCACACTCAGCTCTGACAATAAACATCTCTTCCACCTCTGCTTTCCTCCCTATGGCATCTGATATGGTATAAAACCGCTCAAAGCTTCACCTCTCCTTACAGAGAAGCTGGCAAGAGAAAGGGAAGTTAACTGTTCCATCTAGCAAGCTTCCCTCTAGCCCAAGGCCCTGTCCGGTCCCACAGGGGAGGTTTACTGTAAGCACATTTTGTGCTGCAGAACATGTGCTGGTTTCCATCCTGTTTTCATTTTTGTAGATGAAAGTTTACTTCCTAAACAATAACGGTGAGAGCTTTTGTGATCTCCCGATTAGACTATATAAGAAGCCATGCTCTTTGAGCAACACAAGCCATCACTGGAGGCCTGGGCTCTACCCAAGGCACACTGGCTCTTGAGTCCTGCTGTTGCTCTGCACAGTGGAGTTATGCAGGTCAGCAGGACTGCCTTTGCAGGGTTTGTTAGGGGAAATTCAGCTGTTTGATTTAGCTCCAGAGAAAAACACAGCCTGTGTGCTACTCAGCTGAGCTGCTTGGCTTTGCCTCTGTGCTATCACTTCTAAAGCAGGAAGAGATGATGCCTCGCTAATGCCTAATTGTTCACCATCTTCACTACCTTTGCACTGTTTGTTCTAGGTATTTCCAACACCACCACTCAACAACAATACCACATTTCAGAGTATCTAGGACTCCAGCTCACCTTTTTCACCCTTATATTCAGCTCATGCATTTGATGAATTCCGTCCTGATGGACTGATAGCTTCCTTTACTGAAGCAAGAGTTTTACTATTATCATCTTGTCAGCTCTACAGGTCTAGTCAAGAATATGCTAAAGGTTTGCCTTTTCCTTGTGGTTTGGTTTGTTTAAAACACCTCAAATATGGAGGGGACTGGGATGATAATCAGTTATTTTCACCCAGCAGCAACTCTTTCAGATCATAGAACTGTCGATGATAACCTAGTTTGACCTACATACGTTTCATTATTGATGATGAACCAGAATGAAGGAATCTTAGCTTTCAATTCCTGGACTGAGTTCAAGCTTAACACTTAAAAGGAAACCTCATTACTACCATTTAATGAGATTTATTTGATGTGAACTTACAGAGAAACACTGTTTTCAAATGTTTTCCAATATGTATCAGTCAGTCTTCAAAAACATTCTGCACTTCAGATGTTAATATTTACACTTGCCAAGAATCAGGTCTCATTTGTCTTTCTCACTTGTCTCATGACAAGTAGAGCGAACACAACACATGAAGCATAACCTGACCTGGTTAATGGCAGAGCTTGTCCTGTTAGTAGATATCCCTATGCTTACTAATTGCTTTGCTCACAAGATATATTTACAATTGCTTGTAAATTTGTAACATTTCAGCTGTTTGGTGATAGGTTGGACTGAATGATCTTGGAGGTCTCTTCCAACCTGGTTGATTCTATGATTCTATGAAATACTGCATGCCCAAAGGTGGGGAAATCCATCCAAGTTTGGCCCTATAAGAAGCATCCTGGTATCTGACTGTGGTATAGATTTACACTTGGTGACTATGCCAGGGTTCCTTATGATTCCTAGCACTGACTGGGTCTGTTTGGTGTCCTTCACTTTAGAAACAGCCCTAACTCGAGAGGCAAAGAGGGACATCCCAAGTGTAACTAACACTGGAGCAGGGCAGACGCTGAAAGCAGGAACAGCCTGGCAACGTTTCCCAAACTCTCAAAGATCATCTTTCTATGGACATTCAGGAAGAGGAGGAAAAACATTTTCAGCTTTAAGGCAGAAGGCCAAAAAGCCTTTTGAAGAGGAATCAAAGGAAAGTCAATGAAGGGTCTGCAAGAACACATAAGCTATTTGATTATGATATAAGCTAGGCCTCATGCGAAATAGTGTAGTAAACCAGGCTGGAAGCTCCCCTGCTCCCTTTTTATGTGGAAAACTTTATTTCTCTGATCCTAATATCTTAAAAATACACATGACCTTCACAGCCAGCAAGATGAATGCAAACTGTATACACCTTCCAGCCCTGCCCTCCTAGCTCTGCTGGCTAACAGAGAGCATCACAATGGGCTGCACAGATGTTGATTTTCTAAATCTCATCCAAACCTCAGCAATATGGAATGAGTGATTCTATTTAAATTAAACACACATTAGTTATTTCATGCCCTATAAGGAGGGGCTGAGGGACCAAGGGCTTTTTTGATCTAGTGAAGAGAAGACTTAGAGGGGATCTAATCAATGTTTATAAATATATGGAGGGCTGGGTGTCAAGAAGGAAGTGACAAACTCTTCTCAGTTGCACCCTGTGACAGGACAAGGGGCAATGGGTATAAACTACAGCACAGGAAGTTCCACCTCAATGTGAGCAAAAACTTCTTGACTGTAAGGGTCTCAGAACACTGGAACAGGCTCCCCAGAGAGGTTGTGAAGTCTCCTTCTCTAGAGACTTTCAGGACTGGTCTAGATGCATTCCTGTGTGACCTGCACTAGATCATGGTCCTGCTCTGGCAGAGGGGTTGGACTCGATAACCTCTGGAGATCCCTTCTGACCCCTATCATCCTGTGATCTTGCATCTTATTGTGGGGCTGGCATGGCTATTAGTTCCATATTGCTCTAAAATGTCAGGTGCAGTTGAGCCAGCTCTTCATATACTATCCTCCTCCTGGCACATTCCATTACATCTGTGAGGTTTACTTCATAACAGGATCCCAGTTTTAAATCAGGGATTCAGGTGGAGTGGTGGGATTCCAAGATGCATGCACTTTATGGGCAGGACTAGTGATGAATTTGATAGGTCATGTTATTCACTCTAGTGCATACATCCTAGTGATCCACAGTCTACAAATACAAGTCCACTCCTTGCCTTTAATGTGAAAAAAACAATAGCTTCTTCCTCCCCCTCCACACCCCTAGTTGCTAAATCTACTCCAAATAGAATAAGCAGATATGACAGCAGTCACAGGTTGGGGAATTAAAACTGGATATTAGGAAAAGTTTCCCAAGGAGAGTGGTTGTACAGCACTAGAGCAAGTTGTCCAGAGAAACTGCAGAGTCTCCATGCCTAGGGAGATTTTAAAGACTTGTGTAGACAAAACCATTGCTCCTTGGACCCAGTCTTGATGACACAGGCTCCTGACAATCCACGTTACTGTGACTGCACTGCTCCCAAGGGTTGATAGACTTGGTAGAAGGCAAGATAAAGCAGCCTGAACAGCACTACTTAGTTTGTTGTACTGATTTTTTTTTTCTGGCTATATTGAACCTTACTTTATTTATTACCCAGCTGGTTTAGCCATTGTTCAAATGCTACTAATTGCTCTTGGCTGTACGAGACTCATATTCTTCATCTCTATTTTTTCCTGTAACTTGCTGGCCTGACCAGTAAAGGTGTTTCCATGTGGAACAGCTATATTTAGTTCATTCTGGATTTAGTCTTTAGTGATAGCTGAGCTCTCAAAGGGAGCTTGTAAACAGTTACATGGAAAGGCATAAAGGACTCCAGTAGCTCAGGAAATGGGCCTAGAGTACAGGAGATCGAGGATCTCTAAGGGTACAGAGATAAAAGTTAACTATAGAGACCAACTATTTAAAAGAGTGAGATGATGATAATAGGTGACATGAGGTTAAGAGAAGTGGCTTTGGGGAACAACATAGCTGAGCTTTGTTTGGGTGACATGTATTAGGTAGGAACATGGTGGTGCACAGAGGCTGTAAGAAGGCAGGGTGCACTGCTTCGTTCAGGAGAAGAAAATTTGGATTTCTGCTGTGTTAAATACTAGCAGAATTGTTAGGAGGAGAGAACAGCTCTTTCCACAGGAGAGCAGGTGTGCTACTTACTTTCTGGAAGCTTGTCTCCAGCAAAAGGTTCCCCTTAGTGGCAGTCTTGAATCTTAACATCTTCCAAAACCTTAACTGAGTAATTTGCAGCCTTGGCAGTGCACATTAGTGAGCTGTTATGAAAAGTTGGTTTGAAATTACATCATTAGTAGAACAGAACAATTCTATTAGAAAAGCAGAAGGTGTGTTCTGACCTTGCACCCTTTGCTTCTCCTGTGCATGGACTCACACCCTTAGCTTCTCCTTGTCCCTCTGTTGTGGTAGGTCTGATAGGCCCAAAATAGGCTTGTACATGTCCTGCCTTGCCTAGGAATGTTTTTCTGCTCCACCAGAGAGGCAAGTGCGGGAAATGGGACACAAAAGAACCTGTAGCCACTGAGTCTGGCCTGCCCAGGGTCCTGTGCTGTAAGGCACACACACTTAGCTTGTGCCTGCCTAGTGCAAGGCCTGTGCTTTTCCCAAATTAGGGAAAAGTGAGCCTGTAGCTTTGCCTAATACGGTAAGGTTTGGCTAACTGCTGTCCTGATTGGCTGCTCTTGTGTCCAAAGGGCAATTCATCTTGGCCCATGTTGATAAAAGGAGATACGGAGGTGAATAGACTGCTTTTGCTTCACTGCTTTGCTTCCGTGCTTTGCTTCCCTGCTCTTTGCCTGCTCTCTCTGCTGTGCTCAGCCCTGCTGCTACTGCACACTGCCTTATTGCTTGCCTGGTAAACTCCACTGCCACGAGTTACCAGGAGCAGACCCTGGATGTCTGCATGAGATTGGCCTGTGTGGCCAGCGTGACACCATGCTGAGACTGCACCACATCTGCCTCTGCACCTGAAGGTCCTGCTTAGAATCCCTGAACATATGCACAGATTGGCCAGAAGAAGCCAGGAGAACAAGGTCAGAGATTGTCTGTGTCCTTTCCCCAGAAGCCTCTGAAAGCATTTGGGCACTGTCTGGACGTGGCTAGCCCCCACGAGAGTAATAAAAATAAATTGTGAATAAATGCTTAAATGCCTCCTTGTAGTTCTCCATTGCCTTCTGCCATAGCAAAAAGAGCTCCTTGAGCCCATCTACTGGGCAAGCAGCATATTGACTGCAAGCGACATTTGACCACAGAACCTTCTCTTCCAGTTCAATTAATGTTTCTATATTTTGCTGGTTATTACTAGATCTAGATATTATCCATAGAATATTTCCATGAATGTGTAAGAACCAAAATATTGTCAAAATTAGTGGTCAGGGGTAGCAGAGCTCTGAATAGCAAAATTAATAAACAATTAATTTCCCCTCTGCAACACCCTCACATTTCTTGTGCCACACCATGCTTATTGGGAGAAGGCCCTGAAGCTTGTCTCAAATCTTACCAGGGTCAGCTTGAGCAACCTATCCATGGAAAAGCAGCACTAGTTATAGGAACTCTTTCCCTGCTCATGTGACAGCTCTGAGAAAGCTCGGGTGAACTTGTCCATCTTTAAAAACACTGCTGTTGAGTTTGATTGACAGTGGCCAACATCTCTAAAGATAACAGGGGAAAATGAGACATGATAAACCTACAAACTGTAGTTGTTTTAGGCTCTTAACTTTGCATTCTCTGGACCCACCCTTGCACCTCAACGTCGCTTGTATTTGTATTGGGAACTATTCAGTCCCCTGAGTTTTGTCTGGTTTTAAACAAGACAGGGGAGTCCCTTATCAGCACTAAAACATCTACGCCTGCCCCAGGTGTGCAAGTAGTTGCTGTCCTTTGTCATTCAACCCTTTCAACACGGTAGCTTGTCTATTCTGGCTCAGAAACATGCAACACAGGCAAAGCAAGGAAAACAAAAAAAATCTTATGGTCTTTCCCTGTTGTTTTCAATGAGTTTCTTCCATTCTGTAGCATGAAAACCCTGGTCAATGCAGTGCTTTAGTTATGCAGTGGGATACAGCTCATCAGATGTTCCCAGCAAGGTAGGTACTATGTGGCTCTATCCACCTGTTAAAGGCAAGTCACTTTAAGTGTGGATAGCCATATGCCACTATTCAGTCAACATTTGCTGTAGGCAGTTTAATTCATCTGTACAATACCTGGCACTGATTTCAAAGACAGCTTTTCACCCAAGTTATTTCCATCAAGCCTTCTCAAATCGAGAAAAATATTCAAAAGGAAAAAAAAGAAATCATATTCTCAGGCTGATATTCTGAAAGTGTTGCATGCTGTACCACAAAGTTGTAGACAACTCACACAAGAACTTTAGTGTAACCTATCAAATGGTTTACCTGTGCTTCAGAATACTCAGAAAACAGGTAAAAGTCTTACAAATGTAAAGTTTAGTCTTTGCTTACTGAAATGTTTTGTCATATAGTTCTTGTTTAGAGATACTCTGCTTTTCCTTCAAATTCCTCACTGACAGTGGAAGGTTTCTCAAACTGACAGCAAGCCATATCTTAGAGGTTGTTGTGTTTTGCCATGCCTAAGACTTGGAGATTAATTGCTTAATGCCAGATATGGGTGAAAGTAAACCACAGAAATGCGGCAGTACCAGGTGAGTCACTGCCACTCTTTTTCAAGCTATGTCTCACTGCAGAGTAGCCGCGAAATTAGCATGGATTACAAAGAAATCATCAATGAAAGCTAACGTTTTGGGAAGTACATTTACATTTGTTTTCATAGTGGATCAAAACTCAAGCAGTTCCAGCTGAGCTGTAGCTTCCTGATGATTAAGCAATGGAAATGTCCAAGGAGGACAGACTAGAGCAGTACCAAAGTGGCGAGACTGAAAGTATTAGCGTGGTGTGGTTGTAAGACACGCAGGTAGAACTTCATGGTTCACCTGAAAGGGAAAGAGGGTAAAGCAATTCTCTGTCAAGTTTGCAGGGTCAGACTTTGATGCTGATAAAGAGAAAGGCTTGTGTCAGATTTATACAAGAAGTGCTGGAGTCAAGGAGGGAGGGAATACATAGATGTTAATCAAATGGAAATATTTGTCTTGAGTACAACAGAATTTTTACAGAAAATACAACTAGTTTTCCCCACTTTTTCCCTTTAGTTATAATCAGCCAAGCTGCATTGAGGTCAGTTGCAAGAGCACAGAAATCCCTGCCCCCTAAATGAGGCTGCCAACCTAAGCCCTATTTTATTTCTGGCTCACTGTGAGTTTAATATGCACAGTCAGAATTCACACTTTGGATTTGCTTCTCTTTAGTTCTTGTGGCATCATTTTCCTCTCTCCTTAGCAGTTACCCAGGAGACAGCTGTATATTGTTTTGTTTCAAAGAAAACCTACTGCTCTGTGAAACTCTGCCTGCATAGTCCATGCTGGACGACACCCATTTTAAGCTTGCTCTTCAAACATCCTATGCCATGAAAAATGAGTTTACCTCACTCCATATTCCCAAGTATTTCCTGCCCTCTTTCCTCAGGTTTTTATGCTAGGAACATGGCTAATTCTGGTCATCCACTGATTTATTACAGATTTCTCTTTGCTTTTGCTACCCATTTCAGCAGATTTAACAGGCCTGATGCCCTTCCTGCTTTAAAACATGGACTGGTTGAAGCTGATGATTTCCAGATCCACTTTTTTTCAGCATGACTTCTTGGCCTTGCAGGTCACAGAAGTACTTTCAAGGATTTTGTTTGCATGAAAATACACTCTTGATGTCTGCTGTCAGCAGTCTTTCAACAGCTACCCCACTAAGCATCGCTTTGCTCCAGGGTGTGCTCTTCTCTGTAGTCACCAACACACTATGCTTATCATGAACTGGTTTGTGTTGGAAGGGACCTTAAATATCATCTAGTTCCAACCCCGCAGCCAAGGGCAGGGACACCTTCTACTATAACAGCTTGCTCAAGACCCCATCCTGGCCACCCACTGCCAGGCTTGGAGTCTCCACAGCTTCTCTGGACAACCTATTCCAGTGCTTCACCACAGGAAGAATTTCTTCCTAATGTCTCATTTAAATCGAGCTCCTTCCAGTTTGAAGCCATTGTCCCTCATCCTGTCACTCCATGCCTTTGTAAAAAGTGCCTCACCAGTTCTCCTGTAGTCCCTTTCAGGTACTGGAAGGCTGCTCTGAGATCTCCTTCTCCAGGCTGAACAACTTCAACTTTCGCAGCCTGTCACCATAGGAGATTTGCTGCAGTCCTCAAATCATAGGATGTTAGGGGTTGGAAGGGACCCAAAGAGATCATCGAGTCCAGCCCCCCTGCCAGAGCAGGACAATACTATCTAACACAGATCACAGAGGAACACATCCAGACAGGCCTTGAAAGTCTCCAGAGAAGGAGACTCCACAACCTGTCTGGGGAGCCTGTTCCAGTGCTCTGTGACCCTTACAGTAAAGAAGTTTCCCCTTGTGTCGAGGTAGAACATCCTGTGCTGCAGCTTACATCCATTTCTACTTGTCCTATCACAGGGAGCAAGTGAGCAGAGCCTGTCCCCCCCTCCTGGCAGCCTTCAGATACTTATAAACATTTATCAAATCCCCGCTAAGCCTTCTTTTCTCCAGAATAAAAAGCCCCAGGTCCCTCAGCCTCTCCTCATCAGCCATGCCCTCCAGTCCCCTCATCATCCTCCTAGGCCTCCACTGGACTCTCTCCAGCAGATCCCTGTCCCTCTTCAACTGGGGAGTCCAAAACTGAACACAGTATTCAAGATGGGGTCTCACCAGGGCAGCGTAGAGATCATCTTTGTGGCCTCCTCTGCACCCACTCCTCCAGTTCCATCTTAGATACCACTTTCTCAATTAAGTGCTAGTTGTTCACACTGCAACATGTATATTCCCCATAGTGAGCTACTTATTCTGATCTAGAGAAAAGTCACAGCAAGGCAGTGACCAACAATATACACATAGTTTTTCCCCAGGCACAAACTCCAGACAGAGAATCTGCAAGCCTCTGCTTTTGAAGGAAGTGAAAGATGTTGGCAGACTCTGCTGTTGAGTCCTGTGACAAGAACTGTCTCATGCAGTAATGAAGAGTGTCAAACAGAAGAACCAGACATTTTGTGAGGTATTACAGAAAAGTCCTCCACCTCCTGCAATGTGCCTTCAAATACCTATGGAGAATGCTGCCTGGTTCATCTGCCCAGTGTTCTGTGCTTCTCTGCAGTGATAAGAAGGGTGACCACTTCAACTGCAATAACTTAGATAACTTATTTTAGGGATGAACCATGTCTGATAGAGTGTTCAACTGCTCTAAGGCACAGCTTTCTGTTCTGCATTTCAAACAAAGGACAATATCCATCTCAGATCTAATCTTGGGGAACTGGGGATAGGGAGGCTTCCAGATTGCCTTTGGGAAGGTAATTTCTCTTTTGTTTCAAATACTCATTTTTCTTTCTGCATTAAAGCTAAATGGACTCACCATGAGCAGAAAGTTACAAGAACAAAAATGAAGTGAGCCATAGTGGATATCGCAATCTGCGTAATCACCCAGTGAAACTAACCTCACATGGTTTTTATAACCTCATGTAATGTATATTTTGAGGGTGGTGTTTGTATAAAATTGTGCTATTTTTCAGTTACACCGTGACTAACCTTATCAGCATTAGATAGAGGACTTCACATATGAAGAGTCTTTAATTAAAATTTACTCCCACCATCACAATCTGTCCTTGATCTTCTGCCTACAGAGCAAACCCATTGCAAAACACATTGCTGATCTTCTAGAAGTCATTGGCTTCAACTAGTCAAGAGTTTAGTCTTCTACTGGTTTTTTGAAAGGAGAATTACAGTACTTGCACACACCTATTAAAAGGATAATGATGCTGGAGAAATTAAACAACCTACACACAATGCCTCTAGCTGCTGTAGCTTTCTTGCAGTGTGATTTAAAAGGCCATTGACTGCATCCACATCTTTCCAGATGCAGGAAAACACCATCCTTTGAGATCACGCCAATGTAGGCTGCATAATTAGTCACAGACCATAATAGCTTAAAATTTTGAAGAACTCCAAGATGAGAGCACTGAGCTCATGTTCAGACTGGAAACGTGGCCCTAGTTGTTTCAAGTCCAAGGACAATCTACAGTCATAATCAACTCTTACATAATGTTGTAGAACATTTCTAAGAGGCTCCCTCTTAATGACTTAGCAAGAAGTACTTCTTATCCCAGTCTTATGGGGCATAACAAGAGAGCTACACCAACAGTGCTGAACAAGGGCAGGGCTCCAGCTTTTCATCAAGAAAAAAAGCTTTCAAATAACAAGTCCCATTCTGCTGCAGCCAGCAAGCTATGAAACCTATTTCCCCACCCATCCCTCTGCAGCAGTCAGCACATAGCATTACAGCAAAAATAAAAAAATAAGAAATGTCTTTCAAGTTGCCTTCTCTTTTTTCTTTGTAAATTTAAATTAAGACACTAACTCTGCCAACAGTTTTAACTGTAACCACGAGAAACCAAAACTAATACAGGCTTTTAAGGTTTTTTTTTTTCATTTTATTCTTCCGTGGAGATATGCAGTATGGAATCCCTGTTGCAGCCAGTTCATGGAGTTTTGGATAACCCATTTTCTTTTTCTAATGAATTCAGATAGAACTGCAAACTTTCAATGGTTTTAACCTGACAAACACCAAGAGAGGGAACATGAAATTGAAAGGCAGTTCTTGCAGCAGGCGTAAGAAGACAATCCTCCACAAACTTCTCCCTTTATACTGAAGGTGATGTTCATGATATAGGCTACACCTGTAGCCAACTCAGATCAGCTGCTCTGGCCGACTGGATTACTAATTGCCTGCAACCTGTGGCTGGCCTGGGATTTTGTCCAGAACACTGGCCTTGCTTGTGCACCACTTAAGCTAGAATGCAGGTTTCCATCATTAGGCTACAATTAATGGAATTATGCAGAGTTATATTGCTTGAAAACTGGTTCCTTTCACCGAAATCATGGGCAACTGTCAGAGGTTTCAGTAGGCATCTGTACCTACCAGTGAAATTTATGTGCCAAAACCTTGTCTTAAAGACTATTTGATCAATATCCCAATTAAACAGACTTCACAGACTGCTGTCCAAAACTCTTCAAGGCTGCTTTAAGTTCCAGTAATTTGCCTGAAATGTATTCTTAGCCAAGATGGCATTAACAGACTTTTGCCATTGACTCACAGTATCACAGTATCATCAGGGTTGGAAGAGACCTCACAGATCATCAAGTCCAACCCTTTACCACAGAGCTCAAGGCTAGACCATGGCACCAAGTGCCACGTCCAACCTTGCCTTGAAGTGCCCCAGGGACGGCGACTCCACCACCTCCCCGGGCAGCCCATTCCAGTGTCCAATGACTCCTTACTGTCAAGAGGAAGAGGGTGGAAGTGAGGTGGGAAAGAGACAGAGAAATAGAAAAAAGACACATTACAGACTGAGAAATAACACAAGTTAGCCTCAAGAAATGTAGCCTTTAAGTACAGGCACGCATCTATGCACCTTAACAGCTCATTGCTATACTATGCCACTATGCTCACACTGCCTGAGAACTGCTTCTGTTGTCTTGCAACCAACTGGAAAACCTCAAGTGAGGACAGAACTGAGCAAAGCCCAGGATCTGTTACTTCAGAGCAGATTTGCTTTTCTCCTAGAGCAAGTTGGGGGAAAAAAACCTGAACTCATAACTCATACTGGTTGATGTGCAACACATGAAGAAACTAGGCCAGAAATAAATTTTCTGAACAGGATACCCAAGGGAAATAAATATCCCAGAATCAGGTAGTATTAAGAAAGATTTGTCAGGATTACCCAGTTATTCAGATAGAAGTACCTGCTTTTTAACTATATGCACTTGAAAATGCACTTTGAAGCAACCTGAGACTTCAAAGTTTTCACTGTATTGTAAAGCACTCAGAGGAGATGCAAACAAAGGAGCAGAAAGTTACTAGAAGTAAATGCAAATAGAAACAAGCACTAAGATAGGAAAAGGCACACCTTGAAAATTAAGATTAAGGCCAAAATGACAGTTAAAAAAATTAAAACATGCCTCACAGCCCCCATTACATCCAGCACCAAACCCCTACCTCCTGAGGCAGAAACAGAAGCCAGTTTCTGGGTTGACTCGACATTGCCTTAGTTCTGTCTCCAGTTAAATGATATTTTTAGGCTATTATCACATCTTTCTTAGTATTTGCTGAAAAGAATCATGCAGCTGTGGTGTCAGCTTATTACTTGTCTCCCAAAGTCCCTCAAACCCTGGCAGAAGTAAATGTAATATGTTGAGTTCTGTTCCATACAATCGTTCTGAGTTTATTACAAACCATCCTTCATGGTTTATATCTATATCTACATTAATAATATATAGCAAACAAACAACAATTCTTTATCTATGTTCTGCTTATATCTAGCAGTTTTCCACTTGGCTCAAGGAGCAGTGGGCAATATCTGCTTCTACAAAGGACTAAGACTTCTTCAAAACCGAGGCAAAGTAAGGGCCCAAACTGGTCACTACGGCTGAGTGCAACTGGTATTACTGTGGGTAGTCCTATTACACCACTGGTGAGGTCTGGCACAACTGAACCTTGTAAAACAAAGGCAGCTGATGAATCAAACAGCACAGAAAAGATCCTCTCTAATAGGCTTAAACCTTTAACAGCAAACCCCAGATTTTTGTCTTCAGACTGCACCTCGTATAATCATGCAGCAGAGAGCCCCTGCTTAGTCTCTAGCACACTGCAGAAGAGCTCAGCACAACCTTCTTCTCAGCCATTGCTCAGAAAAGAAGAGGAGATCATATACACTTACCTGAATATCTGTGGGCTACATGGATCACAGGAGCACAGGCTGGATCCCCTTTATATGGCAGGCCTTCCAGTGCTCCCCATTCCCAATCTTCAAGCAAAATAGAACTGTTTATGCTGCTATACTGATAAAAATCACTTCAGAGAGGCCCAGAGCTGCCCTCGTAGTTCATAAATTATAGAGCTTTACTCTGCTTGGCACAGGCTTGAACCCTGTTCTAGTTGAGGTTAAAAGACAAAGCAATGTTTCTGCCTTTCTAGAGCCCTGTGGCAGTTTTGCTGCTGAAGCCAGGGTCTGGTCAGGCCTCTACAGGTGTTCCTCATTTGGAGGGAACCCACAGCAGGCACTGGCCTTAAAGTGATAGGGCTGCTTAGTAGCAACCTTCAAACCCAGCCATGGCACAGCCTCGTCTCCTCTGAGCTGTGCTTACACAGATCAAACAGTGTTTAAGCAGAACTGCCGTTTCCCCTTGCGAGCCGAGGAGCAGAGGCAGCTCTCCCGCAGTATGAAAGCTGAGCTGTCTCCTCCTGAGGTGAGTGCCGAGTTGATTCACCTGCCTGCCTTTGGGCTGCCTTAGCACCTACATTCAGAAAGTGCTGCTGTCCTCCGAGGCAGGGACAGCGTATAAAATCCAGCAGGGGCAATTCTGGGAGAGTTTGATTCTCTTTGGGAACAAATTGGCTGGCCTCAGTCACTTTGTGAAGACAAGACTGACTGACTTGAGGAACAAAGCCCTCAGAGAGAGAGAGTGTGAAATCAGGCACAGATAGAAGGCGGCTGCAGCCTGGGTGATCACTGGCGGCGCACAGCCTGGGAGGATGTACTGGAGGCATGGTGCCTGGGGACGTGCCTTAGTGGGCACGCTGATGTTGGGCTGATGGTTGGAGTTGATCATCGTAGGCATCTTTTCCAACCTTAATGATTCTATGGAAATAACCTTCATTTTGAAAGAGTGACAGGTTAAAAAGACACAAACAATAGGCCACACAGTGCCATTCAGTGTATTAGACTCTTTCTTAATGAGGGATGAAATGAAGCAGGCTTACAGAAGCTTTGTCACTGACACACTTCAGAGGGTTCTTCAGGGCAAGTTCTCTGTCTTTCCAGGCACCAACCTTCCAGGCCAGTCTAGCAAGGACTCCACCCCATGAAGCAGCTATCAGGTCTCAGACATTGAAGTCTTGCTGTGTCAAAGGTTATAAAATGTGGTCAGAGGAGCAATTTCCTTTTCCCTGGATTATGAACAGCAGAGCTGTTCTGTGGCTGAGCTGGTTGGAGCTTCACTTTTGTTGGGCAAACGACCAAGGATCATTTATAGCCAGTGGAAATTCCTTGCCAGGTTCTCTGCAGTCAGGCTGTGGCCCTTGAAGTTCCTGTCTTGAACCTCTCTGAAGCTGTTGTACTGTTTTCACATCACTAACTCCTGAACAGAAAGTTTGGGAAGATTTCAGTACTGAGAGGACCAGGACAGGATTGGTTCTGTTTCTGTGCAAAAGCAGCATAAAGTAGTCATAGATAGCTCTAGGCCACTATTAGTGTATTTGGGGCACCATTTTAGCACTTGAGTTGAGGGATAGCATAAGACTGCCTTTGTCCTCCCTTAGTATCATTCTGTGCCATCTAAATTACAATTTTGAGAGGCACAAAGGAAGGGGCAACATTCATCCTGCTCGAGCTGAACCTAATTTAGCTGTTATTCTGAACCTGAACCCTGTAATAGCCTTACCCTCCACCAACACTTACAGATGGCCTGAGAGCAATGGCCCCTGCATTTAGGCTTCTCATCAAGGTGTCTCAAGTGTGTGGATAACTTCATAAAATCAACATCTGGGCCATGGGGAGATGAGAATCACTTGATGAAGTCCCAAAATACAGTTATGCAATTTGTGTAGCATAGATCAGCAGAGCTAAGCATGAAGTGCAATCAGGGAAAGTATTCCCAGAGAACCTCTGGGTTAGATTTTGATCTGATTGATCTTATGCTAATGTAAGTTAATGTTCAGATTAATTCAAGAAGGATGGTTTTAATGCCTTAATACTCCCACACATACTTGGCTATTTTCAGAACTACCCAGACTATATTTTCATTGATTGCAGGGATGAAACTAAAGTCTGCATATCCTTGATAGCAGATATACAGCAGCTGTTTTTCAGGACCTCAATTCCACATTGCTGTGACAGCAAGACGAACTGAAGCTGCTCAGAACTCTCATGCACCCTGCTGCACATGGTGCCAAGTTCTTCTCCAGGAAAGGGGTATTTTCTCTTCCTGGTACTGGCCAGTGGATGTTGAAGGAGGGAAAATATGGAATATGTGATGAGCAGTATGCCTGTCAAACTATGCTGCAACAGGTGGATTTTCAACAGCAGGTACTCAAGCTTGCCTACGGGATGTGTTTGACCATGAATATAGAGTCACAATGCGAGTTCAGGGAAGGCCTGGGTCTGAGGGTGAACTGGTGTGTATCCCAGCTGCGGTCTCATACATGTCAGTACTGACAAATGGTAAGATTTTGATTCAATAGGTGTCATTTCTAAGTGCTTGCTGATAGTTTCTAAACCTTTCCCCACCATCTTTTATTCCAGAAGCTTTCAGTGGGAAAAAAAGCAATGTGGAAAAAGGATGTTGGATAACACTGATTTTGGACTTCACATTAATGCCATTTCCTCCTAACTTGATATCAAAACAATCAATGAAATTCTACATTCAATCAGTGAAACTTTTCTGTCTCTATACAGATGTAGTTGAGGGCAGAACTGAGTTCAAGACATTCTATTTGGTCATATTGGTTCACTTCCTTTCCCATGCCCACTGGCAGCTCATTCAGAGGAGAACAGATAAGATACTATCATGGTTTAACCCCAGCTAGCAACTCAGCCACATGCAGCCACTTGCTTACTCCCATCTGGTGGGATAGGGGAGAAAATGATATCATACAGTCTGGAATATCCCTTTAGCTAGTCAAAGTCAGCTGTCCCAGCTGTATCCCTTCCCAACTTCTCGCCCACCCTGCCTACTCACTCGTGGGGTGGTGTAAGGACCAGAAAAGACCTTGCCACTGTGTGAGCACTGCTCAGCAGTAACAAAAGACATCCCTGTATTGTCAATGCTGTTTCCAGCATGAATCCCAAACATAGCTCCATGCTAGCTGTTATGAAGAGAAGTATTGGGCCTACTTCCCACTATCACACCTGGAAGTGTATTTTCAGTCTTGAATTGTCTAGAATGTCCTCAGCATCACCTCAACAACAAGTGCCAAATTGCCATTAATTTCTGAAAAGTTCCAGTATAAGAAGCAATTATGGAAAGAAAAATTCTTGGCTGGAAGAAACTGATGTTATCATTAAAAACGATCTGGCAGAACAGCAGGTAAAGTAAATAAGCACAGGAGATAATATAAAGATGCTGAGCTGGGCAGGAAATTATTTCTAATATGAACTAAGTCTCTCTTTTATAATACTCCTTCCACCAAAATGGATGCATTTAAATTGCTGTTTAGGTGTCCTTATTCATTGCTGTTTACAGCCTATCTGTCTAAATGCAAAGTTGCCTCATTCTGGCTGGGTCAGTAGGATGCTGATGAACAAGGTGTACCCTCAGCCATTTCCTTCAAGAGGAAGAAATACTCATTTACAAAACAGAAAGGCTTACTTTTGCTAATTGCACAGAGGCATACAAAAAACCAGCACTGAACCTGTGTAGGCTCTAGTGAAAAGATGGATGCCATGAAAGTTTACATCAAAGTCAAGACAGTTCTTGTGCACTGTAAAATCTTTAGCTGCTGTGAAACAAGACCCTGCTTAATATCCTTGCACTTTAAATCTCAGCAAGAAAAGTTGCAGGAGAAGCAAAGGAATTATTATTATTTGATTAACTGGTTGATTGTGTTGTTGTAAATCATATAGATTTTCCTTTTCCCCGCTGCTGAATTCTTGATACATTAAAACTCCTTCAGTACCGATTGTTTATAGCTTTGATTAGAGCCCTCGTAGTTTTGGTGAGTGTTTCTGCTTGGACTTGCTGTACAATGAATAAGTATGAATTGGATCCTGTAGTGAGAATGTCACATGTATAAATAATTATTTAGTTCACTACAAAGCAGATGAGGAAGCTGGCTAGGGATGTAACAGTTCAGCTGTGTGAAATGGTTGCCTTGTGCTTACCTTCTCTAGTAGGGCAATGGCTGTTAGAATTTTTTTTTTCTTAACCTAAGCATCTTCAGACTCTTTTGTAGCACAACCCAAAAATTAAAGATTTTCTCTTTAACTCTTTGAACTTATACCACACTATCCAATTTCATCCATTCCCACAGGGCCCCATTCAAAATTCTGAAGGTAATGCCAGTCAGTTCCTTCTTTTTTCCGTAACAAATCACAGTGTGATCGGTGAGTTCTGGGAGACACTTCTGTGTCTTCTGCATCCTCTGCAAAGATGTTGAAGCCAGTTCCAGATATAGTCTGGGGCATGGCACGGCAAGTTAAGGCAGAGGACAAAACCACAGAAATAAAACTTAACTGATGTTTGGAAAAAGGTGGGAGTGGATCTAGAAGTGTTGTAGTTTGTAAAGGAACTTCCACTTAGTGACACTGGTTCCAGCTGAACTCTGGCAGAACATCTAACAAGGCCACTCCTCCACAGCAGAGGTGGGCAACGAGAGAAAGGCCTTCCAAAACTCCTCTGTGAGACTTCTCAGTGAGGAATTGGTACATATGTGTTTGAGAGAGACATTTATATTTGTAATAAAGATTAATAAATATAATAAAGTTTATGCTTGTAATAAAGATTCTTTCAGCTTTATAAAAAAGAAAAGTGCTCTTTAAGGTAGGGCTTTGCCCAGCTATGCAGAAGGTCTCTGTTGTGTTCTTAGCAGTGACACATACTTTAAAGGTACACTAGCAAACCAGCAAATTATTTATTACCTGTGACAGTCTTACAGATGAAAAAATGTGCTTAGTAATGCAGCCAAAGTACCAAATTGCAACATTATTGGTATCTGTTTTCTGATGGTGATGATGGAAAGAAGCAGGAAGAGAAATTAATGGAAATAAGTAGCTGGGAACAGTAAAGTGGTGTGGTAGGAGACAAGAATATAGAGGAAGAAAAATATGAAGCAAAAAAGAACAAGAGGCAGATGGGCATCAAGCTGGTAAAGTAATTTGATACAGATACTAATGTACAGTAGAAGTATGAAGTCTCATGAAATGCACTACTCTAAAAGGAACTTGTTTTGGCCAGTAGTGTACGTTACTGAGTCCCACAGTACTCAGCTAAGTTACATCTCCATTTTCATATCAGAAAAGATCACCTGATCTGATTTCTGTTCCACATGCAGTCCACTACAGCTTTCATCCTACTGAGCACAGAAAGAAAGGTACCGAAGGAAATAGCTAACATGATTAAAAAAGCTATTTTAAAAATCAACATTTTGCCCACATTCTCCACGCCCTCTTGGAATATCCAAACCTTCAATTTATGGAAGGCACTAAGTATAGGCTCTTCTTTTATGTGGTCAGAGATCAGTCAGTGTGTTCTTAGAAGAGCTGCCAAGAACGAAAGTGTCTTTGGGAATGACTTGCTACAGTTTGTGTTTTAAGCTCAAGACCTTTGCAGATGTTATTTTCCTCATGTAGCAGAAGCGTTCAGCAATAACCTGTGGATCCAATTACAGTGCATTGCTCAGAGCTCTGCAGTTTCTTTAATTTCTTTATAACCAATAAAAATGTTCCCTTCAGAATGCAAAATACCTTTTAATTTATGAATTCATTTGAAGAGATGCCATCATTCCACTCTCTACCCGTGTGCTAAATTAGTGCTTTTCAATTCGTAGACTTCACCAATGAGCCTCAAGGACTTCTTTCCTTCCCTGCACTTAATAGGACTTCCTACCTTCCTTTCTGTCCTAAATAGAAAAGTGGAGCTGTTGCCAGTGTTTAGGCTCTAGGCAGTTTTTGGCCTCAAGTTTTTTTCCTCACAGTTCTTTCCTCCCCCCGCTGAGATGAAGTGATTATACCTGTGATCTGCTGACTTGTTGGTGCCTGTGCAGGTATGGATCTCTCTTTGCCAGGGAGGCTCTGCCTGGGCACCAAGCACAGGACTGTTGGCTACCGTGGGAGCTGAGACTGAAAGCAGAATGGTGATCCTGACCGTCTTCTCCTGCATAACCACCTGAAACAAAGGTTGTCCCATCCTCCATAGGATCTTAACAGTATTTAATCCCCAGACTTCTTCATGTCCAAAGAAGAGAATTCACCAGCAACCATCAGGAATGTGTCCCCAAGTTCACTATGGTACATAAAGCCAAGTTGTGAGGTTTTGTCCCTCAGATTGTCTTCCTGGTTGGGGAATGTTCCTTTTACTCATTTTACTACTTCAGCAGCCAAAGCCAAAGTAGTTTTTTTTTTCTTGCAGTCTGCTTGGAAAAGTCTTGTGAAATTCCTCCCAATTCCTCCCTAAAATTCTACAAGCCAATTAATTGCTTGTCACCAGACAGTCAAATTTTGATATGGCTGCATTTACACCAGTGGCTCTGGTAGTTTGACTTACCACATGATAGGGCAGTTGGAGTTAAAAGTATGTTTTATTAGTGGAATTCTGCTCCATGAAGAAGAACATTAGAAGTACAAATATATAATTATTCTACTTGTGTTCCACTGACAATGTTGAGGAATGTTCTGAAATAAAACGTTCTAGTGGGAGACTACAAATCATGCAGATTGACTGGATTGTTGTTAATAAAATCTTAAAGGTAAGAGGGGATCCAGGTGCTCCACTGACTGCTGAGGGATTTGTATTGTTTAATGGATATTCCTTTGAGAGCTTTTTCCTGCATAAAAACCATAGGGTCATAGAATGGTGTGGGTTGGAAGTGACCTCCGAAGGTGATTTAGTCCAAGCCCCTCTGCAGTCAGCAGGGGCATCCTCAGCTAGATCAAGCTGCCAAGAGCCCTGTCAAGCCTCACTTTGAGTATGTCCAGCGATGAGGCCCTAAACTTCTCCCCAGACAACCTGTTCTGGTGTTCCACTACCCTCATGGTAAAGAACCTGTTCCTGACATTCAATCTAAACCTCCTCTTCTCCAGTTTGAAGCCATTACCCCTCGTTCTATCACTGCAGGCTCTTCTTGTAGGCCCCCTTCAGGCAGCAGAAGGCTGCTATTAGGTCTCTCCAGAGCCTCTTTTGTTTGTGAAATTTTTCAGCTATTAGCTGAACCTTTATAATCTGTACTCTCTAGTGCCTGAAACCTGTGTTGGGGCTTGTGCTCATTCTCGTCTCCAAAATGATGTAATGAGAAAGCAGCTAATGTGCTTAGTCCATTAAGGAACTAACGTGGAATGTGTTGGAAAACATATTTCTGGAATTATCATGTTTGCTGACAAAAGCTGTTTGAGTGTTGATGGAAAGCTGTATCCTTATTATATTTTACACACAGACAAGACTGCATGTAAGTACCTCTATAGCTGAAAGATGTTTGATACTGAACAACTTCCCTCTCCTTTATGTGACCTTCAAGGTTAAAACTCAACTAGAGGGATAATTGCTGTGCTTTTTAATGAGACAATGCGGTGTGCCATTGCTACTATTGCAGAGTGATGAGATAGAGCAGAGTGCTGCTGCTGAAGTGTCTAATGAAAATTGCAAATTGCTGACTCCATGAATGACTCTGGAAGAGTTTAGCATGTGTGTGGAGTTTTCACTATCAAAAAGCTCTAGTGATTCCACATCAGAAAGCAATTTTCCATATGGTTTACTGAGAATTTAGGCACGTAAACAGATATTCAGCAGTGGTATTTAATGCAGTTTATTGAACAGGTTTACAGATTAGGGTCATAATTGTCAGAGTTTTGTCAGTTTCTGTCTGAGCACACTGATTGTGTGCCTGGGAATTTACCTTTCCCACTCATGTTTTGTTTTCCTTTGTTCTCTATTTTAAGAGGGAAATGCAAAGGTAGGATTGTGCTGAGGCAGTGGAAACGTACTTCAGTATGATTTATAGACAGAACCTCTGCGAGAAATTGTGTTTATGTGATTATCTTGTCTCACTGCAGATGTTTTAGGTTAAGCTTCTTGCAATACAGTCTGCACAAAATGCCTGAACAGATACTGTAACACATTGCACAGAAAATGAATATGGAATAGATGCTGATGTGAAATTACAACAAGCAATTTAAATGCAGACATGGCAATATCTGGTTGTTTGCACTTAAGTGTTTATGAGCAGAATAGTAAGGAATGCAACGAGGGCCTGCTCCACAACCAGGTTTGCTTGGTACCCTGGGAGTACCTAAATAGAAACACAAGGAACTGTACTCTGCTCTCAATGATTTTGAAACATCTTTCTTTTGATAGAAAACAACAAAGCACAGCAAGTCTGTGGCAGTGTGCAAATCTGTCCCAGCCAAGGAATGAACAGCCATAGTCTCATCTGCTCTGTGCCTTTTCCAAAAGGAAAGGGGGAGGGTCTGCTTTGGATCTACAGCCAGGCACGCACTTCTCTGCAGAGTCCTCAAGGGAGCACGGGCTGTTGGCACAGGGCATGACAAAGAATGGTCTTGTCCTGCAATAAGAGGAGGACCTTAGAAATGCTATAACCAATGTTATCACCACACTTAACTGTCCTAGTAACACCTTTCTGCAGGAGAGATGTCCTTCTTTACCACAAAGACTCGGTGGACCACAGCTGTGCTTAATATGTTGTATCAATAGATCTATCCACCAACCTGAAAGAGCAACTCTAGCTGCCTGTAGATTCTCCAGTTTATTAATGCACCTGAAAGCACAGGACTACATTATCTGTGAGATCTGAGGCTGTGCTCCACAGGGTGGTGGAGCAGCTTGGCAGGACAGAATAATTCTGATCCACTCAACATGTCCTGAATTCAGTGCTCAGCGAGAAAATCTATCCAAGTGACAAGGCAGAATGACACTACTGGTGACACGACCTCAAGGAAACTGCCTGTCATGTCACATCTCAGGGTTTTGTCTTAGTTTTTGCATCCAGAATTTGGCCTTCACTAATTATTCAGCTGTGGTTTGGAAAATCTTTTAATCTCCTTTGTTTCCTTTCTCCAAATCTGCTTGATTGTTTTTTTCTTCAAAGTAAAACATGGCCCTTGAAGTTCATCTTTCTTAACAATTTGCAATATTTTTTTTTCTGGTTAATGTAGGTCTTAGCTAAGGATAAATATTGTTATAATCTACTCTGCTGTGTTCCTCATAAATCATTCCCAGTAGATTTCTCTTCTTGTGTTTGTCATGCTAACGTGATTTCAGCTCAGGAAGAAAGACAAATGTTATTAGGGCTCAGTGAAGCAAAGGCAGGAAAGAATAATTTCATATAACACTGCTAAAACTGGCAGCAGGTTACATGAAATTTCTTGTCTGAGTTATGCAAATACCTTTAAGTTTCTGTCCTGATGACATTTTCTTTTGAATTACAAATTCTGTTGTGTTGATTTTATGTGTAAAAGGATTTTGTTGTTCTTTCCAACTTATAAGGTTCTTCAAAAGAGAAATAAGTTTCCCCCCACACCTTTCTTTTTAAATATATCAATTTTGCAGCTTGATTATGAACAAACAGTATTTTTAAATACAGCCCTTAAGAGAGAATTTTGAAGAGGTCTGAACATTAAATACAAAAGATACCACTGACCCTGAAACAGAATGTGCTAATTTGTAAAGCTTCATGCAAGCACAGACTAATAACAGGGGTCTTCACCCAGTATTTGTGACATGGACAGAAAGTATGGTAAGGGAGCATCTTCTTTTCAGTGACTAACACCATCTAGTCTCAGCAGCAAAGAGTCTCATTCAAATGAGGTCTGTTCTTTGATCCTGGTGCATACTGGATCAGACTTTAAAGGTAATGCATGCATAGCAGTGTTATAAAAGCCCAAGATTCCTTGTACATTTATATAAAGTACCTCAATTATCAACATTATGAATTCCTTTTATTGTTGTTTTGATTTCTGTGGGGTTGGGGGGACGAGTAACACATTAAAATGTAACTAGTGGGGAGAAAGGATTTCCATCATATGAAATACTTGAAGATTTATACATCCCTTTTGGATATGAACTGGTGTGAAAATGTTAAGTGAAAAGCAAAGACTTGGATTTTCTGTGTCTGAAAAGCAATTCTGAAAATGCTCTCAAGCTTGAAATAGCTTATTTAAGGAACTCTAGTGGCTTTTTTTACTTTGACTCTATTTTCACAGAATCAGCGAATATATCTGGTAGGAAAAGACCTCAGAGATCATCCAGTCCAACCCTTGACCCAGCACTGAAGGGTCAACGCTAAACACCAGGTCCATATGCTGCTTGAACACCGCCAGGGATGGTGACTCCACCACTGCCCTGAGCAGACTATTTCAATGTTTGAGAACCCTTTCAGTGAAGAAATATTTCCTAATATCTAGCATGAACTTCCCCTGGTGCAGTTTTGAACCATTTTCTCTGGCCCTGTCACTTGACACCAAGGAGAAGAGGCTGCCCCCTCCTCTCTCCAACATCCCTTTAGGTAGCTGTGGAGAGCAATAAGGTCTCCCCTCAGCCTCCGCTTCTCCAGACTGAACAACCTCAGCTCCCTCAGATGCTCCTCATAAGCCATGTGCTCTAGGCCCTTCAACAGCCTTGTTGCCCTTCACTGGATACATTCCAGAGAAGTCTGTTTCGACTTCTTCTACGCTGCTAAGCCCTAGGAAGGAGTCTGTTTCAGGAATGATGCAAGTGTACACTTGGAGGAATACTTTGTAGTTTGTCATAGGATAGGTCTGGTTTTATCAGTAACTGTCACCAGCTAAGCTGACACAGATGAATGTTAAAACGCTCCTCACAACAGCAAGAAGTTATTTTGGTGGTTGTGAACTATCTCAGCCTGGATACAGTTTTTCAGAGGAGCTGTGCACCAGGCCACTGACACCGCTCCTTCCCCTCATCAGGTGTGACGCCTCATCTTCCACAGAGCAGCCTGGAAAAGAATGAGCATGTTACAGGGCAGGATGCAGATGCTGCTCTTTCATGGAAAGATTTATGCTGTCAGAGCTCACTTAGAGGCCTTTGAAGAAAAGCAGCTGGAAAAACAAGGCCTGTGGATGAATTCTTGAATTTCTTCCCAAGACAAAGTGACCCAGACTGCTCATCTCTACATTCCTACAGTGGTAGGGAAATGCAAACACATGTCCTAGCAGTAATCCTCCCTCCCAGCATTACAGGCTTCTTCCTCATATCCAGACTCATAAGGTGACACTGTTAAACAGGCAGAAAGCTCTGAGCTTTCCCAGAGCCCCCTGATTTCCAGCTGCAAATCCTAGAAATGCTGCAAAAGTTATTAAATACTATACTGAAGGAGTTCTGCAAATCAAAAGCTTTCTGATTGTCCTTCTGATTGCTTGCAAAAATTCAAATTCAGAACAGGAATTTTCAGTCTCTTCCAACCTTCATTTTTTCCCTATTAATAGCTATGCAAAGTATTAATTCCTAAATTGAGCTTGCAAACATGTAAGAAGTGGTTTCTTCTCTCTTTGAAAGTGTTTCATACAGTTTCATCCACTAAAAACATGGAAGCATCTACCTGGGTCTATCTTTTTCGCTCAGCCCCCAGGTGACATGCTAAAAATAATGCTCTCTTCTCTCCATTTTCCCTGCTCTCTGGAGCAGTCATGCTGAGGACCTTTCAGGGCCCTTAGCGATTAAGGTGACATGAGGAAGAGGCTGCAGAAGAAACACATGTGGCTAGCAGGAGGGAAGATTTGGGGGGGAACAGAAGAATTAATTGCTGGATATTGTAGGTGTGTGTAAAATTAGGTCACCCTCTTGTTTCAGACTATTTTAAGACTAGATAACTACTCACAAATCAGAAATGGAATAAGGCCAGGGAGTTTTGATGAGGCATTTTTTAAAGTCACAAACACAGAATCATGGATCAGTTTCAATTGGAAAAGACCTTGAAGATCATTGACTCCAACCATTCTCTAACTCTGCCTAGGGTGGTGCTAAACCATGTCCCTCAGGACCACATCTCTGCCGCTTTTAAACACATCCAGGTGTGGGGACTCAACCACCTCCCTGGAGAGTCTGTGGAAGAAGTTTCTTCTAATATCCAACCTAGACCTCCCCAGGTACACCTTGAGGCCATTTCCTCTTGTGCTATCACTTGTTCCCGGTGGGAAGAGACCAACCCCCACCTTGCTACAACATCTGAGTAAGTGGGAGAGCTCACAGGATGTGTGAGCTCAACAGGGAGGAGCTTAGAAAGGAGTTCAAAGAGGTTTTTGCTGAATGTCTTACCATAAAAGCACTACACTCTTTTCATTTTGTGAGTAATCATAAAACCCCATTCTGCTGATTTCCCAAGCCAGCCGAGTCAGGCAGTATCCTTTGCTCCTTAAACCACAAGCAGAGCCTCTCCCTGTCCCTCTCCAAGGGGATTTCTTCTCGAGGAAATGTCTGATGTGAATCATGCCGAGGTGCTGCCAGGTTGCTTTGCCTGCCAGGCTTTTTGTATTTCTCTGGATTTGACTACTTCCTTATAAAGGCAATTAGTTTGAATATGCAAAACCTCTGTCCTGCTTTTTTTTTTTCATTGAAATGTAGAAACAGAAACCCTACTCTATCTTACTGGATTATTTTCTCATTTTTCTTTGTTTTTTTTCCCCCTTTCTTAATGCTGTCTTGCCAACCAGTCACTATTGTTTACCTGCTTCCGAAGACACTCGCAGGACAGTAGCACATGAGATAAATCCAAGGACGGAAAAGTAGAGGAATTTTAGTGTGAGACACAGAAAGAATTAATCTATTTCATAAGAGATCCATGAATGTCCTTAAATTTGAGACAGGCTGATGGCATGTCTGCCACATTTAGGACAGACGCTTCAAAGAGCAGAGACATCCCTACTTGAAGGAATTTCCCTGTTTGCAATTAATGCTGTGAAAGAATCCAGTCCCACACAATTTTCTGCAGCACTGCAAAAAAGCCAGGTGGGATGTTTAACAAACCTTCCAGAGTTATGGGTAGTGCAATTAGAAGCGTGGAATATTTGCTTTAACACAATCATTCACTGGGATAAGAGAAGCAGAACTTGCTCTCAACGTTTGTAATTGCTAAAATGAGTAACTGTGCCTCATCACTCTGCTGTACCACACTGAGACACTGTGCCCTTTTATCTCAATTACTTTCTGTGTTTGCCTTATATTTCTCTATTAAACCTGTATAACTGTAACACTGTGGTAAAAACACTGACATACTGAGCATTAGCTGATGGCCTATTTTACATTATTCTGACTGCCTTATGTATATTATAATTATTAGTGTCTATATAAATGTGATTCATTGAACCAATAAGGTTTTCAGACAACTGCTGTAGCTCATTGATTTTCCTCTCCTGTGTGGGAATTTGCCTTGCACTGGCAGTTGGATCTTCTTTCATTTTTAATGTAGAATAAAGGCTTTAGCCCCAAAGTACTGATACCTCATTCTATCCTGATTCCATTAAGCTGAGAAAGCACATGGGAAGTGCCCAAGTTACACTTTGTCAGCTGATCTTTTTCTTGAAAGTAACCCCAGAGGCAACCATCTCACTTATCTCTGCAGAAGTGATGAGCAAAATATGAAGTTTTGAGGTTAAGAAGTTAGCATTCTGAAAGCTCATGTAGACTGTGTGATTCATCACCCATGAAGTTCTCTTAAGCCTTTCCATAACTGCAGAGTTGAATGAGTTGAGTCTCTCTCAAGCAGTGTTTATCCTATGGAGACACTAGACAGCCATCACAGAATCACACAGTCGTAGGAGCTGGAGGAGACCTCTAGAGATTACTGAAACAAATCTACCTGCCAGAGTAACATCACCTAGGGCAGGTCACATAGGAATGCATCTAGACGGGTCTTGGAAGCCTGCAGAGAAGGAGACTCCACAACCTCTCTGGGCAGCCTGTTCTAGGGCTCTGTCATTCTCACCATGAAGAAGTGTCTATTCATGTGGAGATTGAACCTCCTGTGTTCCAGCTTGTACCTCTTACTCCTTGTCCGATCACTGGGCACCACCAAAAAGAGCCTGGCACCTTCATCTTGACACCCACCCCTCAGATATTTGTAGGTGTTGATAAAGTCTCCTCTCAGTCTTCTCTTCTCCAAGCTAAACAGCCTCAGATCTCAGTCTTTCTTCATAGCAGAGAAGTTCAAGTTGCTCAGTCATCCTCATAGCTTTCTGTTGGACTCTCTTCAGCAGATCCCTGTCTCTCTTGAACTGGGGAGCTCAAAACTGGACACAGTATTCCATCTGTGGCCTCAGAAGAGCAGAGTAGAGGGGGAGGAAAACCTCCCTAGACCTGCTGGACACACTTTTCTTGATGCCGTTTACCCACTTGGCCACAAGGGCATATTGCTGTCCCATGGAGCACTTGTCTGCTGGGACTCCAAGGTCTTTCTCCATGGAGCTGCATTCCAGCAGGATGACCCCTAGTCTCTACTGGTGTCTGGTATTGTTCCTCCCCAGATTCACTCTGCACTTGTCCTGATTGAACTTCATGAGGTTCCCCTCTGCCCAGCTCTCCAGCCTGTCCAGATCCCTTTGGCAGCACAGCCCAATGGAGCGTCAGCCACTCCACCCAATTTTGTGTCATCAGTAAACCGGCTTAGGGTCCGCTCAGTCCCCTCATCCAGGTCATTGATGAAGATGTTGATCAAAACTGGAGCCAGTACTGATCCCTGGACAACACCACTGGCCACAAGCATCAGTTCTACCGCAAGCTGAAAGTCAGTTAAAAACATGGTAAATGAAGAAGAGATGCAATCCAGAAAAAGGCTCTGCTGCTGACAAGCTTGACTCATTCAGCCCTTCCACACAGGCTATCATTTTCACAGATCCTTCAAGCCAGACCTAGCACACCACTAGCTTCTAGCAGAAAGTATACACACAGCAGAGCTCACGGTAATAAGGAGACTGAGCTAAGTGACACAAAACATTTATTTCCAAGAAGAATCTGCAGAATGTAAACCCCAGCTCACTCTCTGTGCCTCTGGGCTAACACAACAGCATTGCCGGCCATTCTGTAGGTGGAGATTAAGACTTCCCCATGGTGGAGTGGGTTTGTTTCCAGTTGTTTTGTTTTCCAAACAATTGTGCTAAGAGGGATTTTACTCCATCTCTCTTGTTATTTCTGAGCATTTGTTGGCAGTAAGCTGTGGACAGCAGTGTGTGTTGGGATAACAGTATGATAACAACATTTTGTTCTTGCCATAAATGGATCTCCTTTGTCCTAAGGTGCCCTGCATACTCTGCCTGTCTTGAACACAAAGACTTATTTCAAGCTCTTTCCTCACATGCTTAGCCAAGACCTGCAGATGCTACAAGGCATTATAGAAGAACCTTGACATTAGGAGACCCCATACTGCAAGTCTTTACAGATCAGATTGCCCCCTGCTATGGTTCCAGGCTGCAAGAGAACATGCTCTCAAAATGTTCAGTGTTTTACACTTCAGATTGCAGCTGCTGGAAACAATCTTACACTGTGACACCACCATCAGCTGGGTAACACCTCTGGGAAATGTTTATTTTCTTGTAGTCACAGGTATTTTTATGGGATAAAGGACTGTGCAATAGGAGTGAGGAACAGAATCTAGAACAATCAAAAGTCTGTGGGAAAAACTCATAAAGAAAATACTATTTTCATAGACAGTGACTGTCTTATCCTCTGCTGTAGTACTATCTAGATGCAGAGCCACATTATTGAAGCAGAGAGTTCTGAAATCAGGAGCAAACAGCAAGAAAAATGGTTTTCAAGGCAATTATTTTGCAGACCAGGGAATGATTGTGGTATGCCTGGCTGATTTATTTATCTTTCTTTTGTGGCCACAAAGCATGAATGCAGTGCTTTGAGTATCTTCTGAATGGAAATGGACAAAATGAGAATCTAGTCAAAGAGCAGCTATTGGGAACTGGGACCCAGGTCTGGAACACTAACTACACTTTAACAAATTGCATTTTTACTGCAAAGTAGATGATGGATAAAAGACTGAGGTCTAGACTAAATTCAAAGTCTTACAGACTGTGCTAGTTTGAAGCAGGCTAGAATGTTTTGGTGAAAGAAAGTAGATAATTGGCTGTGAAAGGAAAACAATGGTTATGTCTCCTTCCCTCACAGTCTCGCTGAGAGGTATGGGAACAAGAAAGCAAACATTAGATAACACTTTCACTATTTTGTCTTCACTTTCCGGCTGGCTTTGGACTCAGCTGCAGCTCCCTAACCTCACTGCCACTAACCTTGCTTCTTAACCTCTTGGCTGAACCTCTGTTCTTCCTTAGGATTGTGGTAAGGTTGAGAGGGGCAGGGGGAAGGTGCAGGGGTGGTTGAGAGCCCCTCCTGGGGACTCAGGTTTCTGGGAGGGGAGTTGTGTTTCTGTATTACTTTTAACTTCTATGTATTTCTGTATATAACTATATATACCCTACGGAGAGGCTGAGGGAGCTGGGATTGTTTAGCCTGGAGAAGAGGAGGCTCAGGGGTGACCTTATTGCTGTCTACAACTACCTGGCCAGCACCAGAACAAGAGGACACAGCCTCAGGCTGCACCAGGGGAAATTTAGGCTCGAGGTGAGGAGAAAGTTCTTCACTGAGAGAGTCATTGGACACTGGAATGGGCTGCCCGGGGAGGTGGTGGAGTCGCCGTCCCTGGAGCTGTTCAAGGCAAGGTTGGACGTGGCACTTGGTGCCATGGTCTAGCCTTGAGCTCTGTGGTAAAGGGTTGGACTTGATGATCTGTGAGGTCTCTTCCAACCCTGATGATACTGTGATACTGTGATACTGTAAATATCTGCTTGTATATTGTGCTAGCTGTAAATAAATAGCTTAATTTATATTCCCAGAGTCCGACTGAGTTAGCTGGGTGTTTCTAAAAGTGGTGGTGGGGGGGCAGGATAACAGCCAAACCACCACACAGACCTTCTTTTTCAGGCTTTGACTGAAGAATTAGTGCTGGTGCCCATTCAGGGATTGAGCAGCCACTCCCAGCCCACACTGGAAAGGAACAGGAAACAATATAGCTCCTCAAATTTTAGTTTCCAGGCTGTCACAGAACTTCAGTTAAATCAAAAGGGAGAAGCTAGATTTGACTCCTCTTTGTCATGGTCCAAAGGGATAGTAGGTACAGATAACACCTGCTATTAATACTACCAACTGAAGAATCTCAAAAGGTTTGAAGAAGTCCTTGAAAGGTCAGTAACTATGGAGCTGATAAAAAGGGCTATAGGGTATTAATCACATTTACAACACTTCTTGCTGCCATCTGGCCAGAAAACAAGTAAGATTCTGAGGGAAATGCTGCCTGTTCTTATGTCTGCTGGTCCCTGGAAAAGAAGCTCTAAACTACCCAGGAGTTCAACTCAAAGTTTCTTCTCTTTTTTTTTTCCAGATGGTTCAAACACAGTGGAATAAATTTATCCCTCTTGCAACTGAAGAGATTTGTTGTAGTATATAAACTGTCATGAGACGCTCCTGCAGAGAATAAATAAACCAAATCTGTAAAGAAGCTAATGCTCCCCAAGGATCTCATTTCCCCAGATTTAAATATCCTTTTATGAGTGAAGAGACTTTCTGTCATCACTGAAGTAAAACTACTCTCCTATTTTCAAATTGCCAAATAGTTACTGTGCAATATGCAGTCCACCCACGAGTAAATATCAGACTTTTACACCTAAAAGTGCTATTTCAGCTGGTCTAAAAGCTGCCTCTTTCAGAGCTTCTCCATTACTACCTCTCCTGAGTTATGAATTGAGAAAGGTGCACATCCAGATATTCACAAGCTCAGATAAGGAAATCAATTTTACTTGATGAAAGACAAAACTACCCCACTGGAAGATTAATGAACATCTCGTTGCTTTGCAGCAGCAGACGGAATGATTGATCCCCAACCAGGGAAAAGCCTTGAGTTGCATCTCAAAGCTGGGATTCTGTACAAAGAGAGAATTGCTGCATATTACCCATTGCTGCAGTGTTCCATAGAACTAACAGGCTATGCAGGAAAGACCCAGAAACAGCCACAACCAACTCAAGTGAACTGAAGGATGAAAGCAGATATGCTATACCAGTGCAAGGAAGTTCATAGTTTCTTCCTTAGCCTTCCACAAGCACTAAACCAAGCCCTAAACCAACCACATCTGGCCAAGAGAATTAAGTAGATTGTGCAATTACATCTGACAATTATTTTTGTTGAGAGTGTTTATTTCTGTGAAGATGAACTGTAATTAGCTGCAGAATTTAAAAGACATTGACAATGTGATTATATTGCAGACATTTTCGCACTGATGATCTTCTCCTTCTGAACAAAGTGATCTTTCAGGATTGTTCATTTGGATGACTGCTTTAAATAAAACAAAATTAAAGAAGTCTTTAGTTAAATTACTGTTTTGCATCAATTTAAAATGAATGCTATTGGCTTGTCAACTTCATGTTTAAAACTGTATGTTAAAACCAGACTGTCAGAGCCATGCAATTAAGATATGGCTTGCAGATGTTGCATCTATAAATTGTATACCAGAAACCCCCCTAAAGGGTAGCCTTTAATTTGCACTAGAGGCAAGCTTGAGCTGTTGTTTGGTGTTTTGGTTTGGTACCGTTTACCTGAGACTGAAATGCTCAGATCCCAATCCATGCTTCCACACAATGGAGAGAGTGTGTTTTGTTCTTATGCTTTTTGTGTATGGTTGCTACACTGGGCAGTTCTTCTTTGAAGGTTCCTCCTGCTAGACTCATTATACAGACAGTTTTGCTCTCTTTCACCTTTCTTGTGAATTTCACAGGCAAAATTTGTAGCATCACTTTGAGATGCCAGCAAATGTTTAGCACAACTAGTACAGGATGCAGTGAAATGCTTGAATTGGTGTAAGAGAATGTCTTTGAGCACTCTATGGTCATGTAGAAAAAAGATGCTGTAGTTTACTATGAGCATATGATATATGTCTTGAAGCCATAAATAGGAGTGAAGTTTTCATTTGGGTTCCTATGAAAACTGGGTTGGCTCTATTATTTCTGTGTATTGGTGAGTCATGTGACAGTTTTCTTTTTAGTGCTAGAAAGGCTGCACAGACTATTGCTAATATTTACTGATATTGGTGCTGTGGTATTCACAGAATCACAGAATGGTGAGAGTTGGAAGTGACCTCTGGAGATCATCCAGTCTTTCCTGTCACCTTCACAGCAAAGAAGTTCCTCCTCATGTTTAGATGGAACTTCCTATGTTCCACTTTGGTGCCACTGACAAAAGACTGACTCCATCCTCCAGACACCCACCCTTTAAGCATTTGTAAACACTGATCAGGTCACCCATCAGTCTTTCTTGCTTCAGGCAAAAAAGCCTCAAGTCACTCAGTCTTTCTTCATAAGTCAGATGTTCTAGCACCTTAATCATCTTGGTAGCCCCTTTGTGTTGCTTCTTGTCTGCTTTCCTTAAGATATTTTCCATATATAAAAGTGTCTCTTCATAAGACTGATTCCTAGTCCCCATATTTCCTCACTTTCTGTGTTTTTCCTTTTACAGGGGAAGAGCATGCTGTGAATTCTGGAACAGGTGTAAGACAGCATCTGGCAAAATCCTTTTGCTTAGAATATGGATGACCGCATGAATCAGATCAGAGATTTAAGTGGTTGAAAAAGTCCTCATTACACAGAGGCATTGCTCTGGTGCTGCTGTAGCTTGAATAAATGAGAGGATGTCCAGGGAAGAGGGAAAAGTGGGGTGGTTGGTCCAGCTCAGGTACACCTAAGACTAAACCAGAATAGGTCTGGTAGCTAGAAGGACACTTTACACCACATTTTGCCTTCAGCGTGTCTAATATCTGCCTGACAGCTGAGGAGCGAGATACAATTTGGAAAGCCACACCTGGCTTCCTAAAGGTGCCTGGTGTGCCTGAGGTTCAGCTTACCACAAACCATCTCTTAGCTTTAACAGCCTTAAGTAGCAACATGCTCAAAACCTCAGTAGGCTATATGGTTTCAAAACCAAAATGCTGGAGGGGAAAAAAGATCTTGGGAGGATTCTCATTCTACTCCTATGTTTGTTGCCGAGTCTGAGCAGTTTGGAGGCACAGCTCTGTAACCTCAGTCATGCTTTGCTGAAGTTAAAAGGGTTGCTATTTTAAGGATTGCTTAGTTGGTGAAGGGTTGCTTGTTAAATATGCTCACCTATAGATATTAAGAAACATAGTTGTTAATTACCTGAGAAAACACCATTACCCATTTAAAGTGAAATATACTGGAGACTGGATTTTCTATACAGCATGGAGTACTGTGTGCAGTTCTGGAGCCCCCCAATGCAAGAAGGACAATGAACTGTTAGAGCAAATCCAGAGGAGGGCCATGAAGATGATCAGATGGCTGGAGCAGCTCTGCTATGAGGACAGTCTGCAAGAGTTGGGGCTCTTCAGCCTGGAGAAGAGAAGGCTTTGAGGAGACCTTATAGTAGCCTTCCAGTATCTGAAGGGGGCCTGTGGGAAGGCTGGAGAGGGACTATTTGCAGGGTCTTGTAGTGACAGGAGAGTTAATGGATTTAAACTGGAAGAGAGGAGATTCAAACTAGATGTTAGGAAAGGGTTCTTTACAGTGAGGGTGGTGAGACGCTGGATTAGGTTGCCCAGGGAGGTTGTGGATGCTCCCTGCCTGAAGGTGTTCAAAGCCAGGTTGGATGAGGCCTTGAGCAACCTATTCCAGTGGGAGGTGTCCCTGCCTATGGTGGGGGATTGGAAATGGATGATCTTTGAGGTCCCTTGCAACCTAAACCATTCTATGATTCTATTCTATGATTCTATGTCTGATTGTGTATGAAAATTACAAAGAGTAAGAATTATTTTTAAGTTTGAACTGTGCAGTGAATTGGTAGTGAGCTGTTTGTCTCTCATCTCACCTGAAGCATCTGAGGGTGGCTTTCTTGCTGTTGACATAGATTTGCTATCCCTAGCAACTATTTCTGACAAGTAACAAATGCCATGAAAGTTGACTTGAAGATATATTATGCATACTGTACATAGAAGTGTGTTATGAAGGGGAAATTAATTAATTTGATTACATTTTTTCAAAATTAATATTGTTATTCAGAGCTCTCAAAACCCTCAACCACTAATTTTAAAAATAATAATCGTTTCTCTGCACTGTCATGGAAACATTTTTCAGATAATAACTAGATCTAGTAATAACCAGCAAAATATATACATATTAATTGAACTGGAAGAGAAGATTCTTGTGGTCAAATGCTGCTTGCGGTCAATATACTGCTTGCCCACTAGGTGGACTCAAGGAGCTCTTTTCTGCTTATGGCAGAAGGCAGTGGAGAATTACAAAGAGGCTTTAAGTATTTACTCACAAAATTATCATTACCCAACTTGTGGGGCTAGCCACAGTCCCAGAGAGTACCCAAATACTTTCAGGCAACTCTGTCTTGTCAGCCGCTGAGACTTGATTCTTCCCAGGCTTCTGGGGAAAGGAGGCAGACAATCTCTGACCTTGTCTCCTGGCTCCTCTGGATGATCTGTGTATCTCCAGGAGACTTTCAGGTGTAGGCAGGATGTCCTGCGATGTGCAGTCTTAGCATGATGTCAAGCTGGCTATGCAAGCCAATAGCATGGAGGCATTTAGAGTCTCTTCCTGGTAACCTCACAACAGTGGAGTTTCCAGGCAAATAAGGCATTATGCAATAGAAGCAGGCAACTGCAGGCGTGAATAGAATGGCACAGCATGGCAGAGCACATTGTGTTTTCTTGCATATCTCTTTTTATCAATGTGGGCCAAGATCAGTGGGCCTTTGGACACAGAATAGCCAATCTGAATGGCAGTTAGCCAAACCTGACTGTATTAGGTAAAGCCATAGGCTTGCTTTACCCAAATTTGGGAAAAGCATAGGCCTTCCACAAGGCAGGCACAAGATAAGCATGTGTACCTTGTTTACCACAGGAAAAAAACATGCCTGGGCAAGCCAGGATTTGTATAAGCCTGTTTTGGGCCTATCAGGCCTACCACAACACAGTGGAAACCAGAAAAAATTGTTTTCAAATGGCTTAAAAGTTTAATTTAATACTGATTCAGCTAACTTCTGCCTTTGCTGTAAAAGTTGAGTTTTACAGGAAGACATGGTTTGGCCTTGCTTGAGAACAAAGAGAAAGGTGTTTTAGCAGATGTTGTGTGAACTTGACCTTCAGCTGCTAACCAAATGGAGCTGAACAGCAGGAGGTGCATCCAGTGTCAGCAGAGCTCGTGAAAGATGCTGTAGTCCTTGGTGTACACAGGGTGTGATATAGAATGCAAAGTACCTGAATGCTTTTCAGTATCGATTTCAATCCCACGGTAATTAAGAGCAGGTGCATATAAATGAGAAGAGAGGCACTCTTAATTGTTACTAATGAACTCCTTTATAATAAGAACTTTACATAATGAAATGCATAATTAAACATTAATGACGAAGATCATTACTGGCAATTTTATTCCACTTACACATGATTTCAGCCGTAGGTGAAGCCTAATGTTTTAGTAAAGCTGTCATTCATGCTGCTGCTCTTTTGTTTGCTTTACTACTGTATCATCTTCTGGCCTTGAAAAGTCTTCTGGGTATTGATTTCTGATATGGATTTAAAGGAGCACTGCTTCCAGAGTCAATCCTGCCTCTAGCACTAACAACAAAAGTGGCAAGCTAATAAATTACTTTGGGTGTTACTGTGACCAGGAGATCTTGTGGTCCAGTATCTCTACAAAGCCTTCAGCAGGAAATCCAACCAGCTGTGGAAGTATGCATGCTTCAACTTTTAACAATCCACTTTTATTTTCTCTAGGTACTTTATACTCACACTTGACATTTCTCAGCTTTCCTTTTAAGTGATCGATGTTACTGCAATCAACTTTCCTCACCGTTCCCCACCACTGAGATAAGGATGAAAGAGCATGGCTGCAGTCTTATCCTTCCAGCTCAAACCTAGCCTTTGGTCATGATAGCCTTGGTACAGAATACTTTGGGAGTAAGCTGCACAAGACTTTGCCAGGAGGCTGCACTAGAGCTGGCCCAACAATCACTGAAATGGGACCAACCAGCAGAAGAGACTTGAATCTATCTGTGTGCTATAATGCCCATCCAGTCAGAGCAGAAAGATAATTCACCATTCACTTCAGCATCTGCAGTTACATTTAGGTAGCTCAGGACTTTGGTGTCAGAGTAACATTTTTACTGGTCACCAATTCAAAACCCTTGCTCTGAGAAAAGCCAGTTAAACAGTGAAAAGCAAGCAGTGTTTGTCCAGGCTGTGTGAAAGGAAGCTACTTTTTATGGGCATATTTCCAAGGAGCTATTTATGATGTTACTACCTGCTAAAATTACAAAAATAGCTTTTATAAAGATCCTGTTGTTTGTTCTTTAAGTATTTTCTACAATTCTTTAGGATATTAAAAGCTTGGGTGTAAAATGTTCAACCTTATTTCCACTATAATCAGTATGAAAGTTAGCAATGGAAAAGTTGCCAAAGGTTTGGTGATAAACAATCTAAAGCTGGCTGTATGGTGGGTAAAGTGGGACAGAACATTCATCAGATTCTAGTGCTTCTTCATATAATGTGATCAGAAAATGGCCTTGCTTGGTAGATTCTTATTTTATTATTTGAGCTGATGCTTAAAAAGAAGCTGAGCCAAACACAGGGAGTCCCATTTATACCACTTGTAATGCTGCTTAAACTGTTTTCTCTCTTTTGAAATAAATCTGTCAGAATTTGTTGATATTCTGTGCTTTAACATGATTTTCATTTATTTCCCAGAATACAAATGCACTTTTTTTCTTCTTCTTCTCCCTTCCCCCCCCCCCCCCCCCCCCCCCCCCGTATGGCTTTTCTCCTTTAATTTTTTCTCCCTTTCATTTTCAGTGTCCATACAATACTTCTTAATCTGTACATAATTTGCAGAAATGCTGCCAGAATTGCAAAATAACCTTGCAAAATTGAGTGGCTGGGCAAATTAGCTGGCAAGTGAAATTGAATTTGAGTAAACAAACAACACACAGCAATCAGGCATGAAATGATGAGGTCTAAGCTGAATGTTATGACTCGGAAACCTCGGTGTTAGGATGGTTGTACGAAAGAGTTAACTGACTGCTTCCTAACAGTCAGAAAGACAAACAATAAAGGTTCTATTTCAGTGCCTACATCTCAAAAAGAGAGAACTCTACAAGAGGAAAATGTTTGCCAAAACCAGGATAATCTGGAAGTGCCCCAGGACTGTAAATGACTGCAGGCTGTGCAATATTACTCTAGCTATTCTTGCATTCTTCCCTTGGCACCACAGACAGAAGTGAGGTCACCTTTCCTGTGACCTGTACAGCTGCTATATTCCTATTTTCAGCAGTAAACATGGAGAAGAATATTTGTATGTGGGAAAGATAAAGATTCATGCTAGAACTATGACTGAAAACCTTCCTGGATTACTAACGCAAAGAAGTTTGCTGTAAGCAATGCTTACCTTGGTCTTGCTCTGGCTTCAGCATGGCTGAACTGTGTGTAAGCAGGATGACTGCTTTCACTGCTGTTCCTCCCTAGGAGAGAGTTTGGAAGTTGTTAGAGAGCTTGTCTACCTTATGACAGCTTCCGTACACAACAGACTGCAGGTGGAAGAAAGTAACCTCAAGTTCTGATCTCTTTTTGGCTTTCTGCAGACCAGCTGGCCCTTCAGTTTTTTATTTTTTCCTTACTGAAGTAGTCCTATGCCTATTCTTGTCAAGCCTTTGGCAAAGAGAATGACTATTTGCTCTACATAATATACATATAATTTGGATCTAATATCCCAAAAGTCTATTAAATGCAAAAACATTGGCAATCACTTCAGGAAGACTAAGAAACTGGGAAGGAATATCAAGGAAATTGTCCCTTTATATTTATCCAGCATCAATTATTTTGTTTATATGTCTGCCACTAGCTGTTAGAGGCTTTTGGTCCATCCTGTGTGAGCTCAATCTGATGAGTCTGTGATCACAGGATCTATGTTTCTATGATAACAATGGCCAGCACAGTCTTTGATGAATCCCAATAACATAAGGTACTGTTTTCAGATAAAAACACTGACATACAATAACTATTTGGATAATAACTGTGAACATCTCCATTCTATTTGAACATCTTAATTAACTAAATACTCTTCTTCAGAAGCAAGCATTTGGAATCTTGCCCATTCCGAGTGCATACAGAACAGCCTTATTCCAGTGCATTGTCTGAGAAGGCCAGGAAAGCAGATGAGGATTGTCCATCTGTAAGGAAGAGGTCAGCACCATCTCCAGTGCATTCAGTGCTCAGCAGCTGGTGCCAGTGCAGGCACCAGTCAGTGCCAGCTTTGGTAATGGTTTCTGATTAGACAGCCCAGGCCCATCAGGAAATATCAGAGGCTGGAACTGGGCTGTGAATTCTGCAGGGAGGCGGTGAATAGAGTAGGGTGGGAAGCTGCTAGCAGGGAGCTGACAGCTCTGGCTGCAGAATGAGCAACTGGAGCTGTCTCAACGCAAATGGCTTCACTCTTAGCAATAATCAATTACAATAATCAAGCCTAGAAGTAATCTGTGTGCATCACTGTGGCCAAATTAGAGTCTTATAAGAAAGGACAATCTTCTGTTGCTCTACAGAAACAAGGGGACATTTTAGCGGCCACTATTTAAGTGCAGTGAAAAAGATCTTCAGCCATCATGTTTCTTATGTGAACAGAAGCCTCTGATACAATGACTTAACTGTGTTTATGTTAATTTTCTGCCACCATCTCTTTTGTTCCCCCTTTTTTTCTCTGTTCAGACTGAATCATATTAATCAAATAAATTTCAGCATGCTCATGACATTTTAAGGTAGTATTCTCTCCTTGTGCTTTGTCGCTTCTGCATTGCTGCTCTTTACAGAGCATCCTTTCCAACCACAGCTTCACACAGGTGAATCAGAGAAAAGGAAAGAACTAAACCTCTCTGGGCTCCTTTTGTGAAGAGCTGAGTGGAACAGCTGGTTTTCCCAATATTTGCTGCTCTCAAAGGAATGATTTGAGCTATCTGGATTTCTTTCCCTGACAAAAGTCTGTGCTTCATCTCTTGCTGAATGACATTAGATTAGATAGGAGAGTCATCAAAATGAGAATGATTTGATATTTGTTATCACTGGAAAATCAAGTTGAAAAATGATGTTGACTTTCATTGTGTCTTGAGAGTCTATAGAGGCAGAAAGCAGGATTAAAGGAGTATTACTTTGATATGCTAATATAAAGCAACAAGAGGAAGATGTGGTACAGTCCAGCATCTGTAATATCCCCAAACTTTCATTTTATCCTGGAAAAAAATAATTCCCAAAGAATTTTCCACCAGTGATCCCACTTTAGAGTTTCTTGTGCCTTTAGCAGAGGTAGGTAACAGTTTTACCGAAAGGGAAATTAAAATAAAAAGCAATTGCCTAGCAGTTTTGCCTCAGAGAAGAAAAGCAGCCACAAGTTTCAGACAAAAAAAAACCCATATATATCACAGGGAATTTACTGGGCAAAACCACATTTTAAACCTAAGTAGGAAAAAAACCATCTTCAACAATGTCGTAAGTATCAGAGTATATGTGTATCTTCTGAGCCAAGTCTGCCTCATCTCTTAACAAAAAAAGGTTTCGGCATTATCAGCAATGGAGAGATGACATTAATACAGATAATAAAGGCAGCATATTCTGATCATGCTTTATGCACCACAAAACTATTTGCTTGAGTATTGGAATTTCTAATGTTGGTCATTACGTAAGGAACATGTATCTAGGCTGGCAGTGTGCTGGGCTGCTGCAGCACAGAAGATCTTGTGCAGGCTGTTGGTTTATGCAAATTTTCTGTATCCCCAAAGGTTGTGTTTCTCTGTGATTCTCTCAAGTCACTGCTATTCAGTACTGCTCATCTCCTTAATGATCATACTTGAGTGCTCTTGGATGGCTGCACAGTTCAGTGGCTTGGGAAAAAAAAAAAAGCAATACAGTAGGTAACAAACTGTTTGTAGGTAACAAAATGTCTGTTCATTGAGCCTTCAACAAATGACAGCTCATCCCAGTTTAGTGTGACAGAGCCTTGCACAGTGTCTTGCTGCTGCCGAGCATTGAGCTGCACTGCCATCGTTACTGTAACTAAGTGGTGGTGCTTTTGCTTTGGTGTTACTGTGCAATCTTTTCCAGGATTTTGTGTTTGACTTAATTCCGATTTTAATTATGTCAAGATAATCTCATTTACCTGCCTGAAAGAAATATATGCTAATTCTGAGCTGAGGCATTGCCCAAGTTAGCTGAACTGCAATGCTTTGTTGGCTGTTCTCTGACTAGAAGCAGTACTTTCATGTAGTGAATCTGAAGAAGTCTTTTAGATATCCCGCGGACGGGAAGAGAAAGCAAGAAGACGGCTCAGTATGAGCTATGCTATCCAAGCAATCCACAGTTTATTGAGAGCATCAGACTTCAAGTTACAAAGCACATACTTTTCAGTTAGGGTGAGAAAAGTGAGCACATGCAGCATGCAACGTGGTGCTGTTCACTAGCATTTGGCGCATCTAAATATTTGAATATGCATATGTCTTCCCTCCTTGTGGTTACTGTTATAGCCATTGAGTGCACCTAAGTATCGGAGTTTGCAGATTCCTCCTATTTCCCTCCTACTCTGCACACAGTCCCACAGAAGCTGTTTATCAGAAGGCTCGAGGACACATTCCTCTGAGCTTCTTCACACACACAGCGCTGTGGTTTACTGCAGTTCCAATGCTCAGACCTCACATCCAAGGCTTGATACAAGCTTCTAGGGGCTCATGCCCCCCATTTTTCAGCCAGTTCCCAACATTATCCTGAGCTTTATTTAAGATCTAATGTACTTAAGTGTCAAAGGCACCATATCTATTGTTATTACTATTAATTACAGGAATAAGCAGATTTGGAAACCCACCGTGTCTGCAGCAATTATGCTTTGCAAATTCTGGGATTTTTGTATTTGTAAATTTATCTTGTCCAAGGAAATGGGAAAGCCAGTGATACTGCGGCAAAAACATTGGTGTGATAAAGTACCATTCATGGTCAGTCAGGGAAACTCTCACTGCCTCACATAAAGACACTCACAATGCAAAGTACCAGCCCTTTTTGCCATGTTGTTTCTATAAGTTTGTAAGAAAGAAAATAGTAAGGCTCTTCAGAAGCTGAGTTTTCTTGGTTTAGACACTCAAAGTGCCCCAAGAAACAAGGGTTATTACAGAATCAGGGTATTGCTGATCTTGAAGATTTATATTGATGATCTCAAGGGTCTTTTTCAACCAAAATAATTTTGAGATTCTCTGATTCATTTGCAAGCTCTTTGAGACCAGAAACTGCCTTTAAAACCCACATTTCTTCATCACGAGTCAATGACAAAGTAATAATTTCCGTCTCTCTTTTCCATCACTATTTTCCAGGTTCAATATTGGCTTCAGAAGAAGTGTTGTGGTAGGCCTCATGGGCCCAAAATAGGCTTGTACTTGTCCTGCCTTGCCTAGGCATGTTTTTCTGCTCCACCAGAGAGGCAAGTGCAGGAAATGGGACACAAAAGAACCTGTAGCCACTGAGTCTGGCCTGCCCAGGGTCCTGTGCTGTAAGGCACACACACTTAGCTTGTGCCTGCCTAGTGCAAGGCCTGTGCTTTTCCCAAATTAGGGAAAAGTGAGCCTGTGGCTTTGCCTAATATGGTAAGGTTTGGCTAACTGCCATCCTGATCGGCTGCTCTTGTGTCCAAAGGGCAATTCATCTTGGCCCATGTTGATAAAAGGAGATATGTAGGTGAACAGACTGCTTTTGCTTCCCTGCTTTGCTTCCCTGCTCTTTGCCTGCTCTCTCTGCTGTGCCCAGCCCTGCTGCTATTGCACACTGCCTTGTTGCTTGCCTGGTAAACTCCACTGCCACGAGTTACCAGGAGCAGACCCTGGATGTCTGCAAGCAATCGGCCTGTGTGGCCAGCGTGACATCATGCTGAGACTGCACCTGCAGGAGCAGGTGTCTTCTGCACCTGAAGGTCCTGCCTAGAAGTCCTGGACATATACACAGATTGTGCAGAAGAAGCCAGGAGAACAAGATCAGAAATTGTCTGCGTCCTTTCCCCAGAAGCTGGGAAGATTCAAGTCTCAACGTCCAACAAGAGAGTCCCCTGAAAGCATTTGGGCACTGTCTGGACTGTGGCTAGCCCTTGCAAGAGTAATAATAATAATCTGTGAGTAAATGCTTAAATGCCTCTTTGTAATTCTTTATTGCCTTCTGCATAGAGCAGAAAGAACTTGGGCTCATCTGCTGGGCAAAAGACATATTGGCCACAAGTGGCATTGACCACAGGAATAGTCTCTTCCAGTTCAATTAATGTTTCTATATTTTGCTAGTTATTACTAGATCTATGGATAACCATAGAATGTTTCCATAACCGTGTAAGAACCAAAATATTATTAAAATTAGTGGTCGGGGGTGGCAGAGCTCTGAATAGCAAAATTAATAAACAATAGTAATTTTGGAAAATATCCTCACGCATCAATTAATTTCCCCTTCACAACAAGGAGGAGTGTTTTTGTCTTCCTCTGGCTTGCTTACACCACTCCTCTGGATGAACTGAGATAGAATGGCAGTTCCAAGCCATGTTAAATTCTGAGTAGACTGTAAATAATATTTATTAAAACAAAACAAATAAAAGCAGACTCATGCAATAACTTCACAAGATCACACAGGGTGTCAGGGGTTGGAAAGGACCCAAAGAGATCGTCATGTCTCACCCCCCTGCCAGAGCAGGACCATAATCTAGCTCAGGTCACACAGGAACGCATCCAGGCAGGTCTTGAAAGTCTCCATAGAAGGAGACTCTACAGCCTCTCTGGGGAGCCTGTTCCAGAGCTCTGTGACCCTTATGGTAAAGAAATTCCCCTTTGTGTTGAGGTGCAACACCCTGTTCTGCAACTTACACCCATTTCTCTTTGTCCTATCACAGGGATCAAGTGAGCAGAGTCTATCCCTCCTGATTCTGACCCCCAGCCCTCAGAGATTTATAGACATTTATTAAATCCCCTCTTAATCTTCTCTTCTGCAGACTAAAAAGCCCCAGGTCCCTCAGCCTCTCCTGATAAGGCAGTGCTCCAGTCTTCTAATCATCCTCAAAGCCCTCTGCTGGATGCTCTCCAGCAGATCTCTGTCTCTCTTAAACGTGATCAGTTTGTGCTGTTGAACACCCCACTGAGAGCGTTTTCAGGCTCTCATACTTATTGGGAAGCCAGAATAACCTATAAATTATTTTAGAGATAGAAGCTATTTTAGATAGACAATGAAAAAATGTTGATCTGACACACAAATAGCAACATTCTGCCAGATATTAGGCCTGTTTGCATGGCCAGCTGTTTGGGAGGTGGATAAATGAATCTGTCAGTTTGTTACTGACAAGTGCATAATTCACTTCCCAAGGAAACTCAGTTAGAGGCATAGCTCTGGATGCAGAAAGGCCTAGAGCTAGATTACAGTCTGTGAAAGGATTAGAACCTGATATTTGTGTAATGGAGAGTAAGCAGCTACTGCTGTTATCTTAGGAGCAGCATGAGGTGCTTGGTAAAGCTATTCAGTGTTAATCATGGACTGCCTTTGTGACAGAGCATTACTTTCCACAATTTATCCCAGCAGAACACAAATGTTGTGAAGTAATTGTCATGAGCTTAAGAAATATATAGAGCTTCTCACTGTTTAATTTAAATGCAGGCTCTGCTGCATAGCTGGAATAACCTGTATTTTCTTTTCATAGCATGCTTTATGAGAGAAACCTCCTCTCTCTTTTCCTAGCTCTCTGGCAGAGTTTTGCACTGTGTTACAGCAACACAAAACTAAGGAGCTGTATTTGTATCTGGAGATATGTCCCCTACAAGACCAAGTCTTTACTGTCATGGTGAAATTCAGAACTGGCTCAGGAATTTTTCCAAATGTCTGTTCATTGAGCCTTCAACAAATGACAGCTCGTCCCTGTTTAGTGTGACAGAGCCTTGCACGGTGCCTTGCTGCTGCCGAGCATTGAGCTGCACTGCCATCGTTACTGTTACTAAGTGGTGGTGCTTTTGCTTTGGTGTCACTGTGCAACATCCAGACATATCAGAAGGCAAAAGACTAAGAATACAGAGAAATCTGGAGAGGAGCAAAAATGATCAGATCTCAGGGTCCTGCAGGAACACAGGAACACTGGTCAAGAACTTGTGTGAAGCATTCAACAAGAGAAGATTTGAACAAGGACCAGAGAAGGGAAGCCAGATTTGCAGAGAGGGCAGGCTTGAAATGGGGATGGAACAGGTGAACTTATAGCTACTACCACATTTTAGTTCCCACTGCCCTGACCTAGGCTCTAGATTTTGTTATGGGGAAAAGTGAAAATGACATTTCTGTTGCTGCTTATTCCCCCAAGTTGCTTTGTAACACAGGAATTGAACAGTGTTCTTTTGAGAACACTACATACCAAGAGCAAGCCACCTGCTAAAACAGCATATGCAAGGTTAGGAGAAATTCCATACTTAGAGGATGTGGAAACATTTTTTACAGAGCTTTAGTTGTTGGCTGCTTGACATTGCTCAGGGGCTTAAGACACCAGATTAAACCCCAAAGCAATATAGCTGTGAGGAGACAACAGTAGAGGTCTGTTATCTGCAATAGCATCACTGTTTCACTGGCTGCTGTTTCCATGTGTGTGTGCACATAGCAACTATAAGAAATGTAGCTGATGGCAAAAATAATTACAAAAATGCCTTTTCATTCATTTTGTGGTGACTCAAACTGAGCATTTCCCATCTTTCAGTTTAGACAATAAGACAGCGGTTCATGTGTGTGGTGGGTTCACACCACTTAGAGAATCATAGAATCAACCAGGTTGGAACAGACCTCCAAGATCATCCAGTCCAACCTAGCACCCAGCCCTAGCCAGTCAACCAGACCATGGCACTAAGTGCCTCATCCAGGCTTTTCTTGAAGACCCCCAGGGACAGTGCCTCCACCACCTCCCTGGGCAGCCCATTCCAATGCCAATCACTCTCTCTGGGAAGAACTTCCTCCTAACATCCAACCTAGACCTCCCCCACCACAACTTGAGACTGTGTCCCCTTGTTCTGTTGCTGGTTGTCTGGGAGAAGAGACCAACCCCCACCTGGCTACAACCTCCCTTCATGTAGTTGTAGACAGCAATGAGG